>NC_045698.1:115208382-115868554 GCF_009834535.1 Camelus ferus
GACACTGCCTCAGGGAGCGCCACAAATGTGGCTCTCAACTTGCCAGAGCAGAGCTGTCCAACAGAAATATATTATGAGCCTCCTATGGAATCTGTAGTTCTCTAGATGCCGTATTTTTTTTTTAAAAAAGCAAAACCAAAGAGATGAGCCTGCAATAATACATTTCATTTAACCCAACATATCCAAAATATCATACTTTCAACATGTTATAGCAACATAAAATAATTACCACTAATATTTCTACATTCTTTTTTTTTAAACTATGCCTTTGAAATCCCACGTGCATCTGACCTTAGGGCACACCTGAACTTGGACAGCGGCGTGTGGCTTCCAAAACTCACGTAATAACGTAAATTAACTATACCTCAGTTTAAAAAAAAATACTTAAGTGCAGGCAAGTTGCTGCACATGGGCAGTGTGATCAGCCACACAACCCACACAATCCGGTGCTCATAAGGCAACAGCAAGCCACTCTGGAACCACGAGCAGCCTCCAAGGCCCAGAAGACGCCAGAGGAAGCCCGAGGGCAGTGCCAACACCCCCCAACACACAAAGCGCTGCGTTTCACAGTGCTGTCCTAACAAGGATGTTACCTTCATCTGATGAGATCACCACAAAGGGCCCTCAGAAAAGGCAATTCCTGTCAGGGTGAGGGGCAGTCCTCCCCCTGTGGGCCCAGCCTTCTGGGGCTAAACTTGGCTCACAGGGAGTTTCAGACAATCAAAGAGAGGAGGTGACCGGTCCTTTCAGCAGCTCCCAATGGAATATTCTTTCTCAGCTCATTCACATTTGATAGACAGGGAACAGTAAGACAGGGAATCAGAGACAGAAGTGGGACTGGATCTAGGACCTGACCTTTTATCTGGCCCTCCTGATACTGGTGACCACCCTCCTAGGACTAAGGATGTCCGTGAATGGCTGTCTCAAAGACAGCAGTACCACCATCGAGGAGAACCACAGCCCTGGTAAGAAAACACTGATTGTGGGGGAGAAGAGAAGGAGGTGGGCGGAGGGCATGCTGCAGTATTCCTGTGGGTGAACCAAGGTCCAAGCCTGGAGCCCACTTGGTTCCACAGCCCAAAGGGCTCCCAGACCCTGACAAGATCATTAGAGGAGTGAACAGCTCGATGCAAGTCATCCTCACTGGAAAATGAATGTGAAAGGCTCTGGCTGTTGGCCCACAGAAGCAGGCACGTCTTTCAATACAGAAACTCATACCTGCGAAGCACCTCCAGCAATTAAAAAAAGCCTTTTGTTGACTCTGAGGTCTGCCCCTTCAGAGTCACAAAGCTCTTTCTAACAAGACAAGGAGACGGGCGAGCAGAGCGGGCTGGAGGCCAGGGTGGGCAAGAGAGCCGGGGTGGGAGCAGCCAGGCTGGGGCAGACCCAGGGCAAAGCAGAGCAGGAAGCCAACAAGCACCCGGGGCTCTGTTCTAGGCTGTTGGCGCCACGTTCCATTTGGTCTGCTTCACCAGGGACTCCTGGCATCTGGCTGAAATGGAATGCGAGGAGGATGAGGCCTGAGTCAGTGTGCATCATCCATCAGAGAGCCTGCAGCCAGCAGGGAGGGTGACCTTCCCGGAGCAGACCAGGCGCACTACCAGGACACCAGGCCATGGAGCCAAAGGCATGGGTGCTCAGGCTAGAGACGCTCCTGCCCACCTCAGGCAGGCCACTAAAATACTCAACCCCAAAACGGAGTATCACCTTTAAAAACTGTGAACCACTACATTGTACACCTGAAACAACTTAGGTAATATTGTAAATCAACTATACCTCAATTAAAAAAACAAACACAAAACTCAAGCCCACAGTCAATCAGCAGGGCCAGGGTGATCCATGACCCGAAGACTCAGAAATAAGGTAAAAACAACTGCCCTGCAAAAGCTAAACTGACACTTTGGCAGAAGCCACAAAGTCATCCTGAAGAGTGTGAGGAGGAGGTCAGTGGACGTATCCACTTACTTGGGGAAAGAATGTGCCCATCACAAAGAGGCCTGAGAAGTCACAGGGGAGGAGAACCAGGCCCCTCCTAGTACTGCCCTCCTCCACTCCTTCCTGCCCCTGGGACCCTGGAGCTCTCAGAAAACTGAGGACCAGCCTGGAGGCCTCAGAAAGTATGTCCATTTCAAGACACAGACACATTCAGTTGACTTCCCTGGCAGACAGCACACTCCGTGCAGGTCTGGCTTCCCTCCAGCTTCGACAGGGATCCCACCAGACAACGGGGGGCACAAGCTGCCTGCCTGCCAAGAATCCCCACTTCCCACGTCATAAAGAGCCTCACCCTAAGGGACCATTTCTGGCCGTTCCAGAAAATACCTGAACAGGGTATCTCCAGCTCAGCGGACTCACCCAGGCTGCATGTTAGAACCACTTCTCGCCCCACCCAGAAGGAGAATTCACAAGTCTGGCACGGCTCAGGAATGGGTGTTTTTCAAGCCCCAGGGGGGTTCTGATGGAGCTGTGGGTAGAGACCCACTGAATGCACTGATCCAAAGTTCTGAAACGCAGTACCAGGATAACACGATCCTGTACACTGTCAACACTAAAAGGGACCTCCAGACACACACCTCTATCTTTCTCTCATCCAAAAGAGCCCAAACCCAGAAGGCCCAAATGCCACCGGCCTCCTCCATGAAGGGTGCCCCTCACACAAGGCTGGCTTTCCCACGCAGCAGGGAGACGCTGAAACCCAGCTGAGAACAGAGCACCGGCCCGGCCCAGCCTCATCAATGAGGGAGGCCTCTGCAAGACTTTGCCTCCCTACATAACCCACAACACTCCACAATGTGTCTCCCAGTTTAGCAAGAGACTAGGGTCTGCCTGCCCCCCCTGTTCCAGTAACACTGCAAGGTCACTGACGGCCGGGTGAATCTTTCTCCTGCTCAGCATTCTCTGGCCCTCACAGAGCTCACACCAGACAACTGTCTACGGGGACAGAGATGTTCTGCTTGTGCACTGCCAACAGCACCTGGGGAAAGGCACTTTTGCTTTTTATTTAATCGTAATTGATTTTATTTAAGTTACCCACACGCGGCTGGTGGCTACTTTATTGGACAGCGCAGCATGAGGGTGCCTTTTCATCCTACCACCTTTGCCTGTGTGGGCACTGGAAAAATATGCAGGAGCAGGAGAGACTGAGCAAAGAAGCGGGAGTGGATTCTCCTCTGGAGTGGGGCAAGGAATGCTGCAGGGAAGTGTGTGAAGGGCTTCAGCAAAGCCCTCCTCCCTGACACGCAGGGGTCTCTTTCCCAAAGCGTGACCTACAAACTTCCACCAAGAGACAGGAAAAGGGAGCTTGTGAAAGAAAAGAATCAGAGCGGGAAGGAGCTGTGCAAATTAGCTAGATCAACCATTCACTTTACAGATAAAGAAACTGAGGCTCGGAAAGGTTATGTAACTTGCATGAAAATCACACATCATTGGACTAGAGGTTCCTTGAATCTCAGCCCAAGGCTTTTTTCACTACAACTTGTTTCCTTGGTGCACAAAGAATCTACAGAACCAGCAGGAGAAACTGAGCTGTTTTCAATGTAATGCCCATGAAACACAGCAGAAATAAATTACTGACTCATGCCAGCAAATAGTTCACCACTGCTCCACTGTAAACATGGACACAGCTTCCCCACACACATCCTGGGAACCCCAACCATGAGAGGGCAGGAAGGATGCTAGAACCAGCTTTGATTTCTTCTTGACTCACTGAAGTACTCTAATAAAGGTCTGTTGACAGAGAAGCCTGGGAGTGTGAGCCCTGGGACACTCCTCCTCACTTACAGAGACGTGAGCCACCTCCACGTCAGAATCCTGAAGATGCTACCATACCAAATGGCAGGCTCAGGCCCCAAATACACAGGACAATCCTGACCTTCACCTGCCGAAGCAGCTTCTCCAGGGAGCCCTTCTCTGTCGCCGCCCGGAAACTGCAATCCAGCTCAGCTGGCCATGTTATCTACTCCACATGGTGCCTGTCCTCATCCACTGCTCCCAGGTCTCCTTCACAAAGTTCTGCCCCTCTACCGACTAGCCAATTAATGCTCCAAGACAATAAATCAGCTCTTTCATTCATCTGATAGACCCAGCATCCTCAGAACCAGAAATCTGTATTATGAAGGACTGACCACAGCTCATACATGTCTCTGAACACATAGATTTCCTCAGAGGCCTAAGCCTGATGTCACCTTTATGAGACATGAAAAGTCTCACCTTTCACAAATGTGAATGTCCCTGGGAGGCACTGATGAGGTGAAAGAAGGGAAAAGATTCAAAACTGCCTTCTGATCTCAAAGTCATCTCACATCCCACTCACGCTGCATCTCCAAGCCAACAGCCCCTTTGCGTTTTTTTTTTAACTGTTTTTATTTAAGTATAGTCAATTTACAATGTGTCAATTTCTGGTGTACAGCACAATACCTCAGTCATGTAAAAATATACATATATTTGTTTTCATATTCTTTTTAGCCATAAGTTATTACACGATATTAATTATAGTTCCCTGTGCTATACAGTAGAAACTTGTTATGTATCTCCCTTTGTTTACTCGGAAAAGAAACAACAGTTCGACTGTCTCCTGACCTAAAGTGTGCTTCCTGCATCTGCTGCCAATTTGTCTCTTCACTTCATCAGGGAAGCCTTCAGCAACATGCCCCAGGCACTCAGGCCCGGCCTTTCTCTGTACTCCCACTGCACACAACTCTTGTGGTGCTAGTCACACTATGTTGCAATGATTTGTTGACAAACTTGTTTTCCATTCCTGCCTAAGTGCACTGGGAAAAGAGTTAAGTCCAACCCCTCATTTATCGGACAGCTCTTCAGAAATGCTGGGATCTAAGCTCCCTATGTCTCCCCTAGCTCAGTCTTCTCACCTGTATTCTAGGATCCAGCTCTTCTTCTTCTCTTGGGGACAATTTGGCTTCACTGCTGTTGCTTCCGCCTCCTCCGGGCTCCTCTGCGACAGGGCTCCGAGGGACTTCATCCTCTACAACTTCCGGCCGAAGCTCCCCCTGTGGGGTCTCCCGCCCCCCTGGAACCTGCCTGAGTTCAGCCATGCTGACAGGGAGAGGGCAGAGCCCTATGCATAAGAGAGGATTGACATGCTGGGACCAGGGCCCCAGCTTGGGGCTTACTGGGCTCTGGGTGGACAGAAGGGTTTCTCTTCTCAAAGGGCAGATAGAGAGGGCACAGGAGGGATTTCACACTCGGTTAGAGACCAAGATTCAAGTTGTCGGTGGGGTCCCTAGAGCTACAGCCTTGTATGTGCAAAAGTTCTTCCCTCCCCGTCCCAAGGAGTCCACTAGGAAAGACCCGGAGCAACAGCTCCGAGGCAGGGGGCAAAGGGGGCCTGGATCCTGGGCCGAGGCCTGTGAGAAGGAGCACCATTCGGGAGGGCGGAGGCAGGCGCCTCCAGGCTGTGGTGGCAACTGGAGAGAGACGGCTGGGCCTGAGCAGAGGCTGCGGGATGCGTCTCTGGGGAGCTGCAGGGGAAACAAAGGCCCAGTCCATAGTTAGCACTAGAACGTCGGCCACCAGCTCCTTTCAATCCCTTAACCTCCCAAGGACTCCACTCTCTTCCCGGCACACCCCCACGTTCAGACCAACCCCTGAACTTTCCCGCGTTCCAGGATCTCTCGCCCCAGCCCCTCCCCCACTAGCACCTCCCAGACTTCCCTCCGTGCTCTCATCCTCCCCACTATCCCCCGGCTTCTCTTCTGCCCGCCCCATTCCACTCCCCCCTCCCCCGGCTTTGCAAATCACCTTGTAACCCCCAGCCCCACCCCATCTCCTCTTCTCTCTCCAACCCTGCGGACAATCCGAGCCTCCCGTTTCCAGCCCCACTCTTCCGCAATCCCGAGGACCCTGGCCCCAGACCTGCTACACAGCCGGGCGCAAACCCACACACCCCCCGCGAACCCTTTCCAGTTTTACCTCAGTTTACCTTCCCGTGCGCCGAGCTTCTCCACTGCAAACAATCTTCCCCCGCCCTCCCCGCAACAAGCCGGTCCAACCAAATACGATGTGGCCGATAGGAAGCGGAAATACATAATCTGGTAGCAACGCCCCCCCCGCCCCGCCCTCGCGCCCCTCCCTCGCACGCTCCCCTGCTAACCCGGCCACATCTGGATCCCCAACACTCGTCCCGCCCAGCCTTCGGTTTCCGTACAAAATGGTGCCTCACGGCGCGCAGGTTCGCCGTATGTCGCCTCCAGCCCATCCTCCACCAGGGCAAAATGAACTTGAAATGTGGGCGTGTGTGCTGAGAACAAACTAGGGCAGGGGATGGAAGTCGAGAGTCCCTGGTGGGCAGGGAAGTGCTAGAAGTAAAACGGAGAGCGGACAATCACCTCAGAGAGAGCGCTGCCATCTTGCTTTACGGCCCCCAAAGCCACTTCCGGCCCCGCCCAGGAAGTGGGAGGTGGGCGTGTGGACTTCCGGCGGCTGTGCTCCTGGAGGTCCGAGTCGGCACCTGAGGTCTCCGCTGCTGGGACGTGGGGTGCTCGTCTGCACGCAGTTGTAGTATGCGGTACGCTCAGTTAGTAACGGTGTCTAAAGGGCAACTTTGATAGGTAAATGCTTCTGCTCGAGGCCTCCTGCCGCCGCCAACACAATGGCGACGGCCCCTCAGCGAGCCAGGCCGTTTCCCACTGAACGTCGTTGCAGTGCGGTCACTGACTCCCCCATGAGCAGTCGTTAGAAACTTAATTAATCTGAATTCAGGGTTCTTGTGCGCTCAGTGCTCAACAGCCCGCGAGGAGGAGGAGTTGTTACATGGTATTGTGCGTCAGTGAAAAAACCTGACCTGAAATCACCACTTCTAGGTGTCGCCAGGAGACGCTTAAGGGAAAGGCTTCAGGATGGATGTTTTATTTTTGCCAAAAAGATCTAACCTCCTGTGAGCCTGCTCAAGATTTTCCCTGGGGTGAAGAAGGCAAATGGACTGGATTTTCCTTCTTTCCTTTGGATCCTGTCCTTCCAGCCCCTCGTCCCATGAATAACCACATTAAAAAAAAATTTTTTTTTTAAGTACAGCCAGTACATTCTTTTTTTTCAATACATTCTTTAAAAAGTGATTTAAAAGAAGTTTTCTCACAAAATTGAAAATTTTATTTTTAAAATTCCAGAAGTGACTTTTCTCACTTCAGTGAATCAGCGAGACCCTGAGTAACAGTTATAAGTGGACAGATCTGATGGATAATAATGCCTCAGTCTTATATCACATTCCATTTTGCTATTAAGTTTCCATATAAAAGCCATGAAAATTACATTGGAAATTGGAAGCTGTTTATTTGTTCTTTTCTTTTGTAAAACTGAATTTTACTGTAATGTATTTCATTTTACCCATCATCTTCTGTGTACCCTAGCCTGAATTTTCTGAACCTTTCCTATTCAGCACTACTACAGTATCTACTGTCCTTATACCTTGTCCCACATCATCTTTTCCTCTATGTATTCATTCCTTAGCCTTCATGAACTTCATTTTGTCACATATCTCTTGCATTTGGTGAGAAAACATCTCGAATACATATAATGCCCAGACAGCCCTTAGATCACATCCCGGGGTTCAGTAGCCTCCGTGATGACTCCACTGGCCTCTGCCAGGGTTAACTCTCACTCGCTCAGGCCAAATGTGATCTCATCTTGTATAGATTGTAATACAACCCCCAGCAGTTTTTTTGCTGGGTTTGGATAATGTTTCAGGCAGGAAGAGGTTGGGGAGCACTGTGCGCTGACCTGTTTTATTGAGGCCAGAATAGGCACGATGAGTTAAAAATTTTCTGTAGAGCAGCACTGTCCAATAGATCTACCTGCAGTGATGGAAATGTTCTGTATGAGCTCTGTGCGGCATGGTAGCCACTAGCCATATGTAGCCATTGGGCACTTGAAATGAACCTAGTATTATTAAGGAATTGCATTTTTACTTAAATAGCCACGTGTGGCCGGTGATTTCATTATTGGGCAAGGCATTTCCCATCTAATCTCTTTCAGGCACATACTGAACTTTCGCATCTTTAATACAAAACAAAACAAGTGTCTCTCAATTTCCACCTTCATTGGTCTCATTTTCACTTCCTCGCCTCCCATTTACTTCTGTAGTCTGGCTTCTGCTCATGCCAATCCACAGAAATTGCAGGGAGAAGCTCTGAATATCACCAAATCACTGATACCTGACACTGGGTTGTCTCTTCTCTCTTACCTTTCTTTAGTTTCTGAATCACACTTGTGGGTTTCCTCTTATTTCTCTGACCTGTTGGTTAATTCCTTCATGCAGTGTTCTCACCTGGGTGAAGGCAGTGTGCCAGGAGTTTGCATGTAGCTTATAGTCTGTGGTGCTCATTTTATAAATCAGTGATACTCAAACTAATCAGGCTGCAACCCAGAAACGAGTTTCACCTTGCAACCCAGTATACATATAGGTTTGTAAATATATTCGTAACAAAAAGTCTCAGGGAAAAAATCTTAATATTCAAAGCGTGTTAATATTTGCTGCACTATTTTTTAATGCTGATGGAGACCTATTCTGTTGATTTCATGAGCGATTCACAGTTTAAAAACCCTGCCCTACATGTCAGTGCTTCCCAGACTCTGATGCGAGTCCCTGACCTTCTCATGCTGTCTAGTTTCTCTGAAAGCCATCACCTGAGTGCATGGCTCTGGCTCCTACCCAGGGCTCCTTCCTTGGAACTCTGTCTCCATCCAGATTCCCCACAGGTCACATTTTGAGATCCAGCAGCTTCTCAGACCACTGGCCAGTCCGAGGGTTGCCTCTTGTAGGGTACAAATCTGATTTCACTCCTTTTCTCAAATCCTGCTGCTTCTACTATATTTATTTTTTTGGTGAATGGTTCTAATCATCCACCCATCTACCCTAGGGAGAAACCTAGAAGACATTCTAAATGAATCCCCTGTCTTCACTGTGCATGACGTTAAGTATCTCAGAGAGCTCACTCTTCTCCATTTCACTGCCATTGCTTCAGCATAGACCCTCACCTCCACATAGATAATATACCTCAAGAGGCTCCTAAATTAGCTCTGTAGAGTAGAACGTTGAGTGATGATGGAAATTTCTACATCCATTCTGTTCAATATGGCAGCCATGTGTGGGGTGCTTGGGAACTTAAAATGTGGCTAGTGCAACTTAGGAACTAAAGTTTTAATTTAAGTTTAGATAGCCATATGTGGCTACTGATTAATGTATTGGACAGCACAAGTCTAATAATCTCTCCACCACAAGTGTACCCGCTTCTAGTCCCTGAAACAAATAACCAGCTAACCCCTGTTGACTAAACTAGTGAATGACATGAAAATACGAAAGCCACGTAAAGAGGTTAGTAACACTATCAGTTACTAGGTCATGTCTCAGTGAAATAAAGTTTTCTCATAAATTCTTACTGGTAACTTAATCTCTTCACAGAAATAGTGTAAATTACCTTCATGTTTAAAAACTTTTTTTTAGTTTGTTTTTTCCTACCAACAGAAACTACTTTTTTATGTTCTTCGATTTTTACCCCCCCACCATCAATCAAATATGTAATAAATACTACCATCAGTTGCTAATTAAACACATTAGTTGACTAATGTATAGTGATAGCAGATTCAGTGGATGCCTAGGAGAGAGGTGGGAGGGATTACAAAGTGGCACACATAAACTTGTGGGCAGTTGGTATGTTCTCTGTCTTGATTGTAGTGAAGATTTGATTTGTGTACACATGTCAGAAGTTTTCAAACTGTACATTTCAATATGTGAGACTTGGTATGTCAATCATACCTCAGTAAAGCTGTTTTTTAAAAAGTCTGGTTGAATACTTGCTCCCAGAAATATATCATGTAACTTACTAATAAAGGTTAATGAAAGGGACAGCCTATAATTGTCAAATCTCTGAATTATTTCTTCCCTTGTTAAATCAACTGAGTTTTTCAGTCCAGAAGTAAGTTTTTCCCCCTTACTTGCTGATCTCATTTGATAATAAAACAGTTGTGTTTATCTCGTACCAGGCACTGTTCTGCATGGTTTATATCTATCCATTTGATCCTCATCACAACCAGCTGAGGTATATTGTACCTCCATTTTACAATCGAGGGGACACGAGGTTAAATAACTTATCTAAGGTCATACTCCTGGCGCTGCGGTCGTAGTGGTGCCAGTCTTTGAACTCAGACAGTCCTGGTCCTTAGGCACAATAATAGACTGCCTCAATTAAGCTTCATGAGGAAAAGTATTTAGGATTATTTAAAATCTTTTCAACAGCACATTATATGTTAATTTAAATATATCTGCTTAGAATTTAAATACCCTAATCTGTGAAAATAACCCAAAATTTCAAAATATTTTCTCAAGATGCTACAAGTTAGCATGTGACACTAGTAATATCTGTATTATTGCTCTTACTTAGCCTTTAAAGTAGCTTCAGTCATAAAAACTGATTTTATCCCTACCTTGTATTTTACTTGGAAACTCATTTTCCCTGAAAGTTCTGCTTCATAATCTCATTTTCTATATCTTAGTTTGTTTTTTGTTTGTTTTTGATAAGATAAAAATCTTATTAAAAACTATGACAGTGCAAAGTTATATTAAAATGAAGAATTTAAATTTTTGTCATTGCCTTTTGAATACGTTATTTTATTTTTTTGTTATTTTACTTTATTTTATTGAGTTATAGTCAGTTTACAATGTTGTGTCAATTTCCAGTGTTCATTTTCTATATCTTATTTTGTGAACCACTGATTCCTAGATGTGAATTTTGAACATGACTTTGATCTAACATAACTTTTTAAAAAAAATGTTGTATTAGGACTAAGAAATGTCATCATTAAGGACTAGGACATCATTAAAGACTAAGAAAAAAAAGTTTGTATTTTAAAGAAAGTTGATGTTTAAAATCCTCTCAACAAATATTCTGTTTTTATGCTATACTGTACCAAGTTTATCCAGTTTACCTGTATCTAGTTTAGTATAGCTCTTCACAGTTGACATCTGTGAAGTTATTTGGGAAAACACTAGAATCTACCATGTTCTAGAGGCCAAGGTTTTTTTTTAACTGAAGTATAGTCTAGTTACAATGTTGTGTTAATTTCTGGTGTACAGCATAGTGATTCGTTTATACATATATATTCCTTTTGGGTTTTTTTTATTATAGGCCACTACAAGGTATTGCATATAGTTCCCTGTGCTGTACAGTAGGACCTTGTTGTTTATCTATTTTATACATAGTGGTGTGTATCTGCAAGTCCCAAACTCCCAATTTATCCCTCCTCACCCCCTCTCCTCCCGATAATCATAAGTTCATTTTCTATGTCTATGAGTCTGTCTCTGTTTTGTAAATAAGTTCATTTGTGTCCCTCCTTTTTTTTTAAGATTCCACATATAAGTGATATTATGGTATTTTTCTTTCTCTTTCTGGCTTACTTCACTTAGTATGACCATCTCCAGGTCCGTCCATGTTGCTGCAAATGGCATTATTTTATTCTTTTTTATGGTTGAGTAGTACTCCATCGCACGCACGCATGTATTTATACATGTATGTATACCACATCTTCTTTATCCAGTCATCTATTGATAGACATTTAGGTTGCTTCCATGTCTTGGCTATTGTAAATAGTGCTGCTATGAACATTTGGGTGCATGTGTCTTTTCAAATTAGAGTTTCCTCCAAATGTATGCCCAGGACTGGGATTGCTGGATCATATGGTAAGGCTGTTTCCAGTTTCTTTAAAAATCTCCATACTGTTTTCCATAATGGCTGTGCCAAACTACATTCCCACCAGCAGTGTAGGAGGGTTCCCTTTTCTGCACACCCTCTCTGGCATTTATAGTTTGTGAACTTTTTAATGATGGCCATTCTGATTGGTGTGAGGTGATACCTCATTGTAGTTTTGATTTGCATTTCTTTGATAATTAATGATATTGAGCATTTTTTCATGTGCCTATTGGCCGTTAGTATGTCTTCACTGGAGAAATGTTTATTTAGGTCTTCTGCCCATTTTGGGGTTGAGTTGTTTTGTTTTGTTTTGTTTTTTGTCATTGAGTTGTATGAGCTGTTTGTATATTCTGGAAATTAAGTCCTTGTCAGTTGCATTGTTTGCAGATATTTTCTCCCATCCATAGGTTGTCTTTTCCTTTTATTTATGGTTTCCTTTGCTGTGCAAAAGCTTATAAGTTTAATTAGGTCCCATTTGTTTATTTTTGCTTTTATTTCTGTTGCCTCAGCAGACTGCCCTAGGAGGACATTACTGTGATTTATATCAGAGAATGTTTTGCCTGTGTTTAAGAGGCCAATGTTTTTGTTGAATATGGGACTGCAATTGGAATGCTTGAATGAAAACATTGTATATAGTAAGAAAGGAACAAATGAAACAGTATCCTCTGTCTGTATATCCCTAGTAACCCAGCAAGCCTTCCAAATCTGATTTTAGACATTTTGAATACCACTTGGGCTCACATTTCCAGCAAGAGGTTTGAAATAGCGCTCTGAATCATTAGCTTTTTCAGTTGCCTCTCAACTGCCGTGTAAATCGCGTCCTATGTGCTTGCTTCATGTGCCCATAACCCAGGATTCTTTACTTTTACATCCCTCCATTCTGTCCTTATCCCTCTTTTTGAACCACAGACAGTGCCCTCCAGCCCACCTCAACAGACTGATGCTGCCATGATGTTATCTGACTCATTCCAGCATTGGGCACAGGCCACTACTTTCTCAGACGGTACCAGTGCCTGACCCCATCCTGACCCTCTTCCTCCCCCATGAAGCCTTTCCTGGTTGCCCATTCTGCAGCTGCCTCCTTTTGGAGATTGGTTTTCTAGGGTTCCACTCTCAGCCCCCTTCACATCCACCTGCAGCCTCTCTGGGAAATGCCATCCACTCTCACAGCTTTTTCACCTCTAACTGCCTAGTGTTTACAAACCCACATGCACCATGCCTCCTCCCCTGCCCACTGAGGGAAACCCAAACTCTTGATTGTGGCATAGATGCCTCTAACCACACTATAAGGGCACACGATGTCTTACTCATCTTTAAATTCACATTATCCAGCCAGGTGCAGACTCAGTGGGCCCTTGGTAAAGGCTTGTGGAAAGGAGACATTCCTCTAACTAACCAAATTTCTTTGAGTTTCCTTTCTACCCCCTCTTCTTCCTAGAACTCTTGCCCTGCCCTACTCAGGATTCTGACCCTTATCTACTCATACTGTGTAGTCGGTCTAGAGCAAGAGAATGTCCACTCCTTTCTTGTTCATTCAATCCATCTGCCTCAATCCAGTGCCTACACTGGCAGAAAGGTCCCAAGAGGTGGAAAATTATTATCACCATCATCCACAAACCCTGATACAAAAATCTTGCCTGCATGTTGAATCTATGACGTTTGCAGATGACCTACGTAAGAATTACCCTTTTCTTCCTGTTCTATATTTGTATCACTTTATACGTGGCCCATGGTGGGATGGCCAGGAGTCTGTGGAGGTCTGCCCTCCCACAGTGTGTTCTCAAAGAACTCAGTCTCTGTTTTGTGTCCAACCCTCAGCTCACTCCCTAGGCCGTAAGCAGGGATTCAGAAATGTACACTCAGTAAGACTGTGCCCTCAAGCTTACAATTTGGTAGGGGAGGTAAGATACGTACATGATTCTGAAGTATGTGGCAAAGGATGGTAAATACAGGGACAGTGTCTTATGTCCCTTTGTGGCCTGAAAGGACAACAGATTTTCAATAGATAGAGAATTTATGGATGAACAGTTTTTGCAGTTGGGAAGGAGATACGGCTTTAATTTTGAGGTGGGTTAACATTGGAATAGAGCCATGAAGGATAAGCAGTATTTTTACAGACAAGGAGAGGCAAAGGAGTGAGAGGAGTGTATTCCAGGCTTAGAGAAATGTAGAAGGTGGGTGGGTAGTCATCCAGTTTACTAGAGGGTTGGAGAGGACCGACTGCAAAGGTGGGTTGGAACAGGTGGAAGATGGCCTTCGTGTCACACCAGGAGAGTAAACTTCATTTTGTAGTTAATCCAAACCTTCAGCAGTTTTTTGAGTGGGAGTATGACACACACACACAGCTTATTTTAGGGAAACTGATGTCACAGTTCACAGCTGGATCCCCCAGTGCCCAGACTACTGCCTGGCACACAGTAGGCCCTCCATAAATGCCTTGAATATTTATGGGACCACACTGAGAGCTGTCATTTATTGATGTAGATTTGTAGGGAAGGACAACCATTTGGATCCAGTATTTTTAAGTTGACAAAAATGCCCGTAACTTCCTTAACTTTCTTTCTCTCACTACATTTCTGATTACTGTTCCAACTATCATTCTTCTCTGTGATGACTCCCATTAGAAACAAAAATCCACCTTCCTGTATGTCCTCTTCACTGTTTGAGTTCTTCCCTCCATAGCTACACAAAATAAAGTTGTCTGATCCAGCCATTGTTCACACGACAGTGTGTCAAGCCTTGTGAACAGTCATCATGTCAAACCTTGTGAACAGTCATCATGTACAGGTTTCTCTTTTCCAGGTGAAAAGTCCTCAGCCCGTTCAACTATACGATGTATTTATCACCATCCTCGTCACTCCTCTGGAATTGGCTAAGTGTGGCAATGTCCCTTAAACACATGACATCAATATTGAACAGTAAGTCCAGAAATGTCCTAATTAGTCCATTTCTCTGGCTCTAAAGTCTCTGGAATGATCCTCAACTAGTCATCTTCTACCTAAAACTACCTTAAAATGTCCGGTATTTTACTTCAGGCACATTTCCCGTTTCTGCATCTCCTACCTCCATCCCTTCCCAGTTCAGTCCCTCATCTGCCTAGGCCTGCATCCTGTGTCCCCCTTTTCCACTTCCTTGCCTGCTGCTTCCAGACCTGTCCTCTTACCCCATGCTGCCATGTGTGGGTCAGCAGACACTCACTGAGCCTTTGTGATGTTTATGAGGAAGGCAAAGCCTTCACTCAGCTGTGACAATATGCAGAGGGGTGCACTGTAGCACAGACTCACACCCAGGGCTGAGGATGGAGACGGGCATTCCAGCATAGGTTTATGGAGATGGCATTTGGCCAACATTTTAAGAATGGGTGGAATTAAACGCAGAGTAGAAGAGCATTCCAAATTCACCAGAAGCTAGGGGGAGAGGCGTGGAGCAGATTGTTCCTCATCCTTCCTCTTCCATTCTTCCTCTTCCCAAAAGGGCTAAACCTGCTGACACTTGGCTTTAGACTTCTAGCCTCCAGAACTGTGAGGAAATAAATTTCTGTTGCTTAAGCCACTTAGTTTGTGGTACTTTGTTATAGCAGCTCTAGGAAACTAATAGAAGCCCCAAACTAGGAACAACCCAGATGTCCATCAACTGTATTTATTCAGTAAAACAGATAAATCAAGTATGGTATATCACACAATAGAATACCTTATAGTAACAAAAATGAACTAGCCACAACCACACTCAACAACATGAATTTAAAAATGTTAAGCAAAAGACTCAAGACTTAATAGCACGATTCCATGTATATGAAGTCAAAACTATATAAATTAGTCAAAACTAATTTATGGTGTCAGGATTATGGTTACTCTCTGTATGGGAGCAGAGACAAGAAGTGGGCCAAAGGTCTTTTGGGGTTCTGGAAATATTCCAGTTCTTAATATGGGAACGGATTGCATAGGTCTTTTTCAGGTGATAAAAATATTTGATCTGTACACTTATGAATTGCATATGTTCCTGCATGTATGTATATTTCAATAAAAAGTAGAAAGAAAGAAAAAAGGGGGCAGATGAGTGTTCCCGGCTGAACCCGGGGGAAGACTTGAGGGATTTAACTGTATACTCATTTAGGGAACCACTGAGCAGAGCAAAGGGTTAAGAGTTCTGGATGGGTGACAGAATATGTGGTACTAAGTGACCTCGAGAGGAAGATAAGGGCTGGTAAAGAAGTGTACTGAGAGCCATCATCTGGCGTCTGATAGGCAGCCCTGAACAGGGGACGGTCACTTTCCAAATGCGTTTCTGGAAAACAACACTAACAGCACCTCTCGGTGGAAGACGACACTGCATAGAGAGCTCAGCCAGCAAGCACTTGGAGAGATAGCTGCCAAGTGGACCAGGAGTACCCCGAGCCAAGGCAGTGCAATTTAGAGGGATCCGTTAACCTGTGGGAGCCTCCTTGGCAGGGCAGTGGCGAGGATTAAGCCAACAGGTATTAAGTCTGGCCTCACTGTAAGAAGTCACTAATTTACTGCCGGGACTGTTCCGGTGCGTGGACCCGGAGGCCACTCCGCGCCGGACGCCCGCTACCCCTGCAGCAGCACCCGCAGGGTCACAATTTCGGCTGCCCAGAGGGGCGCGCGCGAGCCTCAGGAAGACCTGAGGCTGCACCCCTGACTCCGCCACCGGGCGGCGAGGCGGTGAGTATGGCTCAGTGCCTTTCCCTCTGATTGGGCGAGAAGAGGCCAGCGGGCGGAGACGAGAACAAAGGAGGAGGCAGTGATTGGTTAAGCCTGGGGAGAAGGCAGGGCCTTGGCAAGAGAGTCCTAGGTTCCCCCCGTGAGCCCCGCCCCCTCACTGGGACTGCGGCCTGGGCCGGCGAGGCTAGCTGTTCCCGCGGAGCGTTCTTAAAGTCTCCCAGTCTTCCAGCAACCGCTGACGCGACCCGCGTGCGGCCGACCACTGGCCAACCCGGGAGAGCAGGGCTAGAGCGTGATCCCCTTTCCCGAGGCGCCTCCCAGCTCTCCCCACTCGGCGGCCGCGCGCTCCGCCAGCTCCTTCTCTCCTTCCCCGCCCCAGCCCGGCAAATCCGGGGGTCGGCGAGCCGGCTGAGTGGGAGACGCGCGGTGTCCGAGGAGCCAGGCGGCGACCGGTGAGGGGACCGAGGGGCTGGGAGGGAGGGTTGGCACGGGGCAGTGGTCCCCAAACTGTCGCCCGGCTTCTTCCCTTCGTCCCAGGCTGCTCGCGTCTGCAGCCATCGAGAACGCCGCCCCGGCAACGAGTGACGCGGAGGCGCCGCGGAGCGAGCGATTGGCCGGCGCATGCCCGCGGCCGCCGCGCGGCTTGCTCCTCCCAGGCCTTGCCCTCCGTCTGTCCTCAGCAGGCCGCCCTCGGTGACCTTCGTGGCCGGCGGCGCCACGACGCAGACATCGCTAGGCTGAGCCGGATTAAAAGGGCAGCGGCAGCCACCAGGCTCAGTCGATGCTAAACGCCCGCTACTCTCCACTTGCCCTTCGGGTGGGCTGGCGCCTGGGCCCGAGTTGCGGGGTGGGGAGTTTCTGACCGAGGCCCCGTTCTCCAGTACTAGGCACCAAGTATTTTGTTTATTTGGGGGGGGGGGAGGAGGTTAATTGGGTTTATTTATTATTGTTTTTTACTTTAATGAACCCAGGACCTCATGCATGCTAAGCACGCAGTCTACCACTGAACTATACCCTTCTCCCTACTAGGCACCAGGTCTTAAAATGAGTAACCAACGTCACTACTTACTCTCAAAGCTCCCGGGATGCGGAGTGGGTCCACAAAAGGCCCACGCTGCTCTGATCCTATGAAGGAGGCTTCTTTGGGGGGTCGGGGGAAGGACTTAAAAGCTCTTGCAGAACGCTTAGGATGCCTTGGAAGTAGGGGTAGGAGTCAACCCCTAATTCAGGGTCCCTCCTCAGAGGAACTGTCCTGAGCAGAGAAAATCCTAAAAACTCGGCAACCGCAGTTCTCAGACTTAACACCTTCCCTCTTTCCATATGAAGGATTATAGTAGTTTTCTTTGCTGAGTTTTCTCAGGCAGCAGTGTTAGCCATACAAAGCCCCCTGTCCAAGGTCATAGAGCTGGTAATTGAAGACCCAGAATTTGAAGGCTTGCCTCTCTGGTTCCCACTTAATAAACCAAGGTACAGTATTTGCAGTATATGCAGTGGATAGGGCTATGGAAGATCAGAGGACTAGAGAGACAGCCTTTCCTCCAGGAACATAATGTTTGAAAGAATTGTATTCCCAGATTAATACATCGTTTAAAAAAAAATAATAAAGTCCAGCTTCTTGCTAGGCCCAGGGAGGGTGCAAAACACCATATAACCCTTCCCTCATCCCAGTTTTGGGCTGCTCTGGCCCCTCTGGGCTGTAGTCCTGCCCGTGTGTCAAAGGGACCTAGAGCATAAACTATCCCACTATGTATGTTCTCCCCCTATCAATATGCATAACTTCTCCACACTTCTCAGATTTCACAGGAAAATCTTTGCAGAAGAAACCTGCAAAAAGATCCATTTGAATCGTGATCAGGCTTGGGCACTTAGGATGGGGGTGGGGGGAGCTGTCATTCCTATTTCCACCAACTCCTTAAACATGTCACACTGGATCTGAAGCTGGAAAGGGCAGCTTCTTCTAAAGTACTGGACCTTGTTTCTGTTCTGGGGAAGAGGGAAGTGAGGAGTGGCCACTTTGGTGCCCTAGATTTCATACCCCATCCTCACCTAGAAAAGAGGCTGAAACCTTTTCAGAGTGGATTGGGAATCACTGTTTCCTGTTACTTTCCCTGATTATTCAGAATAAAGGCAAGTAGGGGGCTGGAGGAGTGAGGGTGAGGAGGTAGTACGGGAGGAGAGCCTTGAATGAAGGGTGGGGGAAGGGCTTTCAGGAAGTCGAAGGGCCCCAAAAAGGGCCAGTTAAACTTTTCCATCCACCTGATTGCTCCCGCCACTTCCCCCCAGGAGAGTGAAAAGTGGATTATTTGCTTCTATCTGGATGTACATTTCAGCCGTCTTTAGGGGTGTCTTAGAGTCTAGAGACTGCAATGTCTTGAAGGCTGGGGCAACGGACTTTAGGGCTGGGGCAGCGGTAGGGGTTGAGGAGATACGGAGGATGTATAGAAAGGCCAGCAAAGAGTCTCCTCTCCAGAATGCAGCTACCACTCTCCGCAAGGGTGATCCACAGTGGAGCGCACAGAGTGAGCCCTGGTCCCCGGGGCTGCCTGGGGCTTCCTGCTGCGCTGCTGTCTGTCACTGGCTAGGGCCAGGAGTGGCTGGGGACTGTCGGGGAGAGCCAGAGATGGGCCACCCAGCCTGCCATCCCCCTCCTGTCCCTGGACCTGCTTAGCACCCTTGAGCTAGATGGCTCTGCCTACCCGCAGGGAACCTCAGGTCACATAGGGATAACCAGGAGTACCCACGTCATGTAGTGCCCAAGTCCCACCCAGGTCTTCTTTCAGACATTCACTTTCCTGAAGAGCAGCTGGGCCCTCTGGAGAGGGTGGCCAGGGCCTCATATCTTGGGAGATGAGAAAAGTGGCTGTGTACTCTGATTACTGCGGCTCTAAGGATCAGAGCGGTCAGTGACCTCTTCCTATGCAAACCTCTCCAGGGACTGTGAGGTGGCCAGCCTCCCTTTGTATATTATTCCAGAATTTGGAACAGCCATTTGGCAAACACTATCCAATAGAAATAAAACGTGAGCTACATTTGTACTCATCACTTTTCTTAAAAACAGGTGGAATAAATTTTAAAAATATATTTCACTTAAACCCAGTATATCCAAAATATTATCAATTCAACGAATAGCCAACATTAAACATTATTAATGAGCGATTTTGCACTTTTTTTTCCTACTAGGTCTTTGAAATCAGGAGTGTATTTGACCCTTACAGCACATCTCAGTTTGGACCAAACGCACTTCAAGTGTTCAGTTGCCACAGGTGGCTTGGGGCTACTGTAGTGGACAGCACAGCTGGGACAGCTCTCAGCCCCACTCTTGCAGCCCAAATCAGTTTTATCCATCTCTGGTTTCAAGACGGAGGAATTGCAGGGGGGAGGGTATAGTTCAAGTGATAGAGTGCATGCTTAGCATGCATGAGGTCCTGGGTTCGATCCCTGGTACCTCCATTAAAGACATAAATAAACCTAATTACCTCCCCCACACACACACACACAAAAAGATGGAGAAATTGTGAGATGATCACTTGCCTCTTCATCACACCCCAGAAATGCTGGCCTGGTAGAAAAGATAACCAGGGAAGAAAATCTTACGTTGGCTGAACAGCACAACTCAGAAGAAAAAGAACTGCACTGCTCTCACAGTAGATTGTTAGTAAATGCACTGAACCCTGACTTAAGTCCAGCACTCTTGTGAACAGTTAGATATGGCATGAGATGCCTGCAAGATCTATTAAGGAACAAAAATAAAGTGATATACGAAACTCGGAAGTTTATCTTCATTACGAATATTTTTGCCATTAGCTTATCTTCTTAGTACGTGTTTTTATTGGTTATATGTGTAGTATTTATAAATATCTGTCTTTATTAAATGCTTGGAAGGTACTAAACTACTATAGTATTGAACAATTAGGACCTTTTAACATTTCATACATAATGACCCCGTTCCCTCTTTCCAAGCCTTCCCTGTACTTATGGGGTTTTTTTTTTTTTTTTTGTGTTCTTTTTTATTGAAGTATAGTCAGTTTACAACGTGTGTCAATTTCTGGTGAACAGTGTAATGTTTGTCTCCTGGTACTTATTTTTTTCTCCAAAGAAATTTGATGGTATAACTTAAAAATTCAATCAGGAAAATCTTTAGGACAGTTCAGAAATTGTTCTTCGTTTGGCACAGTGATGTTTTATTTTTCTTTTAGATTTCCTGCCGGGCATAGACCCTTTCCTTCCAGGCAAGCTCCAGCATGGGGTGAGGTACAGAAGAGAGACCAGAAGGATACAGCCTGGCTGGCACTCAAGCAGCAAACCTGCACCCTAGACCGGGCTCTCTTACTCCACATCTGTAATGGGGGGAAGTGGTATGTTTGTTTATATGTCATTTGTGTATGCGTGTTTATGTTTGTGCATGTGTCTTACTTCCTTGGGCATGTGCCCTGGAAGGCAGTATCCTGGCAGAGGGTGTGTTTCCAGAAACATGGCCTGAGAGGAGCAATTGTCTCCAGAGACCCCCAGGTGAGGGGGAACACTCACCTAGGCATAAGCATTAGCCTCTTTGGCATTTGGGATCAACCACTGACTCTTGAAGGAAGGTTTTATTCATAGGAGGGCCAGCATTCCTTTGAATTTGACCAGCTAGAAATCAGCAGCCGAAGCAAGTGTCTTGGCTGAAAGTTCCGTCTGGAAGATCCGAGAGGCTCCCTCTAAAGTCTGCTCTCAGGTTGTAGAGAGGCTCCTGTCTCTGCTTGCAGAGTTTGTTTAAAGCTCATCCTCTTTGAATAAGATATCTGGGATTTAAAATACTCCAGATCCACCCACCACACGCACACCAAAAAAAGAAAGTGTGTGGGGTGGAGTCGGGTAAGGGGAGTGTCACAGATGAAACAAAATGCAAAATGCAGATAGACGCTGCAGGTGAGGGAGTGACTTGTGATACTATTCTTGGTACGTTTTTATATTTGCAAGTGTCCATTTAAAAAACTACCCTCTTCCAGGAAATACTTCCCTCTTCTTTCTCCTCCTGTGTCTGTCTCCTCTAATTAGTTTAAATTCACATTGTCCCTCTTACTTCACTGCTCCTGCAGGGCAGAGCACATCCTGCTCCAGAAGTACAGGAAGGAAGCATCCTGCATCCGCCACTCCCGTCCAGTGCAGAGGGGAGCAGAAGCTCCAGAGCCCACCCCTGCAGGTTTGTGGCTATAAAGGCTTTTTTTCAGTTGATCCCATTTGGATTCAAAAGATGAGGACCCCGTCTATGGGCTGTTTTAATGACAGCTCTGTATTTAGGATGAATTTCCAACTGCTAAGAAGAAAATCGTGACTATTTTGTTTGCTTCCTCTCTCTGATCTGTTGGGTGACATGGCCTATAACCGATAACGACTGCATCTCATCTCCAGTGTCCCACTGAACTGGGTTGGGGATAGATCCACGGGTCCCGAGGGCTGGAGTCAGTGGTGAGGCCGGCCAGGTGAGGAGGGCAGCCCTATTTGTGCTCTAAATAGAGGGCACAAAGGCTGACCCTGCTGCTAGGTAGCTACCTGGACCAACTTGTCAGATGGAGTCAGGGATGCCGTTTGAGATCAAGAGCACAGAGCAGATCCCATCCCCATAAAGGGGCTTCTTTGCTACTCCGGGTTCTCAGATCCCTGGAGGTGGGGCAATGAGGAATGTCTGCAGAATGTTTCCAAACAACCAGGATGCTCTGAGAATTGGAAAGGCTGTCCCTTCCTTCTCCTCAGCCTTCCCTAAAAATGTGAAAAGCACTTCCTGGATAACGCCATGAACTTTTGATAATATTCTTTGTGAGTTATTTATGCTTCCTTTTCATGCCTTTCCTGGGTCGTGAGATGCTTTCTCAAGGCTAGGCCAGGGGACTCGGATTGTGCACTGGTGTGATGTGACTGTAAGGTGTGCTGCCCAGAGCCAAGGAGTAGTACTTTTAGGGTTTCTCAGACACCTTCCCTTGCTCAGGCCCCCGCCCTTTCTGAACCTTTTGCCCAGGCTCCTGCTGCTGGATAAGTTTAGGCTTCATCTAAGGCCCTTCCTGTCTTTCCAGCCCAGGCCTGGCTGGGTTTGCACTGGTGACTCAGGAAAGCCAGGTCTCTAGAAGAAGGTGCTGGTGTGGTCTAGGTCCAGGGGACTTCTCATTGCCTATCCTTCCTTGGTCATTTCCTAGGGCATCTTGAGGCCAAGATCCCTGGTCTAAGACCATAAAATAGGCTAGGCCCTCCTCCTCATCTCCTTCCTCACAGTGTACTGGAGGCAAGCTCCCCTCTGAGTCCCTTCTGCCCTTCCTAGTGGCGCAAGGACCCCCTCCCCATGTATCTAGGACCCTCGAGGCTTTGCCTCCTCTTGGAGAATGGGAATTCAGGGGATGCCGTAGCTGAGGAAGTTACAAAAAACAGGGAGCCTGTACTTGCCCTTCCATTCCCCAGGGTGTAGCTGGGGTGACAGTGACCTTCTCCCTGCAGGGCTCACGGTACATGGCACATCTAGCTGCAGCTCACCTTCGAAAAAGCCACAGCACCTGCTCATGAGAGAAGGAGCCCTGGGATCCGCAGACCAGTTGTCCAGGCCTCTCCCTCTCCCCCCTGCTACAGGTCCCTTTCAAGGCCTTAAGAAAAGTGAAAGTAACTCACAGCTCCAGGACGTGGACCCTGGAGTGTGAGTGGGACACCGCACCGGGAGGGCGCCGGGGGACTGGCCGTCGCCATGCTGGCCGCATCCCAGGCCGCAGTGGGCAGGCCTTACGCGTGCAGTGAGTGTGGCAAGAGCTTCCGCTACAGTTCCGTGCTGCTGCGGCACGAGCGCGCCCACGGTGGGGACAGCCGCTTCCTCTGCCTAGAATGCGGAGAGCGCTGCCTGCAGGCCAAGGACCTCCGGGCTCACCGACGCGCCCACGCGGGCCAGACGCTCTACATCTGCAGCGAGTGTGGCCAGAGCTTCCGCCACAGCGGCCACCTCGACCTGCACCAGAGCGCGCACCAGCGGCGCCGCGGCCGCCTCTGTCGCTGCCGCGCTTGCGGCCGCCGCTTCCCGCACCTCCCCGCTCTGCTGCTGCACCGGCGCCACTGGCACCCGCCCGAGCGGCCCTGTCGCTGCCCGCTGTGCCCTCGTGCCTTCCGCCAGAGCGCGCTGCGCTTCCACCAGGCGCGGGCGCACCCGTGGGGGACACCCGCCGCGCCCGCGGCCGCGCCCCACCGCTGCCCGCAGTGCCCACGGGCCTTCCGCAGTGGCGCGGGACTTCGGAGCCACGCGCGTGCGCACCTGGCCGAGCGCGCCGGTGACTCGCCGCGCCGGCAGTCGCGTGCTCCGGACGCGCACCAGTGTGGCGTGTGCGGCAAGAGCTTCGGCAAGAGCTCCACGCTGACGCGACACGTGCAGACCCACTCGGGCGAGAAGCCCTTCAAGTGCCCAGAGTGCGGCAAGGGCTTCCTGGAGAGCGCCACGCTGGTGCGCCACCAGCGCACGCACACGGGCGAGAAGCCCTACGCCTGCGGCGCCTGCGGCCGCCGCTTCAGCGAGAGCTCCACGCTGCTGCGCCATCAGCGCAGCCACCAGGGCGAGCGGCCCCACGCCTGCGGCACGTGCGGCAAGGGCTTCGGGCAGCGCTCCGACCTGGTGGTGCACCAGCGCATCCACACGGGCGAGAGGCCCTTCCCGTGCCCGGAGTGTGGCCGCTGCTTCAGCGACCGCTCCGACCTCACCAAGCACCGGCGCACGCACACCGGCGAGAAGCCCTACCGCTGCGAGGTGTGCAGCCGGCGCTTCACGTGCGTGTCCAACCTCAACGTGCACCGGCGCAACCACGCCGGTCACAAGCCGCACAAGTGCCCTGAGTGTGGCAAGGCCTTCAGCGTGGGCTCCAAGCTGACGCTGCACCGCAAGACGCACCTAGGCGAGCGGCCGGCCCAGTGTGCGGAGTGTGGCAAGTGCTTCAGCCACAGCCGCTCACTGTCACAGCACCAGCGGGCGCACACACGGGCTCGCGCTGCCACCGCCGCCTCCGCCACCGCCACCCAGGCCATGGCAGGCACTGCCCTTATCTATGCTGGCCAAGCTGAACAGGAAAAGCCGGGACTCTTTGTGTCTCAGTTGAGAGAGACTTGCTGAGAGGGTTCTCAGGAGTGGGCTAGACAAGCACTTACATACTGAGACGGGGCGGGGGAACAACTTGCAGATGGGGGTCTGTGGAAAGGCAGTGTGGCCCGTTGCCTTTCTCCATCTCTGTTGCTGCGCCCCTACGCCTCCTTTCCTGGTCAGCTCTTTGCCTATTCTCAGCCCTTCCTTCGCCAGCTCTGGGTGTAGGTGCCAGGAGAACCTCCCGGACCCCAAGTACTGGTGTGTCCTAGCGCTGTTTCTCTGCTCTCAGGCGTCTCCTGTTATCTACCAGGGTTCTGTCTTTTCTTGTCCCATCTCATTTTTCCAGCCCCGAGTGTCCGCTACCTCTCCTTTCCGGGTACTCCTGATGTCCTGCTGCTTCAGGTAATGGTCATCACAGACGTGGCCAGAATCACATCCCTCCCGCCCCGTGGCCTTCCTGCCTCTTCCTTCCAATTTTACTCTCAGTCTCTCTGCTGCTCTCTCCCTCAGCTTCTGAGACATAGGGACTTTGCAGGCAAAGAGATAGTGAGAGAGCTCACCTCACTAAACGGTTATCTCCCCACCAGAAGCACCCAGAAGGGTACTTCACACCACGTGAAGGTGGGCAGAAGCTCTCAGCATGGCCCATGGGCCAGACCTGATGGTGTACAAATCAAGGTGCCTCTCAGCACATTAGCCCTGGGACCCGGGCCAAGAACACAGGGGTCTACAAAGCCTGGCACTGCCACATGGAGTATGAATGTTTTAGCCCTATCAAGCTTGGAGCCATGGTGAAACTGAGCTCCACAGAGGTGACAGTGCAGGGTGGAAAATTCCCTGGAATTAGCCAGTGATTTTTTTTTTTTTTTTTTTTTTTTGCTTGCAGGTGGTGAAATAAAGAGTTGTCTGGGTTCCAGATGCCAAGGGCTTCCCTTTGTCAAACTTGAGGCCCAGCAATCTTGCATGTGTGGCTCCCTCATTTTTGCACTGGAAGGCAAGACCCTTCAGGGGCTTATACATTTGGTTACAGGAGAGTACCAGCGGGGCCCATCACACGCCTGTATCCCCACCCCAGCACATCCCCTGGAATGACCAAGCACTCTCCATACTATCGGCCTGCCTTGCTTGAGTGCAAGAGCAGGCGTGACACTCCACAGGAAAGGCACTGCAAAGTGCCAGTGCAAACTCAGAAAGAAGGCTGGGTCCTCGGGGTGAGGGCAGCTGGGGGCCTGCAATCAGGCACATTCTAGCCAAGCCTGCTTCCAAAGGAATCAAGATTCCTGCACCTGAGGTGCCAAAAACACTTGCTTTGCCCACACAAGTTCATGTAAAATACTGGGTTTATTGTGTCCTTTAGGAAGACTAAAGTTGCCTGGCTCCCCTAGAGCCCTATCTTGCCCCTACCCTGCACTCCCCATCACCCTAGTTCCCAGGGACCAGGCATCTGGCTTTTTTTTTTTTTTTTTTTGCTGCTTTTCAGTCCCTGGGGCCTGGCTCCACAAATTCCAGGGAATGCCCTCTGCTAAGGGAGCAGCGTGGAAGCCTGAGGAGCCAGAGGGGGGCTGGACCCCTCCTCTGCCCCCAGGGATGCAGGGGCAGAGATGCTGGAACAGGACTCCAATGGACCAGATGATTCTTGTGGAGCCAGGAGCAAGGCTGGGTGGCTTTTGCTGCGGTGAGCTGCCACACTGTCCGGCTTCTCGAAGCGCTTGCCGCAGAACTCACAGGGGAAGCGCAAGGCGGCCACCGTCTCCGCATGCTTGCGCCGGTGCCAGTTCAGGGAGGCCTTCTGGCGGCAGGTGAACCCACAGATCTCACACCTGGGCCAGGGACAGCAGAGGGAAGGAAGGGGCCTCAGAGCATCTTGGCTTCCCTAGGGCTTCCTCCTGCTCCCAGCCTCCCAGGTGTCCTGCCAGCACCTCCCCATTCCCACCTATCCCCCCAACAAACCCCCCCCACCCCCACCCCGGCCCCTCCCCAGGCTCCCCTCCCCACACTCACTGCAGGGGTTTCTCTCCGGTGTGGATGCGCCGATGGATGACCAGGTTGCTGCTGGTGCGGAAAGACCGGGCGCAGAACTCGCAGATGTAGTCTCGGGTATCTGTGGGCAGATGGGGGAGACCCCAGCACCCATCCCCAGGCTGTGGGCCCTCCTTGGACCACCAAAGGAATACGGCCCCCGTTCAGCCTGCCTATCACACTTCTCCCAGCCCCCCAGCAGTGCCCTGTGAACTGTCAGCCGCCCTGCAGGTGTCAAGAGCCTACCCCTCTCCCTTTCCCCCGAGCCTGCCCCCCCCCCCCCCGCCAGCTCTAACAGCACCTGCCCATTGCCCATATAGAGCAGATCTCACAGGCCCCCTACACCTCCACGCCTCAGGGCCTGCAGCAGAGAGGCCATCCTGTAGACCCCTGACCCGCCACTACACTGTCCGCCCTGCCACCCAACCACACAGGCACACCGTCGGCCTCCATCCCCATCACTCTCCTGTGCAGCTCAGGCTCCAGGTCCTCTCCGCAGCCACCACCACTGCTGTCAGTTTGTTTTCTACGTGTCGGGCGCTCCACTCCCCTTCTCCCTGACCTTCACTGACCTGGTCTCCCCATCCCTTCTCAGCCACCACTCCCAGGTCAAGCCCCATTACTGCACCACCTTGAAATCACAATTTCAAGCATCCCAGTTCCAGCCAGGGCCTCCTACCTTTTCCTGTTACAGCCTGTCCCATGCTTCCGGGCTGCCAGTCCAGCGGCCCGCTGCCTTCCCACCATCCTCCTATTCCCCTCCTCACCCAGCTTGTATCTTTGTAGCCTTCCTTGACTCACACTAAGACCCAAACCAGGATAAATACAACCCCTGGCCAGCTCCAGGCCGGCACGTGTGTGCTGGTGGGCATGGAGTGGGATGGCGAGGTGGGGTGGGGATTGGGGGCCAGAAACACAAACTACAAATCGCCCCCACCCCCCCCACCATCCTCCCCAGCTCTACTTTAAATCACAACCACAAGTCTCACGCCCCCCCCATCCCACCCCCTGGAATGCCTCTGCATTTCCCTGGTCCGTTCCCCACTTTCTAGAGTCCACAAGGGCATTTGCCACAGGACTTCCTCTCTCCACCAGCCTCGCTCAGCAGTGACCTCGTTTTATAAGCCACCAAGAAGAGAGAACCCAGGAGAGGATGCCCACGCCCTCTTCCCACCTAATCCACCAGCCAGCCTGCTTCTGTGCCTGTGTGCGCATGGTCCCTGCTCCCCTGCGGCTGCCCTCCCGCTGTGCCCAGACACACCCCGCCTCACCGACCTGAGGTTGCCCGCCCCTCTGGCAGCAGGAAGCCTTTCCTCCCTGTGGGCTCATTCCCATCTCTGTGCCCCAAGCCCACAGCCCTCCAGCTTGGACCCATTTCTCTGCTTGTCTTCATAGCAAAGCTCCAAAGAGTGGTCCATGCCTGCTGTCTTCACTTCTTTAGCTCCTCTCTGCTTTGACCCCTCTCTGTTCTGCCTGTCACCTCCCTTGGCACATACCATTTGGTCATCTGGTCAAGGATGGCTTCCCCCCAGCCTTTCTGGGGGCCTGTCCACATCCTCCTCTTATGCAGCTCTGAGGCACTGGCGCAGCTCAGCCCTCCCTCCTCCTGGAGCACTTTCTCCACTTGGCTCCTTCGTCTGCCTCACTGGCTCCTCTGCGGCTGCCCTTCCCACCTGCCCCACTCAGACATCTTCTCTGCCCACGTTCACTCCCTCCCTGTAGGTACCATCCGCCCACGGCTCCAAATACCACCCATGTGCTCATGATGAACATATCTTCTTCTTTCGCCCAACATCTCCTCTGAACTCCAGATTCACATTTTCTGGGATACCTAATTAGCATGTTTCCAAAAAACGTCCCTTCCTTGAAACCTGCTTCTCCCACATTTTCAGGAAATCCCATCACCAGTCCTCCAAGTCACCCCCGACTCCCCGCTGCCAGTCCTACCTGTGGGCAATCTGTCCTTCCTACAGCAGTCCTGGTTCCCTCTTCACTCTCCTGTCAGCCTCCAGCCACTTCCCACCAACTTGGCTCCATGCGTCCAGGTTGGCATCGTTACGCACTGCACATTTCCTGTAATGTCCCCTATCCTCCACATGACAGCCACAATGCTCTTTTTTAAATTCAGTGTCCTTCTGCTGTTCAAGACCCTGAGATGGTACCAAATTCATCTGGCCAGGAGCCAAGCCATCCTGATGGTGGTCTTAGAGGCCCCCACTACCTATCTGACCTCTCTCGCTTCCTTTCTAACCTCCTGGCCTCCTCACCACTCCTGGAACATGACACACAGATAGATACCAGTTTAGGGGCCCTCACACGCTGCCAGTGAATGTGGTGAAGCCTCCATTCCTCCCTCCCTTCACTTAGGTCTTTGCTCAAAGCACCTTCCGTTTCTCCAAAACCAGCTCCTCCCTCTTGCTCTCCTTCCTTCCCCTGCTTTCACATCTCTTCGGAGCACGGTATCACTAGAGTGGACACCTTATAAAATGAGGGCTTTATTCACTGCTGTATCCCAGCATCTAGAACAGTTTAAAGCAGGCGGGTGCTCAACACAGAGAATGCAAGATGGGTGTTTAGTTCAGCGAGAGTTACCCCACAGAGAGTTGTGGCAAGACCTGGAGATAGGAGGTGATGGGCCCCACTGGGGGGTGAAGGGACGCACAGAGGGAGGTGAGGAGGCATTTCCACCACTCACCACTGTGCAGCTTCACATGCTCCTTTAGGTGTTTCTTAAAGTTGAAGGACTTCCCGCAGGCTGGCTCTGGGCAGGAGAAGGACTTTTGGTGGATGTGCTGGTACTTCTTGTGGTGCTAGGGAAGGAAGCAAGGGAGACCACCAGAGCTGACCCAGCAGGCGGGGCTCCTCTGTCCTCTCCCCAGGCAGTTCTCCTTGGTCACCACCAGCTCACATCATCCCGGCCAGGTCTCACCTACACGTGAGCACCCCGATCCCATCCCTTCCTGACCCCAAACTCTGCCCTCACTCTATCCTGCCCTCAACTTCCATTATCTCATCACCTTGTCACAACGGCACCTTGCAAAGCCCAGTTTCCTGAACAATGGGCCATTCTGGTGATACTCTTGGTCCCCTAACCATGGACTTGTCATCTGCCAGGGATGGGAACACATTTTGGGTAGACCTGATTACCCTCTTTGATATCAGTATTAACATACAACCATATCATTCAGATTGGTTTTTTATTAATACTTCACCACGGGATTATAACATTTTGACCTAAGTCTGTTTTGGAAACACACACATACACACACACTCTTTCTCTCAACCTGGAACAATTTTAAGGGTATGTGTTCTTCAGCCTTAACTCCTGGTATTTCTGGGAAATATTTCTCTCTTTATCTGGCCTAATTTCGCATCCTGGCTCACTCAGTTGCATGGGTTTTCCCCTTCTCCATAGTCTGACTTTCCCATAATTAAACTGTCTCCTTTGTTAACAGACTCCAGTATGTCTGACCAGCCCTGCTGAATGTTCTTCTCAGCCCAGAGCTTCACCACCACTAGGGGACCTTCCCCCTCTTCCAAATCCCATCCACCCAGGCCTCACCAGCCCTCTGGTCTGGGTCCTCTCCCAGCCTCAGGATCTGCCCTGTGAGGGCTCTGGCTGAGACTCTTCCTTCTCTGTGCCTCAAACCCCTCCTGCAGTGAGGCTGGGGACAGCACTGTCTCTCAGTCCTCCTGGAGTGAGGACCACCCACTTGAGCCAGCAGGGCAAGGCAGCCCGATGGACTGAGGCACCCCGGCACCATCACACACTAGCCGGGGAGCCTTGGGCAACACTTAACCTTTCTGTGTTCCTCGGTTTCCTCATCTGCAAAGCACAAATCGTATCAGCACCTACTCTGTAGGAATGTTGAGAAGATCAAAAGACTTGACACACATATCACATCTCCTTAGGACAGTCACTAGCACCAGGAATGCCACCATCATCTCCATGTGGCCCTCAGAGGGCCCGTGCAGCAGGTGGCAGAGGGTGGTAGCTGTGTGCCTGAGGCTTGGTTTGCTGCCTTAGCTCCCAGTCGCTGGTTTAGTGATTATTAACTGTAGCCAAGCTCTTTTCCTGGCTCTGAATCCCCCTGCTAACACCCCTCCTTCAGCCCTCCTCCTCCACCCGTGAGGCTACACAGAACCCAATGCGCGCCCCTCACACCCTCACATTCAAATACTGCCGGTTGGAGAAGATCCTTCCACAGCCAGGGAAGTCACAGGGCAGCAGCTCTCTTTTGGCAGCTTTCCTGGGGGAATAGGAAGCATGAGGACTCTGACGGGCTCTCCTCCATGTCCCTCCTCTCCGCCCCCTCCCCAGAGCCCCTTCCCTCAGTCCTACCTAATTCTCTTGGGGCCAATCTGAGCAGTGTCCTCATCCCATGCCGAGGCCAGAGCAGACTGAGCCTGACTCCCAGGGCTACGGGCAGCAAAGAGGGAGCGGAGGGCCTCGAGGGAGGGCCATGTCCCAGGATGCCCCTGCCCTCTGTCTCAGCCATCAGGTTACCTGGCCAGGGGCTCAGTCTGCTGGGCTGCTTGAGGCGTCCCACTGAGCTCCGGCTGCGTGCTGGCTTCCACAGGCAGAGGAGCTCCAGGACCCAAAGAGGGTGCTGATGAGGATGGCGCAGCAGCAAGAGGAGCTGGGACGGTTGCAGGGGCCGGGAGTGTCTCCCCCTCCTTAAGTGCATGGGTGACAGGGGAAGGGGGTGGTCTGGGGGCATCGGGCTCACTGCTGAAAGGAGAATGAAGAGGAGGGGGGTATTATCTCCCTGGATCCTCAGCCAGCCCCAGCCCACTCCCAACCCCTAAATTGCAAAGATCCCAACTCAGACCAACCCTACCCCTACCCCAGGATCCCTATTCATACCTGCTTTCAGCCTTGATTCTCTCCCAGAGCCTAACTTCACCTCTTTCCACCCAATTCAAAGCCTCTAGTTCTTTTTGCCTTCCCTAAAGCCTACCCTGTCTCCCCCAACAAGGCCTTCCCTCAAATCTGCAAAGTTCTACGTTCCCCAACCAGCCACTCCCTCCCTCCTCCCACTCTGCTCAGCATCCTCCCTGGGCCCCAACTTGCTCATCTGGGGAGGAGCTGTAGGTCCACGGGCTGGCATCACTGAGCATCTCCTCTTCATCCTCATCTTCCTCTTCTCCGTCTCCTTCTCCTAGGGAGGGGAAGGTCTCCGGTGGGGGTCCCACCCCTCTGCAGGTCCAAGGAAGGCAAGCCTGAGGTCCTGCTCCCTCACTCCTGTTGTCCACCCAGGTCTACCCAACCTCAGACTCACCTGGGCAACCTGGCCTCCGGAGTCCTCTCATCACACTCAGATTCCAAACCTGTTGGCACAAATAGGGTCAAAGAGCAAGGAATTTGGGACTTGGGGGGGGGGTGAGAACAAGTGCAGTTCTAAGGTCTGAAGTGTCGGGGGGGGGGACCTCTGAGGAAGAAGGGACAGAGGCCACTGGAGTGGGAGGGGCTATTTTAGAGATGGTACATTCACATGATTCCCCCTCAAAAACAACATATAAAAAGGTACACCGTGGAAAAGTCTCCTTTCCGATACTATACCCCAGCCACCTCGTTCTTCCTGCAGGTAACCTGGTTTCCCTTCCTGAGATATTTTATACATTCATAAGTACATACAAATATATATTCTTTCTCTCCTTATTTTTCTACTAATGGTAAAATACCATACATCCTATTCCATATTTTGCTTTTCATACCTAAAAAAAATTTGAGGACATATTTCCTTGTCAGCATAGCGTTTTTCCATTGAGAAAGGATTGTTTTTAAAGAATGGGGTGCTGAGCTACAGAGATGGGAACCCTTTTCTTTCCTCCATAACTCATCTTTCCCCCAGCCTACCTGCAGGGTCCTGCCCATTCCCGGCCTCTGGGCACCAGCTTCTCTGACCAACACTTGTTAGGGGGACCGGACTGGACTCCTCTGGAGGTGTGGGGCCTGAAGAGGGGCCCCAGGAGAAGGTGTGGCCTGCTGAGCACTCCCACACAAGCCCCCCATCTTGGCCCCCAGGTCCCCGCAGCCCAGGCACCAGGCTGCACTCTCGGCTGTGAGCATGAGACAGGAGCACCAGATACTGCAGACCCTTCGGGGGCACGGGCTCAGGACCTGGAGCAGGGGAGGCAACAGTCAGGGTGAGCTAGGAAGCCCCCACTCTCATCCTGGAGAGCTCACACCCAGACAGCCCTGTACCCCAACCCCCTGGGCAACCCTGGTCCCTAATCCAGTTTACCATTCTTCAGAGCCCAGACCCCAAGACTTTGAGATAGTGCTCCCTTCTCCACAGGCTGCCCCCATCAAACTACCTTGGACTCCCCAATTCCCTCATCTCTTCCCAAACTCACTCAAAGTTCTCTCTAATCTAATTTCTGGGTCACAACACTCCCGGTTACCCCCTCTTCCCTCTCTGGCTCCTGACCCCCTACCCTTAGTCATTCCCTACCCACCTGCACAGAGCTTGCAGCCTGACGAAGTGTACCTGCCAAGGGGATAAAAGGTAGGTCAGTTGGAGGCCCATGTAGCCAACTGCCTTCAGCTCTGGGCACTCACACACTTAAAGGGTCCCCTATCCTCTGGGGACCAAGTGGAGCGGGACGGGACCCTGGGAGGACACAAATCACACTGGCCTTATTGCTGAAGTGATAAATCGGTTGGTGATAAGGAACAGCGGGCCACCACTGGGAACTGGGGGGAGACAGGTAGGGTTCTAGGTGATGCAGCCTGGATGCCCTCCCCCAGAGCCCTTGACCCAGCCCCTAACCGGTCCAGCAGGAACTTGGCCAGCTGCGAGTGCAGGGAGAAGCCCAGCTGCTCCTTGAGGAGGCACCACTGCTCCATGTGGCCGCCCAGGCGGATGCGGCACTTGCTGCGACGGGCATCCAGCTGCCGCCGCTTCTCCCGCCGCCTGCGGGACGCGTCCGCAGGCGACGCAGCCATGAGCGCCAGGGCCTGCAGACTGGAGGAGACATGCGTGTGGGCCGACCTCATCTGGGGCCAGAGTCCCCGGCTCCATCATCCGCCAGGGCCTCAGTTTCCTCATCAATGAGTCGGGACAGAACTAAATAAACCATTGCAATAGGATTCGCTACCACTGGGCCAAAACAACCTTTGCTTGTATTACAGGGCGTGTGAACCAGCGCTATGGGGTGGGTATCGAGGGGATGGGAGTTACGGGGTCAGCATAAAAGTCAGAATGACCCGATCCCAGGCCCACTGAAGTGTAGACCTGGAGCTATGGGTAAGGAAATTTCAACTGGGGCGGGGCTGGGGGGAGGGGGTAAGGTAACAGTTCCATCTTGAAAAGGGCGCAGGCCTTTACTGGTTGATGAGGGAAGGACCAGGTCGTGTGCATTGCGAGAGCTCCTTAGAGTCGGGATGATGTGGGTGGAGCCCGGGGAGGGCGGGGCGGGGGTCGGGAGGGTGCCCCCCACCCCGTCTCCGGCGGCCCCACTGATCGCTCACAGTTCGTGGGACGGGCCAATTCTAAAGACAGCTCGCAGGCCGCCCGGAGCTCCCGCCGCGGCCCACCCCCACCCCGGCCTTACCTGTGCGCCCCCACCCGCCCTCATCCCGACTGCGCCTGCGCCTCCCCCGCCTCGCGCGCAGGCCCGGAGAGCGGCGGGAGGACAGGGGCCCACCTCGCGCGCGCGGCCGCCGTTTCTCTTTTAAGAGGAACCCGTCCCCCTTCGCGTCGGTGGCTCCAGCCCGGAACTGGGGCCAGGGCTTGCGGGGGAGGGGAGGGTCGGAGGCAGGCGGCGGGCGCATGCGCACTGGCCGCCCAGCGCAACGCCTGCTGGGAGCCGTGGTTCCCGCAAGAAGCCCACGCTGGTCGCCGAGCCTTTGGGGGTTTGTGGGCGGGTCGCTTCCTTGACGAGCACCGATCATTGGTGACCAAAAGTTTAGGAAAATGGAATAATTAGGGCCAAGCTCTCCTCCCATTCGCCAACCCCTGCCCGTCCAGCCTGCCCAGGGACATGGTCTCTGCAATTGTTCCTACTTTGTACTTCAACTTCAGGCCCCCCTCCCAATTGCCACCGACAAGCTAACACGTGCGGGAAAATCGGCTACCTTAAAAACCAATTAGAGCCTTCCCTGGACCCCCAAGGCAACCACCACCTATAGCCTATTCCCTCTGCTCCCGTCAGAAGTCGTCCGAAAATTTGCCTAGATTTGCTGTGGACTCTTCCGCACCTTCCATTCTCTCTTCAGTTGACTCCGATGAAGCTTTTCTCTCCACCGAGCCACTGGAATGGTGCTTCTCAAGGCCACTTGGGGCAGCCACTTTGCTAAAGGCAGTGGTCAGTTCTCTGTCTGCCTCTCTACCCTTAGAGGAACATCTGACAATGTTAGATATTTCCCTCCATGCACCTCACCCCCCATCCCCCACGCCAGACTAGCTTCTGTGACTTCACACACTTCTCGTTTTCCCCCCTCCTCATTGGCTTCTCTTTTCCTTTTTTGGATCCTCATCCACTGTCCCAGCAAAATATAGACTGAGTGTCCTCTGGCTTGGGTTTGGTCCCAGAACCAAGTCTTCTCGTTTCTTTCATCTTGTTTGATCTATTTGGCCCCATGGCTTCAAATGCAGTGATGACTCCCATATTTATATTTCCAGCCTAACTTTTAAGCTCCAGACTCATACATCTAACTGCCCGCTCTACATTGATAACTGAGTTACAAACTTAGAGAACAGTGCCTGGCACATAGCAGTGACAAAAGCTAGTGGATACTATTTTCTCAAACATGACTGTGGCCAACACATAACATTTAACAATCCTTGCCCCCTCTCCTATCTCAGTAAATTTTGCCATCATCCATCCACTTTTCAGGATAAAAACCTGGGAATCCTAATTGACTCTTCTGTGATATTAACATCACATACATCAGCTAGTCCTGATGATACTGTCTGCAGAAATAGATCTTGAATCCAATCCCTTCTGGCCCTCTCCACTGCTAAAACCTTATTCCAAGTCACCTGTATTAGTTTTCTGTGGTTGCCATAACATTACCACAAACTTGGTGGTTAAAAACAGCAGAAATTTTTTCACTCATAGCTGTGCAGGTCAGAAGTCTTAGTGTCAGGGTGTCACCGGGGCCATATCCTCTGTAAGCGTTCTAGGGGACAATCCTTTACTTGCCTCTTGTAGCTTCTAGTGGTGACCTGGCATTCCCAGACTTGTGGCCACATCACTCCAATCTCTGTCTCCCTGGTCGCATTGCTGCCTCTTCTTTTGCCTGTATCAAATCTCCCTGTGCTTCTCTTTTATAGAACATTTGAGAAGACATTTAGACCCACCTAGATAATCCAAATAATCGCCTCATCTTGATACCCTAAAACAGTCACATCTGCAAAGTGTTTGCCAGATTGATCTGCTTCCTTCCACTCTCACAAAGCAGGGAGGAACAAACCTGCTTAAAACCTTTCAGTGGTCACCAGGGCAACCCAAAACCCTCACCATGACCTCAAGGCCTATGTGGCCTGGCCCTGTGCTGCTTCTCTGGCCTCCCACACCTTTTTGCTGTTTCTCAAGGGTTCCAAGCGTGCAGGAGGGGGAGTTCCTTCTCCCTGGAGCACCCACTCCCCAGCTTCTCATGTGGTTGTTTCCTTCCTAAGTAAATCTCAGCTCCAAGATCACCCATTCAGATTCTTTTTATCATTTTCTGCCCCACCGCCCTCTTCTATCTCCTTCATAGTACTCATAGTAGTCTGAAATCATTTTAGGAACTTATTTGCTTGTGTGTTTGTTGTTGGTATATGATGATTGTTGCTGTCCCATGCTTTCCTTCTCTATGGCCTAAACAGCCCAAATGACATGGTGTCCACTCATAAGCTACCCTTAGGATGAACCCAGTACATCCTGCCCGTATCATACTCTTGAATTATGGTACCAGTGACTCAACAAGATACTCATCTGCCTGGTCTAAGGTAGAAAGAAAGATTAACCACCTTATTCCAGAAACTTTACTCATTAATGAAAGTCCTTCATGAATCATAACAGGAGAACTCCATAGCGGACAAACAGAAAAAAACTTTATTCTTTCCCTTCACGGTCCCTTAATAGACATCTGCAAAATCCTGGTTCCTCTGTCCCGTGGATGAAATCAGAGCAGGTTCCATAACTCTCAGTCACTCTTAGATAATAAAAAGTCCTTTACTTGATGTGAGACCCAAGAACACTCTTTGTTCTCTCAGTCTGATACTGTTCAAAATAATAAAATTCTAAACTCCTTAATTCTCCTATAACCCTCTCCAAAGAAATCCTCTTTTCTTTTTTTTTTTTTCTTTCAGCCTCTCTTCAGTTTCTTACATCACTGAAGTAACAGATGAGCCAGGTCTCTCAAAACAGTCACCCTCTTTTGTTATGTCCTGCAGAGAAGCACTAACTTCTTTGGCTTGGAGGGGAAGAAGGGATTCTCTATATTTGTCCTCTACCTTAGCCCAATCTGAGACTGGCATTTATTTTTCTGGGACTCTAGACAGCACCTTAGCCTCCTTATCTTCTGCCCTGGGAAAAGCCAAATTTAATAATATTGCAGTACCCTCTGAGTTCTCAATATCGTCTCCCCAAATAGAAAACCACCTTCCACTCCCCTAGTCCAAGCAGGGAACAGCCAGATTGCTCCAGTGTTGTATTATCAACCCGCTGCTCCGAAATCCTGAGAAGACTCATTTGGAGCGGAGAAGGAGCACTCTACAGGTAGTTTCTGCCTTAAATTTCGAGTCCCCAAGACATCATCAATCCTGCCCAGGCCCCACGTCTATGCAAGAGACTTTCCCGCCCCTTTGCTCTCCCCGTCATCCAATCAGCGTGCGGCGTCTGTTTTCTCCAGCCAATTACTATCTCCAGGAGTCCAATGCCTTTTGTCCTCGCCCTCTGCCCATCAGTGGGCGGTGCCTGCGTCCCGCGGTCAATCACAGCTGGGCTTGGCCCGCCAGGGCCCCCTGTGACGCCATGTGGGCGGGGCGGGACGGTATATAAGAGATGCGGGGCGCCTCTCCGCTTGGGGCCTGGTGAGCTGCCCGCCCATCTCTTGTAGTCCTGAAGTCCAGCCCAGAAGGGCGCAGGACATGAAGGAGAAGGAAGCCGGCAGCCGGGTGACTCGCCGTCGGAGATGTCGCAGCAGCAGCAGGGGTGCTCTCCGCCGCTGCGGCAGGGGACACGGCGGAGCACAAGGCGCCGATCGAGGGGCGACACTGTGTTCCAGGTGCTGAAGCAGCAGGTGTCCAGCGACGCAGTGGTCGTACTGCACGTGATGGAGCGGGACCTCTTCAACCAGATGGCGCGCGGGGTGACCCGGCTTAGGCGAGAGGACGCGGATGTACACGGCGAGCGCCGGGCCACCAGTACTGCTGAGATCAGCGCCGCACTCCGGTCGTTACTGTCCCCGAGAGCTGCGCTTCATGCCCGCTCATCTTCCTTACAGGCGCGTGGCCGGCGGGTGGCCCGCTTGCTGTCCGCTCTAGTCCGCAGGAGGGGGCCCTGCCGGTGGTCCCTTCGGAACAGGCCCCGCTGCCGAATGCTTGCGGGAAATCGCGGGTTTACAGATACAGCTCGGTTATCATCCAGGCTGTAGCAGGGGTACATGCACCTGGGCCTTTGGTTTATTGCAGAAGAAATGAAGGTGTTTCCAGAGTAAAGGAAGGGACATTTGAAAATCAGGCAGGGATGTCATGGGTTCAGGCAAAGGTCCAAGCAGACGTGGGAGGTTAGAATCCAGGCACCTGGACCACTCCTTATGTCTCATCCCCTGTTGAAGATGGAAATAAAGAGAAATCTGATTTGCTGTCAGTAGAACCTGGCTTCTTGTGCGCTGCTTTGTGGGAGTGGAGGTCTTCCCTGGCTGGATGTGATGGGTGAGAAGAGCTCAGACAAAGATAGGGTTCCTCCAGTAGGGGAAGTGCCCTGTCTCCTCCATCCGCAGTCGAGCATTTCTCGTCTTAGTCATCTTCATTCCCATTGCACTGTTGCCCTTGCGTATTCAAATGGAGATGAGAGGTAAAGTCAGAAGGGCAAGTAGGGGGTGTTGACAAAACACTGGCCACCTAAGCCAGGCTTACTAGGGAAAGAGGAGCCTGAGATTAGAATTGAGGTTAAGGGGCAATCTTCCCCACCCCCACATAGGCCCCCTACATTTTTCTCCTGCTATTTTCTAGCAAGCTGGGACTCTCCATCTAGAATTCCCTGCTCCTGCTCCACTTCCTGTGTTTGTTCTTTCCCCCTCATCTCTGTTCTCTCCCATTCCTGTTTTATTCTCTCCACTTACTGTCATTTCTTCTGTTTTATTTCTAACTGTCCCCTTTTCCTCCTTTCTGGCCCTCAGTGCCTATTCTTGCCTCCTTTTGTTTTCTGTCTTCTCTTTTCCTTGCCTCAGTCTTTATGTTTCTTCCTCTGTACCTAGAAAATTTCACATTTGGGCCAAAAATGGATCCAACCGATATTCTACTGCCATCTTCCACTGCGATCTTCCAGCATCAGGCTTCTAATACAGAAGAATTGGTGAGCTACCAACATTCTGAAGTCCTTTCTCCTAATTCTGTTCTTGTTGCATTCCCTTCCTTGTCTGTTCAATCCACTCACGAGACCATTTTTGGGTGGTTCTCAAAATGAACCATCTTTCCTTGCTTCCACCCATCAGCACCTGGTGAATTTTGCCCCCCTCCCCCCCAAGACTGTCCATTCTAACCACATCATCAGACTTCTAACCAAAGTCTTCTCCTAGTTGAGAACTGAAGCCACTTCCACCGGTGAGAACTGGGAAACACGGTTGGAATTCCCTCATCATCAGTCTTCAGTTTACTTTCTCCAGGAGTATCTAAAACAGCTTGGGGCTGAACTTCCCATTTGGAGCCCTGAGCAGAGACTGCATTCTGCTGGGTTAAACTGTTGGGCTTCATGCCTCATCAGCCTTGACACTCTATAGGCTTTCTCTGAAATTCATGCAGAGGCTAATCACATCATCTCTCATCTCCTAGGCCAAAACCCTAATGAAAGATGCTCTACCTTGAGAGCTAAGTAGACAGGACTCGATCACAAGCAATTCTTAAGAATCCCAGAAGCTTGGATGTGAGGGTGATCTGGCTGCGACATCTGTCACTCCATTGATCGCCAGGGTTGATTTGGCTGATCTGGCTGGCTAAGCGGGTGTCCCCTTCCTCCCTCACCACTCCATGTGCATCCCTCCTGAAGCTGTGCGCCCAGTCGAAGAGGACAACCATCTCCGATAGAGGAGGACCCTTTTTCTCGGTCAAGGGTATACGAGTAGCTGCTACCCCCTGCTAGAACCTCCAAACGAGCTCTCAGGAATCCCAGAAGCTTGCCATAGCTGTATGCAAAAATGGTCCCCATCAGTGTCCTTCCCATAGCCCTGTGTATCTAGAAGTCCTGGGAAAGGAAAGGAAATAAACTTCAAACAGCCCAGTAGTAAAGCAAGGTGAAAAATGTATTTAATAGGTGAGGACACGTGATGGGAAAAACTTCTGTTGTAAGGCCTGCCTCTGGTTATGCCAAACCTCTCCCTGGAGTGTGAAGACTCCTAGCATAATGCCTAAAACAAAATGCTTGCCCCTCAGCCTTCTCCACCAGGAAAACCCGAGTCTGGCTATTGTATCTGTTGAGACGACTGTTTCAAGTTTATTAACTGAAGTCTTGACTTTCCGAAGGCAATAGTTTCAGGCTAGAAAGCAAAACTGAGAGGTTTCTGAACTACCTATATCTCCCTCTACCCTTCTTTCTCTATTTTTCTTCACAGTACTTATCACTCCCAACTTATTCTTATTCTTATTCTTATTCTTATTCTTATTCTTATTCTTATTCTTATTCTTATTCTTATTCTTATTCTTATTCTTATTCTTATTCTTTACATCTTCCTTCCCTGGAGTGTGAGCTTCTTGAGCACAGATATTTCATCATCTTCTCTGCTACAACCCTGGTCCTTGCCCTCCAGGGTCTCAGAGGATTTTCGGGGTGAGCTAGGAGGGATGAAGGCAGATCAAGTGTGGAAAAGGCAGCTAACTCACTGGCAGACTGTGAGGTAAGGTCAGGCTGGGCAGAAGTTCCTGAGGGCCAAGGAGGCCACCAGAGGAATTAGTATATTATTTTGAGGGTTGTGGAAAATGCTCTTCCCCTTCTTTCAATGCCTGTGTCCTCCTTCCAGTGAAGGCTCCAATGTGAGAGATATGATCACCCCAAATTTGGAAGTGAAAAAGAGATTATTAGTGACAAAGATTCCCTCTTGATCAAAATGTAGTCAGGCTCCTCTGAACCTTCCTTTCTTTTTTTCTTTTGTTTTTTTATTTTATTGAGTTGTAGTCAGTTTACAACGTGGTGTCAATTTCCAGTGTAGCGCACAATGTTTCAGTTATACATGAACATACATATATTCGTTGTCACATTCTTTTTCCCCATGAGCTACCACAAGATCTTGTATATATTCCCCTGTGCTATACAGTATAAACTTGTTTTTCTATTCTATATGTATCTGTCAGTATCTACAAATTTCGAACTCCCAGTCTGTCCCTTCCCACCCCCCTCCCTGAACCTTCCTTTCAACTAGGCCTTGACCTTGGGTTTCCATGTCCTGCCTTGCGGAGTCTGATTTTAATAAGAATCCTGCTAGATCAGTCTAGTGAGAATCCCCCCACTCTTAATACCTGATCACTCTCCACAACTAATCAAGTTCCTCATGCCCCACCATTCCCCAGGTGGTATCTGATGACCCTGGCCCGCCTTCAGCAGAAATCCTGTTACATCCGTTTAGCAAGGGTCTCTCTACCCTTGATGACTCTTCTTAACCATTTTCCATCCACTGACCCCCAACCTGCTCCTTGGCTGTAAGTCCCCACTTTTCCTTGCTGTATTTGGAACTGAACCCAATTCTATATGAAGTCTCTTTTCCCCTATTGCAATAGTTCCTGGATAAAACCTGTTTTTACAGCTCTAACTACTGTTCGGCTCTGATTCTCTTGGATTCTAGGTGTCCTTACAGTGGAGTGCTTAGCGTAGTCTAGCAGATCTTTTGGGGAGTATCTGATTCCATGTACACCTTTGATTGGCTTCTATTGACTTGACTATTTTATGATACTGTGTGGGTAGAAGTTAACTTGTAGAAAACTGACAATAATGCCAATGGTTTCTGTCTGAGATCAAGGGCAAAGATTTCTACTGACAGCAATACAAATACAATTTGTCAAGAGATGCATCTGATTTACCTCTGGCAGAAACAAACAACCCCAAAGTAGAAACCGTACCTTAAACATCACAGCTTATTATCCCCTTAGTATATTAATCTGCCTTCCACCTGCTGCAGTCTATTTTCAACATTCCTTTGGCTGGCTGATATTAAAAACAAAAATCTCTTCAAAAATCTCCTTTGAATTGGTTATAGCAGCATCCAGGGCCCCACATTAATGAGTTGAATAAAATCTTGACATGTATACATCATTCATGTATTTTTCATGGGAGTCCTGTGTTCTACTTTTCGAAAATTATTTTTAGGAGAAGTTACCTCAATGAGGCCTTACTTGACCACCAGAGTCTAAAAATAGAACTCCACCCTTTCAGGGCCCTGCTTTTGTCCTCACAGCCTGCATGTTTGTGCTGTCCCCTTCACTAGCAGTCAGCTTGCCAGGGCAGGGGGCTTGCTGTTTGTTTGATGCTATATCAGTAAAGACTAAATGAATAAACAAGTGAGTCAGTGAATGAGTGAATGAATAGTATGTGGTCTGGAGCACAGGAGTCAGGACTCTCCATGTGATGCTAAAGCACATTTACTGTCTTTGCACTGTTTTGAGAACTGCTCCCCTGAATTCTTTTTCAATTAGGCCTGACTTCTGGACTTCGGTGTTTGTGTCTCCATTGTCCAGTTTTAGAAAGAATCCTGTTAAACATGTTTAACCAGAATGCCCCATCCTTGATATCTGATCACCCTGAATATGTAATGGGTTCCTTGTCCTCTACCATCCCCCAGGTGATGTCTCATATGCTAGCTTACTTTCAGCAAGAACCATGTTAGATCGGTTTGGATAGAATTCCCCCTTAGTAATTTTCCATTCACTGACCCCACCACCACTCTTTGGCTATAAATTTCCACTCTCCCTTGTACTTCGGGTTAAATCCAATCTCTCTCCCCAACTGCAAGACCCCATTGCAGTGGTGTCTACACCTATCGGGATAGAGCCCTTGAATAAAGTCTTCCTTTCAGTGCTTTAACAAGTGTCGTGGATGAGTAACTTTTTTTTTTTAAACACCGATCCCCCATTATCTCTTAACCACAGCTGTGTGACTTGGCAGAGGAAGAAGGGTGGACGTTTAAGGATGGATATGCCAAGGACAATAAGGCAGAAAGCCCTAATGATAATGAAACAACAGCAATCACTGTCACTCTGTGGCAAGCCTATTTCTACGTGCTTTCCATGTATTCCCTCAACTAGCCAGTTTCCCCAACTCGGGTCGGGAATGTGCGGCGGGAACCCAGGATCTGGCAGTGGCGGGTTGCCTGGATGGGCTGCAGTCCGGCGCTTTTCTCTTTGCCTTTGATGCTATAGTTTCCTGCCTTTACTGAGCCAGGCGGTCACAAACCCCTCTGGTTTTCCGGCGGGATTCTCCTTGCTTCTGTAGGTTCGGTAAGATGCCCGGCCCGAGCGGAAAGATGAGCGAAGCTGGGAAGTCTGGAGTGCATCGCAGACCCGGCACCCTCTAGAGCTCAGAGCGCAGTTCTCCAGCGCTCCGGCTGGGTGGATCCTGGGACAGCCTGCCTGGAGGGCTCAGGGACGCAGCGCAGCAGGCAGGCGCAGGAAGCAGGCTCAGTGCAGGGCACCCCCAACCAGCGTGTCAGGATGGCCGAGTGGTCTAAGGCGCCAGACTCAAGGTGTTCACCTTGCCTGTGGGCATTCTGGTCTCCGAATGGAGGCGTGGGTTCGAATCCCACTTCTGACAGGCGCTTTTTACCCTCTTCCCTGCAGGGATCTTTGATCCTTCTTGAGCCCTTTTCTCCGCCTTTTCGTTTTGTTTTCTGGGAAGGCGGCCACACTCAGACTATCGATAGCTGCCGTTCCCCACTGCCTATTTTTCTGATTTGCAGTGGTTGAATGGCCGCCTAGGTGGATGAGGAAGGCGGGTTAAATACCTAAGGTTCATAGACTCACATGACTATATCCTGTCTACGTCACACCTTTTACATTTAGTCTAGCTCACTAAGGAAACGCTCTCTGTGCGCTCCCTGGTGGTCTAGTGGTTAGGATTCGGCGCTCTCACCGCCGCGGCCCGGGTTCGATTCCCGGTCAGGGAAAACTGCTTTTCTTTTTTTAATTAACGTTTTCAACCTTTTACTTAGAGGAGAATGTAATAATCGGAAGCGGGCGTTAATGTGGTTAGTGAGGGCCGGCTGCGTTTGAATCTTTGTCCTATGCCTGCAATACCTTAATTATGAAGGGAAGAACAATGCGGGAAGAGCTATATGATCCAAAGAGAGAAACCTGGGGCTGCCACAAAGGGTAGGTCTTCTACTGACCGGGGTTAAAAAGTCTCGCCAGTGTCTAGAAGACCATTAGAACAGCACATGTCGCCTAGCGGGGTGGCTCAAGAAGATCTTAGCTCCTCACAATGGCTTGGGCAAATTTTGCTCTGAACAGACATCCCAGACTTTGCCTTGGGTGCTGGGCTGCCAGGGTGACCAACTGTTCATCCTAGAAGAGTCAGAATTGGCCTCAGGAGTGATTGCCAAATCAACCAGTTGTTCATCCAGAGCATTCCAGACTCTACCTCTGACACCAGGCTGGTAATGATAATGTCCATCCTGGGTGCCTCAGACTTGTTTTCTGGTGCTGGGCTGCCAGGTAGATAAGCTAGTCATCCTCTTTGTCCCCAAATTGTCTGTGGCTCCTGAACTGTCCAGTTATTCATCTGAGGTGTCCTGAGTGTCCTGGACTTGGCTTTGCGTGCCAAACTGCCAGATCAATAAGGTGTCCATTTCGGGCTTCCCAGATTGGCCTCCAGTGCCAGGCTGGCAGGTCCACCAGCTGTTTGACTCAGGCGTCCCAAACTTGGTCTCAGGTGATGTTCTGGCAGGTAACTGGCTGTCTGTTTGGGCATTCTGGATTAGGCCTCAAGTGTCAAGTTTCTAGGTCAATCAGATGTCAATCCTGGGCATCCCAGGTATCCTAGACCTGGCCTTGTGTGTCAGACTGCCGAGTAAACCAGCTGTCCATCTTAGGCGCCCCAGACTTGGCATCAGGCCTTAGGCTGCTGGGTTGACCTGCTATTCATCTTGGGTGTCCTGTGTGTCTTGGACTTGGCCTTGGCACTGAGCTACCAGGTCGACAAGTTGTCACCAGCATCTCAGGCTTCCTGAACTTGGCCTTGGGCACTATACTGCTGGATCAACCAGCTGTCCATCCCAAGAGTCCTGGACTTGGCCTCTAGCACCAGGCTGCAGTTGGCCAACTGTATGTCTTGGGCCTCCCAGACTTAGTCTAGGGTGCTGGGGAGCTGGGGTGCTGGGTTACCCAGCTCTTTGTACCAGGTGTTCTAGACTTGGCCTTGGGTGCAAAATTGCTGGGTCTACCAGCTGTTTTCCCCAGGCCTGCTAGACTTGGACTTGGGTACTTGTATTAGAGCTAGAAGAACTATTCGTCCTGAGCATCCCAGACTTGGCCTTGGTCACCAGATTGCTGGGCTGACCAGCTGTCTCTCCAGGATATTCCAGACTTGGCCTTTTGTGCCAGGCTGGCATGTCAACTAGCTGTCCCAGGCATCCTGGACTTGACCTCTAGAGCCAATGTGCCACGAGACAGACCTTCCAGAAATCCTGGACTTGGCCTCAGGAATTGGGCTGCCAGGCTGACTTTCTTCCTGATCTGATCACCCTAGATTTGGCCTCTAGCCAAATCTAGCCAAATCTGGATTGGCTGCCAGGTCAGTCACCTATCTTTCCAAGGTGTTCCAGCCTTGGCCTTGGCCCTGGGCTGCCTGGTCAACCAGCTGTCTATCCCAGGCTTGGCTTCTGAATTGAGCTGCCACGTTGGCCATTAGTTTGTCCTGGGCTTGCCATATTTGGCATTAGGTGACAAGCATCCTTTAGGCCAACCAGCTGCCATCCCAGGTGTCCTGAACTTGCCTCAGGTACCAGGCTGCTGAATAAAACAACTGTTCATCCCAGGCAATCTGGACATCTTGGACTTGGCCCTGGGCATGGGGCTGCCAAGTCAACCAGATGTGTGTCCTGCACATTCAAAACTCTCCTTGGGCACCTGGCTGTTAAGTGGACCGTTTTTCTGTCCCAGGTGTCATGAATTGGTGTCAGGCATTAGGATGCCAGGTGGATCAACTGTTCGTTCAGGGAATTTAGGACTTGGTCTCAGGCACTTGGCTACTAGGTTTGCCAGTCATCTGTTCTGAGGGTCCCTGCTTTGGCATTGGCGCCAGGCTGCTGAGTCAATAAGCTGTTTTCCCCAGGTGTCTCATGGATCCCAAACTTGACCAGGCTGCCAGGCTGCCATGTTGACCAGCTGTTTGTTCTAGGTGTTTCAGACTTCGTCTTGGGCCCCAGGCTGCTAGTTCAGCTAGCTGTCCATATGGGGAATCCAAAGCTGGCTTTGGGTATCAAGAGGCTAGCTCAGCCAGCTGTTGGTCTGGGCATCTCAACTTAGCCTCAGGTGCCAGGCTGCTGGGATGACCAGTTGCCTGTTCTGGGAGTCCCTGGTGTGCCAGATTTTGTCTTGCATGCTGAGCTGCTAGGTAGAAGCGGCCTCCCACACCAGGTTGCTGGCTCAACCATCTGCTCATCTCAGGCATTGTAAACTTGACCTCGGGTGTTGGGTTGCCAGGGTGAATACGTGTCCATTTGGGCATCCAGGAGTTGGCCTTGGGCACTAGGATACTGGGCTGTCTAGCTGTCTGTCATGGGCATCTCAAACTTGGCCTCTGGATTCAGGCTGTCACATCAACCAGTGTTTTATTTCAGGTGTGCCACACTTGGTCTGGAGCGCTGAACTACCAAATCGACCAGCTGTCCATCCTGGGCCTTCTGAACTTTACCTCAGGTGCAGGCCACTGGGCCTACCAGCTGTTTATTCTGTGTAACCCTGACTTGGGCACAGTTTACAGGCTGCCAAGTAGACTGGCTATTCATCCTGAGCTTCCTGGGTGTCCCAGACTTGTCCATGGACTTCAGACAATTATGTCAACCAGCTGTCCACCCAGAGGATCGCAGTCTTGTCCTAGGGTTCCAGGCTGCTGGGTCAAGCGTTGTTTGTATGTTTTCCCAGACTTGACCTTGAGCACTATGCTGCTGGGTTGACTAGTTATCCATCCTGGGCATCCCAAGCACCCAGGACTTGGCCTTGGGTTCTAGGTTTCCTGGTGACCAGCAGTCTGATTTGGGCTCCTGAGCATCCAAGATTTGGCCTCAGGCACTGGGCTGCCAAGTCAGTCAGTTGTTTGTTTGGGGTTTCTTGGGCATTCTGGACTTGGCCTTGGGTGCTGGAGTCTACTGGGTCAACCAGCTGTTCATCAGAATGTTCTTGTCTTGGCCTCAGCACTGGGCTGCCAGATTGATTAGCTGTCTGTCCCAGGCATCCCAAACATCCTGAACATATCACTGATCACTTGGCTGTCCAGTCATTTGGAGGGGGGCATCCCAGATTTGGTTTGATGGCCAGACTGCTGCACAGACCAGCTGTTCATCCCAGGTATCCCATGCATCAAAAGTTGGTCTTTGGCACCAGGCTGCAAGGTTCATAAGATGTCCATCCCAGGAATCACAAACTTGGCCTCGGGTGCTGGGCTACTGGGTTTATTAGCTAGCTGTCCATCCAGGGCATCCCAGATTGGCCTCAGGCACTGGGTTGCTGAGAGACCAACTGTTCATCCCAGCTGTCCTGGACATAGCCCTTGGTGATGGGCTGTCAGGTCAAGCAGTTGTCTGTCTCAGGCATTCCCAGTGTCAGCCTTAGTGCCAAGCTCCTGGATGATCAGGTTTTTATCTTGGGCATCCTGGACATTCCACACTTGGCCTCAGGTGACAGGCTGCTGGGTTGACCAGCTGTTTGTCTCAGGGATCTCAGACTTGGCCTCAGGAGCTGTACTTCCTGGTGACAGCTGTCAATCCTGGGTGTCTTGTGCATCCCAGACTTGGCCTCAGGCCCTTAATGGCTGGGTTAACTAGCTGTTCATCCTGGGCATTCTGAATGTCCTGGTGTTGGCCTTGAGTGTCAGGCTGCTGGGTCAACCACCAATCTGTCTTGAGTATCCCTTGCATCTCCAAAGTGTCCTCAAGCACTGGGCAGCCAGTTTGACTAGCTGTCCATCCTAGGCACCCAGCTTTGCATTGGGCATCAGGCTTCTGACCCAGAAGCAATTGTTGGACCAGCAGTTCTACCTACTTGACTCAGATTTACTTCAGCACTGGGCTGCCAGTTTCGACCAGTTGTCTGCTCAGGGCATCCCAGACCTGGTCTCTGGCCCCAGATTACTGGATCAAACAGCTCTCTGTCTGGGGCATTCCAAATGTGGTTTTGAGCACCAGGCTGCTGGGTCAAATAGCTGTCTGTCCCACATGTCCCAGTTTTGGCCTCAGTGCAAGGCTGTTGGGAAAAGCTGTTCATTCCTGCCATCCCATGTGTCCTGAACTTTCCCTCAGGCACCAGGCTGCCAGGCCAGCCACCTGTCTGTCCTGGGCATCCTGGGTATCCTGAGCTTGACATTGGGTGCTGTGCTGTCAAGTTGACTAGCTCTTCATATAAGGGGTCCTATGCATCCCAAATTTTGCCTCACATGACAAGCTGCTGTCAACCAGCTGTCCATCCTGGGTGTCCTGAACTTGGCCTTGAGAGCCTAGCTGCCAGGCCAACCATTTGTCAATCCCAGGCAACCTGAACTTAGCCCAGGATGCCTACCTGCTGGGTTGACTGGCTGTCTGTCCAAGGTATCAGTTACATTCCCTTAGGCTCTGGGCTGCCATTTCTATTAAAGAAGGGTGTGGGCAGAGAGGGATGGAGGGAAGAGGAAGAGAGACAGAGACAGAGATAGATTGAGAGACAGAGAAATTGAGACATTAAAAGACAGGGGTGGGGGTACACAGGAGCGAGTGAATGAGATGGAAACCACAGACTTCTTATAACTGCGTCTGGCAAGTGATATCCATCACTTTTGTAGTACTTGCAGTTAGCAGCAAGTTGTTAAGTCTAGTGCCACTCAGATGGGCCATATCTGTCTGGGGAGAGGGGTGAAGGGGTCAGAGAAGGCTTCCCCAAGGAGGGGTCATGTGACCTGAAAGCCAGGAGTGGAGGTCTGTGATGGTGCCAGTGCTGCCGGGCAGCGGTGCTCACTGACTGCTCGCTCAGGCCCCACGTCACGGCTGCTCACAGGGCGGTGACTAGGCCTAGCATAGCGAGTTTGGTGGCCTGAAAGGCTGGGGCTGCAGGGGTGGGGGCAGAGTCCGTGTGTTGCCTGGAAGGGGGTGTTTGGGTGATTCTCCTCTCAACATCCATGCTTCCTCTTGTCCCTGAAAGCTGGCAGGGTCTGTTGGGACCCAGGGGATCCCAAACCCCTGAATGGAACAGGGGACAGGAGTGAGCTCTGGGAAAGGGCAGACCCTTCCAGCTGAGCTGGTGGCCTTTGCAGAGGCAAGCTGGGAGTCAGGCCCTGATCCTGAAGGTAGACAGTAGCCCTCCAGGTCCCATCTTGGCTCTCCTCAAGAGTAACTTGCTAGGCTAGGGAGGGGTGTGTGAGGCAGGGGAAGGAAAATGGGCATCTGTTTCAGTTTCCTGCTTCAGGAGGAGGGCTCTCCCTCCTCAATGGAGGGGCTGGACCTCCCAGCATGGACTGTTTGGGGTAAGAGGTTTGTGTGGGTGCTGCTTCGGACCTCTGACAGGGGGTTCCTCTAACTCTGCTGCCCTCCTGCCTTCCCCCAGTGCCTTATCATCAATCCTGGGCCCCAGTCTGGACTAGTCACCAGAGGGTGTCTGTCAGCTTCCATACTTCTCTTCCCAAGAGGCTGATGGACTACACACAGTTCAACACGTCTCACTTGGATCTGGAGCACCACGCAGTTGGAGCTCTGGAGCCCAGAGTCCGAGCCAGAGGGTCAGGAGGGCTGGGAGGGGCTGCTGTCAAGAGGGATGCGGCTGGGCCACAGAGACGAGCAGAGAGCAGTCCCAGCTTACTCCTCTGGTGCACTTCAGTTTGGAAACCCTTCCTGGGATGTGGACCTTGGGCTTGAACTTCCCTTAACAGCAATTGGGGTCTTTTACGTTTTTGCGGTGGCACTGATAGGTAGCTGTGTTGTTAGACAGCTCCAGGGGCAGCTGTAATGCCCGCTCTAGGGCAGGTCAGCTGCACGGCCAGTGCTCGCACCCACTCCAGCACCAGTGCCCAAGCCGAAGCCACTTCTGGTTCTGGTTCCAGTGCCACTTCCAGATGTGGGGGCAGTACCTGCTCCAGAGGTCCAGTCAGCTCTAGCCCAGCTCTGTGCTCGCATCACATCAGCTCCAGCACCAGCTCCAGAGCTAGAACCAGCTCAAGGGCCATCTGGCTCCAGAGCTACAGCCACATCCCAAGCCAGCACCAACTCCCAGCACAGAGCAAGCTCCAGGGCCAACTCCAGAGCTAGCCCAGCTCCAGTACAAATCCTAAAACTAAATGCTAGCTCCACACCACCTCCAGAGTTACAGCTGGCCTCACTGCCAGGTCCAGAAAAGAGCCAAGGGCAGCTCTGGTAACAATTTCCCTTCAGAGTCACATCTGAGGCCAGCCAGCTCCAGGACCAGCTCTAGAACTCTCTCTGGAGCTAGCGCCGTCTCTAGCATCTTTGCCAGAGCTGGAGGGAGCACCACCTGCAGGGCTGGATCCAGGGCCAGATCCAGAACTAGAAGCAACTTCAGCACCCGCTCTCGTACCAGCCCCCCCCTGAGTTAGAGCTAGCTCTGGTACCACCGCCAGGGCTGCTTCCAGAGTCGGGGCCACCACGTCCCCTGAGCTCCAGCCGGCTCCACCACCAGCTCTGGCACCAGCTCCAGGACAGGGACTGCTGTGTATGATCCACTTCCGTGTCTGCTGCGGCAACTGCTCTAGCATCAGCTGCAGATTTAGAACCACCTCCCAAGGTAATTACAGACGTAGGATCCACACTAAGTTCTGAGCCTTACCAGCTCCAGCTCTAGCGCTAAGTCATGAGCCGGAGCGCACACCAGCGTCAACTTCTGCCCCAGCTCGGAACCAGAGCCAGCTCCGGCATGAGCTGGAGTTACGGCCAGTGTCGGTTCCAGAACTGCAACCAGCTGGAGCGCCGACTCCAGCACCAGCACCAGCTCTACAAAGAACTCTGGAGACGGACGCAGCTCTCTCACTGACTCCCACGCCAGCTTCAGCCTTAGCTGGTCCAGCACCAGCCCCGGCAGCAGCCCCAGAGCTAGAGCTGCTGCGCGCTTTACACCCGGAACCGAATTCGGAGAGCAGAGACACAGCCAGCCCAGAGCTAGAGACGCCTCGCAGCCCTGCGCCAGGTCCGTGACCAGCGACAGCAGCAGCTCCACCATCAGATCCAGCCGCACCTCGAGCTCCAGCTGCTTCAGTGGCAGCCGCAGCTGGAGCCCCCCCAGCACCTGCTTCTGAGCCAGAGCCGACTTCAGCACCGGTCCTCGCATAGTGTCCAGATCCAGACCCAGCTCCAGTTCCAGGCTCAGAGCCAGCGCGTCATGTGAGCTAGAGCCAGCTCTGGTATCTCTGTTACGTTCTTTTCTAACTTTTATTTTTTAGGTTTACTTTGCTCTTTTTCACAAAGGGTACCTTCTAACTAACTCCTAGCAATAGCCAGCCTCAGGAGCCCCCTCTCCGCGGGGAGTGGCCCGGGCTCGCCAGGCACCTCGCTCCCAACCTGCCAGCCCAGACCACCCCCGGGTTTGGCTCACTACTGACCCTCCCTTCTGGCCGGGCACGATTCCTGACAGTGGACAGGCTGCCCCAGACTCCTGTGGACCACTTTGCTGCCTTAGATGCCTTCTGCTCTCTGGGACTCAGAGGACTAGCTAACCTTAGCTCAGGACCACTGCCAGTGGGCATACTGCCCTGCCTGCTGCCAGGTGCTGCCCCCTGTACACTTCCTTCATTCCTTCACAGGTGCTGGTCATCACCATCTGGGCCCACAGGCAGCCTAGAGCACCCACTCACTCTCTGGGTCTGACAATGGCAGCTCTCTTATGTCATAACAGCACCTGCCCGTGACCCTCCTAGGGGTCCTGGCCCTGTCTCCTACCGCTCCAGCCTTTCTCAGGCTAGATGGGATCTCAGAGACTCCATGCTCAAGGCCAGCTGAGAGTCAGAGTCTTATCTACCTCCCCACCCTGCACTGCACCCCCCCTGGTAAAGGAGAGGCCCCCCCTCACATACCTTGCTCTTCACCAGGTGAGGAGGGGCAGCCGAGTCCCACTGAGGTTACCTGGTGCCACTGTAAGTGCCAGGCATCAAGGACTTTGTGAGACCACAGGAGGTGGGGCCGGTGGGAAGGGGAGATTTCAGAGGAGGTGAGAGGGTGATTGATTTTTTGTATAAAAGGTTAAAGTTTACTATTATTGTAAACAGCAAAACTTGCACTTGAAAATTATATCAAAATCCCACTTTCGCTACAGCCTGGGAGATGTGGTTTTGTGTTCTTTCATTTCTTGTGTTTAATATGAGATAGACACGCTCAGTCCTCATTCAGTGTCTTGCAGGGTCATTAGTTTATTGTGTGCAGAAGTGAGAAAGGCCAGCCTTCTCTGAAGGACGTGCCCACGTCCACCTTCCACAGAAACTTTTATTTCAGTGTCATTAAGCTGAACGAGGAGCTGAGGCAGCGCCTCAGAACCCAGGGGATTCAGAGGTTGAAGGCACTTGCACAGGCACAGCAGCAGCCGCTGAAATCTGAGCATCTTTAAAAGTAACCCTTGCCCGGGCCGTTTCCCGCCCCCGGACAATGGCTGCCTTTCTACACTTCAGAGGAAGAGAAGCTTTCTACTTCTCCTGCTGAGGTGTCCTTTGACCACCAGTTGGGAAAACTGTAGATCAAACTCTGCAATTCCACGAGCCCAAGTGGGGGAAACGTATACAAGACAAAAACATACAACGTGGAAAAGAACAAGCCAGAGTAAGATTACTGGCAACCAGGCTGAGGGCAGACAGGGCTTTCCATCATAGTCCCCCTTCTCCCAAGGTCAGCACTTCACCTGAACTTGAATACTCCTCTGACCTCAGAATTCCTTTCCTTGTTTTGTTTTTTGTTTTTTTTTTTTTAAATCCAGGGGAAAGATCTGTGATACAGAGTTTAGGGCTACAGCTGGGTGTCATTCTGTAAGTGTCCCTGCTGCCTGTGTACAGGGATTTCCCGCACCCCCGCAACGCCTTGTGCAACCATTTTAACCCAGACATGCCCTAGATGCCACCTGTCCCCCGTCGGGTACACCCTGGTAACCCTCCTCTGGCTGGGTGGGGCCCTGTGAACGTCCTTTGTTTATGTCACAGGGATGTAAATCCTTCCTGCAGGGAGGGGAAAGATGCAGCCAGATGGACGGGGAGGGGGTGTACCGCCAGGACCAGCGATACGTGGGCGGCACAGACACAGCTCTCCCCGTCAGACACCGGAGCGTTTCCAACCCAGGTGGGAAACACACACTGCCCTGAGCTCACCCAAGCGCCCTCCGGGGCCTTCTCCCAGGACTGAAAGCTAAAGGATTAACACCAGGCACAGCAGGAGGTCCCAGGACCTTACACAGCCTTCAGCCTGCACCCTGTCAGAATACACAGCCTGTAAGGGCAAGAGATAGACAAATGGTGGGGCAATTCTGAGTTACCCTTTCCTCCTCAATGGCTATAGGTGTCACTCAGACACACAGCAAGGCTCACCTCTGCCAGGCCCCAAGTGATTGTGCAAGGATATTGTTGAAGGCAAATGGGTGTGCAAGAAGCAGACACAGAAAAGAGCAAAATGGAGCAAATGATTGTTGCGCCACACAGAGATTGTAATGGAGTTGATTATTGATGGCTTAGTGGAATTTGGATTCTGCAGAATTAATGTGCAAGGAAAGACTAATAAATCAGCACAAACGGGCAAAGAGTGGTTGTTTTGCAGTGAGTGTGCAAACATTGACTCTCAAATGGTACATGGTGGGATGCAGGAGAAGCCAGAAGGAGCAGGATAGTGAAGAATGGTTGATAACCTGGCGTCAGTGAGTGTTCAAAGTGCCTCTTGCAGTGAGTGTGCAACAAGACATGGCCGAATAGCACACAGTGGGTTGTGAGAATAGAAAGCCTGGTGGTGAGCATGGGAGAAGCAATTGTTAAATGCTGCAGGAGTGTGCTGGAGCGAAATCGGGGCGCACACACATTAGACTGGTTTTTGAACTGCAAATGGAGTGTGTAGACAGTGACTCTGAAAGGCAAATAGGTGTGCAGAGTGTGAAGTGAACTGGAAATGCCAGACACTGGCTTTTGAACTACACAGCGCGTGTGCCGGCAGACGTCGCTGAGCGTCAGAGAGGGCCTGTGGGAAGTGGGCACTGGCTGAAGCAGACTGACCACTGACTGTGCAGGGGGTAATTGCAATGTTCCACCTTATGTGCCAGTGTGGCCAGGTCATGGTGCCAGGTTGTTTGGCTAAATTTAGCCAGTCTGGACGTTGCTGTGAAGGCATCTTTTATATGTGACTGATATTTAATTCAGCACAGTGTGGGTGGGCCTCATCCAGTAAGTTGAAGGTCTTAATAGCAAGGGACCTAGGTTCCCCAAAGTGATTCTGCCTTCAGGCTGCAACCCAGAAACCCCGCCTGAGTGTCTAGCCTTCAGCCTCAAGACTGCAGTGTCTACTCTTCCCTGGGTCTCCAGCCTGCCCTGCAGACTTCACACTCGCCATCCCCCAACACCTCTCCCTCTCCCCCTCTCTCTCTCCCTCTCTCTCTATACACATACACCTATTCTGTTGGTTCCATTTCTCTGGAGATCCCTGAAACTGATGACTGAGTAGCAGCACACAGGTGTGCAAGGCTTATGTAGAAACTGCATGGCCCATGCAAGTGTGCAGAGTTTAAAAACTAGAATAGTGTGCAGTGATTGAGTTTTGTTTGGCACAGGCGTGAGAAGCTAGGTTTGGAAGTTGGATGGGGCAGGATGAGTGCACAAATCACTTTGTTAAATGGCGAGTAAGGGGTGTGCAAGGAGTAGACGCTGGATGGTGCTGAACAGGTGTACGAGGTGTGGAAGAGGCCCGGGTTCCAGCCGGCCTCTCGGGTCCCACCTGGCCTGCAGGACTGGCACAAGACCCTCTCCCTCACTGCGCACGCAGCTTCAAGGGCGGGATTGGGGTCTCCAGAGGGCGAAGGCGGTGCTGCGGTGAGCATGAGGACGATGAACTCACTGGTGCTCTGTCTTGCTTACCTGCTGCCAACAAGGCCCAAATGGCAGCTGCATGATATACCTGTGACACCTGGGGGGCCTGCATGCGGGACAGCGCGCTGAGATCTGCCTAGAGCCCTGACCAAGAGACATCTCTGGCTCAGGATCCTGTGGGGGAGGAGGGAGGTACCGGCCAGTGGAGGGAGGGCGGGCTGTATTTAAATACTGTCTAGTGTTGGACAGAGACACAGGCCTTGGGTCCTGGGGCTGACCTGGGCCCGAGTGTCTCCCCCCACCCTGGGGGCCTTGCTCTAGTGGGACTTAGGCAAGGATGTGGTGCTAGGGCAGAGGGGGCCCTGCGAGACAAGCCACCTGCCCTGCAGTGCTAAGGATGGGAGGCCTATCAGCTTGGGTGCTGGCCTTTGCTGAGAGAAGGCCGGGGGGTGGGGAACCAAGAAAACCCAGCCACGTCACCCCCACTTCGAAATCCCCAGCACATTCCCAGCCTCCTCGCTGTGGGTCCAAGTGAACAGCGCCTCCTCACCCACCCTCTCAATGGATCCAGAGTGCCCAGTCCTGGCTGGGCCTCACAAGGAACCTGGACCCTCTGCACAAGCATCAAGGTCCAACAGACAGGACGTATTAGACCCCAAAAAGCAGACACTGTGCCTGAGACACTGAGGTGACAAGTTTCAGTGGAGAGGTGACATGTCCTGGGCCACACAGAACAGAGCTTTATTGCTAGAAGGGACTCTGGAGCAGGGTGAATGCCTTCCACACTGGTGCCTCCAGCGTCCCCCCAGGACATGTTGCAGCCAGTTCTCACGACCCGCACTAAAGGGACACGGTGGCGGCCACGACTTCCTCCAGCTGCTGCAGGAGCTCCTCTGGCTGTGGTGAGAACGCGCTGGTGTCCACTCTCTGGAAGTCAGCGTGGGCCACCACGCACTCCAGCACCTCAGCTATGCGGCCGACGTCAAAAGCGGCCTGCTGGGGGCCCAGCCCACAGCCCTTGCTACCCCCCACCTGGCCAGGGTCCACGCCCTCAGCCAGGAAGCGCAGCCTCCTTTCAGCGATGACCTTGAGGAAGTGATAAAAGTCCTTGAAATTGATGCCGGAGCACGACTTCATCATGACCTGGGTCAGAAAGAGCGGCCAGTGAGCCGCCACTCACGCACGGCTCTGGGCAAGCTCTTGCCCACCTTGTACAGAATTTAGGCTATGAAGGGCCCTGGGCACGGCCTAGCCCTCAGGATGGAGGAAGACACCCAGGGGCCGGACTCAAGCGCGTCTGAGTCCTGCAGTCTGGAAGGCCCAGTGACCTGCCTCGGTCCCAGACTCTCGCTCACAGAGGCAGGTCCGGTGGCCACCCCCCACCCTCCCAAAGACTGCAGCTCTGGCCCTAGGAGACCACACCCTCCCGTGGGACCGCAGGCTGTCCTGGGGGCTCCTCCACACCCTCCCCCCGCTGAGGCCTCGGCCCTGGTGAGGCCCCTACCCGTCCTCCCACTGTAGCCCCGGTGAGCCTTTCCGCGCGCCCCGCTCCTGCTCAGACCAGCCGTCCCACCTGGCAGTGGCGGTGCCAGTCGGACATGGTGTCCCTCCACTCGATGATCTCCCGCTGCACCGCGCAGAGCTCCTGCTGCAGGAAGTGCCACATGTTGGCCAGGTTACAGCCGTTGACCCAGTTGTGGTTGATGGAGATGGTGTCCTCCTGGAAAGGGCAGGGCGCAGGCTGTCCCCACTAGCCCACAGGGGGCACTGTCCCCTCCCCGTGTCCTGAGGTCTTCTCAAGCTGGAAAGGGCTGTTCCCATCTCCCGATGGGTGCCAGAAGGGAAAAGGGAGCCGGGGCTGTGATCATCTGAATCCACAGTTAACCCAGAGTGGGGCTCCCCGGGGGCTGGGACAACCCCATGGCTTGTAGACCCCTTGCCCATTGCTGCCCAGGAAAGCAACACGGGAGGGAGGGAAAGAGGCTGGGGGCCCTCAGCAGTGCTGCGTGCAGGAGCCAGCGTGGCCACAGGCAGGACCAGCCTTGCCCGTGGCCTGCCGTGTCCCACATCCGGGCTCTCCCAGAGGAACAGCCTGCCCACTCTGTGGGACCAGGAGGGGCGGGCTCACCCCGCTCTCTGCAGGGAGGCGTCTAGGAAGGCACTGAGGATGAGGAGGGCCACCTGGCAGGCCACGGGGCACAGCTGAGTCGGGAAGCCCTGTGGCCTGTCTCCCTGAGCCCTCAGGACCACAGCATGTGGGGCAGGGAGGGCCCACCCTACCAGGTTGTGGACTTGGTGGTGCCACCCACTGGGTACAAACACCATCTCGCCAGCCTCCTGTGTGACCTCCAGTGGTGGATTACAGAGATCGAGCCTGGCGTGTAGGTGGCCATCTAGGAGTGTGGGGGAGGTCACATCGTAGGGCAGGCCACCGCGGCTATCCCGCAGGAATTCTTCTTGCCCCGGTGGGAAGAAGAACCACTTTTTCCTCCCGCAGATGTTGACAGACCAGCTGAAGGAGCGGAAAATGTCGGCGTGGAACGGTGACCTGCACAAGAGCTCCTGTTGGTGTCTTGTGGCTCAAATGTGGGCTGTGCGCCTTCTGAATTACACAGGCCACGCTCAGAGGCCTCACTGGTCCCCAGTTCTCAGACCCGGCCTGTGGGCCAGGTGGGAGGGCCAGACCTCCCCCACCCCAGAGCAGGTGCCTGGGCTCTTGCCACAGAGCAAAGAGGGTAAGTGGGCTTAGGAATGCCAGACCTGGCAGCCACCTCCATGACCTGGCTGACGGAAATCTGAGAGGCTCTGGCCAAGGACCGACACACCAGCAGGAACAGGAGGGTGACGGGGGTCAGGGTACAGGACGGCGGTGGGAGCAGACAGGCGGTTACCAGGTGCCGCTGGGCCCCATGTAGACGAAGCGGTAGTCATCCACGTCCAGGACGTCCCAGTACTCGTTGAGCCAGTCGGACGAGAAGTACACGGGTAGGGTGAACACGTCCTCCGCTGAGGAGTCCCTTCACAAAGAGGCGTGAGGCTGCAGCCGAAGGCGCTGCCAGCCCACCTCCCAGCACCCAGGTCCTGAGGCCATGAGAGACCCTGAGAGGTTTGAAGTTATGTGAATGATGCTGACCTGCCTCTGGAGCCAGCGCCAACTGCCAGGCTGAGTGGGCCACATCAGGCCATCCAGCCACAGCCTAGCCAACAAGCACAGGCAGTGACCCAGCCGTTCTGGGCCCCTCCCGGACGCGCTCCAGGCCTTCAGCCTCTGGTTCTAAATGCATTGTCTGCGTCATGCTGGTTTCCCAACTTTGGGGGCCTCCTCTACTTTTTCACCCACACCAGGGACCTTGACTCTGCCAAGTGGATTCACAGGCATGTACACCAAGGTCCTTTGTACCTCGTCTCTCAAGCTCTCACTCCCTAGTCCATCCCCACAACCCAACCAATGGGCTCCCAAACAGAGGAGCATTCTAAGTTAGCCCAAGGAGAGGTGCAGCTCTGCCAACAGCACGGTCCCACGTCACTCGCAGTCAGAGGCCGTGGCGGGGGAGCCTCAGCACCAAGTCACCCGCAGTTCCCTAAGACACTGTGCAGGCCCTCTGTTGCCATATCTTTGTGCACTGACAGGCGCCTGCTCATCCTTCAAAACAAGGCTCAGGTATCAACTCCCCTGTGGCCACCCCTGCCTGCCTGATCCAGACCTTTTATTTTAGGGTTGCCAAAGGAAATGCAGGGCACTCCATCAAGACTGAAATTCAAATAAACAACGAACGCGCTTCCAGGCTAAGTGTGCCCCCTGTGACACCTGGGACACACCTGCACCTGAAAACCCCTCACAGCTTATCTGAAGCCCGAACTCACCGCGCGTGAGCGTCTGCGTCTCTGAGCTCATCTGCGTTCCTGGAACGAGCTCCTGAGCTCTAGGACCAGAGTCTGGCTGCATCTCACCCACTGTCTGTTGGTCCGGCTCTCTCTGCCAAGCAAGCAGTTGTGTGGCAGACAGCACCCAGGGCAAGCTTTGAGCAGGATGCTCGTGCCCCTCGTGCACTCTCGGATTCATCTTGGGACTCACTAGGATCTAAGTTTGTTTTTTTTTTTTTTTTTTTTTTTGAGTCTTAGTTCCTGCTTGAGCAAAACAAGAATTTGACTGTTCACTCATTCGTTATTGGAGCACCCACTCTGTGCCAGGTGGTGCCAGTAGGTGGGGGTCTGACTGTGATCCCCTCTCTGCTAGTGAAAAGCACAGCCCTGGCAAGGAAGAGGGACACAAAATTCTGAGGGCCACCTCAGAGTATGAGTGCCAGCAGAAGGCGTGGAGCTGCCCAAGGAAGCGAGAGGTTTCTTAAAGCAGCGTCCTTCAAGCTCCTCAGGAGGAAGAAGTTTGTGGTCGACGGGGACAGACCTCAGAAGGCCTCGTTAAAGTGTTGGCCTCATTGCTTGTTAGCAATGGAGACCTTAAACGGGCAGGACACAGTCCTGCCGGAAAGATCTTTGGGACTTCAGTGAGTCTAGCAGCAGGGTGCGGGATTTGAGCTGGGGCAGCTAGTCTGGAGACTGGCAGCAGCCAAGGTGGATGAGAGCAAGCCTGACTTGGAGAAGCAGGTTGGGAGAGGGCAGGCTGATCCCAGGAGCATCCGAGAGGACAGGCAAAAGCTAGATGGTGCCAGTTAGATTTTTTAGATGAAGCTGACAAGGACAGTTATGGGCAAATGTGACCAAAAAAAAAAAAAAAAAAAAAAAGGTAGCAAGCACAGCCCATCTGGGCCACTGCCAGGCCCACACTCCTCACAGCAGCCAGCCCTGTCCAGGCACGGTGAAATGGCCACGACGGGACAGAATGACACTTCCAACCACTCTGAAGAGAGCAGGTTTTATACTAATTAAATTCTTAGCTGGGGAAAAGACGAGCTCCCCTGTGTGCAGCCAGGACTCACTCAGGGCAGGAAAAGCAGTGCTGGGGCCAGTGCTCCAGGCTCCTTTACCTGCACAGATGCCAGTCTTTGAGATAGAGACAGCCCCGTGGAGAGGAGTAGTTCCCCTGAATGTACTCTTTCCAGTAGCTGATGTAGTCTCTGAGGGGCATGTGTTCTTTGGGGTTGGAGTTGTATTCTTGGACCCCACAGTTTGCAACAGGTACAACCAGGTCTCCTGAAAGGCAAGGGTCAGGCACAGACTTTTCTGAGAGTGCTCCAGCCTGTCCATCCTCCCTGACCCTGTCCGCCCTCCAACTCATTGGTACACACGTCTCCAGATGAATTCTTCTGGGGACCGACTCATGCCCTGCCTCCCTCAAGCCTTCCGCGGCTTACCTCATTAGCGCCCTCACAGTCTGACCCAAGGGAATTTAGCAGGGCGAGAGTCAAAGGACACTGGCTCTAGTCCTGTGTTTGCTAGTCCATGATGTCGCTGCCCTGCCCAGGCACTTGCGCTCCTCACCATAGTTCTGAAGCAGATAATCGAAGTTGGGCTTTCCGCCGGGCGTCACCCAGAGCCTCCTACTGCCCCAGTCCTCGGTGAAAGCGCTGGAGAAAACACAGGGCAAGTTGGGGAGCAGGTAGCCCTTGAAGAAGTCCGCGTAGGAGAAGGCGTCTGGCTTCTCGATGAAGTCCACGCGGTCCAGTTTGGGGCAGACTCTGCCGGGTAGGCGCCCCCGAAGCCCTCGGAAGTGGCTCTCGGCGAACACGCGCGTGTCCCTGTCCATCCCGAGCCAGGCCCCGCCTCCGTGGGGCGCGGAGCGCGTAGGGTGGGGGCCTGCCGGGGGGTCGGGAGGGCTGCTGGGAATGGGGCAAGGGTCGGGGGGGCTCGGAGGAGCTGCTGCGGACAAGGTGGGGGGCTGCCGGGCGGCCAGAGGAGCCTCCTTGGACCGGAGGGGCCGCTGGGGGCGGAGCAGCGGCCACGGCCCGGCGGAGAGCGGGGGCCCAAAATCCGGCTTCCGGATTTCCACTTCTCTGCTCTTTAAACTGGGAGGTGAAAAAGGAAGTGCTTCCTAAAAGTAGTACCGGCGTAGACGCTCTGGGCATCCGCGGCTTGGCGCCCAGCGCCCGCCAGCACGAAGAAGGCGAAGTACAGGAACCGGTAGTGCGCAGTCGTCCCGGCGCGTCGTCCCGGCCAGTCGTCCCGGCGCAGTCGTCCCGGGCCAGTCGTCCCGGCGCAGTCGTCCCGGCGCAGTCGGGGGGAACCAAGATTCCGCGGGCGCAGTTCCCGCCGGAGCCGAAACGCCGCGCGCCGGGCCCCGGGCGCATGCTCACACAGGCAGCGGCCCTCACCTGGCGCAGGCACTGAGGGGCTACGGTGCCTTGGGCCCCGCGCCGGGTCCGCCCCGCTTCAGAGGTTTTCGAACGGTGCGGGCCCCGGGTCTCGCTGTCTTCGCGCCTCCCCAGTGACTCAGGTAAGCGGTGTCCCTAGTCTGCAGCTGGGCCTGTGTCCCAAGCCCCTCCGCTGGTCCCTCAGCACAATTTCTCCCGCCGCTAATGCCTGGGTGAGGACCCCTCCTCTTTCCAGTGCTCCAAGGACGCAGAAGGTGGTGGCATGTGGGCTGGGCTAACAAAGAGGCACAAGGGCCAAAGGAGGGGTCCTGGGAGATGCTGGGTGTCTAAGGCGATGCTGAGGGCCTGGAGGGGACGCTGGGGGCTAAGGGGGATGTTGGGGGCCAGGAGAGGTTGGTGGGACCTGGAGGACATGCTGGGGGACTAGGGATGCTCTGACGTGCAGGTGTGGGGGACAGGGGTGGGGACATGAGGCTGTGCACACCAGCAGACCTGAAATGGGGGGCCATCAGAGGGGGACTTGGGTGGGGGTGACACGTCAGGGTTTCAGCATGTTTGAGAAATAGATGTCCTTCCAACACAAACCTCCCCACATCAATATGGAAGGAAGAAAATAGGTCTGTTATTGTATGGGCAGATTACATGCATGCTAGGCATCTGCAGGAGAGTACAGAGGTGGGCAGAACTTCAGACATTTCACACACAAGAAGCAGAAGAAAGACTAGGTATGACCCCCACCCCCCACCCCCATCGCTGTCTCCTGTCTCCTTGAGGGTAAAATAGATGCACGAGCGACCCCTGCCTCAGTTCTGGAGGTGTGTGTTTGCATCTCTGAGTCAGCAGGTGGTGACTGTGCCTTGTAAAATCTGAACACTGAGTTTGTTTCATTCCTGACCAAAGGAAATAGCCAAAGGGAAGGGGAGGGGCAACTCCCTCCTCTTTAGTAAGCAGTGAAGATGTAATCTTGTTTATTTACCCCTATAGGTGTCATAAGGGAGATTCTGAGGATACTGAGGCCCTGAGCTTTGGAGAGGAGCTTGCTAAGAGTAGTTCCCAGGGATATGAAGCTCATGCATCAGGACAACAGCGAGGACCAGAAGTGGGGAAAGGCAGAGGAGGGGAAGACTAGGAAGACAGTGAGTTTGGGAGAGTCTGGAGTCCAGGCAGAGGAGGGGGCCAAAAGTGGGAGCTGAGAACATGGGCTAGATAGGACAGGCGGTGGCGAGTTTGTGGCAAGCAGACCAGTGTGAGGGGTTGTGTGACTCAGTGTGCACTGTGCTCCCTTCCCAGTCTGGCTCCTTGTGCCTCATGTGGTCAGGCTGTGGAATTCTTCATTGGGCCAGTGTGGGGCAGAAAGTGAGAATGCTCTGGGAAGCTACAATAGAGAAAAAGAGTCACCTTTAATCCCATCAAGAGATGAGCACTTTTCATTCTTGATACAGAGTTATCCTTCCACGCACTTATTTGTTTGTTTTTCTGTTTTTTAATTTAAAAAAATTTAATTGAACTATAGTCCATTTACAATGTTGTGTCAATTTCTGGTGTACGGTGCAATGCTTCAGTCATATAGGAACATACGTATATTCGTTTTCATATTCTTTTTCACCACATGTTAATTTTTTTCTCTCTCTCCCTCTCTGCACACACATAGACACAGGGTCTCTCTATTTTACATATATGCAAGTTTATGTATGTAAGCTTTCTCTGCTTTTAGCTTTTTAAAAAAGATTAATGGTACATGGTCAGCTTCTTGCTGCTTGTTGACCAGGAGCTCCTCAATTACTTGATTTAAGTTGTAAGTTGAGATCATGGAAGGCAAATAGGAAGTGTGTGGGAAGCAGAGTTTTCACAGTTGTCTAAGATTTGGGAACTATGGCTCAAAGTTTGCCTCATAGGGGAGATAGGAAATTCAGGTAGTCATTGCCTCAGAGGAACCCCAGGATTTCAGCTCCTGAAGCTCTGTGGTTGAGACTAAGTTTTGTAAGGAAGGAGAGGTTTTAGGCCAGCAGGTCCACACGCTCCCCAGGATTGTAGGGACAACTGACCCAGTAACTCCGAGTTGGAGAGGAAGTCTCCTTTCTTGAGCATTTGCCCTGGGCCAGACATTTTGTGTGGTATTTGTCCTCGTTCACACAGTGGCCCTCTGATGTTGGCAGCGTTACCTCCACTGTGCACATGAGGCTTCAGCTTAAGGAGCATGATCAGAGTTGGGACTGGAACTCAGGTCTGTATCCCTCCGAGGCCCCTAGACGGCAGCCCTGGCGTCACCTGGGAACTGTTGAGCACTGCGCACTCCTGGGCCCCACCCAGACCTGAGTCAGAACCTGGGGTGGGACATACCCCACAGAGGGCCAGAAAAGGGAAATGGTAGGAGAGGGGATCAAAAGTCAGCACTTTGTTGGAAATGCAGTGGGAATAACGAAATTCTAGCTCTCTGCTCTGAGAGGTTAGAAAGACAGTGTGTACCATGTGAATAGGCCATGCGATTGCAACGGAACACCCCCAAACGGCACGTTTGAACCTCCCAGGTTGAGAGTGGGAGCCTCTGAGGAGCAGGAGGTGAAGGTAATGGAAAAGACTGGCCACTGGTGCCTGGAGACACTGCTCCCACTGTTCTGACTCTAAGCCTTCTTGTGGTCAGGGGTTACTGGAAGGTGTGTAAAATGTCGCTTGGTCTGTTACTTTGGAAATTAACTAAAAATAGGGTGTTTACCTGATACTGCGTCTACTCCAGAGCACAGGTCTGTGCCAGTGCTAAGAGAGACCCATTATACTAACTGCCGTGTGTTAGGAGTTCAGTCCCTGGGACCACTTGTTTCTTTCCCGGGAGCGTCACTGTGTGGACCAGCCTCAGACACTCCTGGGGTGCCTTACCGTTACCTCCTCTCCCTAGCCCAGCTCTACCCACAGGGGCAGCACGAGTCTACGGGTCTTTTCACTGGGAGATGCGGGTTCCAGGTTACAGCAGGTGAAGACCGAATAAGGCCTCCAGGAACTTAGCTTAGAACGGAGACCGAGGTCAGCGTGTAGAAGGAAGAAAACTGTTTAAAGGGGACACGGTTGATGTTTTCGTGTCATATGTGGTTCACTCAGCACATACTTACTGGGTTCCTGTGATGTGCTGGCATTGTGCACAGGGCACCCTCCTTGTGTTGCTTGCCTTCTCCAGTGTGTCGCCGAGTTGGCACCATGTAAGCACAGTCACAGGCTCTGTGGAGTTAAGGGGAGTGCTGTGGTCGGAGAAGGGTCTGTTACGGGGGAGAGGATGCCACTGGAGCAGCGACCTGGGGAGCAAGATGGAGCTGGCCATTTAGTGTCCCAGGAGCAGCAGGGTGGGGAGCCCTGAGGCAGGAACAGAGGAGAGAGGAGGGGCTGGGTGGTGAGGCTGTAGTTAGTAAAGCCTGCATGGCTGGGGTGGGGACTTTGGATTTTACTCGAGGCACGTGGGGAAGGGTTTCAGCAGAAGAGTGGCATTTTCTAATTTTGCTTTTTAACTGTCACATCGGCTGCTGGATGGACAGTGTGTGGTGGGGGCAGAATGAAACAAGCAGGCCAGTTGGGAGGCTGTCCAGGAGAGTAATGACACCTTTGCATAGTGTTGTGTCTGCGGGGATGGGGAAGCAGAGGGCAGATGGGAGGTACGACTGCCAGGACTGGCTGATGGCTCGTTGGGAGGGGTGAGGAAGGGGGATCCAGGAGAACTCACCTGGCAGTGCCTTCACTGAGCTGCAGGAGCAGACGGAGTTGCTTGCTAAGTTGGAAGTGCCCGTTGGATGGTCAGGCAGAGAGGCCCCGTCAGTACTCAAGTCCCAGAGAGTCTGGGCTGGAGGGGAAGGTTTGGGAGGCATCGGCCTGGAGGTGATACTAACGCCGTGAAACTGTGTTGACTCGCTTGGGAGGAGAGTAGTCATTAAGACCAAGGCCGAGACTGAGCCATTCTAGCAGTCAGCAGTCAGGTGGACGAGGAAGCACCAGCAGAGGAGGCTGAAAACAGGCCCTTGGGGAGTGGGAGGCCAGGGGAGCATAGTATCCAGGAAGCCAGGATGTGACGTCTCTCAGGAGTGGGGCAGCTGTGCTGAACAGAGGTTAGGGTAAACGTGGGCGTGGGATCTGGCTCCCTGGGGGCCGGGGCAGAGCAGTGTCAGTGCGCGGTGGGGACAGGAGTCTGTCTGGAGGGGGCGGTTCCTGGGTGGTGGGGGATGGGCAATCACGGGAGAGTTTAGAGCCTCTTGGAAGAGCAGGAAGTAGAGAGGACTGTGGGGATGTAGGGAGGGGGTTTGTCCCTTTTAAGGTGGTCTTAGAGCACATGTGCAAACTGATGAGCTGATCCAGGACAGGGGCTGGTAAACCGTGGCCCACAGGCCAAGGCTGGCTGCCCCCTGCTTTATAAATGAAGTTTTAATGAAACAGCCACACCCCTTTATTTCTGTATTGTCTCTGGCTCCTTCTGCTCTGCCAAAGCAGTGGAGCAGTGTAACAGAGCCCACATGGTCACAAAGCATAAAATATTTACTACCTGGCCATTGTCAGAAAAAGCGTGCCCTCCCCTGGTGGCGGAAGGATGGACAGGTTGACGTTGCCTGGAGAGGGAGGAGGTTGAGATCCAGGGTGCATGAGTCTGGCCTTTGAGGGAGCAGAGACACTGCTTCCTGCACACTGTACAGGGGGACCAGAGGAAAGGCAAGCCCCCGGGGACAGGACAGGTGCAGTGTCTGAGTCCTCGGCTGAGGGACAGGCCGTGTGTGGGTTGGGTCTCTGCAGTACACACGGCAGTGTTGTTCTCGCTCTGGCCTGTCCATGGAATCCTCATTTATTCTGGTCTGTTGGGAAAGCTGCATGGAAATCTGTGGTAGGAACAGTTGTGGCCACAGGTGACCCGAGGTCGTTGTGCCTTTTCCTCGGTGACTGTGACACCTGAGCACTTTTCTCCTGTTTCTTGTCTACGGTGCTGTAATGAGAAGTGTTTTGTGCTTCTCTTAAATCTTTCCTCTTACTTTTCTCTCTTCTTGAAATTTTAGAATATTTCAGAGCTGATTTTTGTCCTTAGATGTTTTAGTTAATTTATTGGTTAAACAGAGGCCCAGAAGATGAAGTAACTTTTCCACAGTCGTAAAGCATGTGGCACAGCTGGAGTTGGAACTTCAGCGTGCTTCCTTGGATGCTGCAGTGCCAGACTCGGTGATTCTTTGAGGAGTGTGTGCATAATCTCACGCAGTGCTCAGGGAGCACCTCCCAGAATACAAGCTCGGGAACGACGGCTCGGGCCAGGCAATTGTTAATATAAATTCAATTTCCAGGCTAAATCAAACTTTCGAAGTGTGGGGAGCAGAGGTAAATAAGGTGTGACCCCTCTTCGGTACTTTTGGGGTATTGGGGATGGTGTATGGCAAACGGGGAGCGGCCAAGTGGCAGGAGGCTCTTTTCAGCCAGAAGGACCAGGGCCCAGCTGGTTTCAAGTGCCGACCAGGCCTGCGAGCACACTGCAGCGGCGGGGCCCGACGTACCTGCCTCCGACGTTTGTCTTGGCCGTGGACACACTGGAACCCGTGGTTAAATTGATGGAGTGAGTTCGCCCCTAATTCTGAGAGTGGAGGCCTTCTCTGTTACGCACGTCTGAACGACTGCCGAGCGGCCTGACGGCTGAGCAGGGCTGGCGGGCTGGGCGAGTGGCTCACTGGGGGCCTCGCGGCTCGTGGGGGCCGGCAGGTGTGTGGGTCGTAGCCCGCCGCAGGTGTGCACGTCACTGCCCTGTCCTGTGAGCGGGCCGGGCCAGCCACACGCTAGTCTGTCTGACGTTGTTTCCAGTGTCCGGCTGAGTGTTCCCCTCACTAGGGAGAAGGGTCCGATGAAGGCACCTCGGCCTCGCGGTTCCTTTTGTCTCGCGTGGACTGTGGTTCCGGAGGAAGGCGCGCTCCCAGCTGCTCTGCCGCACGCGGTGAGCTTCCCCACGCTCCAGGGTGTGCCGGGGGGTGTGTGCAGAGATCTCACGGGCAGAGCCCCTCGAAAGGATGACGCCAGTCTTCTGTGCAGAGAAGGTCAGGAGTTTTCAACAGTGAGGAGATCTTCGTTAGCTTCCCAGTGACATAGGAGCATGGGTCTCCTGGCTCCTTCACAGAGGCTGCTGAGCTGAGGGCACGAGGTTGTTTGTTTGCTCAGTGTGTTTTCAGTGTTGAGGTTTCCCTTGGCCCGACATTCATCTTCATGCTGGCTAAGAAGGCGGGTTCTTGGGTTCCTGTCTTTTTGAGCAGGTTTCTGACCCCATAAGCCTCAGGCTCCTCTGTGACGCAGGGTGGTCATGTGAACCGATGCTTGAGAAGGTGGCACCGGGCCTGAGAGCAGGAAGTCTCTGCTTCTTCCTGCCCCAGGCCTGTTACATCCTCCATGGAGGGGGCTTGCCTTCCGTGTGGTCTTCATCTGGAGCAGTCCTTTTTCCACTTACTCTTTGTCCTTTTCAGTATAAGAATATGCAATCTTGTTGCTTATCTTTAAGTGTGTGTGTTCTGTCTCCTTACGTCCATACCCCTCTTGTGCCTGCATGATTTTGTAACTCCTTAAATATGTAGGTTCTAAGGCCATTACTTTGTCAGAATTGAAGCTAATGCAAAACACTTGAAGATGCTAATACTCCTGCAAGAGTGTTGGCCAGGCTGTCGGTGGACTTCTGCCACTGCTGCCGCCGTGGCTGGGCTGTGCTCGCTCGCCTGTAAGTGTGGCGGGTTGGGTAGATGACCTCTGTGAGCCTTCCAGCCCTGATGTCTTTGTATTTATTACTTCCAAGTTCCATGTTTTGTTTTGCAATGATGACAAACTTCTCAGGCTTAATATGGCAGCTCTCTTTTAGGCTTGCCCAAATTTTAGGTGTTCGTAGTGAGCAGAGCTGGTACGCGGGGCTGGTTTGTAGCATGAGTGACAGGAGCTGCTTGGCGGGATGCGCACCTGGGAAGCTCAGGCCTGCCCTCACTTTTGTGATTAAGTTCTAGGATGGACTTGGGGAATACTTCATTCTGATTGCTGTAAGGGTTAAATATATTTCTTATGTTTTGGAATCAGGTTGCTTTGCTTTAACCTTAATTTTGTTTACATTGGGCACGTTCTTCCTTCATCTCCTCTTTTTTCACTGTCATGTTTGTTTGTTTGTGTTTGTGACCAGGTCCTTTCAACTCTGATCAGTCGGTGAATGAGATTAGATGGCAGGTTCTGGGCATGGCGATGCTCTAGGGGTCGTTAAAGGAACGGGATTGAGGAGACTGTAAGCTCCTCAAGTCCTGCTCGACGAGCTGGGTCGGTTCTGTGCAGGCTGTGTGCTGTTCGTGGTGCTTGCAGTAACACATGCAGCGTCTGGTAGGTGCCGGACACTCTCCTGAGCTCCTTTCAAATACCAGTTCAGTTAAGCTTTACACCCGCAGTGTGGGGTAGCAGGTACCGTTGTCATCCTCACTTGCAGATCGGGAAGCGGAGGCAGAGGGGCGGGCAGCCGGGGTGACACAGGTGAGCGGCAGCACCTGCCGCGTCCCCAGGAGAGGCGCACGTGCAGCCTTCCAGCTGCGCTGCTGCCCGAGGCGGTGATCGCAGGCGTTTCTGCAATTGTGCTCGCTGCTCGGCTGAGATGCAGGTTTGGTATGTACCTCATGTGTAAGTTCATTATTAATTTTTAATACAATTTTATATTGTTAATAAATACTCAGTCTTTCATTGAAGTATTAATGCGAAAAATGAACAAATCATTAGAACAGAAAATGCACAAATCTTTAATTAACACAAAATGGGCACACCCCGAGCAAGAAATGGAACATTCCAACACCACAGGGCCTCCCTCCTCCCCAGTTAGAACCACTATTCTGATTTCTTGTTCCTGAGATTTTCTTATACTTATTTTTAAAGTAGAAAAGTTTGGGGAAAGTTTTCGTAATTCCCTTAAGTCAAGTAGAAACATCCTAGGTGTTGTTCATTGATAGAGGGGGTTCTTGGAGTTTGCTTCCTAAACATTTAGTTTTAATAGGAAGATTCTGGTATGAAGAACCCATGCCCAAGAGCAGGAGGGTCTTTCTGGTGCATGTCACTGTCAGGAACCGTGGAGCGTCTGGGACTTTACTGCAGGCTGAGGCGTGAGCCTGGCACAGATTGGTAGCCGTGGCAGGAGACAGGAGCCCCTCGGCCAGAGAGACAGGGCCTGTTACCATGGCCCCGCAGTGTCATGTGTGCACCTGCTCCCCTTGCCCGTCCCCGGTGGGTGCCGCACATACCTTGGGTTCGTATCACAGCTTGTGGGGGACTGCTAGCAGACCTGCCAGCCTCTTGCCGCCAAGGGGACCCCACCTGTTATCCTGGTCAGGAAACATCTTTCAACCAAGAGGGGGACGCTGTCCACAGTTCCATGAAAGATAGTCTGGGACAAAAATGGACATAAGGTATGGAGAAACACCATGGAGAACTGCCTCCCAGTAATGTCTACACCTTGTTTCTATATCATCTTGGCTTCAGTGAATTTTCCCCAATCCATCAACCGCTCTGATTGATTTGGCCAGGACCAGGTCAGTGCGGTTTGTCTCCAACAGTGTTTAACTAAGGCCACCACCGGCAGGACTCTAAGCGGTGGGCTGAGGCCAGCCTGCAGCATTGGCTTCAGCTGTGCTGAGGGTCTCAGCTGGGCAAACACCATAAACCGTGAGCGTCTGTCCTGTTCGTTTCAGTCACAAAGCGTTTCCTGAGTTAGGATTATGAGTAAAACCTGGTCATCGCCCTTTGCGAGCTTGCAGTCAAATAGCAAGTGGTCATCCTGCCGCTGAGCAGGCACAGTAAGGAGACGCAAGGCCTACACAGCCCCACAAGGCGGGGGAGGCAGGGGCTGGTGGGGGCCCTCGAACTCTGGAAGGAAGGCCGTGGTGGCAGTGGGGGCACTTTGGCGTCCCAGTGGCAGGGGACCAATTCGACTGCTGCTGTGGGCCGGTGAAGACTTCCTTACGTTTCTTGACCACGCCTCCAGCCCTGAGAGCTTTGGGGTTTTGTTTGCATTAACTCACTTCATATTTGACGGTACGTTACCTAATCTCAAATCACTGTGCTTCTGTATAGTTCGGGATCTCAGTTCAGTACAAGTTTTCAGGGGCGGGTACTGCCTTTTTTTGCTGTCTGGCCTTGTGTTGCCTGAGGCAGTGCCCAGTACGGTAATGACACTGAGGAATCCGAGTCTTCAGAACACAGCTCAGTGAGGAAGTTCGTAGAATTCCGATGGACTCTGAGCTCCCTGAGGCAAGGACTGTGTCATTGTTGTTTCTTTTCTACCTGCAGCCCAGCCTGGCACGTGGGGGGAGCGTGAAACCTGCTGAACAAACGCAGCCAATCCTTGTGCCCATTCTTTGAAAGCCCACACATGTCAATGTTTTTAGAGATAATATTTCTTCTATTTTTGTGAGTGAGGTCATGTCATAATTAATGTTTGTGTGTGAGAGAGAATAGGGAGAGAGAGAAGGAGGAGGAAGGAAGAAAGGGAGGGAGAGAAAGAAGGAGGGAAGAAGGAAGGAAGAAAGGAGGGAGGGAGAGAAAGAAGGAAGGAAAAGAAAGGAAGGAAAGAAGAAGTAGAAGGGATGCCTGATTGCAGGGGGACCTCTCCTGGGAAGGGCACTGAACTTCAGGCGTTTCCAGGCTTAGTTCCGGCCACGCTGATGTCATGAGCTTCTGGACTGGCTCTGTACAAGGCCCTCGCCCTTTCTTGGTCTTATATTTACTTGAACTAAGCGTTCTACAGGGTTGTTTCAAGCCTGTCAATCATGTCTTTTTTGTTGTTGTTGTTTTTAACATTTTTTATTGAGCTATAATCATTTTACAATGCTGTGTCAAATTCCAGTGTAGAGCACAATTTTTCAGTCATACATGAACATACATATATTCATTGTTACATTTTCTTCGCTGTGAGCGACCATAAGGTCTTGTATATATTTCCCTGTGCCAGACCGTATAATCCTGTCCATCTATTCTACATTTTGAATCATTACTTTTAAAAGTGCATTGATAAATGCAAACTGTAGATATAAATAGTACATCTCAATACATATAACTTTGTAAAAGTGTCTATAAAAGTATGTATACATAATTATATAACTAGGCAGAACTCTATAAGATTAGTTGGGCTTACGAAAAGGGGGAAAATTTGTCTGTAGGATTATTTTCTCTATAACATAAGTAAATTTATAAAAATTTCAAGAGGAAAATGTTTAGAAACTTGTATGTAGTGTGTAGTTGATGGGGGTCATCCCAGCCAGAATGGCTTTCCTGTGAAGAATTCTAGGGCGATGGTTTCCAGTGAATTCCTTCCTTCAGTCACGTCCGTCTTTGGACCCTGGTCCCAATGCGGGTGCTCTGGTGGGTGTGGGCCATCTGGGGGCTCTGGGGGCCTTGATGCCTGGGGACAAGCACAGATCTGGTCCTGGCCCTCGCCTCTGCTTGGTAAGGCAAGGTCTTCATCCCGCCTGTCACAAGTGGTGTCAAGCCTTTGCCGGGCAGACCTGGCCACGTGCTGGAGTCTCTGGTGCTCAGAATCCCAGTCACACCCCTGCTGTCGGTGTCCAGGTTTCTCTAGTCCAAGTGTGATGATACGTTTAGTCTCGCCCACCCACTAATTTGTCCCCTTTTCTTCAGAGGCAGAGTGGCCTTGGCCAACGTGCAAACCGACCCAGGAACCAGATGAGCAGAGACATCTGCGTCCACACCTGGCCATGTTCCTATTATTTAGAACTTGAGAAGCGATGGATCCCTGGAAAACTTTCATTAACTCCTCTCTCACTAAAATTTATGACTGATAAAACTGGAGAGATTCTTGTCAACTTTCCGCTTTCTAGTATAATTGAGATCAAGAAAGAGGCTTCTCATTTTATCTTCAGTTCTATCACCATCCTGGAGAAGGACCATGTCAAGCACTGGTTCAGTTCCTTGCAGCCTAGTCGAAATGTTGTTTTCAGCATCATCGAGCATTTCTGGAGAGAGCTGCTGCTGTCCCAGCCTGGAGCTGCTGTCGAGGGTTCCTCCTCCCCCGCGACCAAGGGGAAGGAGCTGACTTGTCTGATGGCCTGTTCCCAGAAGCGTCTGGAAGACACAACCAGAGTCCTCCACCATCAGGGAGAGCAGCTCGACAGCATAGCCAGAGGCCTGGACAAGATGGAGTCTGACCTGGACGTGGCTGACAGGTAAGCCCTGTAACCCTGGCCCGACCCTTGGATGGCTGTGGTGTGGTCTCTTCTCCGTCATCCCACGTTTACTGTGCGTTCAGCATTCTGACAATGCAGATTAGGCCCCAGTGGGGGACGCTGACTTTGGGCAGGCTGCTCTGGGTGTACAGATAACGAGGGCCAGTGTTTACTGAGGGTACGGTGTGTGCTGAGTGCAGTTGTCAGTGTTAGTGAGGATTGCCTCATTTAATCACCAGGCGAGCCAAGAAGAATGTGCTGTTCTTCACATCCTTTTACCGACGGGTACAGTGAGGCTGCGCGGTCAGGTAAGTTGTCCAAGGTCACGCACACTACGTTCACTAGCATAGTTTACCTATTTCTTTTACACAGCTGTGGACGAGCAAGGTTTGAGCGGAAGCATTTTAGCCTCAGAAGCTGCCGTCTTTGGTGCTGCCCCGACCACTCCCAAACCTTTAGTCTCGGGGACTGCCCCTCCCCGCTTGTAAAAGTTGAGGACCCGGAGAGCTTTTGTTTACATGGGTTATATACACCAGTGTGTACCATACTGTTGTTAGTTGAAGTATGTTTGATTTACAGTCTTATGTTAGCTTCAGGTGTGCAGCAGAGTGATTCAGTTATACATGCACGTGTGTTCTCTCTCAGATTCTTTTCCTTTAGAGTTTATTACAAGATGCTGAATATAGTTCCCTGTGCTGTACAGTAGGTCCTTGTACTTCATCTGTTTTACACATGTTAGTATGTATCTGTTAATTCCAGACTTCTAATTTATTGCCTTTTGTTCCCCCTTGGTAACCATCAGTTTCTTCTCTATATCAGTGAGTCTATTTCTATTTTGTATATAAGGTCATTTGTTTCATTTTTTTAGATTCCACATACAAGTTATATCATACGATATTTGTCTTTGACTGACTGAATTCACTTAGTATGACCATCTCTAGGTCTATCCATGTTGCTACGTTTTAAAAAATTGGAGTAGAGTCAGTTTACAATGTGTCAGTTTCTGGTGTACCACATAATGTTTTAGTCATACACATACAGACGTACATTCCTTCTCATATTCTTTTTTATTATAGGTTACTACAAGATGCTGAATATAGTCCCATGTGCTATGAAGTGTAAAAACTTGTTGTTTATCTATTTTATATATAGTAGTCAGTATCTGCAAATCTCAAACTCCCAATTTATCTCTTCCCACTCCCTTCCACCCCTGGTAATCATAAGTTTGTTTTCTATGTCTGTGAGTCTGTTTCTGTTTGTAAATAAGTTCATTTGTGTCTTTTTTTTTTTTTTTTTTTTTTTTTTTTTAGATTCCACATGTAAGTAATGTCTTATGGTATTTTTTTTCTCTTTCTGGCTTCACTTAGAATGACAATCTCCAGGTCCATCCATGTTACTGTACATGGCATTATTTTATTCTTTCTTATAGCTGAGTAATATATACAATATTCCATTGTATGTATACACCACAACTGCTTTATCCAGTCATCTGTTACTGGACATTTAGGTTGTTTCCATGTCTTGGCTATTGTAAATAGTGCAGCTGTGAACATTGGGGTGCATGTTTCTTTTTGAATTAGAGTTCCCTCCTGATATATGCCCAGGAGTGGGATTGCTGGATCACATGATAAATCTATTTTTAGTTTTTGAGGACTCTCCGTACTGTTTTCCATACTGGCTGCACCAGACTACGTTCCCAACAACACTGTAAGAGAGTTCCCTTTTTCTCCATACCTTCTCCAGCATTTATTTGTAGACTCTCTGATAATGGCCATTCTGACCATTGTGAGATGACACATCAGTCAGGTTTTGATTTGCATTTCTCTAATTAGCACATCACTAAATGAGCATCTTTTCATGTGCCTGTTGTCCTGTTGGATGTCTTCTTTGGGGAAATGTCTATTTAGATCTAATGTCCATTTTTCGATTGGGTTGTTTTATTGATATTGAGCTGTATGAGCTGTTTGTATATTTTGGATATTAATGCCTTGTCAGTTGCATCATCTGCATGTATTTTCTACCATTCTGTAGGTAATCTTTTAATTTTGCTGTGGTTTCCAATGCTGTGCAAAAGATTTTAAGTTTAATTAAATTCTTTTTGTTTGTTTGTTTGTTTTTTGTTTTGTTTTGGTTTTTTTTGTCTTTTTTTTTTGCTTTTGTTTTCATTACTCTAGGAGACGGGTCCAAAAAAATATTGTTGCAATTTATGTCAAAGATTGTTCTGCCTATTTTTTTCCTCTAGGAGTTCTATAGTATCCAGTCTTACATTTAGGTCTTTAATCCAGTTTGAGTTTATTTTTGAATATGGTGTGAGAAAATGTTCTAATTTCACTTTTTTACATGTAGCTGCCCAGTTTTCCCAGCACCACTTATCAAAGAGATGGTTTTCTCTATTGTATATTCTTGTCCCCTTTGTCAAAGACTGATTGACCATAAGTGCATGGGTTTATTTTGGGGCTTTCTGTCCTGTTCCATTGATCTGTGTGTCTGTTTTTGTAACAGTTCCATACTGTTTTGATTACTGTAGCTTGGTTGTATAGTCGGAAGTCAGGGAGCATGATTCCTCCAGCTCTGTTCTTTCTCAAGATTGTTGTGGGTACTCAATATCCAAATAAATATTTGGATATAAATATATATCCAAATAAACTCTGGATTTAAAAATTTTTGTTCTAGTTCTGTGAAAAATGCCATTGGTAATTTGATAGGAATTGTATTGAATTTGTAGAATGCCTTGAATTTTATGGCCATTTTAACAATATTAATTCTTCCAATCCAGGGAACATGGTGTATCTTCCTACCTGTGTCATCTTCAGTTTCTTTCATCACATCTTACAGGCTTTGGAGTGCAGGTCTTTTACCTCCTTAGGTAGGTTTATTCCTAGGTGTTGTATTCTTTTTGATGTGATGGTAAATGGGATTGTTTCCTCAATTTCTTTTTCTGATATTTGTTGTTAGTGCGTAGAAATGCAGCAGACTTCTGTATGTTGATTTTGTATCCTCCAACTTTACAGAACTCACTGATGAGCTCTAGTGGTTTTCTGTTGGCATCTTTAGGATTTTCTATGTATAGTATCGTCATCTGCAAACATGCGGTTTTAATTCTTTCTTCCCTCTTTGGATTCTTTTCATTTGTTTCTGTTCTCTGATTGCTGTGGCTAGGACATCCAAAACTGCTTTAAAGAAGAGGAGTGAGAGTGGGCCTCCCTGTCTTGTTCCTGATCTTAGGGGGAGTGCTTTCAGCTTTTGGCTACTAAGTATGATGTTAGCTGAGGGTTTGTCACATACGGCCTTTGTTATGTTGAGTTGTGTTCCCTCTGTGCCCAATTTCTGCTGAGTTTTTATCATAAATGGATGTTGAATTTTATCAAAAGCTTTTTCTGCATCTATTGAGATGATAATATGGCTTTCAGTCTTCAATTTGTGAATTCACATCGAGTGATTTGTGGATATTGAAAAATCCTTGCATTCCTGGGGTAAATCCTGTATGACCCTTTTAATGTATTGTTGGAATTGGTTTGCTAGTATTTTGTTGAGGATTTTTGCATCTGCGTTCAGTGATATTGGCCTGTAGTTTGTGTGTGTGTGTGTGTGTGTGTGTGTGATGACCCTGTCTGGTTTTGGTATCAGGTGATGGTAGCTCATAGAATGAGTTCAGAAGTATTCCTTCCTCTGCATTTTTGGGAATAGTTTCCGAAGAATAGGTGTTAACTCTTCCCCACATGTTTGGTAGAGTTCCCTTGGGAAGCCATCTGGTCCTGGACTTCTGTTTGTTGGGAGGTCTTAAATTATTGATATAATTTCAGAGGCTGGTAATTGGTCTATTCATATTTTCTATTTCTTCCCGGTTCAGTCTTGGGAGATTGTAGCTTCCAGAGAATTTTTTCTATTTTTCTATTGGTTTTTAAGTCTCCATTTCGTTTATTCTGATCTTTATGATTTCTTTCTTTTGCTGACTTGGAGTTTTGTTTGTTCTTTTTGCTTTAGGTGTAAGATTAGGTGGTTTACTTGAGATTCTGTTTGTTTGTTTACTGAGGTAAGCTTGTACCACTACATACTTCCCTCTTGGAACTGCTTTTCCTGCACCTCACAGGTCTGGATCACCATGGTTTCTTTTTTATTGGTCTCTAGGTGTTTTTTGATTTCCTCTGATTTCTTCAGTGATCCATTGGTTGTTAAGTAGCACATTGTGTAACCTCCACGTTTTTGTGTTTTCTGCCTTTTTTTTTCTTGTAATTGATTTCTAGTCTCATAGCGCTGTGGTCCAAAAAGATGTTTGATATGATTTCAATTTTCTTAAACTTACAGAGGCTTGTTTCGTAGCCTCTACTAGTATGTGGTATATCCTGGAGAATGTTGCACGTGCACTTGAGAAGAGTAGGTATTCTGCTGCTCTCTGATGGAATGCTCTGTAAATATCAATTAAGTCTACTTGGTCTAATGTGTTATTTAAGGGCTGTGTTTCCTTATTGATTTTCTATCTGGATGATCTGCCCATTGATGTAAGTGGGCTGTTAAAGCCCACCCCTTTTATGTTTGTTAATATTTGTCTTATATATTGAGGTGTCCTGTGTTAAGTGCATATTTATTTACAATTGTTCTATCTTCTTGGATTGATCCCTTGATCATTATGTAGTGTCCTTTGTCTTTTGGAACAGCATTTTAAAGTCTGTTTTTTCTGATACAAGTATTGCTACTCCAGCTTTCTTTTGATTTCCATTTGCGTGGAATACCTTTTTCTATCACCTCTTTCAGTCTGTGCATGTCTCTAGATGTGAAGTGAGTCTCGTGTAGGCAGTGTATGTACAGGTCTTAGTTTTGTATCCATTCAGCTGGTCTGTGTCCTTTGATGATGTAGCTTGTGTACATTTAAGGTAACTATTGATGTGTCTGTTCTTACTGCCATTTTGTGAATTGTTTTTGATATTTTTGTAGGTCTTTTTCCCCTCCTTTATTCTTTTGTCATCTTGTGATTTGATAACTATCTTTAGTGTTATTTTGGATTTTTGTGTGTGTGTATATCTATTACAGATTTGTGGTTTGCAGTTACCGTAAGGCTTTGCTTAGCAGTCTCTCCATGTACGTGATTGTTTTAAGTTGCTGCTCTCTTAATTTCAAATGTGTTTTAAGTACCCTGCATGTATACTCTCCTCCCCTGATGATTACTGCCTTTATATTTTATTTGAAGCCATACCGTGGTGGGCTGACAAGGGGCACAGGTGGGGAGCAGGAGGAGGAGTGTGAGCAGCAGAAGATCCAGCTGAGAAGGAGCCAGCCGTGGTTATTGTTTTACATCTAATTGTTTTGTGTATCCCTTAACTGCTTATTGTGGATACAGGTGATGTTACTACTCCTGTGTTTTAACCGCCCTACGTCTTTTTGTGTGGATGTTTACCTGCCTTTACTGTGTGCCTGCCTTTACTGGTGAGCTGTTTCATTTTGTAATTTTCTTGTTTATAGTTGTGGCCTTTTCTCTTTTGCCTACAGAAGTTCCTTTACCATGTGTTGTAAAGCTGGCTTCATGGTGCTGAATTCTTTTCGCTTTTGCTTGTGTGTGAAGCTTTTGATTTTCCATGAAATCTGAATGAGCGCCGTGCTGTGGGATTGTTCTTGGCTACAGGTTTTACCCCTTCGTCACTTTCCGTATGTTGCGCCACTCCCTTTGGGCCTGCAGAGTTTCTGCTGAGAAGTCAGCTGATAGCCTTGCGGGAGTCCCTTGCATGTTACTGGTTGCTTTTCCCTTGCTGCTTTTAGTATTCTCTCTTTATTTCTAATTTTTGCAGTTTTGATTATGTGCCTTCATTTGTTCTCCTTTGGGTTAATCCAGTGAGGACTCTGCACTTCCTGGACTTGGGTACCTGTTTCCTTTCCCAGGTTTAGGGAAGTTTTCAGCTATTATTTCTTTAAATGTTTTTTCAGGCCCTTTCCTGTCTTCATCTACTTCTGGGACCCCCATAATGCAAGTATTAGTGTGATGTCATCCCAGAGGTCTCTTAAACTGTCCTCATTTCTTTGTTCTGAGGTAGTGATTTCCACTACTCTGTCTTCCAGCTCCCTGATCCATTCTTTTGTGCTATTTAGTCCACTACTGATTCCTTCTAGTGTGGTTTTCATTTGCATTATTCTTCATCTCTGTTTGGTTGTGTTTATATTTTCTAACTCCTTGTTAAAGATGTAAAACTTCTCGCTCTGTGCATCCATTCTTTTCCTGAGTTCTTTGATCATCTTTGCAATCATTACTCTGAACTTCTCAGATAGATTGCCTATCTCTGCTTCACTCAGTTTTTCTTCTTGGGTTTTATCTTGTTCCTTTGTCTGGAACATAGTCCCCTGCTGTCTCATTTTGTCTATGTTACTATTTGTATTTTTGTGTATGTGGCAGGTTAGTTACATTTCTTGACCTTGGAGACGTGGCCCTCTGTAGGAGACGTCCTATGCATCCAGCAGTGCACTCCCCTCTCACCACCCAAGATACATGCTCTAGGGCTTCCCCTAAGGGGGCTGCATGTGTCCTTCTGTTACGGCACGCTGACTCTATAGGTTGTCTGGTAGGCTTGGTTGGCCCCTCGTCTGGTTGGTTGTGGGCCCCGCCTTTGTGCGGATGGTGCTGGCTGCTGTTTAGCAGGGCCCGTGTGCGTGGTTGCTGGCTGCAGAACCCTGGGGGTCCTGGGGCTAGTGATGGCGCACGGGTGAGCAGAGTCAGGGTCCTGAGGAATCTGAGGCTGTTGCCTGCCCACTGGCAGCTGAAGCCACGTCCTGGGCTTAGTGTTGGTTGGACTACTGGCAGGCAGAGCTGGTTGCTGGATTCTGGCTGCAGGGCCCAGGGATCCTGGAACTCATTTCACACTGTTGGTTGGGGGAGGGGGTCTGGTTCCTGACACAGTTCGTTTGGGGGACGGGGTGTCTTGAAGATTGCGCTGTCTTGCTAGTGGGCAGGGCCGGAGCCCAGCTGGTCCCAGGGCAGGGTCTGGCCTGTGTTGCGGGATTGTAGTTTTCTTGCTTCTAGTGTCTGCTCCCTGGGGCGTGACACTGTTCTAGAGACTTGAGCAGGCTTCCTGGCGGGAGGGCTGGTACTGCCCTCTAGTAGGTGGAACTGTGTCTTCGCCCTCAGGTGGGCAGGGCCATGCCTAGGGACGTGTCTAGAGCCAGCTGTGGGCCTTAGAAGTCCAAGGCAGCCTGTCTGCTGATGGGTGGGGCTGTGTTCCTGCCTGGGGAGTTGTTTTACCTGAGGTGTCCCGGTACTGGAGCCTACTGGAGGCTGTTGGTTGGTGCCGATTCTTGGCGCTAATGATCCACTCTGTCAGCCGCCAGGAGTGCTCCTGGGGTTGAATGTACCCCAGTATGTCTGCCACCAGTGTCTGTGCCCCCAGGGTGAGCCACGGCCAGCCTCCCACATCTCCAGGAGACACTCTACAGGACCAACAGGTAGATCTGACCCACGCTTCTATCAGGTTACTGCTTTTGCCCTGGGTCCTGGCAGGCGTGAGGTTTTGTGTGCGCCCTGTAAGAGTGGAGTCTCTGTCTCCCCCAGCCACGAGGGGCTCCCGCAGGTATGGCCTACTGGCCTTCAAAGCCAAACGGTCTGAGGGCTCTTCTTCCTGGTGCTGGACCCCCGAGCTAGGGAACCTATGTGGGGCTCAAAGCTCTCATCCGCCTTGTAATTTTCCTCTAGTTTGGGGGTCGCCCACCCAGGGCGGTATGGGATTTGGTTATATCACGATTTCTCCCTTCCTACCCATCTTGTTGTGATGCCTTCTTTATGTCTTTAGTTGCAGAAGATTTTTTTCTGGTAGGTTCCAGTCTTTTCACTGATGGCTGTTCTGCAGATAGTTCTGATTCTGATGTGCTTGTGCGAGGGGAGGTGAGCTCAGGGTCTTTCTGCTCTGCCGTCTTCCTCTTCCACTCTGTGCTGCCCCAAGCTGAAATTTTAAATTCACCTGAGAAAAGTTGGTAGGAATGAATACTGAGAAAGAAGGAAGTTCAGCAGTATGTATCCAAAGCCTCAAAGTATTTGACTCAGAAATTCCAGTTCTAGGAGCTGATCTGAAAGTAGGTCCCCCCGGGGGCCTCACAGGGCAAAGCCTAGTCTAGGGCCCAGGATCTGTGTGGTTCTGTACCGTATGCTTTTTTAAACTAAGAAATCAAATAATTATTCATTTTGAAAGTACAATGATAAACCAATGATGTAGTAACATAGATAACATTTTTTAATGAAAAGTAACTTTCATAAAGCAAAGCATGGTCAGTGAGAGGAGTGGCGCCGTGTGAGTTTTCTGCTCGTCTGTTTAAGGTGAGGCTTAGAAGACGGCTGCATTCTCTTGCCTGCTTCTGCGGTCAGTCTGCTTAATGTCACAGGTCGTGTGGCCTCTGGAAACTCCGCTCTGCACTCATGAGAGAATGAGAGCTAGCAAGCCAAATGGCGTTGTGGCGCTGGAGGAAGCAATTTTGACCCCCCAGGCTCCCTTGCAGGGTCCAAAGACCACACTTTGAGAAGCACTGCACTGACTATGAGGTGTGTAAAGTACGTCAGGGATGTTTAATGTATCTTCAATACGTATCAGAATATAGAGACTAGAATTTCAGAAGACTGTTCATATGCACTGGAAATCAAAGAGATCCACATTAAGATAACGAACATCTAGGTTTCAATGTCAAATTAACAAAGATTAAAAGAATACACAGAACCACCTGAGGACAGTGAATCAGCATTTTGTCCCACTGCTCGTGAAGTGCGGCAGTTGGTGTAATTCTTTAGGAGAACAATCAGGTGATTTGTATCTTTTGACAAAAGAGAAAGCAAAAGGATGAACCTGAGGTTGGGAGAAAATATTTGTGATATCTGCCCGTATCCCAACAAAGGGTTAATATCCAGCTAGTTAAGACAAAATGAGAAAAAGAGAACTCAACAGAAAACTTTATAAAGGCTGTTGACTGGCATTTAGGCTAATGAGCTGCTATAACAGATCCAAAAATACTGTAGCTGAAATAAGCGAGAAGTTTATTTCCCTCCATATAAGGGTCCAAAGGAAAGAAGGTGTCCCAGGCAGATGGAAAGCTCTGCTTCAGGTCATCACCTAAGGCTACGCATTAGCTAGAGAATCTCCCATCTTATCACATGGCAGCATCACTGTAGCAAAAGTTGCTGGTGGCCCTCACTCCCAGGGAAGGGGGAACAGAGAGGGAGGCCAGGGCACGCAGTCTTATCTTTAAGAAGATGACCCCAGAGTTGCACATATCACTTCTGCTCATATCCTGCTGGCAGGACTGAATCACGTAGCTACACCTAGGAACAGAGAAGCTGGGTCGTTGTGAGAGATTACTCACGTGTCCCATTAGGAAACGAAGAAGAGGAGAGTGGATGCTGGGGACCATTCATCTCTGCCACAGTGCCTCACAAATGAGAAATCCCCAAAGACCAATGAACTGCAAAAAGGATTTCAGCATCCCTCGTGATGAGGGGAAGTATCAGTTGAGCAGCACCAGCTGTTGGTTAAGAATTGGGGTGATGAGAACTCTGATGTTTCTGTCAATAATATAAATTAGTTCAACCACTTAGAGCAGTTGTCAAAACTAGTGAAGCCAGAGGTGCACACACCCCATGACCGTGCCCTTTCCCTTTCCGGTGTGTGTCCTAGAGACACACTGGCACTTGTGCACAGCGTGTGTGGATGTGAACATTCATTAAAGGACTGTGGACAGTAAAGAACAATTGCAGTCACTTGCTTCTGAAGGAGGATGGGATAAGCTAAGGAGGATAAGCTGTGTTTTAGTCACAAAATAGACTCATTCTTTTATGTTAACTATTATGTGTTAGATCTATGCACATCAACTTGGATAAATCCCAAAGCAGTGCTTAAAAAACCAACAGCAAGTTGCAAAGAGATGTATACAGCAGATTGTCATTTATAAGATGTTTTTAAAGTGTTTTACAGGAAAAATATAGAGTTAAAATATGACAACATGAACAGGGAGGGTGCATGCAGGGCCCCACGCTCCGCAGCCTCGGGGTGACTTAGCCAGAGCTCGGCGGGCCGGTGTGCCCAGAGCGGTGTTCTCGTGGTGCGGGACGCTCCTCGGTGCGAAGCCTTTGCAGTCTGCTGTGGTAGCCCTCAGTTTGTCCGTCGGAGCTGGGAAATTGCCTCAGTTATTTCTCTGATGATCTTTTTCCCTCGGTTTTTAAAGTGTGTTCCTTTCAGAACGCCTCTTTTTTTGTTGTTATCTGACTTCTTGGACTGACCTTCTAATACTGTTCTCATTTTCCTTTCTCCTTGGCCTTTTGTTCTACTCTGACTTCTTGAATTTTATGTTCCTACCCTTGGTGAATGAAAAATGTCGCCTGCCATGTCGGCAAACACAGGATGCTGCATCAGCCAGTGCCGCAGCCCCCAAAGGAGAGCCTCGGGGAACGCAGGATGGGGGCGGCCATGCCCCCTGCCAGGCCCTCAGCCCCTGCAGCCGCCCCGATGGCGCCCCCTGAGGGGGCTCGGGACGGGGAAGATCAGGATCGCGGCCCGTGGTGGAGGAGGTGCACATCGGAGGACTGATTTCAGTGAGCCCAGACTCTTGCATCTTCCCATAAATGGGGAAGCACCAAGTCCATTAACTTGGGATAACCTGGCTTTCTTTAATTACCAGTAGTCTTTTGATGTTCCGACTGCCTGGTCCTTGTTGCAGAATCCCGTTTATCCTGGCTCCCCACTCCCTTCTTCAGAGCAGTCCCTCAGAACTATCTGAGAGGCTGCCTCCGGGGCCTGAAGTCCTCAGAAAGTCCACCTAATATAGTTCTCAACTTTTAGGTTGTACTTTTTTTTTCCAGTCGACACTTTCTATTTCTGTTATCATATTTTTAAATTTCCAAGAATTATTTTCTGTTCTCCAGATGCTCTATTTGAATAGCAGCCTGCCACTGCTTCTGGAATGCCCTATTTGCTGCTCTCTTGGGATGTTATGGGTAGCCTTGTCTTAGGATGTTGTGAATGGTCTTGTATGGGAAAGCCTGGACTGTGAAGGTTTTGGTTCTGCTGTAAAGGGCTATTTGTGGTCATAGTGTTTGAAACCTGTGGTCTGAGAACATCTGGTCCTCTTCCCATGACAGTTCAAAATTTAAGCAGTCATAGTGCCTTCGGGAGTCCTCGCAAAATGTGGTCCTCCTCTCCCTTTCTTTCTGTTTCTCTGCCCCTTCTTCCTTTCTTCCTTCTCTGTCTCCCTTTCTGCCCCCCTCCCTTTTTATTTCTCTTTCTCTCCACATTTGTCTGTGTGTGTGTGTATGTGTGTGTGCGTGCGTGTGTGTGTGTGTGTGTGTGTGTGTGTATCCTGGTGGCTTTGTCTCCCTGGAGAACCCTGACTGATAAAGAGTCTGGTACTGAGAGTGAAGAGGGAGTTCTGAATTCTACAAGTTTTGGAATCTCTGGTCTGATTAGAGACAAGGAAAACTAGTAACTCTTCCCCCGGCGGTATGGAGGGCACTGGTGGTGTGGCAGTGGTGATACATGGCATCCCGTCCCGGGCTGCTCCTAGCCAGATATTTCAGAGAGGCAGGGCACTGCGTGACCATGTATTTGATACCTGATAACACTTCTGTCAAACTAATGAGTGTAATGAGATTGGCTGGCTGCCCTGACTCCACTGGACAACGTGTAGAAAGGGAAGGATGAGTTCAGGGTGCCCCATGAGGACTTGAACATTTCTGTACGTGCCCTGAAAGAAAACCTTAGCTCCCATAGCAACAGCACTGAGATTTCTGAAAGCCGGATCCAGAGCGTCAGCCTATCAGTGGCTGAATTATAATGTAAATTGAAATCCTAACTTCACATGGTGTGTGCTGTTACACCAAGGGCATCGATAGGAAAGAAATGGGATCCTGAAAATTGGAACGTGAAAATATGGGAAGATCCTGATGAAACTGGGAAAATAGAGCCCCTCAATTCTGATGAGTCTTTGCCAGTAAAAACCCTTACACCCCTATCTGAGGTGTAATGGCCTCCCCCGAGGTAATTACTTTGCAAGACAATGCAGAGATTGTCCTCAAGACCTACTCCCCAACACCCTTTGCTTCTAGGTGTATTGTTAGACTCAAGTCTCAGAAGATTCCAAAAGATGAGACACACAGTGTGACCCAGAAAGCATTGCGCTACACTTTGAAAGAACTGCATGATTTTCTAATTTATACAGACAGAAATCGGGAGAATGTGTGTGGGAATGGATATCTAGGGTGTTGGGGTAGTAGTGAAAGGAATATAAAGTTGGATCAGGACAAGGTTACCAAAATGTGCCCATTAAGCAGAGATCCTTGACTTGGTGCTATGGCTCGAGGAGTTAGAAAGGCTGTAGCAGTTTCTGTTGGTTGACTGCGATGTGGACTGAAAGGTGGCCTACATTGGAGTTTGAAATGTCAGAACTGCCTTGGTGTACTCCAGAGGAAGGGTCCCAGACTGATGAGGATTGGAATGATAGAGTAGCTTCATGATGTGAGACCTGCTTACCCACCTTGGCAGAGTCCAAGAGGACACACCTGTTACCATGACTGAGAAGTAAACTGTTAAGGGGCGTGCCAGCATCCTTGAAGAGTCGTGTGGTAGATTTTCTCGGTAGATCAGAAATTACAGTGGGAACTGCTGCCGCTGAGCTGGGATCCTTAAGAGCAGCAGGGATAATTGGATCCTGGGTGGCAAGGCTAAGTGGTAGCACTTAATCACCAAAGACAAGTGGGGACGGTTATTGTAATGGACAGCAGAGTCAAAGCAGCAATCAGGGTAGCCTGATGCCCAGAGACCGGTGGCGTTGGCTGGTTAGTTGTGTGTCCCTGGAATAGAAATAGATGGGCAGTCTACTCAATTCTTACTTGATCTATGTAAGCAGAAGAGTTCTCGGTTATATGAATAAGCATCTAACTTGAATTTTAAAAAGTCATGGCCCCTCAGTTGATTTCCAGACTTGAACCATTTTACAGGCCCAGACCCCTTGAATGACAGGGAAGGTGTCATTCATTCCCTCTTGAGGCATGAGGGAAGGGGGCAGGGCACAACCTTTAAAAGAATGACATAGCCATTGAAGATATGACAAAAACTGGTTAGAATCTACTAGGCCCAAGATGGTGGAAGATTCGACTTCCAGTAGACCTTGAGCTTCATTCTATGCTCATTGTAGTACATGAGTATGCTAAATGCAGCCCACAGGCACCATGACAGTTCCGAGGCTGACCATAAGAGGCCAGAAAGTGGGCAGTGGCCCAATCCAGGAAGTCCCCGCCCCTTCCCCAAAGTGGTTGTTAGGCTGTGAAATTACCCAGTTCATAAAAACTAATGCCTCCTGCGCTGCAGGGCCACCCTCCCTTCTGAGACAGACTAAATTCTGTCTATGGAATATGTATCTCTGTAAATAAACTTGTTTTCACTTCACCATGGCTCACTCTTGAGTTCTTCCCTGTGCGAAGCCAAGGACTCTTACTTGGTGGGGAGCTTCCCAGGGACTTAGGTGCCTGAGACCTGTGATGTGACCATCCTCTAGCGTCCCATTTTCCTGCAACACCCTTGTGAAAGGACCCCAGTGTGCTGCCAAATTTTATACTGTTAATCCTTCTCTCAGCCTTCCTCAGGGAGATCTGTGACATTTTACCTGGGTGACCATGCACTGGGGGAAAAAGTAATCAGACTCCTCAGGGACTACTGGACAATGGCTCTGAACTGACACTGATCCTAGGAGACCCACCTAGGGGCTTCTGGAGGTTAAGTGATCAGTCGAGTTTTAGCTCAGGTTTGTCTCACAGTGGGTGCAGTGGGCCCCCAAACCCATCCTGTGGTTATTTTTCCCAGTTCTGGGGCATCTAGTTGGAATAGAAGTACTCAGCAACTGGTGGAATCCCCATCTTGTTTCCCTAATCCCTGGAGTGACAGATATTGTGGTAGGAAAACCAAGTGAAAGCCACTAGAACTGCTTCTACCTAGAAAAATAGTAAACCAGAAGCAATTGTGCATCCCTAGAGGGATTGTGGAGATTAGTCCCACCTTCAGGGACTTGAAGGATGCATGGATAGTGAGTCCTGCCGTGTCTCCACTCAGCTCACTTACTTGCCTGTGCAGAGAAAGGTGGATCTTGGAGGACAGTGGATTGTCTCAGACTTAGTCAGTGGTGACCGGAACTGCAGTTGCTGTTTCAGATGTAGTTTCATGGCTTGAGAAGATTAACGCATCCTGATACCTGGTATGCAGCAGCTGATCTGGCACGTGCTTTTCCCCACCCCTTTTAGTAAAGACCACCAGAAGCAGTTTTGATCAGCTGACAAGGCCAGCAGTGCACCCTCACAGTCTTCCTTCAAGAGTATACCGACTTTTCAGCCCTGTGTCTTAATTCAGTTCACAGAGATCTCGATGCCTTTCTTTTCCACAGGATACCATGATATTAATGCTGACTGGACTGAGTGAGTAAGAAGTAGCAACTACTTTAGACTCATTAATAAGATGTGTGCCTATCAGAAGGTAGGAAATAAATCTGACAGAATTTCAAGGGCCTCCTACATCAGTGAAGGTTTCCGGGATCCAGTGATGTGTGGCTCATTGAAGTATCTCTGTGGTGAAGGATAAGTTGTTGCATATGGCTCTTCCTACAGACAGAAAGGAAGCACAATGCCTAGTGGGCCTCGTAGCATTTTGGAAGCAACACATTTCTCATCTGGTGGTGTTATTCTGGCACATTTACCAGGTGATTTGAAAGCTGAAGCTTTTGAGTGGGACCTAGAACAAAAGAAGGCTCTGAAATGGATCCAGACTAACACAGAGCTGCCCTCCCACTTGGGCCGTCATACCCAGCATATCCAGTGGTGGGATGTGTCAGTGGCAGATAGAGGAGCTCTCTGGAGCCTTTGGCAGACCTCTTTAGGGAATCACAGTGCGTGCCCTTAGAATTTTGGCATAAAGCCCTCGATCCTCTGTAGGAAACCACTTTCCTTTTGAGAAACAGCTCTTGGCCTGCTACTGGGCCTTAGTAGAGACTGAATACTTAACCATAGGCCACCAAGCTACCATGTGACCTGAGCTGTCCATCATGAAGTGGGTGTTATCTGACCCACCAAGCCACGAAGTTGGGCATGCTTAGCAACATGCCATCATCAAATGGAAGTGGGATATAAAAGATCAAGCTCAAACAGGCCCTGAAGGCACAGTTGAAGTTGCATGAAGAATTGGCCCAAATGACATGGCCCCACTCCTACTACATTGCCTTCTCTCTCCCAGCCTGCATCTACAGTGCGTTCCCTACTGGGGAATGCCCTACAGTCAACTAAGGAGGAAACACTGGGGCCTGGTTTACAGAGGATTTTGTGCAATATGCAGGCCACTACCCAGAAGTGGACAGTAGTGGCATGACAGTTCCTCTCTGGGACATCCTGAAGGACACGATGAAGGGAAACCCTTCAGTGGGCAGAACCGCAGGCAGTGCTCCTGGTCTTTCAGTTGTGTTAGGAGAGGCGGTCTTGCCGCATGCAGTCTTTTTACCCCGCCTTGGCCTCCTAAGGATGGGCCTTGGGACTGGACCACTTTCTTACCAAGAGATAAAGAGCCCACACAGCCTATGCCAGGCTTATTATATTGTGGGGGAATAAATAGTTTAAGCTGTTATGATCTCCACCAGTTCTCTTGTTCTGCTTAAGTGTGTACATTAGCGGCCCTCAGGCGCACCCCCAGCTTTCAGTACTTTAGACTCCGTGGGGAGGGGGAGGGGTCCCTCCACTATGGCACTAGAAGGATGTGCATAGGCTGGTTGCTGTGCATTGGCTGCTAGGGGGACCTGCTGGCCATGAGGGACCAGTGCCCACTATTGGAGCTGATCTTGCTCTGTCTCCTCTATATGAATAAAGCTTAATAAAGTGTTGCTCCATCCAGTGTTTGACCGTGTTGTGTTTCATGGTGACTCCAATACTAAGGTGATATGGGGAGAACTGTTTGGAGTCCTCGCCTGGGATTGGTGGCTGATGAGTAGTACTTTGGTCAAAATTTGCTTGGAAGAGGCAATGGCCAGACACAGAATTGTATACTGATTGTCTGTGGCCAGTGGTTTGGCTGGACATTCAGGGACTGGAAGAAAGCTGATTGGGAAATTTCATGACAAAGAGGTCTAGAAGTGTATGCATAGATCTCTCTGAATGGGCAAAAAGGTGAAGGTATGTCCCACGTGAATGTTCACCAAAGCTCAGCAGAAGAGGGTTGTAATAACCAAATGGATAGGAAAACCCATTCTCTGGATCCTAGTCAGCCTGTTTTGTCCAGTCTGTCCTGTTATTGCCCGATGGGCCCGTGAACAAAGTGGCCGTGGTGACAGGGATGGAGGTCATGTTTGGGCTCAGCAACATGGACTTCTATTTATTGAGACCAGCTTGGCTATAGCCACTGTTGCGTGCCCAGTCTGATAGCAGCAGGGATCAGTACCTGGTCTCTAATGTGGCACCATTCTCCAGGGTGTTCAGCCAGCTACGTGGTGGCTGGTTGATTACAGTAGACTACTTTTTACTGTGAATTACTGACTCGTGGCAAGTCAGTCTTCTCTTTTTTATCTTTAGGTTTCAACAATTTGACTAAAATGTGTCTCTTTTTGTTGATCCTACTTGAAATTTGTTGAGCTTCTTGGATGTGTCCATTCTTGTCTTTCATCAGATTTGGGAAGTTTTCAACCAATGTTTCTTCAAATAGATTTTCTGCACCTTTCTTTTTTGTCCATCTGAAATTCCGGTAATACATGTTGATCTGCTTGATGGCGTCCCATAGGTCCTTCAAGTTCTGTTCATTTTTATTCTTTTTTCTTTCTACTCAGACTGGATAATTTCAAATGTGTGACCTTCAAATTTGCTACTCCTTTATTCTCCTTGCTCAGATCTGCTGTTGACTCCCTCCAGTGAGTTTTTCATTTCAGTTATTGTACCTTTCAGCTCTTGAATTTGTTTGGTTCCTTTTCGTAATTTCTGTCTTTTTACTGAGATTCTTGTTTTGTTTTTCTGATTTCTTTCAGCTCTTTGTCCATAGTTTCCTTTAGCTCATTGCACATATTTAAGACAGTTAGTATATCTTTATCTAATAATTCAAATTTCAGGGCTTCTTCAAAGATGATTTCTATCAGTTTTTTAAAATTTTCTGTGAATGGGCTATACTTTCCTCTTTCTTTGTATGTTTTATAATCTTCTCTTTAGAACTACACATTCTAAATATTATGTTGTGGTAACTCTGTTATGGACTGAATGTTTGTGTCCCTGAAATTTATGTATTAAGTCCTAACCCCCAATATGATGGTATTAGGAGGTGAGGCCTTTGTGAGGTCATTAAGTTTAGATTAGGTCATGGGAGTAGAGCCCCCATGATGGGATTAGTGTCCTTCTATGAAGAGGAAGAGGCTGGAGAGAAACTGGCCATCTGCAAGCCAGGGAGAGAACTCTCACCAAAACCCAAATCTGTTGGTGCCCTGATCTTGGGCTTTGCAACTTCCAGAACTGTAGAAAGTAAATATCTGTTGCTTAAGCTATGCATTCTGTGGCAGCCCAAGCTGACTGGTAACACTCTGGTAATCTAACTCTCTTATGTGTCAGGGATCGTTGGCCTTTGCATGTTAAGGATTGGAACTGACATTTTGTGACTTTTCCAGACTATTTTCGCAAAGCGTGTATTCTTTGTTATGTGTGGTCACTGAAGCTCCCAAGAAGGGAAAAAGAAATAGGTCTGTCTTGTTAAATGTTCTGGCTGGAAAGCCACCTCAGCTCATGGTAGAAACCTCTGTGCCAGCCTCTCGGCAATCAGAAGTGCCAGTCAGAACTCACAACCCAGATTTTTGGAGGAAAGATCTTTATTGCCTCCAGCAGGCCATACTAGGAATACTTGCTGCTGTCCCACAGCTGCCAGCTGCTGTGGATGGTGGATGATAGCTGCTACTGCTTGAGAGCAGAAATTTAAATTTACTGGTTTCTCCTTCAAAGTCCCCGCTGGATGCTCCAAATGTTCTCCCTGACCCAGAGTTCCAAAACACTTGCTTTAGACAGTTTCTGCCAGTTCAGTCGTTTTGCTAGAGGGGCAGATTCCTGCAGCTTCCTATTCCACCATCTTCCCTGCTGTCACTAGTTAAATGGCTTTTATGAATAGATGCTGCACTTTTGTACCATTTCATTCCACGGCACATCTCTTAGATGTTTGCTGCTTTTCTGTATTTAGCAGTTTTTTCAAGGTAATGAGTTTGTTCTTTATCATCTTCAAAAGATGTTCAGTTGTTATGTTTATGTCCTTTTGAATTTATGGATTTTAAATTTTTGATGGGTTTCAATCCATTGCAATTAGAATCCTATTGAACTTAATTTTTTTAATCAACTGTACTTCAATTAAAACAACCAACCCACCCATTTAAAACATGGGCAGAAGAACTGAACAGAATTTTTCCAAAAGAGGAAGTGCAAATGGCCAACAGAAATATGAAAAGCTGCTCCGCATCACTAATGTCAGGGAAATGCAAATCAAAACCACAATGAGGCATCACCTCAGACCAACCAGAATGGCCTGTCATAAAAAAGAACACAAATAACAAATGTTAGCAAGGATGTGGAGAAAAGGGAACCCTTGTACACTGTTGGTAGGAATGCAAATTGGTGCAGCCACTATAAAAAAACAATATGGAGGTTTCTCAAAAACCTAAAAATAGACCACCATGTGGCCCAGCAATTCCACCCTGGACATATATCTGAGAAAAACAAAAACATTAATTCAAAAAGATACATACACCCCACTATTAATAGCATTATTATTATAATTGCCAAGATATGGAAGTACCTTAAGTGCGCATCACTAGATGAATGGATAGAGAAGATGTAGCATATATATGCAATGGAATACAACTCACTGATAAAAAAGGATCTTTTTTTGTGGCCCTTCATTCACTTTTTTTTTCACTTCAAAAAACCAGAATTTTGTAACTGGGATAAACATTTCCATTGCATCAAGAACAACCAAATACCCAGAAATAAACTTAACCAAGGAGGTTACCTGTACTCTGAAAACTGTAAAACATTGGTGATGGAAATTTAAGATGATACAAAGAAATGGAAAGATATCTTGTGCTCTTGGATTGGAAGAATCATATTATCAAAATGGTGGTACTACCTAAAGTAGTCTACAGATCCAGTGTGACTGCTGTCGAAATGTTCATGACATTTTTCACAGAATTGAAACAAACAATTCCAAAATTTATATGGAGCCATGAAGGACCCTACATTGCCAAAGCAATCTTTTGTAGGTCTTTTTTTTTTTTTTCTCTCTCTTTTTTGTTCTGTTATGGTTTGATGACTAGAGAAGTTCCTTTAACATTTGTTGTAAAGCTGATTTGGTGGTGCTGAATTCTTTTAGCTTTTGCTTGTTTGTGAAGCTTTTGATTTCTCCATCAAATCTGAATGAGAGCCTTTCTGGATAGAGTATTTTTGGTTGTAAGTTTTTTCTCTTTTATCACTTTAAATATATTGTGCCACTCCCTTCTGGCCTATAGAATGTCTGCTGAAAAATCAGCTGATAACCTTATGGGAGTCCCCTTGTATGTTATTTGTTGCTTTTCTCTTGATCATTTTAGTATTTTCTCCTTGTACTTACTTTTTTTTCAATTTGATGACTGTATGCCTTGGTGTGTTCCTCTTTGGATTGATCCTGTGTGGAACTCTTGGAGCTTCTCGAATTTGGATGACTGTTTCCTTTCCTAAGTTGGGAAAGTTTTCAGTTATTTTCTCTTCACAAATTTTCTCAGGTCCTTTCTCTTTCTGGGACCTCTATAATGCAAATGTTAGCACGCTTCATGTTGTCCCAGAGTTCTTTTAAACTATCCTCATTTCTTGTCGTTCTTTTTTTCTTTTTTCTGTTCTGAAGTAGTGATTTCCACTAATCTGTCTTCTAGCTCACTGGTCTGTTCTTCTGCCTCATTTAGTCTATTCTTGGTTCCTTCTAGTATGTTACTCATTTTAGTGATTTTATTCAACTCTGGGTATTCTTTGTATTTTCCAGCTCTTTGCTAAATACTTCACTTAGTCCATCTATACTCCTTTTGATTTCTCTGAACATCTTGGACATCATTACTTTAAACTCTTTCTTAGATAAATTGCCTATTTCCTCATCACTTATTTCTTCAGGAATTTTATCTTTTGCCTTGGCCTGGAAGATACTCCTCTGCTGCCTCATATTGTCCATCTTTCTATTTGTATTTTTAGGTAGGTTAGTTATGTTTCTTGACCTTGGTGAAGTGGCCCTCTGTGGGAGAGGTCCTATGCATCCCAGCAGTGCTCTCCTCTCTTGTCACCCAGGGCCAGGGTCCAGCCGGCTCCAGTGTAGAGTCTGGCCTGTGTTTGTGGGCTCCTTCCACAGGCTTTGGGATTGTTGTTTTCCTATTTCACACTGCTGGGTGAAGCCTGGTCCTGGACCTCTGGTGGGTAGGGCCCTATCTAGAGGATCAGGAAGTCTGCTGATGGGTGGGGCTGTGTTCCCACCCAGTGTGTTGTTTGGCCCGAGGCTTCTCTACAGGCTGCTGGGTGGGGCGAGGTCTTGGTGCTAATGATCCAGTGAAGATAGCCTCCAGGAAAGCTCATGTAGGTGAACACTCCTGGAATGTCTACCACCAGCTTTTATGTTCCCTGGGTGAGCTGCAGCCATTCTCTGCCTCCCCAGGAGACCCTCCAAAACCAGGAGGCAGGCCTGGACCAGGTTCCTATGAAATAAGTGCCTTTGCCCTTGGACCTGGCACATGTGAAATTCTGTGTACACTTCCCAAGGGAATGAAATCTCTATTTTCCCCCAGTCCCATGGAGCTCCTGGAGTTAAGCCCCACTGGCTTTCAAAAACAGATGTCCTGGGTCTCCTCCTCCTCCTAATGCCAGAAGCCTGGGCTGGGGAGCCTGACATGGGGCTTAGAACTCTCAATTCTATGGGAAGGCCTCTGTGACTTAATTATCTTTCAGCTTGTGGGCTAGCCACCCGGTGGGGTATGGGGCCCAATTATATCACCAGCACCCACCTCCTACCATCCTGCTGTGGCTCCCTCTGTGTGTTTCCAGTTGAAGAAGATCTTTATTGCTAGGTTCCAGTCTTTTTTTTTTTTTAATTGTTGTTCAGTTGTGGTTTTGTTGTAGTCACAAGGAGAGGCAAGCGGGGGGTCCTTCTACTCTGCCATCTTGACGAGGAAAGCTCAGTGTCTCACTGAACTTTAAACTGTCCCATCTTTGAGCATGTTGTGACATTTTTAATCCAATAATATAGCAAGGAGCAATGTCTAAGATTGTAAACCTTAAATTGTACAATATCATGAGTTCCTTGACAGCTTATGTGACTCTTAGTTACATCTTTAAATATAACCACGTTGGGGGAATGTTCTGCAGACAGATTCCAGGTGGAGCCCACGTTACAGAGCAGCAGAAAGGGAAGACAGAGAAAGAGCAAGTCTCGTCAGCAAGGTCAGCCTCCAGGGAATGTGTGTGCAGCAGCCTCTTGGGAGGAAGTTCCCAGCCCTGGTTGCCCACAGCTCATTCAGCAGCCATGCGATTCTCCAGTCAGACCTTTACCACTTCACATTCTGTGGTAAAATAGGACTACACAGTGAATTTTTAGAAAACAGAATTTATTTACATAATAATAAAATTCTGAGTTATACACGTCCTACTTTTTGGTATTATGTACGTCAACCAAGAAAGGGGGCGTAGCTAAAATAAGCAAAAGAATTTATTTGGTGTCTTGGAATTGCAACTCAGGGAGCACAGATTCAGGTAGCAACCTAAACTTTGTCCCACTGAGGAGTAAAAGTCAGAGATTTTCATTAGCAAGAAGAGGAGAGTTTAGAATCATCACCTCAGTTTTTTGTCCTAAAATTATGGTTGGAAGATACAGTCACAGTTTACATTTCATTGGGTGTCTGAGCACTTTGCATAGGTTACCAGGAAATCTGTTGTTAGGGTGTCCAGATTTTATCTTAAAAATGTGAACGCAGCAGTTGTGTGTTTCGCCATCCGCCTTAGCCCAGTTCAAGAGTTAAGTTTAGTTCCTGCTTTATCAGCACAAGATGGAGTTTGAATCCAAAAATGGAACCTGTTCAGTTAAGCACACAGGTCACATGTGGCTCTTTTTAAATGAAATGAAGACAAGCTGGTGACCCAGGTTTGATCACGGGAGTTTGCTAGGGAAATAATTGATCTGATTGTGTTTTCATTGGGATCTACGAGTAAGTAGTATTGTCTCAATCTTTATATGTTGGAAAATACCTTTATTTTACACTCTGAATGATAATTTCACTCTTCACAATTGAACCAAATTGAGCTCAGCATTTTGAAGATGTTTTTCTGTTGTCCTCTTTTTCACTCTAATGTGTCTGTGTAGATTTTTTAGAACAGCTTTCTAGTTTACGTACCAAAAAATTCACTTGCTTTATGTGCACAGTCGGTAATTTTTAGTAAATTTACAGTTGGACAAACATCATTATAATCCAATTTTAGGACCTTTCCATCACCCCCTAAGGTTGCTTCAAGCCCGTCTGCCGTCACTCTCTGTTCTCACCCTAGCCCAGGTCACCACCCATCTCCTCTCTGTCTGTATTGTTTAGGTTTGTCTTTTCTGGAGAATTAATGTGTGCCTGGCTTCTTTCACCTAGCGTTGTTGTTTGTGAGGTTCATCCCTGTTGGAGGATAAAGTACATTCCTGTATATTTCTGAACAAGAACTCTGCTGTATGGGTCTGTCACATGCTGTTCGCCCACTGACCGGTTTTGATGGACACGTTGTTTTTACTTTGCGGTTACCATGAGGAGTGCTCCTGTGGACACTCATGTACAGATGTTTGTATGGACATATATTTTCATTTTCCTTGAGAGGGAGATTGCTGGGTCTCTGTTTAACATGCTGAGAAACTGAGAGATTGTTTTCTAAAGTAGCTGCACCACTTTGCATTCCTGCCATGATGTGTGAGGGCTCCGTTTTCTCCGCATGCTCGCCAGTGCTTGTTATAGCCTGTCTTTCTTATTATAACCATCCCAGCGGGCGTGAAGTGGCATCTCACTGTGGCAGTCATTTTCACTTCCTAATGATAATGAGCATCTTCTCCTGTGTTTTTTTGTTCATATGTGTTTTTATTTCCAAATCCTTTGACCATTTTTTATGGTTAAAGGTTAAATTGTTATTACGGAGTTGTAAGAGTTCGTCATGTATTCTGGATACAAGTCTCTTTATCATATACCTGATTTGCGAATATTTTCTCCCATTCTGTGGATTGTCATTTCACTTTCTTGCTTGTGTTCTTTGAAGTATGAAAATTTTGAATTTTGATGAAGTCTAATGTATCTTTTGTTATTGCTTCTCTTTTGGTGTTACATCTAAGAATCCATTGCCTAGTCCAAGGTTACAAAGGTTTACTCTTGTGCTTTTTTCTAAGAATTCTATTGTTTTGGCTATTATATTTAGGTCTGTGATTCCTTTTGTGTTCGCTTCTGTGAATGATATGTGAAATGAGTCCAAATTCTTTTTCTGGGATGTGGATATCCAGTTCTATCAGCAACATTCGTTGAAAAGACTTGTTTGTTTCCCCATTGAATTGTCTTGTCACCCTTGTTGAAAACCAGTTGCCCGTAAATGTCAAGGCTTGTTTCTGAACTCTGAATTCTATTTCAGTGATCCATATGTGTCACCTTATGCCAGTACCACACCATCTTTATTTCTATAGCTTTGTAGTACATTTTGCAATCAAGTAGTAGAAATCCACAGACTTTGTTCTTTCTCAAGATTGTTTTGGCTCTTCTGGGTTGCTTGCATTTTCATATGAATTTTAGTATCAAGTAGCCAATTTCTGCACAATGGCCAGCTGGGATTTTGATAGAAATTGGATTGAAGCTGTAGATCATTTTGGGAGAGTTTTGCCATCTTAACCATGATGTGTTATAAAGCGACTTAAGCTTCCTATTTTATTTTTTGTGTTATTTGTTCCCTCTGTTGTTCATTTCTGGTTCTTTTTCTGCCTTCCTGTGGGTTACCTGAATATTATTTCAGAATCGCTTTGTGATTATATGTTTTGAATGTATCTCCTTATATAGATTCTTCATTAGAGTTGTGGTATATCTATGTAATGGAATACTACTCAGCCATAAAAGGAATAAAATAATGCCATTTGCAGCAACATGGATGGACCTAGAGATTGTCATTCTAAGTGAAGTAAGCCAGAAAGAGAAAGAAAAATACCACATGATACCACTCATATGGCTAATCTTAAAAAAAAAACACGACACTATAAACTCATCTACAAAACAGAAACAGACTCACAGACATAGTGAACAATCTTATGGTTACGGGGTAAAGGGGGTGGGAAGGGATAAATTTGGGAGCTTGAGATTTGGAAATGTTAGCCACTATGTATAAAAATAGATTTAAAAAGTTTCTTCTGTGTAGCACAGGGAACTATGTTCAATATATTGTAATAACCTTTAATGAAAAAGAATATGAAAACTGATGTATGTATGTATGTGCATGACTAGGACATTTTGCTGTGCACCACAAATTGACACATTGTAACTGTACTTCAACAAAAAATTTTAAAAATATATAGATTCTTCATTGGTCACTTTAGGTATTACATTATATAAACATAATTCATCGCTTTTTACTGTTGTTAACATTTTACCAGTTTGAGTTGGGTATAGAAACTTTACCTACCTTTGTGTCTCTTCACCTGATTTGTATAAATTATGTTAAGATAACACAGTCATCTTAACGTCATACATTCTTTGATAACACATCAAGGTTGTACTGTTTTATTTCAAGCATCATACATATTTTAGCAAGCTCAAGAAAAGAGGGCAAGTCTATTTTATTTCCCTGTATTTCCTTTTCTGTTTTTCTACTCTCCTTCCTGATATTCCAGGATTCCTGTCCTCATCAGTTCCTTTCTAATCCAGCCACTTCTTTGAGGCATTTTTTTTAAGGCAGACCTGCTGGCAGCAAATTCTCTGTAGTTTCCTTTCCTCTGAGGATAGCTTGATTGCCTCTTCATTCCTGGAGGATAGTTTTACTGGATAAAGCATTTTGAATGGACAGTTCTTTTCTTGCAGCATTCGAAAAACGTTATATACCTTCTTTCTGCCTCCATGGTTTCTGATGAAACATCCACTGTCATTTGAATTATTTTTCTTATATAAATAAGGTTTCCTGTCTCTCTTGCTGCTGTCAGGGTTTTTCCTTTGTCTATTTAGTATATCTTTATGTGTGGGACTATTCATTTTTTTTTAATCTAAGGGTTTATGTATTTTGGCCTAATTTGGGAAATTGCCAGCCATTATTTCTTTGAACACTTTTTCAGTCCCATATTCTTTTCATCTCCTCCTGGAATGCCAATGATATAAGTATTAGATCTTTCATTTTAATCACTCAGAAACTCAGACTCTTTTTTTTTTTAATTTTTTCTCTGTTTTTCAGTTTGGGTAATTTCTATCCTTTGATCTTTAATTTCACTGATTCTTTTATCTAGTCAAACTATGCTGCATGCAGTTTATCTCGTCCAGACTTTTTTTTGTTTAATGTTACTGTATTTCTCAGTGCTTAAAGTCCTGTGTGGTACTACTTTTGTGTCTTCTGTTTCTTTCCTGTGACTTCCTGTGTTTCCATTTGTTTCCAGCATGTTCATAATTGTCGAGGTATCTTTATGATGGCCCCTTCGGAATCCTTGTCAAGGTATCCTATCAATTTCTTCCTGGTTTTGGCATCTGTTGCTTGTCTTTTTTTTACTCAAGTTCAAATTTTTCTGGTTCTTGGTCTGGTGGTGAATTTTCGTTGTATCCTGGACATTTGGGGTATTATCTTAAAGGAAACTCTTGGCATTATCTTCTATTTTAGCAGGTCTTCCCCTGACATAGTGCTCTTGGGAGTTAGAAGCTAATTGTTTTTTACTGTCACATGGGAGTGAGAGTCCAGATTGGCCACCTGGCCCTCATTTATGCCTTGAGATGGGAAAGACATTTGCTACTACTGACTAGGGGTGGAATTTCAGGCTTCCCCATCTGCCTCTGCCAACACTGCCCTAACTGGGAGGATGAGAATTGTCTTGTCACCATCCCCTCTTGGCCTCTACTGACTTGTAAGATTTCCCTTATACTGCTGGCCCCTCGCATGGCCTCCTCTGACACCACGCTAGTTGAGAGACGTTCCCCTCAGCGCAGCTAGGTGCGGGTGGGCATCTAGGCCATTCACATGGCCTTCTCTGACTCTGTCCCAGTTAGTGGGAAGGACGTAGCCTGAGAGCAGCTGGGTGAGTGTCCATGTCGAGGCTCCTCTGTGGTGTTTGCTGATGAAGGCAGTAGTGGGCTGCACTTCTCTGGGGGGAATTTGGCTGGAGTAGAGCTGTTATTGACTGAAAGTTCTCTCTCAGCGGGTTTCCCCTTGTCCATAGGGTAGAGAGAGCAGCCTTCCTTTTATGTATTTATTTTTGTCTGCTTATCCAGGGTTCTGGCTTCTTCAGGACTCAATCCAGGATATGGTGAATAGAGAAAGAACTCAGTTCTTCAAAGAAGAGAAGTGCCAAGAGCAGGCATCCTTGTCTTGTTCCCGATCCTAGAGGAAATGTGCTCAGCTTTTCACTGCCGAGTGCGATGTTGGCTGTAGGTTTGTCTTACGTGGTCTTTATTATGTTGAGGTATGTTCCCCCTATACCTGCTTTGTTGAGTGTTTTTATCATAAATAGGTGATGAATTTTGTCAAAAGGTTTTTCTGCATCTGTTGAGATGCTCGTACAATTTTTGGTCTTTAATTTGTTAATATGGTGCATCACAGTGACTGGTTTGTGGATATCAAGCCATCTTGCATCCCTGGGATAAATCCCAGCTGATCACAGGAGTTTGGTCCTTTCAGTATGTTGTTAAGTTTTCTTTGAATGTATTTTGTGGAGGATTTTTACATCTCTGTTCCTCAGTGATATTGGCCTGTAGTTCTGTTGTTTTGAAGCATCTGTTTGGTTTGTATCAAGTGATGCTGGGCTTGTAGAATGAGTTGGGATGCATTTTTTCCTTTTTAACGTTTTGAATACTTTGAGAAGGATGGGCATTAACTCTTCTTTAAATGTTCTGTAGAATTTACCTCTGAAGCCGTCTGGTCTTGGACTTTTGTTTGTTGGGAGTTTTTTTGGGTTTTTGTTTGTTTATTTTTAATGATTCAGTTTCATCAGTGGTAATTGATCTGGTTATATTTTGTATGTCTTCCTGATTCAGTCTTGGAAGATTGTATGTTTCTAGGAATTTATCCATTTCTTCTAGATTGTCCATCTTATTGGCATGATTTTTTGTAGTAATCTTCCATGATTCTTTGCATTTCTGTGGTCTCAATTGTAACCTCCCCTTTTTCATTTCTGTTTTTATCTATTTGGGTCCTCTCCTTTTTTTCTTGATGAGTCTGGCTAAAGGTTTATCAATTTTATCTTTTCAAAGAACCAGCTCTTAGTTTCATTGACCTTTTCTATTGTGTGTTTTTTTTGTTGTTGTCTCTGTTTCATTAATTTCCACTCTGATCTTTATGACTTCTTTCCTTCTAACTTTGGGTTTGTTTGTTCTTCATTTTCTCCTCCCTTCAAGTGTAAAGTTAGGTGATTCTCTTGAGCTTTTTCTTGTTTCCTGAAGTGGCCTGTATCTCTATAAATTTCCCTCCTAGTACTGCTTTTGCTGCATCCTATAGATTCTGGATTGTTGTGTTTTTGTTTCCTTTTGTCTCCAAGCATTTTTTAATTTGTTCTTTAATTTCTCCTGTAACCCATTTGTTTTCAGTAGCGTTCTGTTTGGCTTCCATGTGCTTGTGTTTTTTGCAGTTTTTTTTTTTTCTTATACTTGATTTCTAGTCTCACAGTGTTGTGGCATAAGACTAGAGGTATCTTAAACTGCCCTTGCTTTTTTAAAATTTCTTTTTTTTTTCTGTTCAGCTTGGGTGACTTCAGCCACTGTGTCTTCCAGATCGCTGATCTGTTCCTCTGTATCATCTAGATGTTCTACTGTTGGTTCCTCCTAGTATATTTTCAAATTTCACTTACTGAATTCTTCATCTCTGTTTGGTTTTTCTTTATATTGTCTAAATCTTTTTAAACTCCTTGCTATGATCATTCATTCTTTCCCTGAGTTTGCTGAACTTCTTTGTGATCATTACCTTGAACTCTTTACTTAGGAGATTGCTTATCTCCACTTGACTGAGTTCTCCTGGGATTTTATCTTTCCCTTCGTTTGGAGTATATTCCTCTCTTGCCTCCTTTTGCCTAATTCTCTGTGTTTATTTCTAAGAATTAAGTAGATCGGTTATGTTTTCTGATCTTGGAGAACTAGGTTTGTGTGGGAGACATTGTTTGGTGCCCAGCAGCACACCCCGCTCTGGTCACCTGAGTTACATAATCTAGGGGTGCCCCCCTCATCATGTGAGCGGGTTCTTCTGTCGTGGCTGGGCCAGCTGCTGTGGGTGCGCAGGCAGGAAGGGCTGGTCTTCGCCCAGTTAGCTGCTGCCAAGCCTTGCCTTATGCAGAGTCTGCTGGCCACTGATGGGCAAGTCTGGGTCCCAGAGCTGCCGACTGAGTGGCCGCAGGGGTTCCTAGGGCTTGTCTCAGCCTGCTGGTGGGTAACCCACTCACTGTGCAGTTGGCTTTGGGCCTCGGGGGTCCTGGGACTGTTGGCTGTAGGTGCCGGCAAGTCCCAGGGCTGGTGCTGGCCTGCTAGTGTGTGGAGCAAGGGCCTTGGAACTCCTGGGGCTGATGCCGGCCTGCCTGTGGGCAGGGCCAGTCCCAGTGTGGCTGGCTGTAGGACCTGGGGTCCCAGGGCTGGCCCCAGTCTGTTGGTGAGCAGTGCCAGGTCCTTGTGTGGCTGGCTACAGGGCCATGGGTCTGGGGGTGGCAGGCAGAGTTGTTTCCCCATGGGACTGGCTGCTCCGTACAGGGTGCCCAGGGACTGCTGCCAGCCTGCTGGTGGACGGGGCCTGGTCCTGGTGCAGAGAGTCTCGACTCCAGAATGGCCCTTGCCAGCACCAGTGTCCTCCAGGGTGGTAGAACAGGCTCCCATAAATGGCTGCCACCCGCATCTGTGTCCCCAAGGGGAGTTCTGCTGGCCTCCCACCTCTCTGTCAGGCTTCTCCAAGTTCAAAAAGTGGGTCTGACCTAGGCTCCTTTCAAATTACTCCCTCTGTGCTGGGTCTGGGAGCGTCTGAGATTTTGCTTGTGTTGTTTAAGGGCAGACTTTCTGCTTGCTACAGCCCTCCAGCTCTCTCTTTTACAAATTCCACTGGCCTTCAATGTCAGACATTATAGGGGCTCATCTTCCAGCGTAATACCCCTGGACTGGGGATCCTGATGTGGGGTCTGGGCCCCTCGCTCCACGGGGAGAACTTCTGCAATTGTGATCATCCTCCCGTTTGTACGTTGCCTACCTGGAGATGTGGGCCATGAAATATACTGCGTCTCTGCCCCTCCTACCCATCTCATCGTAGTTCCTTCTTAATATCTTTAGTTGTGGAAAATCGTCTCTGCTAGTCTTTAGTTCCTTCTCAGCAGGATAGTTGCTCTGAAAATAGTTGTAATTTTGGTGTGCCCATGGGAGGAGGTGAGCTCAGGGTCTCACTACTCTGCCATCTTGTCCACTCTTTTATACTCTTTGTTGTTATTGTTTGTGTTCTGAATACACTTAAAAAGAGTGTACACTCAGCATTTGGATGATGTTTTCTGTAAATATCAGTCAGGTTGAGTTGGTTAAATAGGGTTGTTTAAAATTTCTATATTTGTAGTAATTTTATCTTCTGATGTATGAATCATGGAGAGAAATTTGTTAAAATCTACAATGATGATTATTTATTTTTTTTAGTTTTTGCTAATGAATTTTGGAGTTCTGTTATTGGATACATACGTATTTACTATCAGTAAATTTTCTTTTAGATTAACCCTCTTATTATTAAACATTGTCCCTCTTTGTCCCCAGTAACGACCCATGTCTTAATGTTTACTTTTCGCATATCTTTTCTCCAATTCCCTTCCTTTCAGTGTATCTGTGTCTTTGAATTTAACATTGTTTCTTGTAAACAGGATATAGCTGTGTCTTGCTTCTTTACCGAGACTCACAATGTGCCTTTTAATTAGAGAATTTAGACCACTTACATTTAGTTCGACTACTAATATGGTTGAGACAATTCCACCTTGTTGTTTCTTGTTTTCTGTTTATTCCCTTTGATCTTTACTCCTTTGCTTTTCCTTTCCTGCTTCTACTTTTTCCTCTTTCATTGGGTTTTTAGATAGTATTTCTTGATGCTATTAGGGGTTAGAGTTGTGCTGTCCAATATGGTAGCCACTAGCCACATTAAAATTAAGTTTGAAACTCAGTTCATCATTGCAGCAGCTGCATTTCAGGTGCTCAGCAGCCACCTGCCCCATTACTGTATTAGGCAATGCAAATTACTGCAGAAAGTGCTATTAGACAGTTTTGTAGAGATTAAGATCAAAATTTATTTTGGCCAGAATTACCCCAGGTCAAGTGAGAAAAGAGCAACATTCTAGTCAGAAGCTGTGTGTTTCAATTGTGTGTCTACAGTTCGGATTAGCTGTGTATCTACAGGCGAAACATCCCACTGCTCTTGGCCTTAGTTTTCTTCTCTAAAGCACAGGGATGATAATTTCTGCTCTTTCTGAGGTGGAAAAAAGTGTTTGTGAAAAAGAAAACTAGAAAAAGGTAACATTCTTTATAAAAGTCAAAGCAATTTTCAAAAAATAAATAACAACTGATTGACTAGTTTCTATGTTTCGTTTGCTTTTTTAGGTTGCTGACAGAGCTGGAATCTCCTTCTTGGTGGCCCTTTAGCTCCAGGCTTTGGAAGGTGCCATCAGAAACAAAACGCAGCGCGGGCGCCTCCGTGGCTAGTTCCAAAGCTTCTGGAAGAGAAGGGATAGTGATCAGAATTCCTGCTGTTATTTCCCAAAGAACAGAATCTCGGGTTAAACCAGGAAAGTTCACCGTCCTTGTTTCTGGGTTGGAAATCCACGACTCAGACTCCTTGCTCATGCACAGATTTGAAAGAGAAGATGTAGATGACATCAAGGTTCACACACCTTATGAAGTCAGCATCCGTCAGCGGTTCATTGGGAAGCCAGACATAGCTTATCGTCTGATATCTGCCAAGATGCCAGAGGTTATCCCCGTTTTGGAAGTGCAGTTCAGCAAGAAGATCGAGTTGTTAGAGGATGCCTGGATGTTCGGAAGCACTGCAACCGCTTCCCCAGCAGAGAAGGGCTACTCAGTCTGGCTTGCAGGTGAGTGATCATCAGAACAGCCTGTGCGCAAGACCGCTCATTTCACAGCCACGCTCAGCGCGCCCATGATCGGTACCCACCGTGATGCGTCACGTGGAGCGGCTGCTGGCTTCAGCTCACTAGCACCCGCCCATTTGCTTGTAAAGAGAAATAATTTCAGACCGTTTTCCTTAGTACTTGCCCTGTGAATCTCAAATCACTCAGGCTTATTATACACTTGAGAGCTTTGTGGGTTCCCAAATAAGTCAGAAATGGTTTGGGTGACTTTCAGAACAAAGGAAGGCTCCAGGTTAGGTGTCTTCACCCCTTTCCTCTGTTTGATTTGAGCACCAGCACTTCAGGGTCTTAACTTGCATCATCCCTGCCTGCTCTGGTGTGTCTCCAATCCCTCCACCCCGACCCCGCATCACTCGTGGTTTTCTTGGCATTTAATCGAGGTCTTCCCAGCCCACCTTCCAGATGTACATTTGGGTGCTGAGATTTGTGGAAAGTACGCAGCATCGTGTTTGTAGCATCCACAAGATACCGTGAAACTCTTGCTTTTCCTGGCAGTGTGACTGTCGGGTCCTCTTGCAGGTCTCTGTGGGACATGGAGGGTACAGCTGAGTATGGCCCTGGGCGCGAGTGTGGGCGGCAGGGTGTGTGGACACGTCCCCAGGTCTCAGCTTCCTCCTGAGCATAAGGTAAATTGGTGTTATCTGACTTCTTAGCTTTGTCATTCTGATGGATGTCAAGTGACATCTTGGTGGTATTTTTATTATCAGTTTTGATTGATTGTGAGATGGAGCATCGGATGCCTTTTATCTACTTTTTGGTCCCAGGCCTCAGGTTTTGCTGTGTGGGTTGCCTGTTCTGGTTTTGTTTTGGGGGGTTTTGTTGCTTTGGTTTTTGTGTTTTATTTGTCCTATTGGGCTGTCTTTTTTTTTTTTTTTTCTTCCTGATTTGCAGGAGTTCATTATTCATTCTAGGTATTTATCCCTTTTGACTTGAGAGGCTACCGGTACTTCTTGCAGACTGCCAGCTCTGTTACAGAAATCTCTCATTTTGCTGCGGTCAAGTCCACCCGTCTTCCCCTTAAGTTTATTTTTTGAGCCCTACATAAGAAATCCCCAAGTCACAAAGTACCTGCTATTTCCTAATAGTAGCACCACAGGTGACATTACTTCTGTGTTACAGTGATGTTTCTAACAAGTGTTAGCCTTTTCTTACTAACTTTGGTTGCTGGAGTGTTTAACGTAAAAAATGTGTTTGTTACTATTCCAGTTCCTTTCTTTTATCCTCTTTAGTGATTGATTTCAATTCCAATATGTAACCTGTTTCTCTAACACATGAATATTTTAATGTTACTCTAGATGGCTTCAGGTTTCAAAAAGAAATATACTTGATAATAGATCTGGTCCCTTAGGTATCAAAATATTGCAAATGTTAATGTACAAATTTATAAACTTACTTTCCTGGCATTTGCACATTTTTCTTTGGCTCGTCATTTAAGGCAGGACTCAGAGGCTGGTGTATAAAAGGGACAAGAAGGGAGGACTGTACCAGCCAACATGAGACCCTGAGCAGAAAGACCCTTCAGGAAAGGCCATCTGCAAGCCTAGCCCGGGCAGCCGCTCTGATACCCCAGGTCTCTGAGTTCCCCTTGCGGCTGATTTTCTCTAAGAGGGGCCTTAGCAGGTCCTGGCTGGTGGTACCAGATGCAGAGCACCGTGGGCCATTGCTTTTGCTGTTGCTTTTGGAGAATCCGTCTGTGCCAGGCGTGGCACCAGGTGCCCATAATCCTGAAAACAAAGCTAAATACAGTAAAACCCGCAGCCCTTGGCTGTGGAGCTCTGCCGCCTCCGTGGGTTCTGCATCAGGCATGATGGTTTCAGCGAGAGAAATGGTCCAGAGTGTTACAGATGAGATGGCAACGCAAGCACGTACCGTGTGGTGCAGAAAACCGCACTGTACAAGTAAGAAGAGCACACGCTTGCTGGGCCTCACTGTTGTGGGTGCTGGCCAGCGGGAGGTGGGGTGCTGGGCTCTGACCCTGAGCATCCAGGTGGCAGATGGGGCAGGAGAGGAGCAGGGCGTGAGTGCCAGCACCTCTGCAGCTGTGGTGAGACGGCAGGAAGCTGGGTGAGTGTGGATTGTGCAGGGCCACCCATCAGGAAGAAGTGAATGGGCCTCTTAGGCACAACCTGAGGCTGCTGACGACAGGCTGAACACCTTCTCCTCAGGGAAGCTGCAGATACACTTTTGAGATCTTACAACTGATTAAACCAGGCCCACCAGATTGTTTAGGACAGACTCCCTTACCTAAAGTCAGCCAATGGTGAGCCTTCACCACATCTAGACACCTTCCCAGCAACATCTAGATTCGAGTGGGATTGAGTAACTGGGGACTATGGCCTCACCCATCACAGTAAGAGCTTGTATGTGTGTGGAATGAGCTGAGCCACATCCAGGGTGACAGATGGATTTTCATCTCAGTGCTAACTTTAGCCTCTGGGTAGGATTTCTATAGCACGTGTGAATCTAGACCGAGCCAGAAGTGCCATCCTCCCCTTGTGAGGCCGCCCTGCCTGGGTGAGGCAGGTGTACCTTACAGCTGTGAATTTGGAGAGACACAGGTGACAAGGAGCTATGTTTGAAAGAAGCCAGCATGCTGAGTTCAGTCAGCAAGATGGTATCTAATTTGCTTGGACCTTCACAGTGCTGTCAGCCCGGTGATGAGAGCGTCCTTCCCGCTGTGGCCTCTCTCGTTGTGTCTGTCGGCACCTCTATTTTTACTGTTCTACGTTGGAAACTACAGAAGCAGTGGAGGTGGAAACCATGACTTTGAAATCTCACAAATACATTCTTCTCCTTGATGAGCTATTTTGTAAAAAGTGTGGCCAGAAGGTGGCGGTCTAGTAACAGGGGACCAGTGTTTGCCAGGAGTCAGTGTCTAGAAGAACTTTCCAGAGAGCTGTGTAGTAACGTATAGTGTGGACAGGTGAGGGCCTGGGGTGGCCCGGCCAGCAGCTGGGGGAGGAGGAAGTCCCCTGGGCTTCAAGAGCTGGAAATGGCTCAGGTGGACAGATTTCATCGTAGGGAAGTTACAGATTGCTGTTTTTCTGCAGAGCAGCTTTAAAATAATCTTTTAAATTTTACAGTAGTTTCAGACTTGAGAAAAAGAGGATAGTGCAGACAGTTCCCCTGTCTCCCACACCTTGTTTCCCCTAATGTAAATGTCACCTTGCGTTCGTGTCGTTCATTGTCACAACTAGTGCACCTGCCCTGATACGTCTCTATTCACTGAAGTCCGTATTTTATCCACATTTCCATATGTTTTACTGTTCCCGAATCCCATCCAGGATCCCACGTGACATTTCGGCATCTCGTCTCCTTGGACTCTTCTTGACTGTGGCAGTTTGTCTGATACTCCTTGTTTTGATGATCTGGAAGAGCTTTAGGGGTGGTGGTCAGGTTTTTGTAGACCCTCCCCCAGTTGGACTTTGTCTCGTGTTGCCTCATGATCCACTGGGGCAATGAGTTTCGGGAGGAAGGCCACAGTGTTCTCATCATATGAGAGCAAGGGCTGTGCATAACATGTTTTAAGAGTTTTTTTGTGCTGATTTTTGTTTTCGCCGTTTGCCAACTGTACCTTCTGAGGGGCCTTCACCTGGTATAGGAGGACTCTGGTCACCCGCTCATGGACCTTGCAGGCATCTCGCCTCGCACGTGCCCTCTGGTGCCACCGCCCTTGGGTTTGCTGCTTGGCTTTCCACCCTGGGACGTGTGCTCCAGAATCGGACCCAAGTCTGTCTTCTCCCACCCCACCTCTAGCACCAAGGACAGACCTGGGTAACCAGAAGGCACTCGCATCTCTGTGTGATGGTAAACTTCTGGGGCATTGAAGCCTCTGTACAGGGTCATTAATTTAAAACCATCTTTTGAAGCAGTGAAGTTCTGGTTCTGGGATATGGCACCACGCTTGACCAGCAGACTCCATGTGGTCACTAGGACGTGGGTTTGAGGCTGAGCACCAGCAGACCCCTCCATGTGGTCACCAGGATGCACCACTGCACTGACTCACTGACTACAGACAGGCCCCATGTGGGCACTAGGATGTGACCCCCTGACGACCGACAGACCCCTGGGGGCTGCGTGGCCCCCATCTGCTTGATCCTTCCAAGGCCCCGTGAGTCTAAGCTGCACACCATATAATTTTGTAAATTTGTGAAGTTAAGTTTTTTAAAGTGTAGTCGGTGGAGATTGCTGTCTCTCCATTTCAGCTTTCTCTCTCTTATAATCCCTGTTGTGTTGAGGACTTGGGGCATTTTGTGTTTTTTTCTGAAGGGGCTTCCACCCTGGTTATATAAGCTTCTGGGTCCATCCCTGGGTAAAGCTGCCGTTTTCCTGTGTCATCAGTGGAGGGTTTGGGGCCCAGAGACAAGGACAGAGCTTTGCCCATGGCTGGACCGGCTTGGAGCGGTTTTTCTGCTCTCAGGCCAGGTCCTGGTGGTCTTTGCGCAGCACTTATGGTGAAGTCTGGAGTCTGTGTCTGATGCATAAGGGTGTCCTGGCGCCGGCCCCGCCAGCCCAGCCCGCGCTCAGGTTTCCCCCAGATGCCTCCTTGTTCTTGGAAAGTGGCATCATCTCTAAATTCCCATGTGGCTTGAGCAGTTTGTGCTTATTTTGTTTCACTGAGATAACTAATGACTTTTGAGATAAAAATCACCTAATACTGAGCCAAGTTAATTTGTTTCAGAAGATATTTCAAAGCACTGAAGTAACTGAGTCAGCCACTCAGGTCTCAGCACAGAGGCCTGGGAGTGGCCGAGCCTCGCCAGGAACCTGCTGATCCCACGGCTCGTTGCGTAAAACATCCCTGATTAGTGTATTCCAGGAAGAAAAATCCTCAATTTTGGCTTTCTGGTTGTTTAAGCAATCCCTTTTGTTAAACATTCAAAGACAGTATGTCTCTGTAATAATAGGTGTTAAAATGGACACCAGAGTGAGAGAACAGGAGCGCAGTGTGAATCAGATGCACGGCTTGCTCTCAGAGAAGCTAGCTGGGGGGTCCCAGGTTGAAAAGATACAGAAAAAAAAAAGCAGTGCAGTACCACAGACGTTGCTGTCAAAGGTGTGCAAACTGAATGATACCAGCTCAGACGAGGGAAGATTGCTTCTGATGGAAGGGCCAAGAGGAGAACTTGCCTCCTCCATACTTGAGCTGGGGGACATCTGTCTGCACGACACGTACCGGGTGGGTGCAGGGTGGGCAGAGTGGCTGGAACAGGAGTCTGCAGGGTCAGGGAGCAGAGTTAGGAAGGGGGCACAGGCTGAGGGAGGGGTTTGCTCTCACCCATCAGGCCATAGAACCACCGTTGCCGTAGACGAGTGAAGTGTAATTCGCCATCACGTTGTCACTAGTAACATTTTCACGTCGTGTGCTGAGCTGGCCTTTCCTGTAGGCTAATAATAACTGGTAGAACGCAGACTCTGTTCCAGCCATCATGTTGTCCAGCACAGCTCTGATGCTGAGTGTTCTGTTGCTGTTCTGGAAGAGTGCTTTTCATTACGCACCATCTGAGTGACATTTTTAGATCATGGAAGACAAAGCAGCAATGAGTGGTGTGCGATGGAGAATTCTGTGCTAATTAATAAGCGTGTTGGAGGAGGGTGGCGCTTTGGAGATTCTAGAACACAGGCTGTGAAAACAATTTGGTTGATTACAACCGGCTTTTTTTTTTTAGCTTAGAATTTTATTTTATTTTTTATTGAGTTATAGTCAGTTTACAATCTGTGTCAGTTTCTGAGGTACAGACAAGCAGCTCTTACGTAAAGAACAGCACAGGAAAGCACGTGTGAGTGCGTGGCGTGTGCTAAGGGTTCTGTCTTAGGAGACGTCTTCAGCCCTCCGAGGCGCACGTGAGGATGCCGCTGTCCTGTGTCGTCTCCTCACGGTGGCGCACTGTTACAGGATGTGAAGGCTCTCACAGGGCCTCCTTCCCTGGGGAGATGGGCCCGGGGAGGGGTCGGCCCACAGGTGTGGGACCCTGGGGTCTTGCCTCCATGCAGGTTTGGCTTCACATCAGCTGGTTCCTGAACTCACTCTGTCTGGCTTATTAGGCCCTACTTCTCTCTAGGATTGCGAGAAACGTGCTTTCTTGTCCTCATTCCAGCCTGCGTTTATCCGAGGTGAGGCCAGGCCTTCTTTGCTCAGCCAGGCACTCTCAGGAAGTGTTAATTTGTAAGAATTTTTTTAAGAAGTAAGAATCAAGGGGATGTTTGTGTGCACGTTGGAGGTGGCTGGTCTCTCCCCAGGAGGACGAACTTGCGCGGTTGGCCCGTCCTGGAGGTACCGCATGCGCTTCTGCTTTTCAGGCCCAGTGAGGACTTTATGCTGAGATGGATTTCCTCTCCTCACAGTGTGTTTATCAGCTGCTCCTAGGAAGGAAGTGGGGGTCCCACCTGTGCTCCCCCCCCATTTTGTTGACGCAGAGAAGGCTGCTGAAAAGACTTGGTGCAGAAATCCAGACTGCTGGTTCTCAGCCCAGTGTGCTTGCTGCTTCCCAGTGTCCTGATGAATAAACATAGCCATACGACATACCTGAGGTGGCCTGTATTATGGAGAAGAGGCAACAGACTAATCTGTGTTCTTCTCTGGGCCCCAAAGTACCAGGGCTGCAGTTGGAGGCAGCTCTTTAAATAAATGATTATCACCATTTCTCGCCAAGCTGCCCTTCTGCTCCTTAGCGAGATTCCCCAGGAGCTGGTGTGTGAGCAAAAACACCCCTGAGCAGTGCCTCGCCACATCCAGTTCTCTGGCTCACCCCAACCTCAGCACACTCCACATTCAGTTTTGCTTGACCCGACCATTTCCGTGCTCTCTAGAACCACAGTGTTTCATGGGACAATCAGATGGCACTACAGTTCCTAGTAGTGTATTTCATGTACATTTCACCAGGGTTCAACAAGTATTGTTTCATACTCCAAATCTATAATCTTCTCCAGAGAAAAAAAAGACTCCTGGATAAAGGACTTTTCTTCTAAAATTCAGTTATGGAGCTAGACCCTGAGTATTTACAGTGTCGCACCCTCTGATCAGTGTCGGGTAAGGAAGCAGCCCTGGATTAGGGTAGAAGGCAAAGTTCAGGCAGGTTTCACATGCAGTCAGCTTAGCAGAGGCTGGGGGGGCAGACCCACCACACCCACTGCCCCAGCAAGGGCAGAGGCATGAAACCAGCAGATGCCTATGAAAATACTTCGTCAACCCAAAGAGCTCTGATGGTCTTAAACACCACTTTTTGTAAAGTTCTGAGTGCTCTTGCGTTGTTCACACCTTCTGGAAGATGCCACTGCTGTTTGACTTTCCATTTCAGCATCTGGACGGACGGACCATGCCATGCACAGCGAGCCCTCCTCAGGGAGCCAGGAAGACAGGTCACTTCAGCTACAGACGAGCGAGCTGTTAATTTCCGACGGGGACGCCCAGGAACTGAGACAGGTAACATGCATTCGTGGTGCCACCTCCAGGTGACTCATTTCTCTTTCCTGCCTGAAAACAACTCTCCACTGGTTTATGCTTGCCTCTCACCTACAAGGAACTGCTAGGCTATGCATCTGAATTGCTCAGCTACCTGTGGCTGGAGAAGGAGAGAAAGGGCAGCACCCATCTGAGTCCTAGCATTCTGTGTCATGCAGACGCACAGCCCTCCTGTGCACACAGTAGTCCTGGCAGCCACCTCCACCTGTTGTACATGTGTGTATGTGTGCGCATGTGTGCTGTGTACATGCCACACGCACACACATGCATATGTGGGTCTGGCATGTGTGGGGGCTGTGGGTGTGTGACATATGCACATGTATGCGTGTGTGGTATGTGTGCTGTGTGTGCACATGTATGCAGCACCTGTAAGTGTATGCTGTGTGTGTGCCGTGTGTGCATGTGCAGTGCCTGAACAAATATGTGCTGTGTGTGCACACCACCTGTGTGTGTACAGTTGAGGGTGCTTGCTCTCTCAGATCTCTCTCAAGTGCTCAACACTGGGTTCTTGAGGCAGCTTGCCACTTTTTGACCAGGAAGGTGAAGTTTAAGTAATATATGATAGAAAGATTTTTCAACTTATTTTCCTGTGTTACTGTTGGGCAAGGGGGAGAGCATAGCTCAGGTGGAGGAGCACATGCTTAGCACACAGAAGATCCTGGGTTCAATCCCCAGTACCTCCTCTAAAAATAAGTAAATGAACCTAAATTACCCCCTGCAATAAAAATAAATAAATGAAAGTATATAAAAAGAAATTTAAAAAAATGTTGGACAACACAGTGGCTTTTTTTTTTAATAATTATATAGCAGATACCTAGATGTATCATTTCATTCATAAATATTTCAGTATGTAGCTTTAAAAGATAAGACTGTTTTTTAAAAAATCAACACAATACCATGCTGACCTTTAAAAAGGAAAAAGTAAATTCCTTGATATCATCAGTCATCGAGTCAGTGCTCAGATTTCCCTAGTCACCTCATTTAGGAAAATCTGTTGCATGTTTGTTCCAACCAGAATCCTCATGAGGCCCAAACGTTGCCCTCAGTGAAGTGCCTTTAATGGGTAGCTTTCCTCTACTATCTGGTCTTTTTCCTTTGCAGTTTATTTGGTGAAAAAACTAAATTGTTTCTCTGTCGAGATTTTGTAGTTTGCATCTTCCTGGCTTGGTTCCCTGGTGGTGAGCTGCCGGCTCCCTGCCCTGGGCTTCCTGCAGGTCAGTTCATAGCTCTAGAGGTGCCGTGAGATTCGGGCTCCATCTTGGAGAGACTGTTTCCTCGGTGGACTGCACACTTGCATCAAGGCATGCGTGTGTCTTTGAAACTTGTTTTTAAACACATTTTTTATGTGTCTTTGTAGGCACAGACTCCTATAAGTTCTGTCTTTTCCTATTTGGGAAAAAGTGTTCATCTTTGCTATGAGGTATTTGAAATATACATGATCTGTCACTTTTTCCCTTCTGATCTAACTTAATCACTTTTAGTAATGACACACAGAAGTGCTGCTTTCTAGTGACAACGAGCAGATTCTGCAGGTTACTAATCACTTCTTTTCATTTTTCAGTTTTATTAGGTAGAGTTGTTACAATTTGACTGCACATACACAATATATTGTATGTAAATACATTTATACAATATACTGCATGTATTTTTTTAGTTTGCATATCTGTGCTGTTCACTGTTTCTGAGAACAGTTTAGAGCTTTAGCTTTTTAATTATCAAAGGAATAAAGCCAACCACAAAATAAGAATCAACAGAATGCAGTAATCCAGTCATAAAGGACAATCAAGTGTGCTTACACATATTTAAGAAATCAATCATTTAAGTTATAAATAATAAGTAGTTCTTTTTTTTTTTTTTAGATTCCACATATAAGTGATGTCATATAGCATTTTTCTTTCTCTTTTCGGCCCACTTCACTTAGAATGATGATCTCCGGGTCCATTCATGTTGCTTTGAATGGCATTATTTTATTCTTTTTTATGCCTGAGTAGTATTCCATTGCATATATATACCACATCTTTTTTAACCAGTCATCCATTGATGCACATTTGAGTTGTTTCCATGCCTTCATCATTATAAATAGTGCTGCTATGAACATTGGGGTGCATGTGTCTTTTGGAATTACATTTTTCTCCATGTATATGCCCAGGAGTGGGATTGCTGAATCACATAGTAAGTCTTTTTTTAGTTTTTTAAGGAACCTCCATACTGTCCTCCATGGTGGCTACACCAAACTACATTCCCATCAGCAGTGTAGGAGGGTTCCCTTTTCTCCACACACTCTCTAGCATTTATCATCTGTAGACTTTTTAATGATGTCACTCTGGATGGTATGAGGTGATACCTCATTGTAGTTTTGATCTCCATTTTTCTGACAATTAGTGATGCTGAGCATTTTCTCATGTGCCTGTTGGCCATTTATATGTCTTCATTGGAGAATTGCTTCCTTAGGTCTTCTGCCCACTTTTTGGCTGGGTTGCTTGCTTTTTTGATATTAAGATGTATGAGCTGTTTACTATGGAAATTAGTCCCTTGTCGGTCGCTTCATTTGCAAATATTTTCTCTCATTTGATAGATTGTCTTTTCATTTTGTTGATGGTATCCTTAGCTGTGCAAAAGGTTTTAAGTTTAATTAGATCCTATTTGTTAAGTTTTGCTTTTATTTCCATGAGCTGGTTCAAAAAATATATTGCTGTGATTTATGTCTGAGAGTGTTCTGCCTGTGTTTTCCTCTAGAACTTTTATAGTATCTGGTCTTACATTTAAGTCTTTAATCCATTTTGAGTTTATATTTGTATATCATGTTAGAGAATGTTCTAATTTCAGTTTTTCACAGTAGCTGTCCAGTTTCCCAGCACCACTTGTTGAAGAGACTGTCTTTTCTCAATTGTATATTTTTGCCTCCTTTGTTGTAGATTAATTGACCATAAGTGTGTGGATTTATTTCTGGACTTTCTATCCTGTTCCATTGATCTGTGTCTGTTTTTGTGGCAGTGCCACGCTGTTTTGATTACTGTAGCTTTGTAGTATAGTCTGAAGTCAGGGAGCATGATTCCCCCAGCTCTGGTCTTTTTCAAGATTGTTTTGGGTATTTGGGATCTTTTGTGTTTCCATACAGATTTTAACATTTTTTGTTCCAGCTCTGTGAAGAATGTCTTTGGTAATTTGATAGGGACTGCATTGAATCTGTATATTGCCTTGGGTACTACGGCCATTTTAACAATATTGATTCTTCCAATCCAAGAACACAGTATATCATTCCATTTGCTTATGTCATCTTCCCTTTCCTTCATCAGTGTCTTACAGTTTACAGAGTACAGGACTTTTGCCTCCTTGGGTAGTTTTATTCCTAGGTATGTTATTCTTTTTGGTGCAATGGTTAATGGTATCATTTCCTTAATTTCCCTTTTTGCTGTTTCATTGTTAGTGTATACAAATGCAACTGATTTTTGTATATTAATTGTGTATCCTGCAACTTTACCAAATTCACTGATAAATTCTAGTAGTTTTCTGGCTGCTTCTTTAGGATTTTCTGTGTATAGTATCATGTCATCTGCAAACAGTGACAGTTTTCCTTCTTCCTTTCCAATTTGGATTCCTTTTATTTCTTTTTCTTCTCTGATTGCTGTGGCTAGGACTTCCAAAATTATATTGAATAAAGTGGCAAGAGTTGGCATCCTTGTCTTGTTCCTGATCTTAGAGGAAGTGCTTTCAGCTTTTCCCCGTTAAGTATGATGTTAGCTGTGGGTTTGTCATATGTGGCCTTTAGTATGTTGAGGTATGCTCCGTCTGTGCTCACATTCTGGAGAGTTTTTATCAGAAATGGATGTTGAATTTTATCAAAAGTTTTTTCTTCATCTGTTGAGATGATCATATGGTTTTTATTCTTCAACTTGTTACTGTGGTGTATCACTCTGATTGATTTGTGGATACTGAAAAATCCCTGCATCCCTGGGATAAATCCCACTTGATCATGGTTTGTGATCCTTTAATGTGTTGTAGAGTCAATTTGCTAGTATTTTGTTGAGGATTTTTGCATCTATATTCATGACTGGTATTGGCCTATAATTTTCTTTCTTGTGTGATATCTTTGTCTGTTTTTGCTTATCAGGGTGATGGTGGCCTCACAGAGTGAGTTTGGAAGTGTTCCTTCCTCTGCGATTTTTTGAAATAGTTTCAGAAGGATAGGTGTTAACTCATCTCTAAATGTTTGGTAGACTCCACTGTGAAGCCACCTGGTCCTGGACTTTTGTTTGTTGGGAGTTTTTTAATTACTGATTCAATTTCAGTGCTGGTAATTGGTCTGTTCATACAGTCCATTTCTTCCGGGTTCAGTCTTGGTGAATTGTACCTTTCTAAGAAATTGTCCATTTCTTCTATGTTGTCCTTTTTGTTGGCATCTAGCTCCTCATAGTAGCCTCTTGTGATCCCTTACATTTCTGTGGTATTGGTTGTAACTTCTCCTTTTTCATTTCTGATTTTATTAATTTGGGCCCCCTCCCTTTTTTTCTTAATGAGTCTGACTAAAGGTTTATTAGTTTAGCTTTTCAAAGAGCCAGCTTTTAGTTTCTGTTGTTTTGTTTTGTTTTTTAGTCTCTGTTTCATTTATTTCTGCTCTAATCCTTATGATTTCTTTTCTTCTACTAACTTTGGGGTTTGTTTGTTCTTCCTTTTGCAGCTACTTTACGTATAAGATTAGGCTGTTTACTTGAGATTTTCCTTGTTTCCTGAGGTAAACGTATCGCTATAAAGTTCCCTCTGAGAACTGCTTTTGCTGTGTCCCAGAGGTTTTGGATTGTTGTGTTTTCATTTTCATTTGCCTCAAAGTATTTTCTGATGTCTTCTCTGATTCCTGCAGTGAGCCACTAGTTGTTTAGTAGCATATTATTTAGCCTCCACGTGTTTAAAGTTTTTGCAGTGTTTTTCTTGTAGTTGATTTCTAGCCTTATAGCCTTGTGGTCAGAAAGATGCTTGGTACGATTTTAATTTTCTTAAATTTGCTGAGGCTAGCTCTGTGGGCCAGCATGTGGTCAGTTCTGAAGAATGTTCCATGTGCACTTGGGGAGAATGTGTGTTCTGTTGCTTTCGGATGGAATGCTCTATAGATATCAATTAAGTCTGTCTGGTCTAATGTGTTATTTAGGGCCTGTGTTTCCTTATTGATTTTCTGTCTGGATGATATGTCCATTGATGTAAGTGGGGTGTTTAGGTCCCCCACTATTATTGTGCTATGGTCACTGTGTAAGGGATTTCTCTTTTTATGTCTGATAACAACTGCCTTATATGTTGAGGTGCTCCTATGTTGGGTGCATATGTATTTACAATTATTACATCCTCTTCTTGGATTGATCCCTTATGCATTCTGTAGTGTCCTTCTTTGTCTCTTGTAACAGTCTTTATTTTAAAATCTACTTTGTCCGATATAAGTGTTGCTAACTCCAGCTTTCCTTTGGTTTCCATTTGCATGGAATATCTTTTTCCGTCCTCTTATTTTCAGCCTGCATGTGTCTCTAGCTCTGAAATGGGTCTCTTGTAGACAGCATATATATGGGTCTTGGTTTTGTATCCATTCAACCAGTCTGTGTCTTTTGGTTGGAGTGTTTAATCCATTTACATTTAAGGTAATTATCAATAAGTATGTTCTTATTGCCATTTTGTTTATTGTTTTGGGTTTATTTTTGTAGGTCTTTTATTTTTTCTCTTTCTTTTTCTTTTTTTGTGCTTGGATGACTAGAGAAGTTCCTTTAACCTTTGTTGTAAATCTGGTTTGGAGGTGCTGAGTTCTTTTAACTTTTGCTTACCTGTGAAGCTTTTGATTTCTCCATCAAATCTAAATGAAAGGCTTGCTGGATAGAGTATTCTTGGTTGTAAGTTTTTCCCTTATATGGTGCCACTCCCTTCTGGCCTGAAGGGTTTCTACTGAAAAATCAACTGATAACTAATCACTTCTTTTGATAGGCTTATTGACTCCAGAACACTGTAGATCTCTGCGTTGGGGCTTGAGAAACCCTCGTACTATAAAGACACATGTACCTGTCCTCCTGAGAGTGAATGAGAGCGCATATAGGCCTCGGGCTGGTAGGATCTTGGACCCCCCACCCTCCAACAAAAGCGTCTGTGGCTGAGATGAGCTCTTCTGTGTCCCAGAGCTGTGTTGAGGCTGAAGCAATATGATGGCTTTTTCATGGGAAATATGGGAATTTTATCTGTTAATTCTGATGGTGGACATGTAGTTGGAGAGGACCCTTCCAGTTTCAAATACCCAGTCTCTACCACCATGTCCAATGTGCCCTTCCCATAAAAGCCATGGTGGAATGCAAGGGGTCAGGATGAATGCACCAACAGCAATGAGTAGAATAAGATTCCTCGGTGACCACTGAGATTGCCCTTCTTTCCCGTGAAAGAGTGTGTCTGTGTGGTTGATTCTGACTGTCATCAACAAGTCTTAGTGGGCCCTGTGGCTTGCATGCTGGGAACAGTGGATGCCGTGGTCATGAATCAGGATGCTGGCTTCAGGACAGAGGAAGTGGTGATCCCTGAGCAGCTGGGCCGGGAAGCCCCATGCACAGGAGGGGCAGGGCTTCGTGCTAGGTAGCTGCCTCGTTCTCCTTCCCTGCAGGGAGAACCTGGTTTCCTAAGAGATTGTCTTTTTGAGGTAAAACACATGTTTCATATTTAGAGAAGAATTCTGAGCTGTGTAGTTGAAGCTCAGGCCTAAGTAGGAATGAGCTAAATTTCCGGGGGGAACGAAAATGCAGGAAAATCTGCCTCCATTCATCTGTGGTTTCAGTGCAGACGCTATTAAAGTCATCATGTGGAAATGGGTCTCGGTGACCTAAACTGCATCTGGGGTGCCAGAGAGAAGATCAGTCACGATTTCCCTGAGGGACAGCCATGCTCAGGGCTGTGCGGCCGCCCCCTGCGTGCTGGGCCCCTGCAGCGGGTGTGTGGCTCCGGCTGCTGCGGCTGTGGCCGTCCACCCTCCGCTGTGGGAGGGCACGTGGTGCGGACGGCCGGGAGAGGAATCAGAGTCCCTGAGATGGGTTTGGCAGAGTCTCTCGAATCATTTTCCAGTGTTTGATGCACTCACCTTTCCTGCCTCAGAACTGCTACTCTTTCGTTTCCAAGTCTTTGGCTACCAAACATTTGATACAGCATTTGGAAGTGTCAAACACAAGCGGCCAGGCTCCACCCCTAGAATATGTAAAGTGTCTTCCTGATTTCTTAATCTCCAGTTCTCTGTCTTGCCCTGTGTTTGGTGTTTTTTTCATCCTGCCTCCCTCTTTCAGCCAAAAGGATTCAGAGAAAAAGCTGGCCCAGGTCTCATCTCCTGGTTTATCAGGCACCAGCCTGGTTGCGGGGACCAGCGCTGTGTGAACTCTGGGACAGCAGTGAGGGGAGGCTTGCACAGGACGCTCTCGTCATTTCCCATAAAGAGGGACGCACAGAGTGTGGACTCGTGGCAAATTTTTAGGTCATAGTTTTGAACTTTCTGTTTGATTATATTCAGGCATTTAGTCTGCCTATATTGTATGTGATACCTTTATAAACAATAAAACACAAAAATGCACAAAAATGAAAAGAAAATGAGGTGACTCAATCACCCCAATCAGAAGGTTTGTTGACTAGAAAACATAGCCAGTCAGCTGGCATGGAGAGGTTTACCGAAAAGGCGTCTCTGTAGCTGTCCACGCTGGGGAAATGAGCGAGGCCCTGCGCTTTAGATTCTGTGTGTCTGCCCACTCTGCTTGCTTAGCGGAGCCACGCTCCACGTGGACAGGCAAACTCACTGGAGCCTTCCTGAAATAGTTCTAGGGCAGTTCTCTGCTTGCTGTGAAGCTATCTTAAGAAATTCATGTCCTTCTTTTCTTTTTTTCTTTCTTTTTTAGAAATTATGGAATACATTTCACCTTCAGTAACTCCACCATTCTGCTTTTTTTCCCCCATACTCTGTTTCCAGGTATTTAAATTTGTCCTGATTAATCTGTCTCCTCTCCTAGTCAGGAAAAAAAAAAATCGGTCATTTCTTGCATAACTAATCTATGTAAAAGAATTGTGTTTAACAGTACTCTTCGGCCCAAAATAAATACCTGAATAAATGAATTGTTTAGCCCTGGCTTCAGTGCGTTAACTGTCTGTTTGGAGAGATGACAGACCTGGGTTTCCTTGATGACTGTCAGGACAAAGTCGTGAGATCATGAGCAAGGGGTGGGTCCATGGTGCTTGCCATCCCCTGTGGCTGTGGGTTAGGCCACATTCCAGGACTGACGTGTCTTAGGAAGAAGAGATGGCTATACGGTTAGGCCCTCAACAGTGAAAAGGCAAGGGCGATGTATTCCAGCCTGCAGGACCACTGACCAGTGCGGGGAGGACTTGCAGGCACCTTTGTTGGAGCAGGCTCTGTGGGGGGGTCTGGGGACAGAGAGCTGGATGTGGCCACTAACTTTTCAGTACCTTCCTGCCAGGATTTTGTGCTGTAAGCAGTTGAGAATCATTGAAAGAGTTTAGGCAGGGAGTGGTGGGATAATTTCAGATTTTAACCCGTTCTCCTCAGGTTCTGTTACTATCCTCTGCTACCTTCTAAATCTGTTTCAGACTGTTTATTTCATTCATTAATTCCGGGGCACAGTTAGAAAGTTGTGTTTTTATTTACGGCTTTGATACCCATCCAGAGATTAACAATGAGCTAGGTTATGTATTTAAATGTATGGTACTTTAATTGTGAGTTATTAATAAGTGTTCCTGACATCATATCCTATGTCATTTCTAAATGTTAAACCGTAAGAAGAGACTTGGTAACCGGGACGAGGTTCCTAGTAACTCTTGCTGTCCACACACAGTGGGCATTTCAGTAAGAGAACGTGTGTCCTGGGATGAGCCCTGGACTAGGAAGTGTGTCCTCGCACTGGTCCCGCCTGCAGCTCTGCAGTCCTGGGGAGGCTGCTCCCCTCCCCCGGCCTGGGTCTCTACCTCAGAGAAACAAGGGTACTGACTTGTAACATGTTCCAGTACCTACCATCTAACGTAGAATCTACCTCAAAGAAATGAAAGCCGAGTTGCAGGAATATGCCATGCCTTCCTTTGAAATACTCGTTCATGGTTTTCCTGTCTGCCCGGTTGGTTAACTAGGGTCACTGGTGAGCGTGAGCATTGCTTGGACAGACACGTGGTGCCCCAGCCCAGCCCTGCCTGCTGTGGTTTCCTGTGCCTCCCACTGCTGCCCTGTGAGATTGCCCCAGATGACCAGCTCTGCTCCACAGCAGCCTCAGGCCTCCCGTCATGTTGGCTGTGGTCTCCGCTCCAGCCCAGGCCCACGGTGTGTGGGCGGTGCTTGTCGGGGTAGGAGGGCCCGTCAGCAGGGGCTGTGCTCTCTGCCCACGAGAGAGGTGCTGGGCGGACGCGCCACACCCCCTCACATGGAAGCTGTGGCATGAACCCACGCTGCCTGGAGGGGGCGTCTGCCCTTCAGGTCCAGATGTCCATGTGGATGAATCCCGGGGGTGCTTTCCGTCTCTTCTGCTGCCCTCGGGAACTGTGGACAGGGAGGAAGCTGCCAGATAAGGAGCTCTGAGGTCTTGTGCCAAGGACGGGGTTCCAGAAAACACCAGCATCCCAGTGAGCAACTTCCAGAGCCGCTGCCTGGCTGGGCAGAAGGTAGGATGCCAGAGGCCAAAACGAGACGCTCAGGCATCTTGATCGAGAGGAGGGCTTGTTCTTGTTTGGAACATTTCCCTGCGGTCTCCACCAGCATTTAAATGAACCTCACATCTTGAAATCAAGTGTCTGATTGTATTGTTATTGAGTGCCTGGCTGTAGCAGCATATTTGTATTACAACCTTGTTTTCTAGGTGGTAAAATATATATAATATAAATTTTGCCACTTTAACTATTTTAAGTGTAAAAGTCAGTAGTAGTAATTACATTCAAAATGTGTGCAACCATCCCCACCATCTATTTCCAAAGCTGTTTCGTCACCCCAAACAGAAACTCAGTTACGGTGAAGCACTAACTCCACATTCTGCCTCCTTCCTTGGCACCTCTGATCTCTCCAACTCACCTGAACTCGTAATTCCGTGAACAATAGTTGGATGGTTATACACGTTTTGTTTACATTCATCATTGATGGTCACTCGGCCTGTTTCCACCTCTTGGCTGTTGTGAACACAGCTGCCCTGCACGTTCATGTACGGGTATCTGAGCCCCTGCTTTCAGTTCCTTTGGGCGTACACCTCCGGCTGGAATCGCTCGGCTATAGGACAGTTCTGTTTAGCTTTTTGATGAGCTGCCAAATTGTTTCCTCAGCAGCTGCACCATTTTACATTCTCACCAGCTGTGTATGAGGGTTCTACTTTCTCCACATCCTTGCCAACATTTATTTTCTCTTTTGAAAATTCTAAAATTATTCTATCCTGGTGGATACGAAGTGGTACCTCATTGTAGTTTTGACTTGCATTTCCCTGATGGCTGATGACGCTGAGCATCATTTCATGTGCTTATTAGCCATCCGTGCGTCTGGAGAAATGCGTAGTCAAGTTCTTTCCCTGTTTATTAATTGGGTTGTTTGTCTTTTTGTTTGTTAAGTTGTAGGAGTTCCTTGCATTGTGGATATTAAGCCCTTAAAGCTGGCTTGCAAATGACTGTCCCATTCTGTAGGTTTTTTTTTTCTTTTTTCTTTTTGGCTTTCCTGATAATGTCCTTTGATGCAATTCTGACACCAGCCCCGAGCTGGTATACCATGATTCAGTTCTGGCACTAACCACTCACTGTTAGAGCAGACCCCGCACGTTAAACGGCCTAGTCCCCAACACAGACTCCTTGAGACACCAGACACAGTGGTGTCCCAAGGCCACTTGCAGTTCGGACCAGCTGCTTACAAATCTGGGGGGGGTTCCCATGACACCTCTTGGGTTTGATCATTCATTAGAGCAACTCACAGAACTCAGGAGAGCATTCTAGTCATGATTATGAAAGATCCAAATCAGACCAGGAAACAGCCAGATGAAGAGACCCAGAGGGCGAGGTCTGAGTGGTCCCAGGTGCAGAGCTTCTGTGCTCTCTCCCAGTGAATGGACACATCACCCTCCTGGCACATTTTTAACCTGTCTTACAGGTAATGGGTTTTACCTGTTTAACAACCAGATAGCTCCACTGAGCCTCAAGTGTCCAGAGTTTTTATTGCTTCCTTATGTAGGCATGATTGTGGGAATCACTGGTCAAGTGACTGAGCTTAGTCACCAGTCTCCCTCCTTCCCCCTGAGGTCACAGTCCCTACCCTCCAATCAAATGGCTGGTCTTTGAAGCATGGGCAGCTTCCATCCCGAAACTGTCTAGGAGCCTAAACTCAGATGTGGTCCCAGGGGCTCATGGGTAACAAAGGCACTTGGAAGAGTCCAAAGATTTAGAGTCCATCTCCCAGGAGCCAAGGACAAAGGCCAGTCACATTCTTTCTACTACAACAGGTGCACAGAAGTTTTGAATTCTGATGAAATCCCATTTATCCATTTTGCTTTCCTTGCTCACGCTTCTGGTGGCATATATAAGAATTCATTGCCAAATCCAAGGTCTTGAAGTTTGCCTGTGTTTTCTTCTGAAAGTCATTGATCCATTTTGAGTTAGTTCTTGTATATGAAGTGAGGTCCAGCTTCATTCTTTTGCACGTGGGTGTCCGGTTGTCCTAACGCTGCTGACTGAGCAGACTACTCTTGCTCCGTTGCGTAGACCTGGCTCCCTTGTCAGAGCCCACTGGCCATAGATCCTTCGGTTTCTCTGAAGACTCCCCATTCTGTTCCATTGGTCTATGTGTGTCTGTTCTTACGCTGGTGCCGTACTGTCTTTATTACTGTAACATCGTAGTGTGAGTTTTCCAGTTTCATTCTTCTTTTTCAAGTTGTTTTGACTATTTGGGGCCCCTTGCAATTCTACATGAGTTTGAGGGTCAGCTTTTCCATTTCTGAGGAAGAAAAAGGGCAGGGGAGCTGTTGGAAATTTGATAGGGTTTGTGTTGAATCTGTATATCGCTTTGAGAAGTATTGCTCTCTTGCCAATATTGCCTTGCAATCCAGGAACGCAGAATGTCTTTTATTTATTTAGGTAGTCTTTAATTTATTTCAGCATAGTTCATAATTTTCAGTCTTCCACCTCCTTGGTTAAATGTATTCCTAGGTATTTTATTCTTTTGGATGCTACTAGAAATGGGATTATTTTCTTAATTTCTTTTTCTGATCCTTTATTGCTGCTGTTTGGAAACACAGAGCAGGTGTGTTTATGTTGATCTTGTATCTTATACTTTACCAAATTTGTTAATTAGTTCCATGTTAATTGTGGAATTTTGGGGGTATTCTTTACATGGGATCATGTCATCTACAAATAGAGATAGTTTTGTATCTTCCTTTCCGATTTGGGTGCCTTTTATTCCTTTTAGTTGCCTAATTGCTCCAGCTCGGACTTGCAGTGAGTAGCAGACTGTGTAGCAGTGGTGACAGTGGGCGTTCTTGTCTTTTCCTGACCCGAGGGGAAATGCTTTCCGTCTTTCCCTGTTGAGTCTGCTATTAGCTGAATTGTTCGTAAGTACCTGTTATTATGTTGAAGAAGTTCTCTTGTAGTCCTAGTTTTCTGAGTTTTTATCATGAAAGGATGTTGGCTTTTGTCATTGCCTTCTCCACATCAAGTGAGTTGATTATGTGTTTTTTTTTCTCTTTGTTCTAATAATGTGTTAATCAGTTGCTTTTCTAACACTGAACTACCCTTGTATTCTGAGATAAATCCTACTTGGATTCCATTTGCTAGTGTTTTAGTCTGTTGTGTTTTTCTTTTCATTTGTCTCAAAGAATTTCCCTCTGACCCACTGGTTGTTTAAGAGTGTGTTTTTCTTTTCTTTTCTTTTTTTTTTTTTTCAAGAGTATGTTTTTGATTTCTACATGTCTGTGAATTTTTTAGTTGCCCAGATTTCTAGTTTCATTCCAGTATGGCCAGAGAAGGTGCTTTCTGGTACGTCAGTCTTTTTAAGCGTGTGGCTTGTTTTGTGGTCTCCCGTGTGGTCTGTCCTGGAGGTTGTGCCACGTGTGCTTGAGCAGAATGTGTGCGCTGCTGCTGCAGGTGGGCTGTTCCGTGTCCGCTGTTGGGTGTGGTGGGTCTATGGTGTTGTTCAAGCCGTCTGTTTCCTTATTGATCTTCTATCCAGATATCTTACCCATTACCAACATTTTTAAATTAACTTTTAAAAATAGCAGGTATTAGGTGATTTTGGGTTCAGACTGGTACGTTGGTTTTGTGCAGGTTTTAAATGTAAAATTGGACTTAATGCGTGAACACAGTGTTGGGGAGGCAGCTCAGCTGCGTGGCCGTGGGCAGCCCGTGCCTGTCCACCTCATCTGCAGCATGAGGGCCGAGGGCTGTTGGAAGCATGACTTCTGGTGGCCAGTAAGTGCCTTTGGCGCATTAGCTGTGTGGCCTTCATCAAACTGCACATTTCCCCAAAAAAGTGCTACTGCCATATTTTACAGAACAGGGTCCTGCCTCGAGGCTTGCACGGGGATGACCTGAGGATGAGGCCTGTACCACATGGAACAGAATTCTGGCGCATAGCAAGTTCTAAACAAATGTATCAGTGGGGCCCCGAATGTCTGTTGACCCAGTCAATTCTGAAGAGCCCCAAACTTAATGCATTTTCTGTATGTTCCATATTCTGAGAATGTCCCTGCTGAGGCATCTACTTCCACATTGTAAGACGAACCTCCAGTTTCTTGAGCACTTCACTTGGCTGGGATTCCATTGCCCTCTTAAAGACGTGGTTCTCATCACTGGGAAGCTCTGTTTTTGGTCTGATGGCACGTTGGTTCCCAGGACCCCCGCTCTAGTCCTGGGAGGTGCTCACATGTGCTTTCCCTTCCCAGACCTTGAGTGAGAGGGGCCATGCTCTTGCTGTGGGCCATCAGGGCTGTTTGTAACTGGAGGCTAGTCAGACTTTGAGGGCCAACAGACCCCTGCAGACTTGGGATGTGCAGACACATGCTGGTGCACAAGGCAAGTCTGTGCTCAGTTCCTCCACCCTCTGCTCTGAGAGGGGGTCATGAGGAGGGGAGCCCCATGCGGGGGGCTCCTTAAAAGAGAACCCTGTACTGCCCCTGTTCATGCACAGATCACCTCAGAGCCCCCAGGAATGCAGCAGAGGGGACAGGGGGGATGCAAGGGGGCTCTGTAAGTGCTGAATGTGACAGATTGTGGCCTAGAACCTTCTTTACAGCCTCCAGAGCTTTGGCTGAGAGAGAGCCAATTTTTCCCTCTTCACCTTCTCTGTAGCATATTAATGGCCCCAACTGGTAGAACTGCAGACAGCTTGATTTATCCCAGCCCTATTCTTAAACGGTTGCTAATTTCTCACTGCAAGAAAATTTCGGTTTTTAGTGGGTCAGTTTAATAACAAGATCAGGGCAGACAGGCTAGCTAATACCAACTCACTTTAGGTGGTGAATGTTAATATTCTAATGCTCTAAATCCTGGAGTTTTGTCATAAAGTAGAGTGGGGCATTTTCTGTTTTCAGACTATCAGCTGAGACAACAACTAGCATACTACAGGCACTTCAGAAATGTTATGGCCTGCACTTGTGCGGACTGTGTCTTTCCCTGACACAGTGACACAGTGGGAGCCCACACTGGACATTTCAGAGCCCCCTGGAGGTGTCGCTCACAGCAGAGCTGGGGCCTCTGCTCCCGACTTTTACACCTTGGTCGCTGGCATGAGGCAGACAGTTACGACGTCTGGTTTTGTAAGTGGACCTACTCTATGGGATGAGCTGTTTCTCTATAATTTCTTTTCTGTTTTTATAAACAAAAGGGAAATGGTTGGGAGACTAAGATGTCCCATATCTGCTCTTATGTCAACCCAGTGTTTGTGCCGCTGTTATGAGTCTGTGGTATTGCAGGGATGGAGGTCACTAATAACATGTGGCCAATGCAGGAGGCCCTCCCCACTCTGTCCTGGGGCCCACATGGTGCCCCCACTTCCTGCCTGAGTCATGTCGGCTGTCCTCCTTCCCAGCTACTGACGCTGGTGAGCGAGCCCAGCATCCTGCCTGTGGGCGGCCGGGCCTCCTGCACCGGCTTTGTTGAGGGCCTGCGGCCCCTGAGCAGCAAAGCACTGGCTGTGTCTGTGGTTTTCCTCGAGGTTCTGCTCCCAGAGGCACTAGCACATGTGCTTTTATGTCTTACTTGTGCTGATGTGCACTGCACATTTCTTTGGACTTTATAAAAGTTAGCTTCACCTAAAACTCAGTGCACTCTTAATCAGCTAACTTCTGTGTAGTTACAAATGTGGCTGCAACAATAGCTTCTCCTGGGGCTGTTCATTAGTGGAGTAGAGACTTGGGGAGGAGTCTCTTTGACCCTGGGCCTTGACTGGGAGCCGAGTGAAGGCTCGTCTGCGAGGCCCGTTGATGTTCCGGGGCTAGGGCACGGCACATTTGGTGGCGAGACAGCTTGTCATGCCAGGCCACAGAGGTAACAGCTGTTTTGGCCAGACTTTATATACTCCATTCCTTCCATCCCATGTTATATGGAATGCACAAGATTTAATTTAATTGCCATTTAATTACTTCAGTCCCTTTCTTAAAGGAAGAAGACACTGGACCATATTCCAGGGGAACCAGTAGTCTGAGCGTTTACTCAGTGATTTTCTTTGCAGACTTAGTAGCTGTAAGGAGCTCACCTGTGTTTTCGCCGTGTTGATTGGTTTCAGTGCAGCTTTGGCAGGGTGACCGCGGGGCTCAACAGGCTGCGGAGACTGAGTGCTGTTCTTAAGGCCATCATTTGGTGAAGCTTTTCCCAAATAAAATTCAACAGGAACCAGCCTTTATTTGGACTGCACGCTCAGTGGAACGCTCAGCTTCTGCAGGCGTGCCAGCCGCTCCAGCTCACAGACTGAATCTCTGCACACCTCTTACTACTGTGAGCGCCGTGCACAGACTCAGGAGTGCAGGTTGTCTCGCTCTGGCCACTGTTCCACTCTGGGCTGGGGAAGAGGCAGCTGACTCCTGCTCTAGGGAAAGATCGCTGATGGAAGCGTACGACACACAGGGTCAGTCACACAGAGGGCCCCTGATGGAAGTGCTGTCGTGAGGCCATGTGGCCCTGTGCTGTCCACACACGTGGCTTCCGGGCACTTAAAAAGCAGCTGGTCCGAGTCAAGATGTCCCTTAAGTATAACATTCATACTAGTCATAAATAATAATGATAATAATTGTTTATATTGACTTCATGTTAAAATAATAACACGGGGTTGATTGGTTTAAATAAACTATGTTATTAAAATTAATCACACTTTTCACTTTTTTAAAATGTGAGTATCAGAAAATTTAAAATTACAGGGGTGGCCCTCCTTACACGGCACACCTTGCCATAGCTGCCCGGGGCTCTAAGAGCTGGCCCAGGTTCTGGGGCGTGGCCTCCCTTGGGTGTGTGAATAGACTGCCCATCCCTAGTGAGAGCCCTTTTGCCAATTTTTAAGGGTCTTGTGCAGTTTCTGTCAGTGTCTCAGTGATGTGACCTCTGCGTCCTCGTCATGACATCTGCTGTCCATGCAGTGGTCACGTCAGGGCCGCACCAGGAGCTGGACCCCGGGAGCTCGGGCAAGTTGCCCACCCCCTCTTAGCCTTGTTTGTGAAAGAGTTAGATTGAAGATTAACAGAATAGTTAGGGCACATCTCAGGGTCCCATAACTCCTACCCTTCTATAGGATAACTGGGGGATGGGAACCCAGGAAACAGAACCACGTATACATATGCTTTAATCCCCAGTTTTGCTCTTCTCTGAGAGTGTGTGGACATTGGGATGAGAAAGGCTGCGCCACGTTATCAGCACTGCTTATCTGACAGGCACTAATTCGGAATTGGATGTTGGAGGACTTTTATTTTCTCCTCTAAGTTCTGTTTCCGAGTTTTCTATGTGCACAGTTATTACTGGAACAGAACAAGACAGCTGACAATCTGCCTAAAGGGAACACATGGCTGTCTTGCTGAAAACTTGTCTCCTGCCATCAGCACATGTACAAATGGTGATTGTTTACAGTTGGGGACCTTGTGGTCCAGAAAGACAGTTCAATTGGAAATAAACTTGACCACATTTGGATATGACTGACAGGGACATAGAGGGTGCAGAGAGAGCTGCAGGGGGTTTGTGCAGCCGGTCACCCAGCACAGGAGAGAGACCTCAAGCAAGCGTGTCGGATCAGACACAGCTGCGTGGCCAGAGCTGGGCTTCCAGGGGACATCCTGTGCAAGTTCCTGATGGAACGGCCCTATTATCACACTGACGTGGAGGTAATGAGGAAGGAATAGTTGACCAGAGAGAGCAGCGTGGAACGACCTGCCTATCGTGGTGGTGAGTGCTGACTTTTTTATTATGCTGTCTGGGCCTCAGCCGTATGAGATCATAGAAATAAGAGATGGAAAAGACCTCCTGTATTAGGTCATCCAGCCCATCCCCTCCAGAGCTGACTGACCCCACAGTATACTTTCCAGAGCTCCGTCCAGTTTTTCAAGTGACTCAGCTGATGGAGTTTCCACCAGTTCCCAGAGGATGCAAAAAGGTGGTGTCTGAGACTGCTAACTTGGACCAGGACTTAGTCTTCTGTCTCATGACAAAGATCCCAGCAGTGATGCTTTGTTTGGAAAGAGATGTGGGGGTAAATCCTGTCTCTGTCACTAACTTGCGTGTAACTGCGGATGGATGACCTCAGCTCGCCTCGTCACCATGCCCCCCTCTGCAAAGCGGGGGTGCGTGGCTGGGCTCTGAGACTTGGCGGTGGCACCTTACATAGCGCTGTATAGTTTTCACAGCTTGTTCACATTTGTGATCTCATTTGAACCTCTTCATTCTTAGGAAAGGAGTTGGTCTTGCTATCCTCTGGGCCATCTCCCTGCCTTTATCCTGTTTCCTGTTAATCAGACGAAGCAGTTCTTCCAGGCAGTGGGTGGTGGGCCAGGTGGTCAGGAGTCCCTTTCGACTGTGTTCGCAGAGCTGCTTTCCTTTGACCACATGGCTACTGTCATGCCTTCTGAGACAACACATGGGATGCACTTTACTCCCCTTGAGGAGTGGCCTCCTCTCCCAGGCAGTAGCACTGCTCAGGGCTGTCCCAGGCCTCCTGGTGGAACCTAGAGCTTTCTTGCCTGTGTCACCTGATGGGAACTGCTAGGGAGAGGGGCGACTCCAGTGTGAAGCATGATCTGTTATCAATAGATTGCACTCGGGGTCCTTTGTGGTAGTCACCCAGGCTGTTCACTACTGATATCCATCCCATGTGACAGAGGACTTTGAATGGGTCTGTAGGCGGGTTGATCCACTGGGAGTTAGTAAACAGGGCACCAAGGGCTCATCTTAATCATTTAGATTCTGCAGTGCCTTTTTCTTGATCTAACCAATGATCTGAAACTTTCTCTAAAAGAGAAGAGGTATTAACATTTATTGCAAGTAGTTGGTCACTAAGATTTCTCGTAAAATCATTTCTTTTTGCTGTCAGCTTAAGGACATTGAATTTTTAAACCCAGGTTCAGTAACTGTGTAATTAAAAGCACATTTCACAATGCAGCTAGTCTCAAAAGGATTGTAATAAAATGGCTGCTCTCACCCAGTTCATGGAACTGTATGAAGTATGACATGAGTCCCAACTCTGGGGGCGAGGGGCTGCCATCCAGCTTCCTTGATCTGGCTGTGCCCTCCACCCTGCGGGCACCACCCTCCCCTGCACCACCCTCCCCTGCGGCATCGCCGTGGTTTATGCATTTCTGTGTGTCTTCCACACGTCTGTGCCTGCTGGTGCTGCCCGTTCCTCCCTGCAGAACCCCAGGGCCGTCTCCCAGCACTTGCCGCTAGGCTCATGGGGTTGTGTCGTGTAACTGCTTCATTGCCTTGTGTTATTTCTGCTGTTTTGTTCCACCTTTTGTATTTGTATATACAGTATTTCAAACATACAGAGAAAAAGGATTTTGTTTTTCTTTTTCAATTTTGTTTTTCCAGCTTTAGTCTGCACCTAGGTGCTTGGGTTTAGACAAGTAATGAAAACAGTGATTAGGCGAGAGCTGGAACCCAGATCTAAGTTGTAGGCTCCAGGTCCCTGGTTCCGCCCTGTGCCAGCCTGCCATGCTACTGTTTGCAGGAATTCCACATGAATGTGGTAACATCCGCAGCAAGGCTGTCAGCATCAAGTGAAACAGCGAACCATGGGCTGGATGTAGCAGTGCCCGAGGGGTGCACCTCCTGGGCTGTGTGGTCAGTCTCCTTGCCGATAACCTGGAGCCGGGGCCAGAAGGCAGATACGTCATCTCCCAGCAGCTAGTGCCAGAAAGTGGCCGAGCTGAGACCCGCACCCAGGCTCAGAGCCGCAGGCTCTGGCTCTGTGCTCAGGGTCTTCATCACCCTCATTGTCACCGAATTTCTTAAGTGTTGTAAAACTGATGGAAAGAAATAGTCTCTGTTTTTGTGAGAAGAAAAGGCAGCCCTTCCTGTCATCTGTGCCTCTCTTGCAGATCCTGAAGAAACTGAAGGATCTTGCCTTGGATGCCGAGACGGAGCTGGAGAGACAGGATGAGGCCCTGGACGACCTCACTGCAGCGGTGGACCGGACAACCTTAACCATTGACAAGCACAATCGACGAATGAAAAAACTAACATAGGAGGAAAAGAAACCATAGAGGTGACTGCTTTTAATGAGAATCACTTCTCTGAATATGTTGTTCTCAACCCCTGCATGCTTCCTTGAAATGAAGACCCCAGGAAGTCATTCCAAGGGCCCTGTCCCAGGAGGTGCACGGCTGCCTCAGGATGGAAGGCGGCTGTGAGGGCGGTGGGCAGCTTAGCTTGGGGTAATCATGGCTGCACCAAGGGATCTGAAGGTAAAGCTACAGGAGGGGAGTTCTTCCTGCAAACGCAGTGAGCAGCCTTCCCACAAGGCGCTCTCGGGCTGCGCGGGGAGCCAGGAGCACATGTGCATTCGGATCTGGGGCTCAGCCCTACTGAGGCGGCCACCGCAGCACGGTGGCTCTTCCCCTGAGGGTAGGCTGCACCCAGTACTCAGGGGCCACTGCATGGTCACAACCCCAGGCCTCCAGCAGCACAGCTAACCGCGCTTTCATCCTTTCTCCATTCTTGATAAGCATAAAAGGATGAGTTGTCTCTGTGAAAGCGGTCTACTTATTTCTAACTCTCTGCCCATCTGAACACTGCAGGCGTACCCCGTGTGAACAGAATCTCTCCTCTGGGGCCACATTCAGGCCTGAGCCGCCTCTCCTACGTGGACCGCTCGGCCTAGACCCCACGGCCTTTCCTTTCGTTCCATTTCCCTCTGGTAGACAGGTCAGTGTCTGGTTATATTGTGATCTTCCAACCAAAGCTGAGAGTCCAGTCACCTCAAGGTCATCCTATAAATACTCTTTCACTGCCCAGTTTTTAGTCAAACATGAAAATAGTACAAACTACCTATTTTAAAAAGTAATTTTTGCTTTTCTGCCCCATTTCTATTCAGAAACAAAAGACAAGCGCTAATTTTAAGACATTTTTTGAAGATATGCATTGATGCTGCTTTCCGCTTGGTTTGGGGTGTCTTAGTGTGTCCCTGGGAAAGCCCCTCATGGGAAGACAAGGGGAAAGTGGAGAAGTGGGCGATCCCCTTTCCTTCTCACCACAGGCCACCCCAGACTGCTCTGCAGTAGCCCCTCAAAGAACTACGCACAAGGGGCTCACTGAGACCTCTCAGAGATGGTACTTTAAAGTACCTCTCCTACAGCCCTGCCAGGAAGGAGCCTCCAGGCCGTGCGCCGCCCCGCAGCACTGCTCCACTTGCGTCCTAAGCCCTGGATGTTTTTAAGAATGAGTTCACAGGTGCAGTGTTAGCTTTCTGGGGCTGCCCTAACGAAGTACCGCAAACGGGGCTTACTGCGATGCGAATGCACTCTCTCCCAAGTCTGGAGGCCAGGGTCAAGGTGTGAGCACGCTGTGTCCTTCTGGAGGCTCTAGGGGAGGCTCTTTCCTGCCCCTGCCAGCTGCTGGTGCCTCTGGTGTCCCTGGGCTTGTGGCTACATCACCCTAATTTCTGCCTCCGTTTCACCTGGCCGTCTTCCTTTGTCTCTGTGTCTCAAGTCTGCCTCTCCTTTCTCCTGTAAGGACACCTGTCATTGGAGTCAGGGCTCACCTAATCCAGGGTGATCTCTTTGCAAGGTACTTACCTTGATGACATCTACAAAGACCCTATTTCCAGATAAGGGCACGTGCTGAGGTTCTCAGTGGGCATGAATTTGGGGCCGTCTAGGGATGTGCAGCCTTGGGAAGCTGACCTATTCCAAGAAGACATGGAAAGTAGCCCTTCTAGAAAGTCACGTTCATAAGGGCTTTTGATTCTTTTTTTAACTTGCTAACTTACATCCCTAGTCTCTGTTTGTCTCATTTGGTTTGTACTTACCAGCCTCCAAAATGAGAGGTGGGCCTGTTCTCTCAAGGTTCCTTACTGCAATGCAGGCGTGTGAGCGGCTGCCCTTGACAGTGCCTGGCACATCAGGGGTTGGGGCCCTCAGAGTTCAGGCCCATTTCAGGGGCGGTCTGGCCCCCGGGTGGCCTCTTCTCCTTATCCTTGACAGGGAGGGGCAGCGAGGGCGCAACAGATGTGACGATGTGTCAGAAAGGACAGTTACCGAGAGCTCATGCCCGGAGGCGGCAGCGGCTGGATCCTTGTCCTCGTGGAACTTGGAGCAGTGCTGGGGGCGGGGCAGCCCATGAGGAGCAAGTTTCCCCGAGGCCGAGTGCCTGGTTCTCACCATGGCCACACACTGGGCTCGGGCCATGGCCTCAGAAGACACCAACACATGTGCGTGCACACACCGACCCCGGGCCCCTCAGTCAGCATCTCTGTGGGCACACACGCTCCACAGATGTTTCTAAGGAGCACACAGGACAAGATCCACAGGCCAAGGGACTTAGCTACCACCAGGCCTATTTTCTCTCTCTCTCCATCTAGCTTGGAGAGCCCTGGGCAGCTAAAATGAAAGTGAATCTGTTCCATTCGTAATGCTGTTCTGAATCCAGGCAGACCCCGCTCAGGGGTTCTCAGCTCAGCCCTTCAGTGGCCCGTTGGCACCTCCTTGTCCTGAAAACAGATACCATCCAGCACTCATGGGGCATCAGGGCTGCACACACCTCGGCTGCTAACAGGCCTCTAGAAAGCAGGGAGTGGGACCCGGCTGGTGGCCTGTGCCTGTGAGTTAGCGCTGAGCGCTCTGGGCCTCACCTTCTCCTTATCCATCACTTGGGAACGCATAAAGCCCCGACACTCTGGGCATGCAGGTGTGTGGTACTGAAGACATTGTACCACAACAGGATTATTCTCCAGGACATTTCTCTCCCATGAATAATTGTTAGAGACTATGGTCTGTCTATGTGGAGACTTAAAGAGAGTTAAAAAAAAAAAAAAAAGCCATCAAGAGCCATTTTACGCTATTTTTTAAACCTTGGCCCCAGAGTTAAGTTTTTTTAAGCATAACCCCTTCCAGGAAGTAGCAGAAAATCCATCTGTCAGACTGTTAGTCACTAAGGCTGAAACAAAGTTGCCAAGAACCCTGTAAAGCCAGGCAGTGACTCCCACAGCACACTGGTCCCCAGCCCAGGTGCACTGACTCCACCTCCCACCGCTCCCTCAACTCTTGGTGCTCCGGCTCTGCCTCCACATTCTGGACACGGGAGGGGCACGAGGGGGATCGGACACTGGGAATACCGGGGGAAGGAGAGGAGCAGGTAGGCTGGGGATCTCCTGCCATCCTCAGGCAGCCCAGGAACTAAGTGTCACGATGCCTGGAACCCAGTGGATCCCATCAGGTGAGCAGACCCTCAAGAGACTGGCAGGAATGGCGCACAATCCCATTGTCTCACCATCATCGCCAGTGTTTGGCTCAGGACCTGCTGTGTCTCCTGTTTTGTTTTTTTACTTTCCTGTTATGGAGCTTGCCCTCTGACATTGATTGGTTTGTGTACAGGGTCAAGCTCACCCGTGTGCTTTATTTCAGCACCAAAATCTGTTTGCCCCTTAACCTGTGGCGGAGGGAATGGATTCTGTTAGTTTGTTGTCACTCCTTAAGGCGTTTGCACTTCCTAAAATACCAAATGCTTTGAGCTCAGTTTTACACTCTGTAAAGGTGGGCAAAATGCAAGACCCACGTCTGATGCAGCTGTGAGACCAACATGGAGCTGAAATGAAGCTGCTTTGACATTTCATCAAAAATGGCTGAATCTTTCATTTGTTTAGGGCAGAGGTCAGCAGACTTTGTCTATAAAAGGCCAGGTAGAAAATAATACTTCATTTTTCAAGCCATCATGACGTCTGTTGAAATGTCTCAGGCCTGCTGTTAAATGAAGGCAGCCTGGGCTTCTGAGCAGACGGACATGCTATGCTCCCAATAAAACTGCCTGTGAGATTAGAACGTGTATTTCATGTGTTGTGAAATGTTTTCTCGCTTTGATTTTCTTCTTTAAGCCATTTGAAAATTCAGGCATGTCCTTAGCTTGCAGGTTGTGAGAACAGGCTGCAGGTGACTGTAGCCACCTGCCCAGGTGGGTGTGTTCCTTTTGAGGTTTCACATCAGAGTTGTGCAGCCTGGGCTGCCCTGGAGGGCAGCGTCCTTCCCTCCTCAGCCCGAGCATGGCCCAAGCCCGTCACATAGCACTGCTGCCAGTGGCCAGAGCTGAACCTAGGCTCGTGGCTGGGAGGCTTCTTGGTATTCTCACTATAAAAGATGAAAAAGGACATAATGAAAAAGACAAAAAGAACATAATGAAACATGAGAAATTAATGACAAAATCTTTAAAAGAGTCTATTGTGAAAAAAATGGAGATATGAAAACTGTTTGATGGGGGGGGGATAGCTCAGTGGTACAGTGACTGTGGAGCACGCACGAGGTCGTGGGTTCAATCCCCAGCACCTCCATTAGTAAATAAATAAACCTAATTACCTACCCCCACCCCCCAAAAAAACCCAAAAGAAAAAAGAAAAATGTTTGAATACATTTGAATGTGTGTAGATTCATGGTTATGGTTGTATTTGGGTATGTCTTAGGGAAAGTGACACTTTCTCAAAGTTGATCATTAAGGATTCAGGATCTAATGTCAGATATAAGTTCTTTATGATATGAAAAAACTGTTGAGTCTCTTCAGATTTCTCTGGAAATAAAATGAGCAGATGAAGGATGCTATGTCTTATCAATATATTTATTGTGTATAAATGGTAATACATGTCTGGACTTCATTTAAATGTTCCATCACGTGTTCCAGTCCTTATATTTTGCCAAATAATCTAAACCAGATTCTGTGCCAAATACCCAAATTCTGTCTACATCATGTACTCCATTATCAAATAGCAAGAAGTTTTCACCATTTTCAAGAAGCTTAGGTGGGAGGGTACAGCTCAAGTGGTCGAGCGCATTGCTTAGCCTGCATGAGGTCCTGGGTTCAATCCCCAGTACCTCCTCTAAGAACAAATAAATAAATAAACCTACTTACCTCCCCCCCCCCAAAAAAAAACTTTTAAAAAATTAATTAATTAAAAAAAAAAGCAGTTACCCTCATCAGGAATCACATAGCCATTTCTTTTTGGGGGCTAGGAGGCCGTTGACTCTTCTTTTCCCTTAGGCTTCTAGTATCTCATGATAAATTTGGTAAAGAAAGTATTAGAGAACAAGTTGTATCTAAATCAGCTAAAGAATCGATAATTAGTGCTCCCAAAGACTACTGTGAATCACAGTTATTTTATCTCTTACGGCAAAATTGCCCTACAGCCAATCAGTTGTGCGGTGGAACTGCTTACAGCAAAGATGTTTACAGCAAAAATACTGGACATCCGCCAGCTCGTTTCCTGACTGTGCTCAGCTGTCGAGAGCCTCGAAGCCCACATCCCGCATCAGTGAGACAAAGTCAATCCTGTTCCTTTTAAAGGCAGAAAAAGGGGACAGTGGAGAGAGGGGAGTGAGATGGGAAATGGCTGGTGCTGGTTTCCACAAGTCATCTTCTCTGAAGGCCCCCAAAATCAGCACACACACACATTTTAGGAGAGAGGGAAAAATAAAAATCAGTCCTTCGGACATTTTCAAATACCACAGAAAACCGCACTGTATGCGGTCACTTGGGGCGGGGGCTCTGGTTTGGTTTGCGATTTGATGCAATGCCCTCTTGGAGGCAGCTGTGTTGGTTGGGGCATCAACCCTGGTGTGAGACCACACTTCACGGATGCACCTCTGATGCCCACTGGCCTCACCTGTGAGGAGCTCCCTCTCCTCTCACTATTGCCAGTTTAATTATTAGCTGTGGGTTTGAATCAAACTTGAAAGACATGCAAATTGCAGTCAGTTTTCACATTTGCAACTGATTTCCATATCCACATAATATCTCCGGCTTTTGGCACCCATCTGGAAACTTGGAATAGCAGTGGGTTTGCCCAGGAGGTAATTTTCCCTGATTCATTTTGAAAGTGAAGAGCCACAGGGCTGGTCCTCCAGCCAGTCTGAAGGCAGGGGTGGTCCCGCTTCCCAGAAGGGCTGCTCTGTCTCATCCCTCAGCTTCCTCAGAGGGAAGCAGGCCCGCAGGGGCAGAGTGGGGAAGGTATCGATTCAAAGACAATGGGAGCTGCTCACCAACCCAGGAGAGCCATCCAGGGGCCACGTGCAGTGCCCAGGGGAGGAGACCCCGGCTGCAGGGGCAGGGAGCCATGAGCAGGACCAGGGTCCAGGCTGTGCTCTGCGGGCCGGGCTCCCGCTTGCGAGGACTACCATGTCCCGCATCATCCCATCACGAGTGGCTACTCTCCTGGGCTGCGCTGGCACGCACTGACTTTCCAGCACGTTCTCCCACCGGGTCTGAAGCAGCACTTTTTCCTAGGGTCCTCTGCATTTCACTCTTGTCTCCTGTCACAGACTTTGCCCCTTTCTCTCGCCCTGAGGGAGCAAGTGTGAGCTAAGATAGTGGGCAACTCACTTCCCCCATCCGTCCCTCCTGAAGGCTGGAGTGTTAGGGAAAGGGGCGTGTTCCCTAGAATGAGTAAAGGGCAGGGTGCAGAAACCCAGCCGTACGTGGAGGAGGGCCAAGGCCCCACAGGTGTCTTGAAGATGCACAGACAACCTGAGGCTGCTGCCCGGGGGGCCTCCTCCTCCACGGTTTGGGGCGCCCCTGCCCACCAGTAGTGGCTGCCCCATTCCCATGCCTAGCCCGTGGATCTGGTGCTGAGAGGCTAATGAGGCTGGCCCTTTTTTAGAGGCTTTCGGGGCAGATGCCCTGGAAGGGGGCAGGGGGCCGTGGAAGGTGAGGACAAGCAGAGAATGTGCAGACTCGGAAGATCCCTTAGATGCAGCTGTTTGGACCTTGGGCTGCATTTTCCAGTGGAAGCGATGCTCTACGGGATGGTTTGTTTCCTAATGTGACGGTAGTGTTGAGATGCGCCTCTTGGGAATGAAGATTAGGAATGGAGATGACGGGGGTGGGTCAGAGGGCAAGCCTGGGGGCCCGCTCCCAAGTGCCCAGTAAGTGAGTCATCTTGAGCAAAACACAAGTCTGCTCCTGTGTGCTGGCCTTGCTCTGAGTGCTCACAGAAGCTCCCCAGAGGGGAGCTGTGTTTACCCTTCTTACAGGCGAGGAAACAAACACTTAACACCCACATAGGGTCAGCACTCAAGCCTCTAAGGCCTGCTGAGATCCTGGCTGCCTGACGCGAGTGAGCCCGCAGGAAAGAGGAGAGAGCTCACAGAGAGGACAGTGTGGGGAGAAGGGAGAATGTCTCAGGTTGTGGGGTGCCAGTCTGGGTGAGCCAGGGCTCCTCAGGGTGCAGATACCAGCCGCAGACCCAGACCCACCCATTTATGCCCTATCTCGTAGAAAATGGGTTTCCTCTTGGAAGCAGCAGCTGCCTGCTAAGCTCACAGACTACCATTCTTACAATTGGCTTGTCCATGCAGGACGTTGCCTTGCCTGACACAGGAGGGTCACAGAGGGGACTGGAGCAATAGCTGGGCATGGGAGTGGGGTTGGGGGGTGAGGGGGAAATGCCCGGGGGACTCTTGTGTCCTGACCCCTCCAGCTTAACCCAAAATCAGGATTTGTCTGAACCTGAAGCCTCCCTTGCTTTGTGCCCTGGTTGGAGCATGCAGGTCATGAGGAAAGACATCTTTTTTGAGCCGACTCTGACCTCTGGGTCCTGTGAAGTAATCGCTCTGCCCTCCTGGCGTCACACACTAGCCTGAAGCTGCTCACAGCACCACCCACTCCTGCTTGCTCAGCTCTCCCTTGTCACACTGCCCAGCACAAGAACATCAGCATGGATGGGTGGGGTCTCCCTGTTGCTCAGCTCTCACAGTCCGCAGTCCTCAGCATGGGTGGGGTCTCCCCATCACCCAGCCCTTCACTCTTAGCTAGACCTCACAGCATGGAGTCAGCTGGCCTGGCTGCAAACTGTACAAAAGAGCAAACGGGGATGTGATTTTCCTGGGGCTGCTGTGACAAAATACCACAAACTGGGTGGCTTGAAGCAACAGAATTTATACTCTCACAATTCTGGAGGCCAGAATCTTGAAATCAAGGTGTCCGCAGGGCCCTGTTCCTTTCAGAGGCTCTAGGAGCGAATCCGTACTGCCTCTCCACCTTCTGGTGGCCTGAAGCCACATCTCTTCATTTCCACTGCATTTGTGTATCACCTCTTCCTCTTGTATGTCTGTCTCAAAATTCCATCTGCCTCTTTCTTATAAGGACACTTGTCAGTGGATTTAGCATCCACCAGATAATTCTATGTGATCTGCTCGTCTCAAGGTTCTTAATCTAACTGCATATGTAGAGGCACTTTTTCTAAGTAGGTCACATTTACAGGTTCCTGGAATTAGAGTTTGTACATATCTTTTGGGAAGCAACAATTCAGCCTGTTACAGTCTGCCCTCTGTTTGTCCCCAACTCACATCCATGCCACATACAAAATACACTCATCCCATCCCAACATCTCCACAAGTCTCAACCCATTCCATAACAGCTCTAAATCCAAAATCTCATCAGCTCCAGTCTCATGACTTGAATCATCTAAATCCCAGTATTGGAGACACTCTTGGTATGATCCATCCTGGGGCAAAGTTCCTCTCCATCTCTGACCTGGGAAACCAGAAAACAAATTTTCTGATTTCAAAACACAGTGGTAGGACAGGCATATGATACCAGTGACGGACTGTTCCTACTCCAAAGGGAGTTGGGGAATGGAAGTTAGGAAGGGTCACAAGAGTTACTGTTTCCTATCGGGCACGTGAGGAGCTGGGAAGTTGATACTCCATCCTAACAAGTTAAAGGCTGAAGAAACTGAAAGTCAACAACTCTTCCTAGATCCATCAAGGAAGTGAGGTCACAGGGCAAACTTTCTAATTCATTCTATGAGGCCAGTTTTTCCTTAACACAAAACCAGACAAAGGCATTCAAAGAAAAGAAAACTACAGACCAATATTTCTCATGACCATAGATGCAAAAGTCGTCAACAAAATATTAGCAGATCAACAGTACATAAATTGATTTCACACAATGGCCAAGTGGGATTTATCCCATTTTTGCAAGACTGGTTCAACATTCAAAATTCAATCAATATAATCCATCACATCAACAGACTAAAGAAGAAAAATCACATGATCATATCAATAGCCATAGAAAAAGCATGTGACAAAATCCAATGCCCATTCATGATAAAAACTCCCAGCAAACTAGGAACAGAGGGAAACTTCCTCAATTTCATAAGGAACATCTACAAAAAAATCAACTGCAAATATCATATTTAATGGTGAGAAACTAGAAGCTTTGCTGCTATGATCAGGAAGAAGGCAAAGGTGTTCCTTCTCACTATTCCTTTTGAACATTGTACCGAAAGTCCTAGCTAAAGCAATAAGACAAGAAAAGGAAATAAAATGTACACTGTATGGGAAGAGAAAAATGAAACTGTTTTTGCTTGCTGATGATATGATTGTCTATGTAGAAAATCTGAAAGAACTGATGTCCCCTCTGCAAAAAAACTGCCAGAACTAATAGACAATTATAGCAAGGTTGCAGGATACAGTGTTAATATACAAAAGCGAATCACTTTCCTATGTACCATCAATGAACATACGGCAGTTGAAATTAAAAACACAATGTCATTTATATTAGCACCCCTCCCCCAGATGAAATATTTAGGTAAAAAGCTAACAAAATATGTATAAGATCTATAGGAGAAAAACTACAAAAACTGATGAAGGAAATCAAAGAGGAGCTAAATAGAGATTTGGCATCCACAGATAGGAAGACTCAATATTGTCAAGATGTCAGTACTTCCCAACTTGATCTATAAATTCAATGCAATTCCAAAGTCCTAGTAAGTCATTCTGTGGCTATCAACAAACTGATTCTAAAGTCCGTATAGAGACGCAAAAGACCAAGAATGGGTGACTCAGTATTGAATGAGAACAGAGTCAAAGGACCGACGTAACTTGACTTCAAGACTACTATAATGCTGTAGTACTCAAGACAGTGTGGCACTGGTAAAAGAGTAGACAAATGAGTAAAAGAGAATAGAAAGCCCAGAAACAGAGAGTCACACAAATGTAGTCATCAGATCTTTGACAAAAGGGCAAATGGCAATACAGTGGAGCAAATAAAGTCTTCTCAAGAAATGGTCCAAGAACAACTGGATATCCACATACCTCTCGCCACCAAAAAAAATGAATCTTACATCTTTCAGAAAAATTAACTCAAAACTGATCATAAACCTAAATGGAAAAGATACAACTATACCTGGAAGATAACACAGGAGAAAACCTAGACGACCTTGGGCGTAGTGTTGCCTTTTTAGATACAACAACAACGTCATGATACATGAAAGAAAGAACTGATAAGTAGACGTCATTAAAATCTAAAATTTCTGCTCTGTGAAAGGCAATGTAAAGAGAATGAGAAGCCAAGCCACAGACTAGAAGAAAATATTTGCAAGAGACATACCTGATAAATGACTGTTATCCAAAGCACTGAGTGAACTGTGGTATAGCTAGACAATGGAATGTCATTCAGCACTAAAAAGAAATGAGCTGTCAAGTCATGAAAAGACATGAAAGAGACATGAATGTGTATTACTAAGTGAAAGAAAACAATCTGAGAAGGCTGCATACTATATGATTCCAACTCTATGATGTTCTGGAAAGGGCAAGACTGTGGAGACAGAAAAAAAGACGAATGGTTTCCAGGGACTGGGAGGGGAGAGAGAGATGCATAGGCAAAGCACGAGATTTTTAGGGCAGTGAATCTACTATAATAGTGGATACATCTGTCAAAACCCATAGAATATAGAGCATCGAGTGAACCAGTATGGAGATTCCTCGAAAGACTAAAAATAGACTTACCATATGACCCAGTAATCCTGCTCCTGGGCATATATCCAGACGGAACCCTACTTCAAAAAGACACCTGCACCCCAATGTTCATAGCAGCACTATTTACAATAGCCAAGACATGGAAACAGCCTAAATGTTCTTTGACAGATGACTGGATAAAGAAGTTGTGGTATATTTATACAACGGAATACTATTCAGCTGTAAAAAATGACAACATAACGCCATTTGCAGCAACATGGATGCTCCTGGAGAATGTCATTCTAAGTGAAGTAAGCTAGAAAGAGAAAGAAAAATACCATATGAGATTGCTTATATGTGGAATCTAATAAAAAGAAAAGAAAAGAAAAAGACAAATGAACATAAATACAAAACAGAAACAGACTCATAGACATAGAATACAAACTTGTGGTTGCCATGGGGGAGGAGGGTGGGAAGGGAGAGACTGGGAGTTCGAAATTTGTAGATACTGACAGGTATATATAGAATAGATAAACAAGATTATACTGTACAGCACAGGGAAATATATACAAGATCTGTGGTAGCTCACAGTGAAAAAGAATGTGGCAATGAATATGTGTATGTTCATGTATGACTGAAAAATTGTGCTCTACACTGGAAATTAACACAACATTGTAAACTGACTATAACTCAGTAAAATAAAATTAAAAAAAAAAAGTGAACCCTAATGTAAGCTATGGACTTTGGGCGACAATGATGTGTCAATGTAGGCGTATCGATTATAACATACGTACCCCTCTGTTGTGGGATTTTGATAGTGGCGAGACACTGTGGGGAGAGGGCATACCTTCTCTGTACTTCACGCTCAATTTTGCTGTGAACCTGAAACTGCTCTAAGAAAGAAAAATTACTTTAAAAAAAAAAATAGGAAGGGAAGGAGAGAGGGAAGAAGGAAGGAAGGAAAGAAAGGAGTCTCTGGTCCAAGCAATACCAAAATCCAGCAGGGCAAATTCTGTTCAGTTTCAAGACCTGAGAATAATCCTCTGTGATTCAAGGCTTTGCCCTCTGGGCCCAAGACTCCACTCTTGGAGTCATTCTTTCTCTTGAAGGACAGAACATGTCAGCAACTCATTAACTATCAGCCTGTTTCCTGCCTGTAGGATTTCAGAAGTCCAAGAGCCCTTTCTCACTCTGTCTCTTTCTGTCTAAACTGGCAGTGTTTCTGCTGATTAACATTCTCCCAAAAACTTGTGGGTCTCCTGTGTTTGTCATGGAGATCCACACCATCAGACAAGAAGGTCCTCCATAGATCTTTCCTGGGTAACCCCATCTCTAGGCTGGTTTCTGCTGAGATGGCTGAGTGCGTCCATGAGACACACCCTCAGTCTCTTCAGCCACACTGTTGGCTTTCTCACCAGTGCACACTTTGCTAACCATGAATCTCCCAATGGTAGCATCTTTTGCTATCTGAACAGGCTGAGAATTTCCCAAATCCTCAATTTCTGTCTTCCCTCTCAAATGTTACTTACACATGGCAAGGGAAACCAGGATACACCTTCAAAACTTTGCTTAGAAATCTCCTCTTGTTTGTTTACAAGTTCTGTGTAGAACACAGTCCGGCTGAGTTCTCTGCCACTTTACAAGTTTGCTCCAGTTTCCAATAACATGTTACTCATTTCCTTCTGGGCACTCGCTGGCAGAGGTTTGCACATCCATATTTATACCATAGTCTCTCCAAGGCAGTTTAGGCTGCTTCTATCATGGGTCTCAAAACTTTTCAAGCCACTACCTAATTCTAAAGCCACTTCCATATTTGCAAGCATCTATTGAATGGCACCCCACCCCCGGGTAATAACATCTCTATTCGTTTCCTGGGGCCACCATAACAAAGGACCACAAACTGGGTGGCTTGAAACAACAGAAATTCACTCTCTTACAGGTTTGGAGGCCAGAATTCTGAAATCATGGTAGTTGGCTGGGCTGCATCTTCATCTGGGCTCATCTGGGGCTCTTCCAAGTGTATCCAGGTTGTTGGCAGAACTGAGCTCCCTGCAGCCATGAGACTGAGGTCCCCATTTCCTTTCTGGCTGTCAGCTGGGCCGCTCTGAGCCCTTCTGGGTCACCCCTGTTCCTTGCCCCATGGCTCCCTCCATCTTTACACTAGCAGCTGCCAGCCAAATCCTTCGCATGCTGTGAATCTAGGCCCCCCTTCTGCAGCTAGCTGGAGAAAACTGCTTTTAAAGGGAGTCATGTGATTAGGTCAGGCCCACCTGGATATCTCCCTGTCTTAAGGTCCCCTGATCTGGGACCTTGATTCTGTTGGCAAAATCCCTTTGCAGCAGTACCTTATTAGCACTTGATTAAATAACTGGGAGAGACCGTGTGTACACCAAGGCAGGAATTTTGAGGGTATCTTAGGATCTGCCCCTCCCTGTTTTCAGCATCGCAGGAAAGCTGTGACCAGAGGGAGCCCTAGGCAGGCCCAGAGGTGATGCCGGAGCCCGTGTTAGGGTCTGGCTGCATCAGCTATAACCTCCTGTGGCTGGGACTCCTCCACCCTTCCAGTGAGGCCCACCAGGGATCAAGGGAGTACCATTTGTACCCAAAGGGCATGCCTGGCACACAGTTGGCACCAAACCCCATTTAGGGTCGTGATTGCATAAGGTCCAGTTGGGTGGTATAGGGGAGGACCCCTGAGGGCTGTGCGGCTGGGAGAAGTTACTTTTTATTGCCCTAGACTTTGAAGCCCCCAGCTTGGGGGTGTCCCTGAGCAGGGGAGTATCTCGTGGAGTGATGGGAACGAAGAAGCAAAAAGCAGAAGGCCTGGGACAGGGTCCTGGGGAGAGGAAGGCGTGGGAGGTCCTAGGGCCCCTTCCTGTAAGGAGGGCCCCATGCCCGGGACAGGTAAGGTCCCCCAGGAAGATGTCAACTGTCCCTGTGGAAGGACTCCATGCTTGGCACCCACCTCTGACCAGTCTCTTTCAGAAAGAGGGACTGGGCACTTTGTGCATTTGTACGGCTGAATTCGCTGTATGTGCTGGGCATGACTAAATCCCCGTCTCTCACCAAAAGCAGATGTTTATCTCCAGATGCCATCCCAGCGAGCACATAGCCTGAATAAATAAATAAATTACGCTGCAATTTCAGAGGAAAGCATGCCTGTCAGTATTGGCTTTCGTGATTTTCAAGGGAGAAAGTTCCAAAACAAAAATCTGCTTAGATTTGGGAATGATACCTCCTCCAAAGCTTAATTCTTTCCTTATGTTTAGAGTCTGATAAAAATGAGATACAGATTGAGGCTCGTTTTAATACAGCCCTGCTATCGGGATGGTGCTGAAACGATCAAGATACATTTTGTGCAGAAAGAAGTATTCTGCTCATTCATTTGTTGAGCACGCTGGCTTCTGAGTGTGGAGATGCCTGGGCCCCACCCTCAGAACCCCACACTCCAGCCCCCCGGGAAGGTGTGAGAGTAAGTTGCTCGCCTCAGCGAGGCAGAAGGGGCTGGGCGGCATGGGCCAGGCAGTAGTCAGAGAGCAGGGGATTGGCTCCTGGATGGGCCCGGTCCAGAGCTCAGGTGGCATCTCCCGGCAGCTAAAATCTGAAGTGTATGGAAGGCGGGAAGAGGGTGGACTCTGAGCGGTCTCTCTTTATGAGAGAGGTCTTCAGTAAGCACCAGGGCCAGGGGAGCAAAAGACCCGCACCCTCCAGACACCAGGCCTAGGCAGGGAGACACGGCGAAGCCCCAGGGGGGTTTCTGGGAACAATAAGTGAGGTGATACAGCGGTACCGGCACACGCGGTGTCGCCTCCCAGACAAGCACGTCTGCATGCAGGCTGCCCACAGCCTCGGCAACCTTCAGCTGACCTTGGGAGGCTGCCAGCCCCTTGCTGAGGCTCCCACCTTCCAAGCAGATCTGTGGCCTCTTCACTCCCTAACCTCCTGCTCCTCAGCCCTTGGTCCCCAGGATTTGCACAGGAGACTGACCAGGAGCCCTGTCCAGGGCTGGCCTCTTTCCCTCCCAAGTCCAGGGCTAGGTTTGGTCAGGGGACACATGCCTGGGGCTATCCAAGGGCACAGTGGGACCAGCCTTGTGAGATAGAAGACGGAGGGCTGGTCTGGCTTCAGAACAGAGGATCCAGTCGGAGAGAATGTTCTGACCAGTAGCTCACCAGGCTCCCTTGGTGCTGTTGTGGGCTAGGAGCCTGGCCCAGGGTGTCCAGTTCCAGGACTAGGAGTTCTGCCTCCTGATGGGTGAGTCCACCCATGTCCTGTTCTGTTGTCGGGAAGTACCCCCATACCCTCCGCAAGATGCTATGCAGCCCAAGGCAGGGATGGTTCTGAGGCTGTCAGCTCCAAACTCTCTCCACCCACAGGACATTAGTTATAGGGCCTGAATTAGGAGATGTGAGTATTATCAGCCAGGATAGTTAAAGGAATGGTGTTCCTTTGGGTGGCGTGCCAAAGCCACTTAGCTGCCACTACTCTCAGCTGCACATTGGCATCTTTTAGGGAGATGGAAACCTGTGTCTGGGCAGAAGTGTTGCCATCTCAGCAGGACTTGAGTTTGGTCTCCATGTGTGTGATCAACCTTGCTCCTTGCCCACTCCAGTCCAGCATATGGTGCATATGCTGTGTGGGCTCTGGCTTCCCATCCAAGTATGCGGACTTGTCATGCAATGTTGAAGTCTTCCTTTTGGTGACAGCCAGGTTGTACTGGAACTAGGAGTCATCATTCCCTTTTTCATTCTCTGTGCACTCCCTATGCAACAGTTAATTAGCACCACCTCAGGACCGACCACAACAGTGAATCCTTGTACTGCATCATGCCATCTGAGTGGCCCATCAGTGTAAGTCACGGGTCACAGCAAGCAGTAACTATGGAAGGCCAGCAATCTGTGTCCTACCCACTGGACACTAAATAGAGTTGCTTTCACCAGGTTTTTGTGACACTATATGAACTTCTTACTCTTCTCCCGGTCTTCTGCCTCAGCCACAGGTCCTGGACATTTCACACCCCAAGGAGGAGCTTCCCAGGATGTGAGACTTTGGCACGAACACTGAGGAAGGTGCTTCCAAATCCTGGGACCTGAGGGACCTTAATGAATGTAGGGTCCACGTGGTCTCCCCGGCTGGAGAGGCACAGCAATAAAGAAATTCATCAGCCAAAGTGGCTTCACAGTGTTAAACCTCCCACCTGTGTTGCTCAAATAAGCAAGGCACACGGATCCTTGGTGGGGGCATCCTATACTAGTTTCCTGTGCTCTCCCAGCTCCACTCCAGCAGCTTCCTCCCTCCGTGGGAGAGGGACCACATGCTCATCAGAGGGCTCCAAGGGCTGGCTGGGAAGGGCATGGGACGCACACAGCTGCGGGGCTCCCTTCGGCTCATTGGCTGCTAGCTTTGAGGGGCCCACGTGACAGGGGCCCTGTTCCTGATGCACTGCCCACAGAAACTTGGGGTGAGCTCTGGCCTCTGGAAGGGCTGAGGAGGCTGGATCAGACATGGGATTTCTCCTGGAAGGTCAGGAACTGTGGTGCCCCAAGGTCTCTGCGGGGCAGCAGGAGTCCATGTTCCCCAGTATTGCCCCACCCTCCTGCCGCCCAGGGTAGGGTGCCACGCCTAGCTGGCCAGGCTTTTGGCACCTGGGAGGGGGGAACGTGCAATGAGACAGCTACACCAGCTCACCCAGGCCGAGGCTCCAGATGGGGATGGTGGCTTCCGCAGGTGGACCCATAGCCAGCTTCCCACCCCAAGGGGCAGAATCACCCTCACAGCCTCATCTCTCAGCCCCACCCTCCCTGAGTGCGGTCAGTTCCTCCCCGGTTGCCGTTGGTCCCAATCCCCACTGCAGTGTATGTGATGCCTTGTCGCAGCCACAAGGAGGCTTTGGGCCAGCTTTCCACTGAGGAAAGGGAGGCTGCTGTCCATCCTCCCTTCCTGAGCCTGGCTCATCTTCTCCTGTAGTGACGGATGACACTGCACAGGGCTGAGGGAGAGGCCGCTGAGGAGGATTTAGGATGAAGTGAGGCCCCTGGTTTAATCCCCACCACCTGACTGAGGGGAACAGAAGTTGAGGCCAGAGGGAGAGTGTTGCATCCCCTAGGCTGCCAGGGGCCCCGCTGTAGTGAGAGCCAAAAACATACAGTCTTACCCTGAGACGGAGCACAGGGCAGACAATTTCTGAGTCCACCCTCTGGGAAGAACTATCCTGCCCAGGAGATCAGTCATTTCTCCCCAACTCCAGTCCTGTGTTTTCAGGTCTTTGCTGAAGGATGACAAATAAGTTTCAAAAAGTTTAAGGAAATCAAGATTTTAAAGTAGAAAAATTCACAAGCACAGAATCTGCAAATAAGGAGGATCCACTATAATTAATGAAAATGCCAATCAATTAATTAATGGTTTGTGTTTACTTTCTCTAAAAAAGGATTGTGCTGGCTTAAAATAAAAATACTGTATATGCCAAAAAAAAAAAAACAAAAACAAAAACAAAAAAAACTATCAGCCAATATCGTTGATGAGCATAGATGCAAAAATCCTCAACAAAATATTAGCAAACAGAATCCAACCACACATAAAAAAGATCAAACACCATGATCAAGTTGGGTTCATCCCAGGGACACAAAGATGGTTCAACATATGCAAAGTAATCAAGGTAATACCACACACCAAGAGAAAGGACTAAAATTACATGATCATCTCAATAGATGCAGAAAAAGCATTTGATAAAATTCAACATCCAATTATGATAAAAGCTCTAACCCAAGAGGGTATAGAAATTAAAGATGACTTAAAGCAATGGAAAGATATCCCGTGTTCTTGGATTGGAAGAATTAATATTGTTAAAATGGCCATACTACCTAAAGCAATCTACAAAATTAATGTGATCCCTATCAAATTACCCAGGACATTTTTCACAGAACTGGAACAAATAATCCTAAAATTTGTACGGAATCACAAAAGACCCAGAATTGCCAAAGCAATACTGAAGAAAAAGAATGAAGCTGGAGGAATAACCCTCCTAGACTTCAGATAATACTATAGAGCTACATAATCAAAACAGCATGATGTTGGTACAAAAACAGACATATGGATCGATGGAACTGAATAGAGAGCCCAGCAATAAATCCACAAACTTTTGGTCGATCAATCTTTGACGAAGGAGGCAAGAATATACAATGGAGTAAAGCCAGTCTCTTCAGCAAATAGTGTTGGGAAAACTGGACAGCTGCATGTAAATCAATGAAGTTAGAATAGTCCCTCACACCATAGACAAAAATAAACTCAAATGGCTTAAAGACTTAAAATAAGACAAGACACTATAAACCTCTTATAAGAAAACATAGGCAAAACATTATCTGATATAAATCTCAGCAATGTTCTCCTAGGGCGGTCTACCCAGGCAGTAGATATAAGAGCAAAAATAAACAAATGGAACCCTAATTAAACTTATCAACTTTTGCACAGCAAAGGAAACCATAAGCAAAACAAAAAGACAACCTATGGAATGGGAGAAAATATTTGCAAAAGATGACACTGACAAGGGCTTAATTTCCAGAATGTATAAACAGATCATACAACTTAATAATGAAAAACAAACAACCCAATCTGAAAATGGACAGAAGACCTAAACAAACTGTTCTCCAATGAAGCATACACATGGCCAATAGGCACATGATAAAATGCTCAATATCGCTAATTATCAGAGAAATGCAAATCAAAACTACAATGAGGTATCACCTCGCACCAATCAGAATGGCCATCATTCAAAAGTCCACAAATGACAAAATGCTGGAGAGGCTGTGGAGAAAAGGGAACCCTCTTACACTGCTGGTGGGAATGCAGTTTGCTGTAGCCATTGTGGAAAACAGTATGGAGATTCCTCAAAAGACTAAAAATAGACTTACCACATGATCCAGCAATCCCACTCCTGGGCATATATCCAGAGGGAACCTTAATTCAAAGAGATACATGCACCCCAGTGTTCACAGCAGCACTATTTACAACAGCCAAGACATGGAAACAATCTAACTGTCCATCGACAGATGACTGGATAAAGAAGCTGTGGTATATTTATACAATGGAATACTATTCAGCCACAAAAAGAATAAAATAATGCCATTTGCAGCAATATGGATGGGTCTAGAGAATGTCATTCTAAGTGAAATAAGCCAGAAAGAGAAAGAAAAATACCATTTGATATCACTTACATGTGGAATCTAAAAAAATGACAAACTTATTTGCAAAACAGAAACAGACTCTCAGACATAGAGAACAGACTTGTGGTTACCAGAGGGGGAGGAGGGCGGGAGGGGATAAACTGGGAGGCTGAGATTTGCAGATACTGATATATATAGAATAGATAAACAAAGAGTTCGTACTGTAGAGCACAGGAAACTATATTTGATATCTTGTAGTAACTTGTGGTGAAAAAGAATATGAAAATGAACATACGTATGTTCATGTATGACTGAAGCATCGTGCTGTACACCAGAAATTGACACAGCACTGTAAACTGACTATACTTCAATAAAATACATATACACACAGAGAAAAAAATACATGGATATGGAATGCTTAAAACTAGAAAAAATGCTTAGGGAACTCTAACCATTTTGTGGAGGAGGGAACAAACTAGGAAACTGGGTGGCGTCACCTCGGGAGGCTGGGCCAATGCCAAATGGCCCTGTAAATATGTGCTTGTGTCATATTTCCAGATGAATGTGGGCAGGCTGAGTTCACAGGAGAAACCAGTTTTTTTCCATGCACCACCTTCCACATAGAGCTGTCTGGGGTCCTTCTCTGAGGCAGGGGCAGGGCAGGTGCTAACTGCAGCCTGCAATTCTAGACCCTTCTGGTGTTTCCATGACCCACAACCAGTGGAACTAAATGTCTGCATAGATTAGGGATGGCTCCAGATTCCTTGCAAGTGATGGGTGCTTCTTGCTGACTTTTATTATTTATAATTAAAAAGCAAGCAGCTGTATTGAGCTTTGCAAGCCAAGTTTTCCTTCTCTGGAGCTTCTGGATCAATTTAATTTAAAGGTGTCTTGATATTGCAAAGCAAGCTTAAAAACAAAATATTGAATTTGCTGCACAACCAACAAAATAAATGGTAGCTGATACTGACCGTAAAACAGCCTCTTCCTTGATTACCTTCGTAAAAGTCACAGTTTAAATACGTAGTAGTGTCCTCTGTAAAAAATTGCACAACCGAAAAGTTGAGAGTTATTTTTTTTTAATTTTTAATTGAGGCATAGCCAATTTACAATGTTATTAGTTTCTGGTGTACAGCATAGTGATTCGGTTTTGCTTATATTATTTTTCATATTCTTTTTCATTATAGGTTACTATAAGATATTAAATATAGTTCCATCTGCTAAACAGTATGCTAAACTTGTTGTTTATTTTATATAGAGAGAGTTATGTTTTATTTGGTGAACTTAAAGCTTGGGATGGCAGAGGCTGCTCCAAAGAGGCAGGGGAGGAGCCAGGATACGTAAGAGTCATTGTAACAAAGACCAGGTAGTCAGAACATCAAAAGATTACTGTTAATTAAAGAAAACCAGATAGCTCAAGTTAAGTAATTTAGTACTTTTCTAGGTACAGGAAGATCCAAAAATCTGGGCTCACCGAAACCATTCCTTTGATAAGCACCTTAGCCGTCTAGGGCCAGCATCTCATGCTTTCCAGCCTGCATCTTTTCAGGGGGCATCGCTGCAGGTGGCTGCCGTGGCTGAGGACTTGTCAGAGGGCAGCCTGCTCGTCTCCATCCTGAGCTCCCCCCCCCCCCCCCGCTCACTGGAGGCGGTGAGCTGGGAGCGGCAGGGTGGCCACAGGGGCTGAAGTCTTGGTGGCTGCGCACTTTGTTCACTCATATGGCAGGCAGTATTTTTCATCCACTGTAGCAAATGTATCATTAGACTGATTTGAAATCAAGCTGGAAAGCCGTGATCTCCTCTCTGGGATTCTTCTTCAGTCGTAATTTTTATCTTATTCATGAGTTGACCGTTGAACACCAATTCCTATAATAATAACTGGTCCTGGAGAACCATTTGCAGTGGTCACTATGCAGACACGTGTTCACCAGGTGCCCAACGGGTTGGGAGCCTGTGTGCCTCCCCTCTGGAACTTTCCTTTTTAGTACGCCCTGGGGTGATATTCTCAAACCTATGTTAGTAGATATTCTTTGTGAAGGGAAGGAAGAGAAGAAATTAACATTGGAAAAATTGTTTTCTTCTCTAGTTATTTTTTAATCTACAGAAGGAAAAGGAGGTTATTTGCAGGCAAAACTCTGATTGCAGACACAGGGTTTGTGGGTCTGAAAGCCCACACTGCAAGAACCATCAGGAGAACTTTGGCCACGCTCGCCCTGTGGAGCAATGCCTGCCCTGGGCTGCTGGCCAGTTTCATGGCTTTCTATGAAGTCAGGTGCGTTTGTAATGTTGTGCAACATTTCTATATGTTCAGGAATTTGTCCCACAAACTTCTTTCCCATGGAACTGGGCCCAGGAGGAGGAGGTCGTGTCTCAATCACCTTTGGTGGCCACTCCATGGCAGCGTGGCTGGGCTCCTGAAGCATGTGCCAACCCACTAAAACCAATGTGGGAAAGTTGCTCTGGGACTTTGTCCCCCACCAACTCAGATGTAATTATGCAGTTATTTATTCATATGTGAGTGTGTGTGCACACACATGGGCAGATAGACATACAGGTGCAGACAGACTGAAGCACAAGCAATGCACATGGAGACACACACACGTGGAGACCTGCAGTCCCACGCAGAAACACGCAGACACATGGAAACACACGGACACATGGAACCATGAAGACACATGGAAACATGCAGGCACATGCAGACAGGCACACGTACACAGGCTACACTCAATGCACCTTGTTCCAAAAGGTTTTAGAACAGCTTCTAAAGGCTGCATAAAATATTTCAGAAAATAGATTAGTTACAAGAAGGAAAATTTGGGAAAAGGACAGTGATATCAGTGGAAGTAGGGATAGAAGCTAACAGAAAGCATAATGATGATAATGCAGTGAAAGCTCTGACATCACTCAGCATGTGCCGAGGCTGAGGGGTGTATGATCATCCTGCATTGCACAGGTGAGAGGTTGCATGCCCGGTTGCCTGTTCTGGGATCTTTGCATGGCATCACCATGTGAGGCACAGAACCCTCCACCAGGAACCTCCCCCCGTCAGGAACCCCTCGGAGCTGCATCTATGACCAGCAACAGGCGATGCCTGGCGCACGTCAGTGCCTCTGCGTGACAGAACAGGCTTCCCTCCTGAGGCCTCTGTGGCTGTGCTCTGCTCCCACAGCCCGTGTCTGGTGTCTGTCACACTCCAGATGAATGCTATGGCTTTGGCATTTACAAGGGCCATAGCTGAATCATTGTGGGCTGTTCTCTTGGGGCCAGATACAGTTTGGAAATCAGAGAGGGTACTTTGAGGAGGGTTTGGGAAGCTCATGTCTGGACACCCCCTGTATCACCATCTCTGCCCTTTGTTTGTTCCGAGAAAGGACTGGCAGCCAAGAGACCTGTCCCAGCTGTGGCCATGGGGTCCCAGACAGTTCCTTCCCTCTCCGGGCCTTTCCAGCTTGGCTCTCAAGTCAGTAAGGGCCGCTGCGTCTTGGGTCATTTAAGTGAGTTTGTTTTTTTCTGGTCAGGCAGCCTCTGCATTCACATGGTAGGGACAGAAACCACAGCTGGGACGTCAGAGCAGAACAGGTGCAAATTCTCAACTGATTAGATGCCATCTGGCAGCCTGGAAGAGCTAGAGTGGAAGAGAAGCAAAAACTCAGGTAAAACAGGATCCTTATGGGACAGATGCATGATCAGGATCCTGCCAGCCTTTGTAGGACTCATACTGTCTGAGGGTCTCCTGTTTGTTTAAATCCTTGCCTGTCTGTCCCCACCCAGCAACTGGGGTGTAAAAGCCATAAAATCTAGGACTTTCTCCAAAATTATTGATGATTGAGCTGGAGGCTTCATCTCAGGTGCATGTAAGGGCCTCATTTGGCAGCCTGAGTGAGGTGGAACAGCCCAAATAAGATGGAGCAGCAAAAGTGAGGTGGAGTAGCCTGGGTGAGGTGGAGTAGCCTGGGTGAGGTGGAGTAGCCCAGATGAGGTGGAGCAGCCTAGATAAGGTGGAGTAGCCCAGATGAGGTGGAGCAGCTCAGATGAGGTGGAGCAGCCCAGGTGAGGTGGAGAAGTAATGTACACATCATTCTCCGAGAAACAGCATGTTGGATTTGGGTCACAGCTATGGCCTCCCAAGGGACAATTTGAAGGCTGTTGAGCTGTCACACTTGGTTGTTTCCATCCAAGCCCCATCAACCACGAGTTTCCTTTAATGAGAACAGTGCAGATTGTATAAATCTTTCCCAGCCTCCCCAGTGGCTCTGGTGATTTTAATCCAGCTGATTATGGTCTCTGTTACAAGTACATACTCAACTCTGCCGTTATAGAGTAGAAGCAGCCAGCGACAATTCAGAAATGAAAAGGTGTGGCTGTTTCTTTTTACACCCCTTTTTCAGTTTTATTATGTAGAATTATTACAGTTCGACTGCACACACACATTATATCGCATGTAAATACATATAAACAGTACACTGCACATTTTTTTTAGTTTTCATATATGTACTGGTCATTGTTTCTGAGAACAGATTAGAGCTTTAGCTTTTCAAACTTACATAGCTACCAAAGGAATAAAGCCAACTACAAAATAAGAATCAACAGAACATGGTAATCCAACCATAAAAGACAGTCAAATGTGCTTACACATATTCAAGAAATGAAAATAATAATTAGTTCATTTTGTCCTTATTATTACTGTTATTAATTTTTAGATTCCTCATATAAATGATGTCATATGGCATTTTTCTTTCTCTTTCTGGCCCACTTCACTTAGAATGACAACATTCAGGTCCATCTACATTGCTGCAAATGGCGTTATATTATTCTTTTTTATGCCCGAGTAGTATTCCATTTTCCTTTATCCAGTCACCTGTTGATGGATATTTAGGTTGTTTCCATGTCTTGGCTATTGTAAATAGTGCTGCTATGAACATTGGGGTACAGGTGTCTTTTTGAATTTTATTTTTCTCTGGATATATGCCCAGGAGTGGAATTGCTGGAATGTGGCTGTTTCAATATGACTTCATTTATAAAGCAGGGGGCAGCCAGCCTTGGCCTGTGGGCCATGGTTTACCAGCCCCTGTCCTGGATCAGCTCATCAGTTTGCACATGTGCTCTAAGACCACCTTAAAACAGACAAACCCCCTCCCCACATCCCCAGTGTCCTCTCCACTTACTGCTTCTCCAAGAGGCTCTAAACTCTCCCCTGTGATTGCCCCCCAACCACCACCCAGGAATCTCTCCCTCCAGACAGACTCCTGTCCCTGCTACTCGCTGACACCTGAGATCTGCCTGTGCGGTCCTTGGAGGCTTCCACCTACATATCATTCTACCTGCGATGTCCTGGGAGGGGCCCGAACAACAGGATGAAGGGCAGACTCACCCCTGCACAGAGGCCCATGGGAAGTGGGAGCTCTGTGCACACTCACAGTCAGGTTCTTTGCAGTGAGAAAAGGGAGACCTGGGGTCTCCTGACCAGGGCGGACTCTGGGTGCTGACCAAGGGGTGATCTGATTCACATGCCATGAAACCCTGGATGCCCAGAGTGTTGACAAACTGCTGGGATGTGACAGGGCTGGCAGTGGGTGGCAGAGGGCCTTGGCTCAGGAGGACATGTTGGAGCTTCTCTGGTCAGAGGTGGCAGAGAAGGCCAGGCCCCGGGTCCAGGAAGCTGCCCTGAATTCCAGTTCCTCTTGGCAGAATCCAGCCCAGGTCCCTAGATGCTAGAGGGGCACTTGGTAGGCTCCATGGGGCAGAGTAGCAGAGGTGAGATGCCGGAGGCTGGAGGCTGGGCAGCAGACAGGAGAATAGAGGGCAGGGACCAGCTCCTGGCCTGTCATGTGGCCTCCTCTGACCCACGTGGTGGACCGAGAAACATAATTTAGAAAATCCTCATGGCGTCACCAAACTGGACTGGACTGCTGCTTCCTGGAAGGGTGGATTTGCCCTCTTTTCCCTGTGAGGGTAATTCAGGACCACTGGGGCCACCAGAGATGACTCACAGGAGGACTCAAGGCTCACAGTCAGTCCCGGCCTTGGGTTTCTGGGTGTTTTGGGCCCGAGGAGATACGCTGTCTCCAGGGCAGTCGGGCCTGGGCTCTGCAGTCAGGATTTTCCTTGTGCTCGGGTAACCCCTGAGCTGGCTGGGACTGACATACCCATCGCCTCCTTTAACCTGCCCTCTCCAAGTCCCTGTTTTCAACCCTAGGGACTCCGTCCCCTAGGAGTCAAGCGGCTGAATCATATGGTAATTCTATACTTCACTTTTTGAGAAACCATCCTTCTGTTTCCCATAGTGGATGCACCGCTTCACATTTTCACCAGCAGTGCACACAGATTCCCATTTCTGAACATCCTCGCTGACACTTGTTATTTTCTGCTTCCTTTCTGCGTCTCAGCAGTTACAAAGTAGTATTTGGTTGTGGCCTTCATTTACACACCCTTAATGACTGATAATGATGGACAGTCTTTCATATGCTTGCTGGTCATTTGTGTATCTTCTTTAAAATATCTATTGAAGTCCTTTGCCCATTTTTTAGCCGGGTTGTTTCTCCTTTTGCTGGTGAATTGAAAGAATTCCTTATATATTCTGTATGCTAGACTCTTTTCAGATATAGGACTTGCAAGTTTTTCCCATTCTGGACATGATCTTTTCACCTTATTAATGTCCTCTGATGCACAAACATTTTTAATTTTGATGAAGTCTGTTTTTCTTTTATTGCTTGTGCTTTTGGCGTCATATCTGAGAAGCCATTGTCAAATCCCAGATCATGAAGGTTCTCCCCTGCGTTTTCTTCTATGAGTTTTATAGTTTTAAGTCTACAGTCCATTTTGGTTAACTGGGGGAGGTTGGTATGCGATAGGGATCCAGCTCCATTTTGTGTGTGGCTATCCAGTTGTCCCAGCACCATTTGTTGTTGAGACTCTTCTTTCTCCCAAATGGCCTTTGCACTCCTGGTGAAATCCATCGGCCATCAATGCTTGGTGAGTCCTTGGACTCCCGGTTCCATCCCATTGGTCCTATGTCTGTCCCTATGCCAGGGACTGCCCTGTGTTTGAACTACCACTGTTCCCTCAGCCTCACCAGGACTCTCATTCTTCCCATCTGCAAGATGCTTCACTCTAAGTCCACTCCAGCTGCAGCTGGCAGGTATCCATGACAGCCCTTCACCACCACAGTGTTACCTGTGTCCATCCTGGGTGATGCCCCACTAATGCGGGGAGCACCGGTTCCTTCTCATCCTCCTGCCCTCTTCCCATCTCCATGCTGCTGGTCCTTTCCTGAGTGTGGCTAAGCTCGGGTCCTTTTTCCATGTTCACGACCCAGAGCGCAGGCCCAGCATCCCTCATTTGTGAGCCACCTTGGTCAGGAGTGTGTCCCCATCAAAGCCCTGGGGCTGTGGGGTGGCCCCAGCTCTAGGAATGAAGCACTTACTGGTGAGCCTGTGTATGCCTGTGTGAAGACCCAGTTCTGAAACCCACCTCCACGGGCTCAGCTCCCAACTCGACCACTTCCGTGGTCTGACCCTGAGCTGGCCGCCCACGCTTGTGGTGTAGGGTGACCTAGGCTGAGGCTGAGCCCATCTTTCCTGCCCCACCTGGGCCCAAACCCACAGAGACCCTGGGAAGATTGCAGCCAGGGTGAGTCACTGCTGATTGAGCTGGGAAGGCGTTTTCTGGGTGGGGTTATATGTCTGGAACAGTCCTGCCCTCAAGAGGCATATGAAGACAATGACCACTGCTAAGGCCATGGGGGATCACATCAGGGGCTTGGCATTGCAAAGCCCTGGACCCTAAGGGCTGCCACCAGCTGACCGTATAGAGGGGACAGGGAGGGTATAGTGGGAGCTGAAACTCAAAGTCCAGAGAAGGAAAGAGGATGGCTTGTGTGGGTGAAGGTGGGCACAGCTGGTGTGGCCAGAGCCCATTTGAACCTGGATTCTTATGAGTTCCTGTGAGTGTCATCACATGTGTGCAAGGGTGCAAGTGCATGTGCATATCTGTGCATATGTGTACACATGCACACATATGCAAGTGTCTGTGCGTGTGTGCGGGTGCATCGTATGCATGTGATTGCATTGTGCAAGCACACTAGTGTGTGTGCAATGTGTATGTGTTCATGTATATGAATGCATGTGTACAAATGCTTATGTGTGTATTGTGTGCAGGTGACTGCACGTATGCCAGCGTGAGCAAGGGAGTGCGTGTGTATGAGGGTGGGAATACAAGTGTGTGAGTGTATTGGGCAAGTCCACATACAAGTGCATGTGTGTGCATATGCAAGTGTTCATTTGTATGTGCGCACGTGTGTGAGTTTAAGTGTGTGAGGGCATATGTATGAGTGTGTGTGCATGTGTGCACTCCTGAGTGCCTACTTGGGTGTCCAGAATGGACCAATGCCCTAGATGTTTGATAAAGGGCAGGGGCTCCAGCAGCCCTCAAGGTGGGCATCCTAAAGCATCCGTGAGGCCTCCTAGGGTGTGGAGCAGAATTCCTATGGACTTGGTGCAGGTAGGCTCCTAGGAGCCAGGTGATGGGACCAGGGTCAGATGGAGTCTGAGGGCATTGGTCTTAGCAGTAACAGGGACAAGCCAAGAGCACAGATGAAATGGACAGACAGGTGGGTACCCAAGGAAAGATGGATATTTGAGCAGAATCCCTAGGCAGTGGTGACCCTTAGCTGAGAATCAAGAGTTCTCGGGACTTGGGAGCAAGACACTCTGCCCTGCCAGGTTCCAGGTAACCTGGAACCACAGAACCCCATGGCTGGCCTGAGACTCCATGAGAGTCCCACTCAAGGAGGGGTCCTGGCTGGCTCCAGAGTGTGGGGCAGGGCGGACTGAGGCTAGCCCTGCCTCCTGGATCCCTGTCGGTCTCAGCTAAGGTTTGGGCCACTCCTCCAGCACAACCTGCCTGGCTCTTGTCCCAGGGTCCTGAGTCTCATGATCAGGACCTCCCAGGGCCACCAGCCACCCAACTGTGCTGCCTCGGGGCCTCCCTTACAGCTACAAGAGCCCTTGGTCATGGAGGAGAAGTGTCCTCAGCATCTGGAGCAGTCTCCAGCTTCCTCCTCAGCCAGACCAAGTCAGCCACAGGAGGCCCTGGGCTGAGGAAGCCCTAAGGGGTGTGCCCCAGGGCAGGTGGGGAATGAGGAGAAGTGTACAGTGGGCATGAGGCCCAGCTTGGAAAAGGAGCTCAATACCCTCTGCTCCCACCCCCTCTTCTCCCAGCAGGCCTCACTAAGAGGTCGCAGAGTGAGGAGTGAGGCCAGGTCTGAGAGGATGGGCAACATGTCTGGCCAGGTGCAAGCTTAATTTCCTGTTCTAAAGAATGAAGACTCATGGCGGCTTTCTTCATGGGCCTCAGAGGGAGTGGATCGAGGACCCTGCACTCTGGAGGGACATGAGTGTAAGCCTCCCCCTTCTCCAGGGATAGTCTGGGGACTGAGAACCAGCATATAGGCACCAATGGCTCCTTTGTGGTGCCCCCCCCCCAAAGATTATAAGGCACAATCTTTCCACCCACTCACAGTATCCATACACAGTCCATACATGAGTGAAGAACATGGCTACAATCCCTGCTATGCATGCAGGACATGACCTGAGGACTAGCCTTCCTAGCGTCAGACCTTCTCTGTCCCTTTAATTTTCATCTCTGCAATGCCAAGCAGCCACAGTGGTGGAGGGAGGACTCAGCAACCCCCAGGTAGATTGGGCAGGGAGCTCTACAGGAAGCAAGGACACTTGGTCCTGGCTCATTACAGCTTGGATCTCCTGGAAAAGAGATGATGCCTCATGTTTGGCCAGGCTAGGGGCAGACACAGGCCAGCCTGGCAGAATGAGGAAAGAAAGGCTGGGGCAGGTGAAAATTTGGGGTGTGTGCAGCACTCAGAGTTACAACTCCAGAGGCAGAAGTAGGTTGGGCTTTTGGGGGTCCTGGGGCAGCTTCTCACTGGGTGAGCCCTCACAAGATGAGGGGATGGATATATATCTCTCACATCACTTGGAGCCCCATCTACAGAGTCAGGATCAGAGGACAGGGTAGTCTTTGGTCCTGGAAGGTGGGGGGAAGGCAGCCCCACCTCTCTCAGGGCTATAAAAAGTTAATAAACAACTGGGAGTTTGAAATTTGTAGATACTGACAGGCATATGTAGAAAAGATAAACAAGATTATACTGTATAGCACAGGGAAATATATACAAGATCTTGTGGTAGCTCACAGCAAAAAAGAGTGTGACAATTAATATATGTATGTTCATGTATAACTGAAAAATTGTGCTCTACACTGGAAATTGACACAACATTGTAAACTGACTATAACTCAATTTTAAAAAATTAATAAACAGAAAACTCAGGGGGAGATCACCAAGATGGCCGAGTAGCAGGACACTGTGCTCACCCTCTCCGATGAATACAGCGAAGACTACTTTTACACATGGAACAAGTCTCACAGAATATGTACTGAACTTTGGCAGAACATCTCTTGCAGTTAGAAATACAAGGAAATTCTCACAAAACCAAGTAGGAAAAAAAAAAAAAAAAGGAAATTGCTGTAGGACCTGTCCATGGGGAAGGAGCAGCAAAGGAGGAAAATTGCCCTCACTCTGGGGAGCCCCCTCCCCTTTCCAGTGGGGAGGTCAACAGGGACAGAAAGGGAGCTCAGATAGAAAGCAGTGGCCACCTGGCAGGCAGAACTGAGAGAGACTAGCACAGAGGGTCCCTGCAATCACTGGACTGAGACGCGAGCAGGTGGGAGTGGGTTGGGACAAGGTGCTGGAGCTTGGGCTTCTGTGGATGAGCCTGGGGAGAGGGCTGGGGCTGATTATGCAGAGGCAGCCTCAGATGGCTGGAGTGTGGTGTGAGCTGGGGCTGGAAGTGTGTGCAGAACAGAACAGCCTACATGCCCCCCAAAAGAGCACCATTACTGGTGCATGTAGTGGGAGGCTTTCAAAGCAGCCTAGACATAACAACCCTCTCCACTAGTTCAGAGGGCATTGCTCAGCATCATTGTTGGCGCACTGTTCTCACAAGCAGAAGGGCAGGGTTCAGACACAGTGGTCTTCTCGGCTTGCTCTGGAGGGGCCAAATAGCTGGTGCACAGCTCCCAGGTGGAGATGAGGCTGAAACTTGAATCCATATCCAGGGGTCCCACGACTTCTCAGGCAGGACTGAGATTTGCTTCAAGCCCCAGGTGGCAGTGGCAGATTTGCACTGCTGGAGCATTTGTGGACCCATAACTCTGAGACAAATGAACAGAGTCCTGGTGCATGGTGGGGGCAGGTCTGGGGTTAACAGCAGGCCTGTGTATGGGGCTGGGGTCTGGGCTGACACTGTGGCACACAGTGTATCCAAGTTTGTGAATGCACGTGCACTATAGCAGGTCCTAGTGCTTGACATATGTAGATCAGCCCTGGTGGATCTGCAGATGCAGAGTCTGGAAGTCACCAGGGTAGGTTGCCAACATTCCTGCAGCTGAGCAGGGACAAGGGCAGCATCCACAAAGTGTACTTTGTAAGCCCCATAACAAGTGACAGATGACACCACCAAGGGCACTTGCTGGTGGACATCTCCAGCAGAGGGAGACTCTGCAGCTCCTCTTCCAATCCCACCTACCACACACCATATGCAGGTCAGAAATGGGTCTGGAAGCCTCTATTCTAATAACAGGGAAACAGACCCATCCCCTGTCAGGGCTGTGACAACCAAAGAGAAAAGAGGAGGTCCCGCTCAACAACCAGGGTAGGCTCTGGTCACCACAACACCAACCGTACCCTGAATCAAAGGGTAATAGCCAGCACACATGCTGTGGGAACCACCCATGCTGAAAAAACAGCCCTTGCAACAAAAGTATTAGACATGAACAGTCTACACAGGGATGCTCCCACATGAAAAAAAAAAAAAAGCCATTCAAGACCACAGTAGATAACTATTACTCCTAAATTCATAGAGTCAGAGAAATATAAATAAAATGAAGAATCAGAGGAACCCCTCCCAATTAAAAGATCAAGAGAAGTCCCCTGAAATTAAAAAAAAAAAAATGAAATAGACCATACAGTCTATTAGATCCTAAGCTCAAAAAGGAGGTGATAAAAGCAGTGAAGGAAATGAGTCTATCAATACAAATGCAGAATAATATAAAAAGGGAAAAGAAACTATAAAGAGGAGCCAATTAGGAGAAGAAAACTCAATTGTTGAGGTAAAAGCTGAACTAAAAGAAGTCAATAGACTAAATAATGCAGAAGAACAAATAAATGATTTAGAAGACAAGATAATGGAAATCACCCAATCAGAACAGCAGACAGAAAAGCAAATGAAAACAAATGAAAGCAATATAAGGGACCTATGGGATAATATAATTTGTGCCATTCTATGCATAATAGGGCTCCCAGAAGGAGAAGAAAGAGAAAGGGGGATCAAAAAGGTATTTGAAGAAATCATGATGGAAAACTTCCCAAACCTAAAGAAGGAAACAGATATCCAAATACAGGAAGCATAGAGGGTCCCAAATAAGATAAGCCCAAACGGACCCACACCAAGACATATTATAATTAAAATGGCCAAAGTTAAAGAAATGATTCTAAAGGCAGCAAAAGAAAAACAAAGAGTTAGTTACAAGGGAACCCCCTAAAAGGCTATCAGCTGATTTCTCTACACAACATTGCTGGCCAGAAGGGAGTGGTGAGACATATTCAAAGTCCCGAATGAGAAAAAGCAGCAGCCTGTGATACTCTACCCAGCAAGACTATCCTTTAGAATAGAAGGAGAGATAAAGAATTTCAGAGACAAGAAAAAACTAAAAGAGTTCAGCAATAGTAAACCTATTCTGAAAGAAATATTGAAAGGTCATCTCTAAATAGAAAAGAAGCAGGAAGCTATAGAAATGAGAAAAACGTAAGTGGAAATGTGATAACTACAATGAGTGGCAGGAGAATAAACATGAAGATGTTAAAAAAAAAAACAAAGACATCAAAATCATAAAAATTCAGAGAGGAGAGCAAGACAATATAGATTTTTTTTCTCTCTATTCTTTCCCTTTTTTTTCTTAACTCTTTTTAGGATGTGTTTGAGGCTTACATGACTACCAACCTAAAGCAAACAGATATAGAAAGGGGTTAACATACTTGAAAAACAAGGTAACCACAATACCCAAAAAGAAACCAAGCTAATACAAAAGAAAATTATCAAACCAGAAAAATACCATATGATGGTGGAATTTCATTATATGTGGAATCTAAAAAAAAAGAAAGACAAAAGACAAACGAACTTATTTACAAAACAGAAACTAACTCACGGACATAGAAAACAAAGTTATGGTTCCAGGGGTGGAAAAGGGGGTGGGAAGGGATAAATTGGGAGTTTGAGATTTGCAGGTATTAACTAATATATATAGAATAAACAACTTAGTTCATGCTGTATAGCTCAGGAAACTATATTTGATATCTTGTAGTAACATGGCAAAAAAGAATATGAAAATGAATGTGTATGTTCATGTATGACTGAAGCATTGTTCTGTACACCAGAAATTGACACAACATTGTAAACTGACAATATGTCAATAAAATATATATATTTAAGAGGTGTTTTTTAAAGGCAGAAATGAACTTATTTACAATACAGAAACAGACTCACAGATAAACTTGTTACCGGGGGGATGCAGGTGAAAAGGGATAAATTGGGAGTTCAAATTTGCAGATACTACTATATATGAAATAAACAAGTTTTTACTGTATAGCACAGGGAACTTTATTTAATATCTTATAGTAATGTATGATGAAAAAAATATGGAGAGGAATATATGTGTGTATATGTATAACTGAAAGATTATACTGTATGCCAAAAGTTGACACAGCATTGTAAACTGACTATACTTCAACAACAACAAAAAATAAACCAAATTTTTAAAAAAGAAGAAACCCCAACTAAATAGAGTCAGAAGACCAGAAGAGGGAGCTCTAATGACCTGCTACTGCTCTTCTTTCCTGGCAAGGGCTCAGCCAATGAAAAGGCATAGACTCTTTGTTTACTGTAGCCCTCCCAACTTCCTTTTCCCTTCTATAAAAGCATTCCCCTACCTAGCCTTGCGGGGGCTGGCACGTGGCTCATCATGGTTGCAGACCTCAAATTCCAATTCTCTGCTGATCCTGAACAAACACATTTTTGCTGGAGAAATAACTGGCAGTCTATTTTAGGTCAACATTTTGGTGGCCCACATGGGGATCAGAAAAGTCCCCTGAAGGCTCTGAGGTTGGTAAGGAAACAGGTGTGGGACTTCATTGTAGTTCACTACTTTTCCTGCTGACACTGGGGTTTGAAGGTACATTTTTCTCCTGGATCTGAGCTTATGCTCTCTTTGCATTTTGCAGCTCTCCAGGTTTTATTTGGGATCTATTTTAAGGTTTGGTCCTTTCTGGTTAAGGCTTTGTTCTGTATGTGAGTATTCATTTGGCACTTCAGTCTGATTTTGAAATCAGAGTGTTGCGCTGGAACTGTGCTAACCTCCAATCCATTCCCTTTGGAACGGGGACTATTTCTCCTGGAACTGGCTAGTCTTCAACCCATTCCTTTGGAAGTAGGGGTGGGGGTGGTTGAAGAGGGCTGGTTCATTGGAACTATGCCAATTCAGCCTTCAGCCCATTCCTTTCTGAGCCTTAAGCCTGGCTTCTCCAGTACCAAGCTCTTCCCTTAGAAGTGGCTGGTGTTAAGCCTGCAGGCTGTTTGAGTTGCAAGCTGTCTGAGCTATCAGATCTGTTTAAACTGTTTGAACTGTTATCTGTGTAGGCCATTTGAAAATTATTCTTTCCCTCTAGAGAAGAAACTCTGATAAATGGGATCCCAGTTAACTAAACATTTTGAGGTTGTCCCCTGCACACAAGGACTTTGGCTGATTTTGTACTTAAAAACAAAAAAACAAAAAACCCCACAGTCCTCCCTCATGTACAGTTCTGAATAAGTGAATCAACCTAACCAAAGGCAATTTAGAATTTCAATGACCATTATGGGAAATTTTGAAATCCCCAAATTTAATTTTCTTAAAACTGAATTAGACTACCATAGCTCTAAAATTCCCAAAACTGAATGGAATGCCTATTTCGATTGGTATTTTAAGGTGATTCCCTTAAATAAGTTCCCTTAGCTTCATTCTCTCAAAGAATTTCATTTTGCTCTGAAACTCTCTCCACTCCCTTTTCCTCTGAATTTATCGGAGTCCATTTCTTTAAAATTAAGCCTTCTGAGGATCCAGAGGGTAAATTCTTAATTTTTTTATATTCTCTGGACTAAAGCTGAACTACAAGCCATGGTCAAAGAATCTCCCAAAGCAATGAAAGATCTCACATATTTTCTGAGGAAGTTAATATAGTCATTCAACTTTACCAACTTGGCTTCTCTGACACCAGCTAATTCATATGCTCGTCAGTAAAGCCCAGGCCCAGTATTAGATGAATACTGCTAACTGGGAAAACCTTGAAAGGTCTCTAATATTACAACTAGAAGATCGGCCTACTAACCTATTATATGATCAGGCTCAGGCAATCACTCGGCAACCTTATTGGACAATTCCTAGGGCTTGTCCAAAGCCTGTTGATTGTAACAAAATTCAGGCTTATACACTGAAATCTAACGAACATATTCATGACTTTTATAATTGACTTCAGATTATTTAAAAAAAAATTCTGGTCTTCTTTCAGATGTTGATTCCACCGGGGTAGCTTTTAACTCCGTTTATTTATGACTTAATCAGGGCCTTTCCCTTCTAGTTAAAAAAGGCCAGGATGGAATGGGAAACTATGGGTACTCCACATTTAGTTAATATGCAAACACATTTTTTCACACTCTAGATGAGTCGCCAAAAAGGAAGATTGCTAAAATTCTTCATTTTCAACTCCAGCAAATAAAGGCCCCTAAAGGAAATCAAAACCCTCCTAATTTCTGCTGTTATTGCAAAGCAATAATATTGGAAAAGAGACTGTTACAAATTTAAGTGCTTCAGGCACCTTTAGCCCTTTAACCAACATTTCCAACGTCCCTCCAGTTCTCAGTGATGAGGCTCCAAGGAACTACAGAGGGTTCCTCCCGATCTTGTCTCCTAATCAGCTTGGAGAAACACTTCTCCAGATTAGGGATGAATCTCCTCCAGTTCTAACTGACAACAGAGCCACGCTTTCACTGCTAACCCACTACTATAAAGCAGCCCTTGACTTGGAGCAACAAAACAGCTCACATAGTGGAGATCTCTTCTGAACCTCATCAGGTTCCTATTTCTGAACCTATCCCCTTTTGTTTAGGTCTTCTGGGAGGGCCACACCCTTTTCTCTTTAGTTCCTCTGCCCCCACCCATTTATTAGGCAAAGACTTCTTAAAGAAGTATCATGCTGGAATTTCTTTCTCCAAAAAGGATGAAATAATTCTGGAATTAAACAGTGGTCATAAAAGAAACCAACCAGGTGAGTTGAATGACCTTCTGACACTTTTTATTTGGTGTCTCTGATGGTAGAACTGGAAATAGTGATCAGTTGTCCTTATTGAGTCAACTATCATCCACTTTTGGGTAAAATCTCCAACAGATTTTGGCAAAATTCATATCAAGATCAAATATATCCTTCCAAATCTCTTCCCAGAATGTACACATGTAGTAATATAAATAAAGAAGCTCTTTAAGGCACAAAGTCCGTAATAGAAGATTACAAAGCTCAAGACCTTATTGCTCCTTTTACTAGCCCCTGTAGCGCTCCTGTTTTATTGATAAAATCTAAGAGCCAAGGGTGGAGGTTTGTCCAGGACCTCTGAGCAATAAACCGCATTGTTAAATCCCTTGACACCCTTTTGTTCCTAATCTTCATACTAGCATCCATTCCCACCAGGAGCAAATTCTTTACTGTAACTGATTTTTACAGTGCATTCTTTAGTACTCCAGTTGATAAAGCTATCCAATACCTTTTTGCCTTCTCTTGGGAAGAAAAACAATTCACCTGGTCAGTAATGCCTCAGGGTTTTACTGAGGGTCCTTATTTCTCATGAATCCTGAAGGCTGATCTGGATGATATAAAATTCTGTAGGGATTCTACTAAATTGCAATGTGTGGATGATCTGCTTTATTGCTTTTCTCAAGCCTCCTCGCAGAGAGACAGCATCCACTCATTAATTAAAGCTTTTAGCCTTAAAGAGATGTAAGGTCACCAAAGAAAAATTACGGTTTGACCAAACCCAGCTTTGATATTTAGGGCATCTGACATCAGAATAAGGGGTACACCTAGATCCTAATAGGCTTCATGGTATCCTGAGTTTCCCCAAACCCAAAACTAAGGGTCAACTGCAAGGTTTTCTCGGGCTAGTTAGTTATTGGTGAAGCTGGATTCCAAATTCCTCACTTATGCCAAACCTCTGTATGTTTTACTAAACAATATCAACCCCAACCCAATTTTATGGGGGAGAACTGAACAACATAACCTTTAAGGCCCTAAAGGAAAGTCTGATAAACCCACCTGCCCTTAGGCATCGTAATTATCAGAATCTCCCTCTCTTTTTTGTATATGAAAAGGAAGGCAATCCCTTGGAGTTCTCACCCAAAAAACAAAGGGACCACCGTCAACTCACAAAGTATTGTAGTCAGCAGCTGGACCCTGTGGCATGGGGATAACCCACTTTGCCTTAGAGCCCAAACTGCCAACGCCCTTTTGGGTAAGGCCACTGAGAAAGGTCACCGTGGACCCCCTTTAACCATTTTCGTACCTGATAGAGTAGAAGTCCTCCCGAATTCTCATCACACCTGTGAAGTCCTTCTGTTAGCTTCTCCTCACAGTGGTACCTTTACATTGTAGTAACTTTAACCCTGCTACTCTTCTTCCATCACCAACAAAGTCCTCCATGGCTTAATGCTGGTGGACCACATCCTGACTCCTCATGAAGACCTGCCTGAAGCTCCCCCATGTAAAGCTGAGTCTCACGGTCCATGGTTGATGCTTCTTCTTTAAAAGGTGACGATGGTACATATTGTGCTGGATCTGCTATTGCAACTCGTTTTTACATTATTGAGACAGCATCTTTACCTATGGCGACCTCAGCCCAACACACCCTTACATGGGCTTGCGCTCTAGCCAACGATGAAACTGCCAGTATTTATGCTGACGGTAGATATGCTTCTGTCATTGGTGACCATATTGTAATTGTAACTGCTTACCTGTCTAATAGTTTAGGTGGCTTTTCTCATGCTGTTGCCAACCAGGGTTGGGCTGGAGTGGGGAGCTTGGGTGGTCTGCCCAGCGCCTTCATGGTGCTACATGCAGGGACCAGGTGCCATACCCTGATTTCACTCCTGACACCTCCCAAGTGGAAGTTGGATTTCTGGTTTCTGTATCTTGTTGTCCATAATTCGTCCCAGCTGTGCATGCATGCAGTCATTTTTTAGTCCCTTATAGTTTCCTTGTATTTTTTGCTTGAGATGCAGGTCCCAGCCTGTGCAAGCTTTGCAGCAAGAGATCCCAGGTCTCAGCCTGCCTCGGTACTAGAAACATATATCAACCTGACTTTAATCTGCACAAGTTTTTCTTCAGAGCACTTTTCCACAGGCCCCCTTCCTAAGCACCCTCTGTCCCAGGCACAAGAATATTAAGAGATACAGGTCATTGATTCCCAAGTCCAGAGATAAACAACATGCCCAGCTGAAGGAAGGGGACCAGAAGGAGATCATTGCATCTGCAAAATCAAGAACAATATTGCAACAATTTGTTACCCTGTGTGTGATCTCTATGGAAACCAGCACCATCCCTTGAAATTTTGTTATAAAACCTCCTTCCTTTTCTCCCCAGCAGACTCATAGTCTTAGAGGCATTAGACCACTGTGACCTCCTTTGCCTGGCAAAGAAATAAAGCTGTTCTTTCTGCTTCGTACAAAACCCTATCCTTGAGTCTCAATTCAGTAATCAGGGCTAGGGAGGCAGATTTTCAGCAACACTTCCAGAGTAGCCCATGACTTTGAAATATTGGTGGAAGCAATGTGGCTTCCTTACTTCCAGTAGAAATAAAACTTAAAATGGCCCCTATGTTTAGGAATTATTGGATACAACAATTTTACCTGATGCTTTAGCTATTATTAAGATTCTGGAGCATACTAAACTTCACTCTCTGGAAGCTAAGGGAAAGCACCTTACTGACACTCCTGCAAGGAATGTTGTACTTAAAGGAACAAACTGCAGCCAAACCTCTGCTGTGGTCCAAAGGAATATTGCCCCAAATGATAACTTTGAAAAACTGGCCAGAGAATCCCAACAATTGGGCTCAGAAGAGGAAAAACAAGATTGGAAATCCAACAATTATTGGTTCAATAAAAAGAGAAAACTCTGGTTCCGACCAAATAACAGCCCAGTCCTACCAGAGGCTCTAAAATTCCCACTCGTCACCACTGTACATGCATGAAACCATCTGTCTACTGACAAAATGATAGCCTTCAGGAGTCGATGTTGGTGGGGAAACATTAACAGGGCTGCAAAAATTGCCTACCTCACTTGCCCTGCTTGTCCAAAACACAACCCAGGAAAGCCTGTTGGTACCGCTCCTGGACATTTTAAACTACCTAATGGACAATTTGAGGTCTGGAAAATGGATTTCATATGACTTCCTCCATCTAGTGGATATAAATATGTTTTAGTCATGGTCTGTATGTTTGCACAGTGGACTGAAGCCTTCCCTTGCAGACCGGCTACAGCCTCTTCTGTGGCTAAAGCCCTTTTGGAAAAAATTACCCCTACCTGGGGAACTCCTCTGGAACCCACAGTGATCAAGGAGCCCATCTTACTGCTCAGGTACTTTGACAGGTCTATACTGGTTGGATTTTACTATGCTTACCACCCTCAGGCCTCTGGTTTAGTTGAACACACTAATGGCATTATTAAGACTCAGGAGGGAAAATTTGTAGAGGCCTTCCAAACACCTTGGCCAAAAGCATTGCTGTTGGTTCTTTTAAATCTCATACCCACTCCTTTTGGAATTCATAAACTCTCACCCATTAAGATAGTCACAGGATGCCCAATGTACTCGCCTCCTGCCTCTTTTGACCCACTACTGATAAAAGGAGAGCTACTTCAATATTGCAAAGACCTAATTGCTTCTATTAAAAATAACCATGTTCTGGTAGCACAGTCTTTTCCCACTGCATTCTCAAGAGATGACTACCTCAAGTATCATACCTTGGAACAGGGAGACTCTGTCTATTGGAAAATGTACCTCCAGAAAGACTCACATTAGCCTCACTAAAAAGGCCCCATCAGGCACTTGTAACCAACTCTGTGCCACCAAATTCCAGGGAATAGACCCTTGGATTCATATAACACACCCAAAGAAAGCATCAAACACTAACTTGAACCGCACATCATCTGGTGACCTGAAAGTAAAGAGTTCCTGGAACTGAAGCAGATAATATATGATGAGACAGCTTTTCTAAGATATCTGGACCAGGTCTGTTTGGAGTTTGTCACCAAACCTTTGATCATGACATAATGACTCAGATAATCTCCAAGGTCTGTTATCTTGATAAAAATTGCTCAAGATTTCTCCTTTCTACAGCTCCTTATTACTTGAACGTGACCTCAGTAGGTTTCCAATCAGTGCCCTTTCCCTCCAGTGTGAAACATTACACCCAGGAAAGGTCCTTCCTGGCACTTAGGGAAAAAAAGCTCCTGATGCCGGAAAACTTGACTCTTGATCTGGAATGCTTTCAGAGAAGGATCTTGATCAAAGGGGGAGAAATGTAAAAAAAAAATTAATAAACAGAAATATCAACCAAACAGAGCTGGGAGATCAGAAAGGGGGGCTCTCATGCCTTGTGACAATAGCGCAGCCCAATAGGAAGAAGAAAGACTCTCTTCTTTCCTGGCAAGGACTCAGCCAAAGGAAAGCTATAGACTTCTTGTTTACCATAGCTCTCCCAATTTCCTTTCCCTCGGCTGTGCAGGAACTTGCACGTGGCTTGCCATGGTTGCAGACCCTGACTTTCAATTCTTTGCTGATCCCAAATAAACTCATCTTTGCTGGAGAAATAACTGGCAGTCCATTTGTTTTAGGTCAGCAGGACTCCAGCCAAAAGTCAGTGGCCTTAGAAGATAGGCCATGAGACGGGGGGTTCACCAAATAGCTCTCTGGTTGGAATGGGCCACATCCAAGTCTCCTCTTCCTGGGAGTCCCCGCCTGCCCTCTGGATCTGGTTGAGACTAAAGACCCAGGAGGGCAGGGCTGAGGAGACAGGAGCATGCTGCTCCGCCTGCTCCCAGGGCTGGAATGTGGAATGAGCAAAGGATCAGGTTTCCTCATTTGCTTGACAAGTTCACTTAACCAGTGGGAGCTGAGCCCTGCTCTAATGGGAACCAGCTGTGGGAGGGGGAAGCTGCGTCTGGAAGGAGCATAGGCCACGTACTCCATCCTCAAGTCATCTCCCAGGGAAGTCCCAGTGTAGCCCTCCTTCTAGAGCTGGGGAAACTCAGACCCAAGGAGGTGGGCCACAGCAGACCCATGTCCAGGGCTCCTCCACACAGACAGCAACTGGGGATCCTTGGGCATGCAGACAGCTACTCCTTTAGGTCACTGCCCAGAGTAACTGTCCTCAGGTCCAGGCAAAGCTCCTCACTCAACAAGGCTGACCCAGCTCCTGATCTGTGTGCTTCCCACCCAGCCCTCCTTGCCCAGAACCTACCAGTCTGGTCTCCATGAACCCTGGGGTAAGACCTGATGTTCTGGCTTGCCCTCATTTGCTTCCCTTCCCTTTAGTACAGTCATAGCTTCCCCTCTGGCCAGGGCACTCAGGAGTGAGGAGTGTTTCTTCCCATGCCAGGTCTTGGGGGCACACAGGCCTTGTATATTGGGAATAATTCACATGTCTGTCAGGCTACAATTGTTTCTGGGAAAGATGGTAGCCTTGGTGTGGGGAGTGTAACCCCAGCAGCCTGCCACCGGCAGTAGAAGAATGCAGGCTTATCCCAGCTGCCTGATCTAACCCTACCACACGATCTTTAGCCCTACACATCCTCAAATCCAGCTCTGACTACCTTGTACTAACTATGTATCAGTTAAATTTGCCGCATAACAAAACATCCCCAAACTTGGTGGTTTAGGTCAGATATGTCTCATTTCTCACAAATCTTTGGTTTCCTATGTGGCTTGACTGGAGCTGAGTTATTAGGATGGCCTCACTCAGGTGTCTAGACAGGGCCAGGACAGGGGTCAGGGGCCTGGATGGTAATGGAGTTACAGTTCAGTGGGGCTTCAAGTTTGGCCAAGCTTTCCTGGAAAGGGTTGGGGCCTGTGATGAGGGACAGTGGTGCGGTGAGAGGTAGGGAAAGGCTGCCCATGGCCTGGTTTAGGCCTGACAGAGGCTTTAGGCAGGGGACAGGACTGAGCTGCTAGGCCCAGGCTCTGAGCTTAGGGTCATGGATCAGACCCGAGGGGCAATGATGACCACACCTGGGGCTGACGCCTGGCCCCAGGACCCCATAGCCACTTGCAGTCACTCTGGGTCTGTTGCAGGGCCAGGCTTCTCCTTCCTGGACTCCTAGGTGTGTCCTGGGTCTGTCTGTCTGGCATGGAGCTTATGGGGGCTAAGGGTGGATAGGGGACACTGAGGGCATGGTCCAAGATGTGAGTAGGCTGGTCCCTGGGCAGAAGCCCAGTACTGTTGCCGACATTTTCCTGCTATGCTGGCCTCAGATAGCAACTCCAGGGGATTATAGGTAGCCTGATCTGAGCCTACCTCGTGGCTTATCCACTGCATGGACCCTGACAGAGGCCCACACTGCCCTGCATGTGGGGTGGGGAATCCTCAGAATGGCTCCTGGGAGAGGATATCCAGTAGAACACAGGGCTGGGGGCAGAGAAAGCCCCCACAAGGCAGATCCCTGGGGACGGCCTGAGTCCCCCCACCCAGGGGCACTGTCCATGCCAGCTGGGGGCCAGGTGGCTCTGCAGAAACAAGGGTGAGGCCCCACCCACCCAGGCCCATGAAATGGAAAGAACAGTCAAGGGGGTTCTGTGGGGCCACAGGGCACTCTGGGCCAAGATGAACAGAGGAAGAGGCATAAATGCAGGGGGTGTGAAGTACTAGTGGGGACAGCCCGAGATGTAGGAGGGAACTTGGGGGGATGGAAGGAGCAGGTCAATGGGGGACAAGTGGGAAGAGGAGGAAGGGACATAGAGGATGAAAGAAGCAGGCCTATGGGGGACATCTGTGGGTGTAGAAGGGGACATGATGGTAAGAGGAGAGGGCCTGGGGGGGGGGGCAGCCCAGGGGTGCAAGACGGGTCATGGCATTGGAAGAGGCAGCCCATGGGAGGACAGAAGGAGACATGAAGGATGCAGGAGGGAACATGGCCAAGGAAGACAAAGGATGCAAGAAGGGACTTGGGATGGGGTGAGAGGGGGGCATAAGCCTGTGGCAAACAGTCAGTGGGGCTAGAATGAGCAGGCCTATGGGGAACGGATGAGGGGACAAGAGAGGGACATGGGGGATGGAAGAAGCAGCCTTTACACAAGGATCCACCTTTACAAACAACAGTAAATTCCCATGGTTTTCATGAGCTGTGGCAGAAGCCAGCAAACATTTTCTCTGAAGGGCCAGAGGCCTGGGCAGAGAAACAACCCTCATCTCTATGGTTGGCTCAGAAAAGCAGCCAGGATGATCCATAAATGATTGAGCCTGACTAAATTTCAGTAAAACTCTTTTCATGCATACTGAAATTTGAAATTTCATATAATTTTCACATGTCATGATATAATCTACTCCCCCCCCCCCCATTCACTGAAAAGCATAAAACCATTCTTAGATGGCAGGCAATCCCAAAGCAGATGTAAACCAGAGGGCTGACTCTTGAGCTAGAGTGATGAAGCTTTTTAAAAATAATAACGTGCAAATAAAATAATATGCGATAATCAGCTGGCCATTGAGATGGGCAACTGTGTGCACTGCTGGCAAGTGCTGTCAGGCACCCCAGATTCTTCTAGGAAACTCCTTGGCAGTGTAATGGTGAGAGTTTAAGCTAGTAAAGTCTTTTTAGGGGAATTTGACAGTGCCCTTCAACTTTTAAACACGCTGACCTTCCAACCAGCAATTGCATTAAAAAAAAAAAAATCCATCCCATAGGAATACGTGTTGAGAGTGCCAGAATGCAGCATTATTTGTAAGAGTGGAAAACTGATTTTATTTGGGGGTTGCTGGGATAGTTAGCATCTGTGAAAGGATGTGTTGGTTGTGTGGTGCATCCTTCTGTATACTAAGTGGGTTCACATCCATTTCCGCCTGTAGCTGCACATACTCCCCTCCTGGTGGGCGCAAGGGCTGGGGCCTCTCCCTCATCGTGGAGACGCTGGGACAGTCTTAGTTGCAAGGCTGTGGAGATGGAGAGGCACGGGGAGGGGGTGCCTCATCCGTGGCCGCCCTGGCTGGGCCGGGAGGCGGATTAGAGAACATTCCATGAACTCTGCTGCCCGGCCTTCCTGGCCGGGCTGGCGGCAGCCTTCTGAGACCTCTGGCTGACCCAGCTCCTCCCGGAAGGCAGCCCGGAATTCCCATCTGCGTGCACCTGGCCAGGCCCCTGCCCGCAACCAAGTGGATGCTCATCCCGGGAACGCCCTCGGGGAGGGGCCAGCGCAGCGAGGGGAGTAAGACCCTGCCCAGAGGAGCTCCCCAGTCCCGGGGTGAGGGGTCGGAGGGCAGCCAGGGACAGGTCACCAGCACAGCTCTACTGTAGTCCCCTAGGGACAGTGGTCACTGACGGCTCCCTTGAATCGCTGGCAGGTGTCCTGGGTGAGAGGACATAGACCAGAGCAGCGTGCAGAACCCAGTCTGGCGCCTCGGCAAGCCTCTCGGGTCCCGCTGCCAGCCCTCGGGGTAGGAGATGCCCTCACAATCACTCTGTGGTCGTGGGGTTTTGTTATCACCGCAGTCCAGGTCCCAACCTCCCAGGACACACAGAGGCCTGGCGGACACCGGTGGTGAAGGCGCCAGGAGCGGTCAGCTGGGCCAGCCGCCGTCTCCACTTGTCCACTGACCGACGCTTCTCTGACCACAGGAATCTGCCTCCCATTTTCCCAAGTTCAAAGGCAGATGGCTGATGTGGGTGTGCCCGTCCCCTGCTGCTCCTGGATCCCGGGTCTCAGTGTACTGGCCTGAGAGGAGAGGAGCTCTGCTCTGTGCTGTCTGCCCATTGCTCTGCTCCCGCTGAAGGGCCCTGACCCACGAACGTGCAGCAGGAGCCCTCCAACAGCGGCCTCAGCAGCAGACTTGCTTTAGGTGCCGGGCAGCTTGGAGCAGCTCTGGCTCAGCTGGATGCCAGCACATGGTGCTCTGTACTGACTCAGCTCCTGGCTGACCCACACTTAGGGCCTCCTGGCTCTCAGAGCTTCTCAGCAGATCCTCCCAGACCTCTGTGCTAACCTAAAATTCAGAGTTCAAGCCTCCACAGTCCTGTTCACCATGGTCCCCTCACCCATAAAAGAATATTATGAGGTGTCGCCACATGGCAGTTACAAAGAGGACCTACCATCCTTTGAGCTTAAGTGGCCTAAATTCCCACCTCTTTCCTTAACTCTCTCTCCCTTACTCCCTCCCAGGCAAATTCAGAACTCCCTGCCAACCCCAGGCTATCCAGGAACTCTTCGTATCAATCATGCCTGTCCAGAACATCCTGTCTCCCTTCCCTGGCCTGTCCTAGAACTCCTTGCTTTCTGAAGTTCTGTTCTAGAACTTTCTGCCTTCCCCCAGGCCTATTCTAGAAGTCTCTGCCTCCCCAGGCCTCTCCTAGACTCCTTGCCCTTCCCTGCCTCTTGCAGTCCTGTCCTAGAAACTCCCTGCCCCTCTAGATGGGTCAGGCCATGTGACTGCAGTATTTCCTGCTTTGTGTCGGCTGCAGGAGGACGTGGTCTCATGGATTTTGCTGATCTCCATGGGTGCAGATGCTAGGCAACTCCTGCTCTGATGGTCGAGAGCAATCAAGGATGCTCTACGTTGCTAACCATGGGCCTGGTGACAGCCCTGTGCCTCGGACTGCTGGGTGGCTTCCCTACTTGGCAGTGGGGAGTCACTTCAGACTCAAAGCCTGTGTGATTCTCCTAGACCCCTAGATCCTGAGATTCAAAGCTGGGTTTCAGTCCTCAGAACCTGTGATGGAGGGTTTCCTGCTCTTTGAGATCCCCAAGTTCTCTGCTAATGCTACATTAGGTCCTCATGAGTCCTTGTGGGGCAGCTCTCTTGCTGGCCAGCTGTATAACTTTAATAAATCAGATGGGAGGTTGCTGCAGATCCTTCAGAGATGACAGATGACAACAGGCTGCATGCACCTAACTTTCTGGAAGACTTTGGAGGTGACTTGGTCACTGTCAAGGTAGGACATCTTCAGCAATGCCCCTCTCTGTGCCCGGCTGCCAGCCATCTCCCCATTCCATTGATAAGGCTGGTCTTACTGCATGGTGTTTTGCAGTGGAACAAAGCAGAGCAGAGGGTGAGGTCCTGCAGAACACCTGGATCTCAGGCCAAGGTTGCTACCCTCAGAGAGCTCAGGGTTCAGTTGCAAAGATGAGCCTCCACCAGGATGATGAGGGCCACAGGAGGGAATGTGCTCAACCCAGGACACAGAGGAGTGAGGGGTGCAGTCCTAGGTGGGAACTCAGGGGTAGGGCTGGGGTCCAAGCCACTGAGGTGAGACCCAGAGTGGCCAGCGGCTTGGAAGTCTCCTTGGAGTCCCTCAAGGATGGCATAGCCCAGATGTGGACAGGAGAGGTAGGCTAAAGAGAACAGTTGAGGAAGGAGAGGTGGTGGGTGAGACTGGGAGAAATGACATAGTCAGGCCTGGATGTGGGCTGGAGAAAGGAGTCCAGAGTCAGGAGGGTGCGTCAGGCTGAGGAATATATCTGGGATGTGGGAAGCAATGAAAGTTTCCTAAGAATCCAAATTCAAAAGAATCATTTGCCAGACTTTATCAAAATTTTAAAAATTTGTGCATCAAAGGACACTATCAAAAGAGCGAAAAGACTCTTTAAGAGAGAGTGGAAGAAAATATTTGTAAATCACATATCTGATTAGGAATTAATATCCGGAATATAGAGGACCTCCTAAAACTCAACAACAAAAGACAAAAACCCAATTGAAAAACTAGTAAAGGACTTGAAGAGACATTTCTCCAAAGAAGACACACGAATGGCCAACAAGCACATGAAAAAGATGCTCAACATCACTAGTCATTAGGGAAATGCAAACCCAAACCACAATGAGATATCACTTCACACCCATCGGGATGGATATTATAAAAAGTAAAAATAAAGCAAAACAAAACAAAACAGAAAATAACAAGTGCTGGTGAGGATATGGAAAACCTGGGACCCTTGTGCATTGCTGGTGAGAATATAAAATAGTGCAGCTGATGTGGAAAACGGTCTGGTGGTTCCTCAAAAGGCTAAACTTAGAATTGTGATTCAGCAATTCTGTTCTAGGTATAAGCCCAGAATTGAAAGCAGGGGAACAGACAGATATTTGCACATCTGTGTTCATTCACAGTAGCACTATTCACAAGAGCCAAAAGGTGGAAACAACCCAACTGCTCATCAGTGGATGAATGGATAAACAAGATGTGGTATATCCATTCAATAGAATATTATTCAGCCTTAAATAGAAATGAAATTCTGACACATACTACAGCATGGATAAATCTTGCAAACATTATGCTAAGTGAATTAAGCCAGACACAAAAGGACAAATATCATCTCCTACTTACATGAGCTTCCCAGAACAGGCAAATTCATAGACATAAAAGTAGAATAGAGGTCACCAGGGGGTGGGAGTGAGTAACAAGAAATAATTTAATGGATACTCAGTTTCTACTTGGTGTGATGAAAAATTTCTGGAAACAAATGGTGGTGATAGTTACACAGCATCGTGAACGTACTTAACGCCACTGAATTGTACACTTATAAATGGCTGAAATGGTAAAATTTATTTTATGTATATTTTATTACAATAAGAAGATGTAATAAGAAAATTCACTAAAACATCATTTGTAGTAATGAAATATTAAAATAAATGTATATCAATCAATGAACTCTGAAAAGCATGCAGTGGGGCATTGAACATTAAAGAGGAAAGCTAAAAACATTTGCCATCTCTGATGACATTTATGGCTCAACATTCTTTATACCCCAACATTTCATGATTTCTGTTATTATTGGTACCTCATTCCTAATAATATTTTTTTCTAATTTGGGAGGATTAATTTAGTTCTTGAAATTAAGCACAAGTTTTTACATAATTCAGGTTAAACTTTTTCCCTATAATGATTAGCCTATATGTTTATGACCCACAGAGAAGAACCAAAAACAAAGTCAAAACTAATCATTTTATGTATTTTATGCACACATGTAGGTAACATGCAGGCCTGAGTAATGAAATGGCAGATCACTTTTTTCTCTGTAGTCCAACCAAATCCTATTTCAATCCCATCAATAGTGTGTGCTTTAATTTTTGCCACTTTATACACTTTAAATATTTTGGAAATTTAAAAATTATCTCTTTTTTGTTTACTTTTTTACTTTTCTGTTCTTTTTTTTTTCTTTCTTTTTTAAAAAATACTTTTCTTGTTTTCTGATAATATAGGAATTTTAAAATGCTTTTTTGGGAAAGATATTTGTTTACTTTTTAATTTTTTATTGTGAAGTGATTATAGACTTAATGGGAAGCTGCAGTTATAGTGCAAAGTAACTCAGCTACCTTTCATATAAGAGTGACATCTTTTACAATTGTAGTATAATGTCAAAACCAGAAAATTGACACTGATGCAATACAGAGAACTAAATTACAGACCTTAGTCAATTTTCACCTTTTTAAAAACCTACGTGTGTGTGTGTGTGTAGTTCTTTGCAACTGGATTTCATGAATAGATTCGCATAACCACCATCATGGTATAGAACTGTTCCATCACCACAAAGGAGCTCTAATACTGCCCCTTTATACTCATACCTCCCTGAAAACCCACTTCTCTATAAAGCAATATCAAAAGTTGTCAAAATCAACTTTCTCAGAACTCTGGAAACTAATCAAAAGTTTGCCACAGCCCAAAGAGCATTTAATAAAGGAAAATACATGAAAAGGATTATACACCGTAAATGAGGTGCGATTTATATCATATTTAAGAAAACACTGGCTAACTCAAAATCATGGAGATTTACTCTCATGTTTTCTTCTAAGAGTTTTACAGTTTTAGCTCTTACATTCAGGTTTTTATGATCGTTTTGAGCTAATTTTTGTGTGTGGTATCCTTATGCCAACACCACACTGTCTTTGTGTAATTTTGTAGCCTCAAAATCAGAAAGTATGAGTCTTCCAACTTTGGGGCTCTTTTTGTTTTCAAAATTGTTTTGGCAAATCTGAATCCTTCAGTTTTATATAAATTTTAGGATCATTTTGCTGAATTCTGCAAAAAAAAAAATAGGCAGCTGAGATTTTGATAGGAATTTCATTGACTCTGTAGATCAGTTTGGGGAGCATCATAACAACATTAAGTCTTCTGACCCATGAACATTGAATTTCTTTCTATTTATTTAGATATTTAAAATATTCTTTCTAGAAGGCTTTATGACTTTCAATGTACAAAGCAGCCACTTCTCCTATTTAATTTATTCCTAAGTGTTTTGTTCTTTTTGGTAATATTGTAAATGGAATTGTTATATTAATTTTCTTTTTAATTGTTCAGTACTTCTTATTTTCCAATCTTGATGCTTTTTATTTCTTTTCTTGCCTAATTTCCCTGGCTGGAGCCTCCAGCAAAATGCTGAACAGAAGTGGTGAGAGCAGACATCTTTGTTGTGTTCCTAATCTTATATCATCCAGTCATTCACCATTAAGTATGATGTTAGCTGTGAGGTTTTTGCAGACACTCTTTATCAGGTTGAGAAAGTCCTTCATATTCCTACTTTGTGGAGTATTTTATTATGAAAGGGTGTTGAATTTTTTGAAATTCTTTTTTTATATCTGAGATTATTATGTGGACTTTTTTCTTTATCTATTAATATGGTTTATTACATTAATTGATTTGGGGCTATTAACCAATTTCTGGCATAAATCCCACTTGGTCATGGTATATAATTCATTTCATTTGTTGCTGGATTCAGTTTGACACTATTTTACCAAGGGTTTTTGTGTCTGTATTATAAGAGATAACAGTCTATGGTTTTCTTGTGTTGGTGTTGTCTGTATTTGGTATCAGGGAAATACTGGCTTCAAAGAATGAGTTGAGAAGTGTTCCTTCTAAATCTATTTTTGGAAGAGTTTGTAAATGAGTGATATTAATACTTCTTTAAATGATGGTAGAATTCACCATTGGAGCTATCTAGTCCTGGGCTTTTCTTTGTGGAAAGTCTTTAGATAAACCTGTCCATTTTATCTGAATTATCTCATTTGTTGGCATACAGTTGTTCATAATATCTCCCCATGAACCTTTTTTGGTAAATCATTCCTGATTATAGTAATGTGAGTCCTTTTTTTTCTTTTTCACTGTGGCTAAAGATTTGTCAATTTTGTTGATCTTTTCAAAGAACAAACGTTTGGTTTTGTTGATTGTCTCAATTTTATATTCTATTTTTATTTCATTGGTTCCCTCTAATCTTTATCATATCCTTCCTTTTGTTTGCTTTGGTTTTAGTTTCTGTTCTTTCTTGTTGCTTAAGGTCATTATTGATTTGAGAGCTTTTTTCATGCAGGCATTTAAAGCTATAAAGTTACCTTTTTGTTTATTTTTTTACTATTCATATTTTTAAAAAATTGCAGTATAGTTGATGTACAATATTATATGTTACAGGTATACAATGTAATGTCACAAATTTTTAAAAGTTATACTCCATTTATAGTTATTATAAAATATTGGCTATATTCCCCATGTTGCACAATACATCCTTGTAGCTTATTTTATACCTGATAATTTTTACCTCTTAATCCCTCCACCTCCATACTGCCCCTCCCCCTTCCCTCTTCCCAATGGTACCATTAGCTCCTTCTCTACATCTGTGAGTTGGTTTGTTTTCTGTTATATTCACTAGTTTATTGTATTTTTTTAGATTCCACATATAAGTGATATCTTACAGTATTTGTCTTTCTCTGTCTGACTTATTTCACTTAGCATAATGCCCTCCAAGTCCATTCATACTGTACACCAGAAACTAATATGACATTTTTTACTGCACATATTTTAAAAAATTTACATGTATGTACTGTTCATTGTTTCTAAGAACGTTTAGAGCTTTACCTTTTTAAACTTACATAGTTATCAAAGGAATAAAGCCAACCACAAAATAAGAATTAATTCAGAAAGATACATACACCCCGCTATTAACAGCAACACTATTTACAATTGCCAAGACATGGAAGCATCTCAAGTACACATCAACAGATGAATGGATAAAGAAATGCAGCACATACATATGTAATGGAATATAGCTCACCCATAAGAAAGAAGGGTATGTTGCCATCTGCAGCCCTTCATTCACTTTTTTTTTCCACTTCAAAAACCAGAATTTTATAATTGGAATAAACATTTCCATTGCATCAAAAACAACAAGATACCTAGAAATAAACTTATCCAAGGAGGTTACCTATACTCTGAAAACCAAAAACCGAAATGACACAAAGAAATGGAAAGATTTCTTGTGCTCTTGGACTGGAAAAATCAACACTATCAAAATGGCCATACTACCCAAAGCGATCCACAGATCCAATGCAACTGCTATCAGAATACTCATGGCATTCCTCACAGAACTAGAACAAACAATTCCAAAATTTATAAGGAACCACAAAAGACCCCAAACAGCCAAAACATTCTTTTGTAGGTCTTTTCTTCTTTTTGTTCTCTTTTCTTACAGTTTGATGACTAGAGAAGGTCCTTTAACATTTGTTGTAAAGCTGGTTTGGTGGTGCTGAATTCTTTTAGCTTCTGTTTATCTGTGAAGCTTTTGATTTCTCCATCAAATCTGAATGAGAGCCTTTCTGGATAGCGTATTCTTGGTTGTAAGTTTTTCCCTTTAATCACTTTAAATATATCATGCCACTCCCTTCTAGCCTGTAGAGTTTCTTCTGAAAAAAATCAGCTGATAACCGTATGGGAGTTCCCTTGTATATTATTTATTGCTTTTCTCTTACTAATTTTAATGCTTTCTTCTTATCCTTAATTGTCAATTTGATGACTGTGTGCCTTGGTGTGTTCCTCTGTGGGTTGATCCTGTGTGGAACTCTCTGTGCTTCCTGGACTTGGGTGACTGTTTCCTTCCCCAAGTTGGGGAAGTTTTCAGTTATTATCTCTCCCAAAATTTTCTCAGGTCCTTTCTCTTTCTGGGATCCTTATAATGCGAATATTAGAGTGCTTCTTGTTGTCCCAAAGTTGTCTTAAACTATTCTCACTTCTTTTCATTCTTTTTTTCTTTTTTCTGTTCTGAAGAAGTGATTTCCACTAATCTGTCTTCTAGCTCACTGATCTGTTCTTCTGCTTCATTTAGTCACTTCCTGGTTCCTTCTAGTGTTTTATTCATTTCAGTGATTTTATTCTTCAACTCTGTTTGGGTGTTCTTTATATTTTCCAACTCTTTGCTAAAAACTTCACTCTGTGCATCTGTACCCCTCTTGAGTTCTCTGAACATCCTGGCCATCATTACTTTAAACTCTTTCTCAGATAAATTGTCGATCTCCTCATCGCTTATTTCTTCTTCTGGGGTTTTATCTTGTGCCTTGGCCTGGGAGATATTCCTCTGCCCTCTCATATCATCTATTTTTCTATTTGTGTTTTTAAGTAGGTTAGTTATGTTTCTCAACCTTGGAGAGGTGGCTGTCCCTCTGTGGGAGACGTCTTATGTGTCCCAGCAGTACACTTCTCTCTTGTCACCCAAGGGCCAGGGTCCAGCCAGTCCCAGTGTAGAGTCTGACCTGTGTTTGTAGATTCCTTCCGCAGGCTTTGGGATTATTGTTTTCTTATTTCTAGTATCTGCCCCTGCTGGATGAGGCTGGACTAGAGGCTTATGCAGGTTTCCTGGCAGGAGGAGCCCGTGCCTGCCCACTGCTGGGTGAAGTTTGGTCCTGGACCTCTGGTGGGTAGGGCTGTGTCTAGAGGCCTTTGTAGCTTAGGAAGTCGATGATGGGTAGGGCTGTGTTCCCACTCTGTATGTTGTTTGGCCTGAGGCTTTCCTACAGGTTGTTGGATGATGCTAGGTTTTGGTGCTAATGATCCAATTAGATGTCAGCCTCCAGGAAAGCTCATGTAGATGAACACTTCTGGAGTGTCTGCCACCAGCTTTTATGTCCCCTAGGTGAGCCACAGCCGTTCCCCCATGTTCCCAAAAGACCCAAAATCAACACGCAGGCCTGGCCCAGGTTCCTATGAAATCACTGCTTCTGCCCTTGGACCTGGTGCATACAAGTTTCTGTGTATGCTTCCCAAGTGAATGAAGTCTCTAGTTCCCCCAGCCCCATGGGGGTCCCAGAGCCAAACCCCACTGGCCTTCAAAGCCAGATGTCCTGGGGTCTCCTCCTCCCAATGCTCGGACCCTGGGCTGGGGAGCCTGATGTGGGGCTCAGATCTCTCACTTCTGTGGGAGGGCCCCTGCAACTTAACTATTCTCCAGCTTGTGGGTCGCCCACATAGGGGGTATGGGGTCCAATTATATCTTGAGCACACCCTTCCTACCATCCTGCTGTGATTCCCTCTTTATATTCCAGTTGCAGAAGATCTGTTTTGCTAGTTTTCAGTCTTTTTCTTTTTTGGATGGTTGTTTAGCATTCAGTTGTGGTTTCATTGTAGTCACAAGGAAAGGTGAGTTTGTGGTCTTACCATTCCACCATCTTGACTGGAAAAATCTCTATGAAGTTACTTTTAAGAGCTGCTTTAGCTACTTGTCATGTTTTGATATGTTGTGATGTTGTACTTTATTTTCATTCACCTCAAAATATCTCAAAGTTTTCTAACTTACCTTGTCATATTTTCTTTGATCTATTTGTTATTTACAGGTGTGTTATTTACTTTCCACATATTTGTGAATTTCTCAGATTTTGTTCTATTATTCATTTCAGATTTTATTCCATTTTGGCTAAAAAACATAAAATGTATGATTTCAATTCTTTAAATTTATTGAGGCTTATTTTTTGATTTAGCATGTGGTCTATTCTAGAGATCATGCCTTGTGTTCTAGAGAAGAATGTGCATTCTTCTGTTGTTGAATTAAGTGTTGTATAGATCTCAGTTACATTGTTCATTGGAGATTTTACTTGTTTCTCGAAGAAGGCCTGCATTGCTAAAACTCACCTATTAGAACAGATTTTGCCGCATCCCATAGATTTTGGAAAGTTGTCTGTCCCCTCCATTTGTTTCAAGATATTTTCTGATGTCCTTGTTGATTTCTTCATTGACCCACTGGTTTTTTTTTTTTAATAGCACGTTGTTTAGTCTCCATGTATTTGTGCTTTTCCTATTTTTCTTCTGTAACTGATTTCTGGTTTTATATTAGAATTCAATTTGTGGTTGGAAAAAAATGCTTTATATAATTTCTATCCTCTTAAATTTGTTGGATGTGTTTTGTAGCCTAGCATGTGATCTATCTTGGAGAAGAGAATATTCTGGGTATACTTGGAAAAAATGTATCTTTTTGGATGGAATGTCCTGCAGATATCTATTAAGTCCAACTGGCCTATTGTGTCATTTAAGACCACTATTACCTTACTGATTTTCTATCTGGATGATCTGTCTGTTGATGTAAGTGGGGTGTTAAAGTTCTCTACTATGAGTGCATTCCTGTCAGTTTCTGCCTTTATATCTGTTAATATTTGCTTTATATATTTAGGTGCTGCTGTATTGGGTATAATATCTTCTTCTTGTGTTAATCTCTTTATCCTTATGTAATGCCCTTCTTTGTTTTAAAGTTTATTTTGTCTGAATATTGCTACACCCACTTTTTTATTTCTATTTGCATGCAATGTCTTTTTCCATCCCCTTATATTCAATGTGTATGTGTCTTTAGTTCAGAAGAGAACATCTTTCCCCCATGCTTTGTGTTTTTGATGTTATATTTTACATCTTCATGTTTATCCCACTGTATTTATATCTGATTTTACAACTTTTCATCTATTAATCTTTGTCCTAAATTATTTAAGTGGTTGATCTTCAGACTTTACTAGTGGGATTTTTCCTTTCCTATGGATACTTAATTATTTTTACAGTCTTTTCTTTTCTACTTAGAGAAGACCCTTTAACGTTTGTTTTAGGGTTGGTTTAGTATTAATGAACTCTTTTAGTGTTTGCTTGTCTGAGAAGTTCTTTATCTTTTTTTCAATTTAAATGTTAGTCTTGCTGAATAGAGTATCCTAGGTTGCAATTTTCCCCCTTCCAGGCCTTTGAATATATCATGCCTCTCCCCTCTAGCCTGCAAAGTTTCTGCAGAAAAATCATCTTACAGCCTTATTGTAATTCCCTTGTATATGATCCTATTTTTCTCTTGCTGCCTTTAAAACTCTCTCTTTCACTTTTGCCAATTTAATTATGATTTTTCTCGGTGTGGTTCTGTTTGAGTTCATCCTCTTTAAGACTCTCTGTACACCCTGTACCTAAAATATGTGTTTCTTTCTTCAGGCTTGGGAATATTTCATAATTTTATAAATACATTGTCTGATGTCTTCTCTCTCTCTTCTCTTTCTGAGACCCCCATAATGTGAATGTTACTATGCTTGGTGTTATCCCAAAGATTCCTTAAACTGCCTTCATTTTTATTTGCTTTTCTTTTTGCTGTTCTTACTGGGTGATTTTCATTATTCTGTCTTCCAGATCACTTGTACATTCTTCTCTGTCACCTAGTCTGCTGTTCATTCCTTCTAATGTGTTTTGTTTTTATTTCAGTTACTGTATTTTTCAGTTCTGTTTGGTTCTTTTTTTATATTTTCTATTCCTTATTAAAGTTCTCACTGTGTTAATTTATTTTTCCTTAACTCAGTCATCATTCTTATTACTAATGCTGTGAATCTTTATCTGGTAAAAATTTTTTTTCTGTGCATTAGTTGCTTTTTCAGGGGTTTTCTGTTGCTCTTCCAATTGAGACAAATTTGTTCCTCTGTCTCCTCATTTTGTTTTTTTGTTTTTTTTTCTCTGTCTCTATGAAATTAAGTGACACAGTTACCTATGGTGGTCTTGTAGGATCCCTATACAGTCTGTGTGTGCCCATTGTCTTTAGTGGGAGAGCTGGATTTGACATGAACACAAGCCATGTCTTCCCACAGGGTGTGCTTAAAGCTATCACCTTAGCAGGAGATTTGGCTCAAGTTGGAGGGGTTAGGGCTGAAGCCAAGTGTGAGGCGGGTCTTCCCCTCTGCTCAGTGGCTGTCACCACCATATCAGGAATGGATCAGGTCTCAAGTTGCGAGAGCAGAAGACCTGAGGGTTGGGTCCTAGCTGGCTCAGTTTCTTTTAAGTGTGTGACCTTTCCCCTCCCCACACCAGTACTCTTGCCACAGAGGGGAGCACTGCTGGAGCAAGAAGGGTAGATGTAGGTATTTAGCAAAGGCCAAGGTATATGCTGTGGTGGTCTGGGCACCCTTAGAAATCCATCTATGTAATCACTAGTAATGATTGCCCTCTCCCTGTTCGGACACTGTTTAGGGTTTCAGCTACCTCAGCATCTTACAGCTGACTGAACTCTTTCCTTGGTCATAGTAGCCCTTGCTCTAGTGTGGAGCTGTGACATGAGGAACTCAGTGCTGGAACATTCATTTGGCTCAGGCTGGGGCATGCATGGGGGTGGTTGCAGGTAACAAGTTATCCAGATGCACACTTTCTGTCTCAATCTTCCTTCTCTGCCCTGCTTTGGGAGCAAGTAAGTGTCTGTACAACCTTCATAGATGGAGTCCTGGCTTCCCACTGCCCTCCGGTTAGTCCTACCAGCCCTCCAACCAGCCAAGGGGGTTCATCTTCCCTTTGTTGTACCCCTGGGCTCAGGTACCCAATTTGTGGCTCAAACACTTCACTCCCCAGGGAGAGTCTCCACCTTTTCTTCTAAGTCCTTCCCAGGGTTACAGGTCCTGACCTGATCAGTTCTCTTCCCTTCTGATCTAATTCCGTATGAATCTTTCTTACAGCCTTCGTTATACAGGAGTTTTTCTGCTTGTCTCCAGTTAATTTTCAGTAAGGATTTTCCCCCATGTAGGTGTATTTTTTGATGTGTCCATGGGGGGAAGTGAGTTCCATGTCCTCCTACTCTGCCATCCTGGGTTCTCTTCAGGGCTCTTTTTCTTCTGGTTCTCAGTCATAGTATATGGTCTCAAGTTTCGGATCATCTTTGTTTATGTGCTGGAAAGATATTTAAATGTTACTTTTAGAAATTATTTAAGGCTAAAAGTGATATTATCATTATTCTAATTGGAATTTTGCTTGCTTCTGCTAGGTACAGGGTGCACTGTCAGTCTGGAGCTAACTTACGTGAAGTTCAGTTTTGAGGTTTCCTGAACCACCTGTGTGATTCAAGGCTGGGCAGCTGTCCTATTGCTGATTCACTCCTAGGGTGAATCCCTTCTTATTTCAGCCCAAAGCAGGTGTGGTTTGCCATGGTCTACACCCTTGGTGAATCCTGGTCTCCCACTTTTGTTTCCCTAATTGCAAATTACTGTCAGAAATGACACAAAATCACTTAGCTGCCATTTCTGAAGGCATAAATAGCCTTGAATGCCTAACTTACTGAATCTCCTTGTGCCCCTGGATCTGGTGGTTCATCACCATGTTTTAGGTATTTTCAGCTTCTATGAAGATATCTTTTCTATTTTGCCATGAATTTTAGTTCTCTCCATCAAGTTGCCTCCATTGTCTGCTATTATTGGAAACATCCACATTTTAAACCAAACGTTTTAAAGTCTTTTCCTTGTCTTCTACATTTATTTTTTGTACAAGGTATAAAGTAGAGTTCTTATTTTACTCTTCCTCTTGTGGATAGCCACTTTTCCAAGAACTTCTTATTGAATAACTCTTCCTCTCCCTACTGATTTCCTGTGCTATCTCAGTTATGTATCAAAGGTCCATATTCATAGGCTTTAATCTTGGGCTCAGTTATCAATTATCCATTACCAATCTATTTTTTTCCTGTATATGCACCACTGAATTTTAATTATTATAGCATCATAATAAGATTTGGTATTTAAGGGGGAAATTTATTTGCCAAATTATTCTTGGGCCTTATCCTTCCACATGAATTGTACTTTTAAAACAAATTTATAATGTACATTTTAAAATTATGCCAGAATTTGGATTAGAATTTTATTAAATCTGTAGATTGTTTTGAAGATAATTATATTTATGACATCAAGCTTTCATATCCATGAACACTGGATATCTCACCATTTATTTGTTTTTAACATCTCAAAATTTTTTATAATTTATCTTTCCTTTGTTGGTTTATTCAAAATACTTGAATATTTTTGTTGTGTGTTAAATGTTGTCAACTTTTAAAATTTGTGTCCCAGATGTTTGTTGCTTATATATATATATACACAAGATTGTTTATATTTGTTCTTCAATTCAGCCAATTTTCTAAATTCTTCTACCACTAGAATAACTTGTCTTTAGATTCTTCTGGGTTTTCAGTGTGGAAAACTAGGCCATGACACACTTATTTGTCATATGACACTCTCTTCCACTCCTTTGCCTTTGATTTTCTTAGTTAATTTATTGCAGGAATGGAATGATAGAAATTATAGAACCATTATTAGAATAATAATCCCATTAATAGAATAAAAAGAAGCAGCTCATTTCAATAGAGAAGACATTTAATAATGGTCATTATAAATACATGACTAAAAATCTTAGTAAAGTGGAAACAGAAGGGAAATTTCCTAATTTGATGGAGAGTATCCCCCCCAAAACCAACAACAAAGCCTGCAGCAAACATTATTATAATTGAGGAGGAGTTCTGAGCATTCATTATAAAAGCAGGATGGGAAAGTATGCTTTCATAGCTCTATTTAACACTGGGAAGATGCTAAGGTCTTCACTCTAAAATCAGGGATAGTGAGGGTGCTGCCACTATTCTATCTGACACTGGGGAGAAGCTCAAAGTGATTCACTCTAAAATCAGGAATAGGAAAGGGTAGTATCACCACATAGGACAATGGAGGAGAAACTAGGAGCATTCACTCTTAAATCAAGAATAGGAAGAATGCTATCATTGTTTTATTTGACTTTGAGGAGAAGCTAGGAACATTCACTTTAAAATTGAAAATGGAAAAGGATTCTATCACCCCGTTCTATTTGACATTGGGAACAAGCTAGGGCATTCACTCTGAAATTGGCGCTAGGAATGGGTGCTGTCACCAGTCTATCTCACATTGCTTTGGAGCGCCTCAGCTGACTCTACTCAGCACTGATCCCTGTCAACTTCAGCCATGATTGCTGCTGTGCTTGATAACGCGTTCATTTTTGAGAAGTGAGGATTTAAGCACCTTCGTCTCCACCATGAAACATGAGTGCGTGGATAAGCCTTGGCACACGAATGCGTGTCGCCTTAGCGTGCCTTACGTCCTTCGCTCTCAATGATGAGTACTCCTGGTTTGTTGGTTGCACCTCATGTTTTCCACAGGGGCTTGGAGAAATAAACGGAAGTGTTATCTTGTCTGTTAGCCCTGAGCCCTTTTTCCAACAGGCATAAATTCAGAATTTTTCTAGGAGATTGAAATTCACATGTATCCTGTTGCTCTTTTTAGCAGTTTTTATAGTCTTCACCTAAGAAGAGTCCAAGGTAACATGCTATGTCCCAAGATAACAGGGAAAGGGTTTCTTGTGAAGTGAGTGCCACCAAATAGTACAGATGTTTTGTGTCAGAAATGAGAGGTGAAAGCTAATGATCGTGAAGAGGTTTAGCTCTTAAGGGACTGTTTTCTCCAGATAGTAGCTTGCTTTGGGGTCTAAGTATGGGACGCTGGTCATTGGCCCCAGGAATACAACTCCACACTCTGGTCTGGATTATGGAAAAGCCTCTGGAGGGATTTACCTGGAGCAAGGAAGCACAAGCAGAAAGGCCACTGTCCTGAGGCCTAGAGCTAATGAGAGCAGCCTAGGCTACAAAATCAAGATGACCCAAGGGTGTGGGAACTGCAGCCATGGGCAACCCTGGCCTGTTGTTCTGTGGCAAAAGGGCTTCCAAGTGTCCTCTCTTCCTCAGTTCTCCTTTGGGATTTCTAGCTCTGCAGGATAGTGTTGGTGAACACTGCATGCAGAGAAACATAACCCCTAGACTCTGTGGGCCGGTTAGATGAGGTGAGGAGAGGTGAGACATGTATCTAGGACAGGAATATATGGAAAGTGACACCTCATACACTGGCCAGATCCAGACCTTGGTTGGTTTCCAGCACAGCATCACTGAGCACTTGGCCATGAAATCCTGGAGACTGAGCTGTGGGTGTGGGAGATAGGAAAGCCCAATTCTTTTCCAGCTCAAAGCAAACTCCTTCTTTCTCCTCTGGGTGCTGTACCTATAGAAAATAACTACAAATTGGAATGAAAATCTGGGCCAAATTGCTCAAGGATTAAATGGAAACATGCTATATCCATATGTTTCTTCAATGCTGCCAGCCACATTGAATGGGTCAGTGTGACTGCAAGGGTTGTGGCCCTACCCACCTGTTCCATCCAACCCACTAAAAATGCAGGCCTTGGCCCTGCAGGCAAATTCAACACCCAGTGACTGCATTTGTCTCTTCACCACGATGTGAAGGGCTCATTTACCTTTCACAAGACCTTCCTTCCCAGGTTTCTTCCCTATCCCTTTCTTGCCCTTGTCTTTTCAAATAATATTGGCTTTCTTTTCCAAATTGTTGTTTGTTTTCTGTCAATCTCATGGACTGTCTGAGGAGTCAGGGCCATCCATAAGAGTGAGTGTTCCAGCCTTGGGGTCTGGGGAGGGATTGAGAGAGAGAGAGTGAGAGTTCAAGATTTCAGACACACCTGAAAGTAGGGTATGGGTCTGGAAAGCCTTAAAGGGCAGTGGTCCTGAAGCCCACTGGTGGGACTGGAAGTAAGAGAGAAGAGTTTTTACTTCATGATAATTACCCCTGAGGTACTGCTAGATTCCTTAAAGTTTTACAAAATGAGAGACAGTAGGATTTCTGTATTTGACTTTATACGACCAGGACTCCATGATTCCTTAGCATACGCATGAATAGGGTCTATACATGTATCCACAGGAACCTTGTGAGAACCCAGTAACGCAGCTTGAAATGAGAAGAGGAGGTCTGTGCAGCAAACCTTTTAAATTACACCACTAGTGTGTTGAAATGACAGAACTGATTTCCCTCTAAACTTAAAAGGTGAAACACAGGTGCATTTTCTCCTCTCATTGAAAGGATGAAAGAAGAATCAAAATTGCATCACCATAGAAATAAAGTGATGGCTGCTACATTAAATGTACAATGTATTTCTCATTAAAACACTTTAAAATGGGAATTAATGGATGCATAATATTCATCATATTGTTAAGAGAAAATTCCAGATGCGTTCCCCATGAAGTAATTCCACTGTATAACCCTGTTATGAAATTAATAGCCCAACATTAAACAGAAGAGAATAATCTGAGGAATTGGGAAAAATGGTTATAAGCTGTCTCTTGCTGATAATTTTTTTTAACATTTTTTATTGATTTATAATCATTTTACAATGTTGTGTCGAATTCCAGTGTTCAGCACAATTTTTCAGTCATACATGGACATATACACACTCATTGTCACATTTTTTTTCTCTGTGAGCGACCATAACATTTTGTGTATATTTCCCTGTGCTATACAGTATAATCTTGTTTATCTATTCTACAATTTTGAAATCCCAGTCTATCCCTTCCCACCCTCCGCCCCCCTGGCAACCACAAGTCTGTATTCTCTGTCTATGAGTCTATTTCTGTCCTGCATTTATGCTTTGTTTTTGTTTGTTTGTTTGTTTTTGTTTTTGTTTGTTTAGATTCTACATATGAGTGATCTCATATGGTATTTTTCTTTCTCTTTCTGGCTTACTTCACTTAGAATGACATTCTCCAGGAGCATCCATGTTGCTGCAAATGGCATTATGTTGTCAGATTTTATGGCTGAGTAGTATTCCATTGCATAAATATACCACATCTTCTTTATTCAGTCACCTGTTGATGGACATTTAGGCTGTAATTTAAATATATAGGTCATCCATTAAGAATCAATGTTATTTAGCTAGACTGACCAAGAAAGACAAAGAGAGAAGACTCAGATTACTAAACTCAGGATAAGAAGGATTATACGGGAAACCAAGAACAACCACACCAACAAATGAGATAGCATGTATGAACTGAACAATTTCTTAAAATTGACTCAAGAAGAAATATAAAATACGAATATATGTACAACAAGTAGAGAGACTGAATTAGTAATTTAGAAAACTCTCACTAATAAATGTGTAGGTCCCGATGGCTTCAATGATAAATTATATCTGATATTTGAAGAAAAAATCAATACCAATACTTCATAAACTCTTCCAAAAAACAGAAGAGGAGAAAACATTCCTTAACTCATTATTTGAGGCTAGAATTTCTCTGATATCAAAATCAGACAAAGACATCACAAGAAAACTATGGATTATTATCTCTTATAACATAGACACAAAAATTCTCAACAAAATGCTATTAAATTAAATTGAATTCAACAACATAATAAAAGGATTATATACCATGACCAAGTGGTGTTTGTCCTGGGAATGCAAAGTTGGATTAACATCCAAAAGTTAACTAAACATAAGATAACGTATTAATAGAATAAAAGCAAAAACCCCACATGATTATCTTATAGATGCAGAAAAAGCATTTCACAAAATCCAACATCCTTTCAAGATTAAAAAATACTCAACAAACTAGAAATATAAGAAAATTTTCTTATCTTGATAAAAGGCATCTAGGAAAAACCCACAGGTAGCATCATAGTTGATAATGAAATGCTAGAAGATTTCCCCCTAAGATCAAAAACAAGACAAAGATGTCTGCTTTCGCCACTTCTATTTAAAATTAGGTGAGAAAAAGAAACAAAAGACAATTAAAAGTTTCATCCAGATTGAAAGGAAGAAGAAAGATGATCTACACTTGGAGATGACATGATCTTGTATATACAAAATTCCTAAGGAAGCCATTAAAAAACCTGCTATAACCAATAATAGTTGCAGGACATAAGATCAAAAGACAACAATCAATTGTATTTCTGTACACTAGCAACAAATAAAATAAAAATGAAATTAAGAATATAACTCAATTTATAACAGCATCAAAAAGAACAAACACTTAAGAATAAATTTAATAAAAAAAAATGCAAGATTTCTGAGTAACCTTGAAAGAAATTAAAGATCTAGATAAATAAAAAGATGTTCATGGGTCAATAAATATTGTTAAGGTTGTGTACTAGTTTCCTAATCCTGATCTAGAGGTCTTAGTTCCACAGGAAGAAATGCTTCTATAAGGAAACACATCAGTGATGTCACTGGATTGGAATTTAAGACTGTCACCCAGCTAGTTTTTGCTCCACATGCCTCTGAATCAATAGGCAAAAAAAAAAAAAAAAAGAGTTATTGTACTAGCTGGGATGATTGATCCCAATCACCAAAGGGAAACTGGACTGCTACTCCACAATGGAGATGAAGAAGAATATGTCTGGGACCCAGAAGAACCCTTCCTCATTATTACCACACTGTGTCTCTCAGTATTACCACGCCATGATTATCAATGGAAAACTACAACAACCCACCTCAGGCAGGACTACCACTGGCCCAGACCCTTCAGGAATGAAAGTCTGAGTCACCTCATGAGGTAAAGAACCATGACCATTTGAAGTGCTTGCTGAGGACACAGGGAATATGGAATGAGTATTAGAGGAAGGAAGTTACAAATACCACCGAGGACCACATGACTATCTGCAGAAAGTAGGACTGTAGGTGTTGAGTATTTTTCCTCATTTTGTCATGAATGTGTGCGTGCATGTGTGTGTGTGTGTGTGTGTGTGTGTTATAGGATGCCAAAGAGAAGAGGCAACATCACTTCAGGGCTTTGCATTCTCTCCTGGGGAAAGGACGACTGAATTTTCAATTATACTCAGCATGGCTGCATCAGGTTAGACAGAAGTGTGACTTTGTTATTGTCCTTATTTGGAGATTAAATATGGCTTGGGAGCTGTGTGTAGGTGCCAAGTGAACAAGGGATGACTGTCATGGTGAATTTTATGTGTCAACTTGGCTACAATTGTTTGTTCAAATGTTGTTTAGGCATTGCTGTAAAGGTGTTTTGTAGATGTAATTAACATTTACAATCAGTTGACTTTTTTAATTGAAGTATAGTCAGCTTACAAGGTTGTGTCAATTTCTGGGGTACAGCATAATGTTTCAGTCATACACATACATACATATATTCGTTTTGATATTATTTTTCATTTAGGTTACTACTAGATATTGAATATAGTTCCTTGTGATATACAGAAGAAATTTGCTTTTTTAATCTATTTTATATATAGTAGTTAGTACAGTCAATTGACTTTAAATAAAGGAGATTATCCTTGATATGTGAGTGGGCATTATCTGGTCAATTGAAGACTTAATGAGCAAAAAAACTAAGGCTTCCTGAAGAAGAAGGAATCCTGCCTCAAAACCACAACATAGAAACCCCATCTGAGTTTCTAGCCTGCCAACCTCCCCACCCAGAGTTCAAAGTCAAAACTACAGTATCAGCTCTTGCCAGAGCCTCAAGGCTACTGCTTGCCTCATAGATTTTGGGTTTGCCAGACCAACTCCAGTTACCAAAATCTGTATTTGTTTCCTGGGGCTACCGTAACAAAGTACCACACACTGGGTGGCGTAAAACAACAGAAATGTATTCTCTCACAGTTCTGGAGGCCAGAAGTTCAAAATCAAGGTATCGGCAGAATTGGTTCCTTCTGAGGGCTCTGAGGGAGTATCAGCTCCGTGTCTCTTTCTTACTTGCTGGCGATTACCAGCAATCCTTGGCCTTCCTTTTCTTGTACACGCATCACTCCAATCTCTGCCTTCACCTTCACGTCGTGTTCTCTGTGCATCTCTATGTCTTCACATGGAAATCTTTTCCCTATATGCCTCTCTCTCTGCTCCTCATAAAGACACAAGTTATGCCGGGTTAAGGGCCCACCCTACTCCAGTTTGGCCTCATCTTGACTTTAATTACACTTGCCATGACCCTATTTCCAAATGAAGTCAAATTCCCAGATACTGGGAGTAGGACTTTAACATGTCTGTTGCGGGGGGACACAATTCAATCCATAACAGATGGTAACACTCTCCAACTTGATCTACAGATTGATTGCCTCCTTATCAAAATTCCAGCTGGATTTCCCACAGAAATTAACAAGCTGACCCTAAAATTCATATGGAAATGGATTCACACTAGCCAAAACAATCTTGTAGAAGAATAAACAAAGTTGGAGGATTTATATTTCGTAATTTCAAACTTACTACAAGCCTACAGTAATTGAGATAATGTCAAACTGGCGTAAGGATAGAAATATACATCAATAGAGTAGAATTAAGAGTCTAGGGAAAAACCCTTACATTTATTGTCAATTGTTTTTGTCAAGGATTCCAACATAATCAGTGAGAAGAGATTAGTCTGTTCAACAAATGATGCTGGGACAACTGAATATCCACATGCAAAAGAATGAAGTTGGATGTCCTACTTAACACCATACACAAAATTTAAACTCAAAATGGATCACAGACCTAAATGTAAGAGTTAAAATTATAAAAAGCTTGTAAGAAAACACAGTAGCAAAACTTTAAGACCGTAAGTTAAGCAACAGTTTCTTAGAGTGACATCAAAGATACAAATAGCAAAAGAAAACAGATAAATTGGACTTCAAAATTAAAAACTTTTATGTCATAAAACACATTCAGGACAGTGAAAAGACAGCCCACCTGCTGTGAGAAGATATTTGCAAACCATGATCTGGTAGACTTGTATCAAGAATTTATAAAGCACTCTTACAACTCAGTAACAACAAAAAAAAGAAGCAATGTGAAACCATCACAAATGGGAAGAATATTCAGTGAATAGCATACAAAAATCCCAATCGCCTTCTACCAAGTTAGGAGATACTAATATCAAGAATGAAGATGGGTCATTACTAGGGGCATTGAAAGAATAATAATGGAATATTTACTAACTTTATGGCCATAAATTCAACAACTCAAGTGAAATGGACACTTTCCTTAAAAGATACAAAGTGCCAAAACTCACTTGAGAAGAAACCTAACACGTGAGTAGTACTATATGTATTACAGAAGTTGAATTCTTGGTTAAAACCCTTCATAAAAGAAAATTCTAGGCCCAGTGGTTTCACTGGCCATCATATGGATGAATCTCTAATGCATTATTCTAAGCAGAGGAAACCAGACTTAGAAGACTATGTATGTGACATTCTGGAAAAGGCCAAATTATATGGGTGGAAAACTAGATTAGTGATTTAAAGGGACTGGGCGAAGAAGGAGGGGTTGACAATTAAGGGGCACAGGGGACATGGTGGCGGGTGAGGACAGTGGAACTTTTCTATAGCTTGGTGGTGGTTTGCAACACTACTGTATGCATTTGTCAAAACTTGCAAGATTGGATACATTTTACTGTTTGTAACTTATTTCTTAATTTAAAAAGTTTTGAAAACTGAATGGCAGATCTGTAAATAGTAATTGAGCTATAAGAATTTAGTGGGCCATGAAAGACATGGAAGAAACTTAAAAGACATATTACTAAAAGAAAGAAGCCAGTCTGAAAAGGCTACAAACTGTACGATTCCAACCAAATGACATTCTGGAAAAGGCACAGCTACAGAAACAATAAAAACATCGTGGTTTCCAGGGGTTTGGGGAGAGGGAGGGAGGGAGGGAGGAATGAACAGATGGAGCACAAGGGATTTTTAGGGCAATGAAATTATTCTGTATGCTACTATAGTGGTGGCTACATGTCATTATTCATTTGTCAAAGCCCTAGAATGTACGACATCCAGAGTGAACCCTAATGTAAACTATGGACTTTGGTTGATAATAATGCGTCCATGTTGGTTCATTGATTGTACCAAATGAGGGATGCCACTGAGGAGGGATGCTGAGGGTAGGAGAGTATGTATGTGTGGATGGGGAGGGCTATGTGCAAACTCTCTGTATTTTCTGCTCAATTCTGCTGTGAACCTGAAACTGCTCTAAAAGAATAAAGGCTATTAAAATAAAATAAAAATAAAAAAAGAACTTAGTGGGCCATGGAGAAAGCCGAAAATATAATGATCTATAACACAGAATTCTCAAAAAAAAAAAAAAAGAAACAAAGAAAAAAACAGGATGTCTTGATCTGACTACAGGAAGGAATGCTAAAGCTAGGAATACTGGGAGGGAAGCTGTGTGAGAAAGCAGTTTTATCCCTAAATCTTCTCCCCACTCCACTTATATAGATTAACGTACCTTACCGGCTATTGAAGAAATCTGGAGTTATGTTTTCTGCCGAGAGTAAAACAGATCACTCGTGTTGAGGAGTCTCAGGCTAGTTTAGGGCCCTGGATGCCAAACCTGGAAGGTTAGGAGATGGTGTAAATATTTAATGCAGAATGTTAAGACACAGCCACCTTCACCTTGAGCCTCCAGAACCCTGCAGTAAGACCCCCACCATTGGGATCCTCTGGAGAAGTTGATAAGCCCAAAAGGGATGTCCTAAAGATAGTCACATTAGCGGCTCACCCATGATTCGTCCAGTTGTCTCACTAGGAAGCTGAAAGTAAACAAGGTATGTCCATATCCCAGAGTTTCCAATCACTTTTTATTCCAATAGTTATAATTTCAAATAGGAGACCAGATATTCAGGGAAAGCCCCTAAATGCAGAAAATAATCACCAAATCAATAAAGTTGAAAATAGTAATTTGGAGGAAAGAGATTCAGATGAGAAAAGAAAAAAAATTAAAAGTCATTAAGGGTTCATAGCATCACTATATACAATAGCCAAGACATGGAAGCAACCTAAATGTCCATCGACAGATGACTGGATAAAGGAGTTGTGGTATATTTATACAATAGAATACTACTCAGCCATAAAAAGAATAAAATAATGCCATTTGCAGCAACATGAATGGACCTAGAGATCATCATTCTAAGTGAAGAAAGCCAGAAAGAGAAAGAAAAATACCATATGATATTGCCTATACGTGGAATCTAAAAAAGGAAAAAAGAAAAGTCACTATGAACTCATCTACAAAACAGACAGACTCGCAGACATAGTAAACAATCTTATGGTTACCAGAGATAGGGTGTGGGGAGGGATAAATTTTGGAGTTTGGTATTTACAAATATTAGCCACTATATATAAAAATAGATTTTAAAAAGTTTCTTCTGTATAATACAGGGTACTATGTTCAATATCTTGTAATAACCTTTAATGAAAACGAATATGGAAACAAATATATGCATGTAAATGCATGACTGGGACATCGTGCTGTACACGAGAAAATGACACATTGTAACTTACTATCCTTCAATAAAAAAATAAATAAAAATATTTTTTTAAAAAAGTCATTAAGGACATAGAATTTCTTAAAGTTTAGACAAGAATGACTACATTTCATTTTATTCCTCCCACTGATCATAACTCCACAAGTCACCCATCAGAAGATTTTGAAATATAGACAAAAGGAAGTAGATTAACTAGGGACTTCAGAACTCAAAGACTAACCCAGTGGGGAGTTTCCTGGGGTTTTCTTTCCTCCAATGTATCTAACTCAGGGTTAGAGAAGCCTCACCAACACACACAGACACACAGACACAGACACACACACACACACACACACACACACGCCTTAAGAAAAGCCAAAGGGCCAGGAAAGTCTTGCCCACAATAACAGAAAACTTTTTACCATCCTGCTTGTTCTTGAGGCAAACATGTGGAGAGCTTCACCCTCTGTTCCTTAACAGGCAATGCAGACACTGAGTTCATCAATGAGAAGATATGTTCCAACTCTTTCCCATTGCAATAAGGTGGTCCTCATGGAAACTGTGAGCCTAGCATTATTGACATTTGGGGCTGGAAAAGCCTTTGTCCTGGAAGGGCGTCCTGTGCATTACAGGATGTATAGCAGTACCCCTGGATAACCCACTAGATGCCAATAGCAAACCACCAATTTTGATAATCAAAAATGTATCCAGCTACTACCAAATGTGCCCTGGGACCATCACCCCTGGTTGAGAACCAACACCACCTGCTTTCCGCAACCTCCTGCAAGAAGGATGGGTCATGCAAGCCAGACACATTGTGGAGCCCGTCTTCCTTCCCCATCTGCAGTAGGAGGCAGCACCCTTCTCAGCTCAAGCCAGCACTGAGAAGACTGTGAGGTGAAGTCCTGTCACCTGGGAAACATGCAGGTGGACAGACCAGAAAATCCATGCAGAGGCTTGATCGACTGAACTACTGTTGGAACCACAGTCCACCAGAGTGAGCCAGGATACGCATTCTGAAACTAAACAGGTTTACAACCAGCTAAAATAGAAGATTTAAGTGGGAACTAGAGTCTCATAGATTAATACTCAAAATTCATACGACACAATCCAAAATGGCTTATCACACTGGGAAACTCTCAGCTCCAATAAGAAAAGACAATTAGTACACACCAATATCAAGCTAACATAGCTGTTTGAATTCTTGAACAAGGATTTTAAAGAAGCCATCATACAAATTCTCTATTGAACAATTATGAATGTACTTGAAACATATTAAAGGACAAAGACTAGTAAAGAGAAATTATTGGCAATACATATAAAAGACAAGGGATTAATATCAAGAAATAGAAGGTACAGAGATTTCCCAATACTTCCTGCATATGCATTGCCTCCTCCATTAACAAACTCTGTGCCTTCTGTTTAATTTTGTTGTATAATTCTATACATGAACTAAGAATGGTTTGTACACTTTTTAAAGTGTGGGAGTAAAACAAGAGAGTAGATTCTAGAGATGCGCAACTTAAATGAAATTCAGATTTCAGTGTCTGTAAGGAAAGTTTTATCGGACACAGCCCTGTTCATTTGTGTATGCAGAGTTCTGAAGCTTCCAGAGTGTTTAAATAGTACAGTGCATTTTTCCATCCCTTTTTTTCAACAGCTGTATAACTTGCTTTGTTCAATGGCACGTTAGCAAATATGATCAAAGAGAGGCATGCAAAACACTAGCACACTTCTCGAATGCTGCAACTGACACATGACCAAACCCCAGCGTGCTGGCTGGGTACTGGGAGACACAGGACAAAATTATTCCTGTTGTCTCAGCCAAGAGCTAGCCAGCTTACTAGGGGGAGAGACACCAATGACCACCGCTGCCCAGGACCAAGATCACCCAGAGTCCACCGACCACTAGCCCTCAGGGGAGTCTGAACACAGAAAGCCAGCAATGATGAGATTGGTGGGGGAGGAGGGGTGGCGGAGGATGGAGGTGGGGGGCGGGGTGGGGATGGAGGTAGGGGGAGACCACTGAGAGCTGGCTCCATGCTGAAGGGCGAGACAGCCGGTGACCTGCCAGGGGCTCCGGGCCAGGGTTGGTGGGGGGTGGTCCTCACCTATCCGTGAGGATAGAGAGATACAGAGCAGGAGGGCCATGATCACGTGTACGAGATCCAGAGGCAACATCAGGGGTTCAGGGTTCCATCACACGGCGCCGCGCCATCTTGCGTTGGTGCCATCATGTGCCGGGGCCCCGGGCACGTTTGTGCTGTCGCACGTCGTCTGCCTGGGCACTGTCGCATGCTTGCGCCGTCACAGGTCCCGTGCTCCGGCCCGCACAGCCCCGAGGCCCACCGCCGTCATGGCTGCCGCGCGGAGCGGCCCCCGCGCTGGGCCCGGGGAGCCCTGGCCCCTGGCCCCGAGCCTCCTCCGGCTGCTGCTGCTGCTCCTGCCCCCGGCCCGGGTCGCAGCCGCGGCCCACAGGCATGCTCGCGCTGAGGGAATCGCCTGGCGCCGTGGTGTAGGTAGGACCTCTCCAGGCCCGGGTTGGCGGTGAACCCAGGGCTCCCTCCTTCCAAGGGTGGAGCGCTAGTCCATCTCGGCCCTCCCCGACTTTCCCCTCCTCCCACCCGACCCACCCTCCACTTCCCGGGCGCCACTGCTACTTGTATACTTTGCCCCTCTCTCTTCAGCCTGTGGCCAGCGTCACGTGCAGGGGAAGGTCGTGGGAGGCACGGATGCCCCTGAGAAAAAGTGGCCATGGCAGGTCAGCCTGCACTATGCAGGTTTCCACACATGTGGTGGGTCCATCATTGATGAGTATTGGGTCCTGTCCGCAGCCCACTGCTTTGACAGGTGAGTGGGTAGCGCTGGGGACTGTTCCCATGGAGGTCTAGGGCTGCAGGACCCACCGCACAGGCTACCTGGGGCTGGGGCTTCTTGGAGCTGGGGGAGAGAGTGGGAGCCAGCACACCTCCATCCACCACAGCTTCTTCTTGCACAGGGCTGAGGACCCCCTTTAGGGCCATCCACTCTTCCAGATAGATGTGGAACCAAATCATAGGATGGGAAGTGAGGAGAGGAGCCACACCATAGGATGAGAGGAGAGAAAAAGAGAAAAATCACAGGCTTAGAGGTGACGAAAGACTTATCTTCATGGGCAGCTCACTGTAATTCTGCCAAGATCACCATCCTGGGCTGTCCATCATGTCCTGGTGGTTCCCTTAGTCCTCCGTGGACTCAAGTCAGGACTTCTTTGGGGGCAATTCTGCCTGACAGTCAGCTCCCCACTGTGCTGCAAAGGGCTCGCTTTTCCCCATCCTGGCCGAGACCTTAGATATCCAGGTTGGCATGCTCCAGGACTTCCTTGGCCTGTGAGCTGAAGGTGATTGCTCTCTCCACGTGCAAGGTGCTCAAGCCACTGTACCTTTGTCCTCTGTCCCCACAGGGAAAGGAACATTGAGGCATTTGATGTATATGTGGGCCTTGTGGACCTCAGGGTGCCAGGCAATCATACTCAGTGGTTTGAGGTGCATAAGGTGATCCTACATCCCACACACAAATTATACCACCCTGTCGGAGGCGACATCGCTCTGGTACAGCTGAAAAGCCGCATTGTGCTTTCCGACTCTGTGCTTCCCATCTGCATTGCACCCACAGACGTGAAACTTTGGAACCTTTCTTGCTGGGCTACAGGATGGGGATTCATCTCCCAACAAGGTAAGAAAACAAAGTGCGGGGTCAGTCCCTTTGTTGGAGTTTGTGGAAAGAATGATGCTTTTATGACACTACAGGAGAGAACATGTACTGTCCATTAAGGGGTTGCAGGTGTCTGAGAACTGGAACCCTCATCCATTAATCACTATTTGTTTCTCAATGTAGAGTTTTGTTTTATCCCTGGTTGGCTTTGTTGTATACAGGAAAATAGTTGTATCTACTCCGAGTATGGAATTAATATTTGGTATACTAAGAACACAAATTTCCAAGCATTTCTTAAGTTGTTCTTAAGATTTTAAATTCCCCTTAGAAATAATATTATTTAACCTATTAAAAATGTATTTGTTATTCTAGTTATCTCTATAAAGGAATTGCATTTTCTTTTTAGGTTTATATCTGCATACTTTAGAATTTCTATGATTAATTAAATGATTCTTTTTAATTGCATTTGCTAATCAGTCATAGCTGTTGATTTCTGCACATTGATCATGCTTCCAGCCCGCATAAAGGACTCATTTTTAATAGTTTATCAGTTGATTATGTAATTGTTCTAGATTTTTATATCATATTTTCTTCAAGTAAAGATTTTTGACCACTTTCTTTCCTACATTTAATCTTTTATTTCTTTTGTTTTCAATATTATTGCAATGGATGGAAACTCTAGTGGAAATGTGGCTAGGTCTCCTTGGTTTTTATTTTAATGGAAATGCTTCTAATGGTTTACTATTAAGTCTATAACCTGGCCTGGAGATTTCAAATTGATATCTTTTTTTTTAGGTGATAGGTTAGGTTGTTTACTTGAGATTATTCTTGGGTTTTTTTTTCATTTTTCAGTTTTATTAGGTAGAATAGTTACAATTTAGGCATATACAATATATTGCACGTAAATACACATATACAATATACTGCATATATTTTTTAGTTTACATCTATGTACTAATCATTGTTTCTAAGAACAGTTTTGAGCTTTAGCTTTTTAAACTGACATAGCTATCAAAGGAATAAAGCCAACCACAAACTAAGAATCAACAGAATGCAGTAATCCAATCATAGGTGACAATTAAAGGTGCTCACACATAGTCAAGAAATCAATCATCTAAGTTATAAATAATAAGTAGTACATTTTTGTCCTTTTCTTTTTTTGATTCCACTTATAAGTGATATCACGTGGCATTTTTTTTTTTCTCTCTTCAGCCCACTTCACTTAGAATGATGATCTCCAGGTCCATCCATGTTGCTGCAAATGGCACTATTTTTTTTTTCAATGGCTGAGTAGTGTCCCATTGTATATATGTACCACATCTTCTTTATCCAGTCTTTTGTTGATGGACATTTGGGTTGTTTCCATGTCTTGGCTATTGTAAATAGTGCTGCTGTGAACACTGGGGTGCATGTATCTTTTTGAATTTTATTTTTCTCTGCATATATGCCCAGGAGTGGGGTTGCTGGATCACGTGGTAAGTCTAATTTTAGTTTTCTAAGGAACCTCCATACTGTCCTCCCTAGTGGCTACACCAGTCTACACTCCCACCAACAGTGTAGGAGGGTTCCCTTTCTCCACACCCTCTCCAGCATCTATCATTTGTAGACTTTTTGGAGATGGCCATTCTGGCTTGTGTGCGGTGATATTTTATTGTAGTTTTGATCTGCATTTCTCTGACAATTAGCAGTACTGAGCATTTTTTCATGTGTCCATTGACCATTTATATGTTTTCATTGGAGAATCGCTTGTTTAGGTCTTCTGCCCATTTTTGGATTGCGTTGCTTGGTGTTTTGACATTAAGGTATATGAGCTGTTTGTATATTTTGGAAATGAGTCTCTTGTCAGTCGCATCATTTGCAATTGTTTTCTCCCATTCTGTAGGTTGTCTTTTCATTTTGTTGATGGTATCCTTAGCTGTGAAGAAGGCTGTAAGTTTAATGAGATCCCACTTGTTTATTTTGGCTTTTATTTCCATTACTCCAGGAGCTAATTCAAAAAATATATTGCTGTGATTTATGTCTGAGAGTGTTCTGCCTGTGTTTTCCTCTAGAAGTTTTATAGTAACTGATTTTACATTTAAATCTTTAATCCATTTTGAGTTTATTTTTGTATATGGTGTTAGAGAATGTTCTAATTTCAGCCTTTTACAAGTAGCTGTCCAGTTTCACCAGCACCACTTACTGAAGAGACTGTCTTTTTTCCATTGTACATTCTTGCCTTCTTGGTTGTAGATTAATTAACCATAAGTGTGTGGGTTTATTTGCAGACTTTCTATCCTGTTCCATTGATCTATGTGTCTGTTTTTGTGCCAGTACCATACTGTTTTGGTTACTGTAGCTTTACAGTATAGTCTGAATCAGGGAACATGGTTCCCCAGCTCTATTCTTCTTTCTCAAGATTGTTTTGGCTATTCGGGGTCTTTTGTGTTTCCATACAAATTTTAACATTTTTTGCTCCAGCTCTATGAAGAATATTGTTGTTAATTTGATAGGAACTGCTTTGACTCTGTATATTGCCTTGAGTAGTATAGTCATTTTAGCAATATTGATTCTTCCAATCCAAGAACATGGTATATCATTCCATTTGCTTATGTCATCTTCCCTTTCCTTCATCAGGTGTTTTATAGGTTTCAGAGTACAGGACTTTTTGCCTTCTTGGGTAGGTTTATTCCTAGTATTTTATTCTTTTTGGTGCAATGATAAATGGTATCTTTCTTTAATTTACTTTTCTGCTATTTCATTATTAGTGTATAGAAATGCAACTGGTTTCTGTATATTAATTTTATATCCTGCAACTTTACCAAATTCACTGATAAGTTCTAATAGCTTTCTCGTCACTTCTTTAGGGTTTTGTATGTATAGTATCATGTCATCTGCAAACAGTGACCAGTTTACTTCTTCCTTTCCAATTCGGATTCCTTTTATTTATTTTTCTACTCTGATTGCTATAGCTAGGACTTCCAAGACTATGTTGAATAAAAGTGGTGAGAGTGGGCATCCTTGTCTTGTTCCTAATCTTAGAGGAAATGCTTTAGCTTTTCCCCGTTAAGTATGATATTAGCTGTGGGTTTGTCATGTATGGCCTTTGTTATGTTAAAGTATGTTCTGTCTATGCCCACTTTCTGGAGGGGTTTTTTTTTTTAATCAGAAATGGATGTTGAATTTTATCAAAAGCTTTTCCTGCATCTATTGAGATGATCATATGGTTTTTATTCTACAATTTGTTACTGTGGTGTATCACATTGATTGACTTGTGAATATTGATCCTTGCATCCATGGGATAAATCCCACTTGATCATGGTGTGTAAATGATCCTTTTAATGCATTGTTGGAGTCAATTTGCTAGTATTTTGTTAAGGATTTTTGTTTGGAAGGATTCCCTCCTCTGCAATTTTTTGGAATAGTTTCAGAAGGATAGGTGTTAACTCTTTTCTAAATGTTTGGTAGAATCCACCTGAGAAGCCATCTGGTCCTGGAATTTTGTTTGTTGGGAAGTTTTAAATTACTGATTCAATTTCACTACTGATAATTGGTCTACTCATATTGTCCACTTCTTTCTGGTTTAGTCTTGGCAAATTGTACTTTTCTAAGAAATTGTCTGTTTCTTCTACATTGTCCTCTTTGTTGTTGTATAGTTGCTCATACTAGCCTCTCATGTTACCTTTTATTTCTGTGGTGTTAGCTGCAACTTCTTTTTTATTTCCGATTTTATTAATTTGAGCCATCTCTTTTTTTTTTCTTGGTGAGTCTGACTAAAGGTTTATCAATTTTGCTTATCTGTTCAAAGAACCAGCTTTTAGTTTTCATTGATCTATTCTATTGCTTTTTTAGTCTCTACTTCATTTATTTCTTCTCTGATCTTTACAATTTCTTTTCATTTACTAACTTTGGGGTTTGTTTGTTTTTCTGTCTCCAGCTGCTTTACTGAGATTTTTCTTATTTCCTGAGGTAGGCTTGTATTGCTATAAACTTCCCTCCGAGAACTGCTTTTTCTGCATCCCAGAGTTTTTGGATCATTGTGTTTTCATTTTCATTTGTCTCAAAGTATTTTTTGATTTCCTCTTTGATTTCTTCAGTAATCCATTGGTTGTTTAGTAGCATATTGTTTAGCTTCCACATGTTTGCAGGTTTTGCTGGTTTTTTTTTTTTTTTTCTTGTAGTTGATTTCTAACCTTGTAGCATTGTGGTCAGAAAAGATGTTTGTGCAATTTCAATTTTCTTAAATTTACCAAAGCTTGCTTTGTGGGTTAGTATGTGATCTATTCTGGAGAATGTTCCTTGTGCACTTGAGAAGAATGTGTATTCTGTTGCTTTTGGATGGAGTGCCCTGTAGATATCAATTAAGTCCATCTGGGCTAATGTGATATTTAGGGCCTGTGTTCCTTACTGATTTTCTGTCTGGATGATTGGTCCATTGATGTAAGTGGGATGTTAGGGTCCCCCACTGTTACTGTGTTATGGTCAATTTCTCTTTTTATGTCTGTCCACAATTGCCTTATATATTGAGGTGCTCCTATGTTGGGTGCATATATGCTTACCGTTGTTATATATCCTTCCTGGATTGACCCCTCAAGCATTATGCATTATGTAGTGTCCTTCATTGTCTCTTGTAACAGCCTTTATTTTAAAATCTATTTTGTCAGATATAGTGTTGCTACTCCAGCTTTCTTTCGCTTTCTGTTTGCATGGGATATCTTTTTCCATCCCCTTACTTTCAGCCAACATGTGTCTCTAGCCCTGAAGTGGGTCTATTCTAGACAGCATATATACAGGTCTTGTTTTTGTATCCATTCAGCCAGTCTATGTCTTTTGGTTGGAGCATTAAATCCACTTACATTTAAGATAATTATCAATAAGTATGTTCTTATTGCCATTTTGTTAACTGTTTTGGGTTTGGTTTTGTAGGTCTTTTTTTCTTTCTTCTTCTTTTTGTTCTCTTTTCTTGTGCTTTGAGGACTAGAGAAGTTTCTTTAACATTTGTTGTAAAAGCGTTTGGAAGCACTGAATTCTTTTAGCTTTTGCTTTTCTGTGAAGCTTTTGATTTCTCCATCAAATCTGAATGACACCCTTGCTGGGTAGAGTATTCTCAGTTGTAAATCTTTCCCTTTCATTACTTTAAATATATCATTGCCACTTCCATCTGGCCTGTAGAGTTTCTTCTGAAAAATCAGCTGATAACTTTAATGGACGTCCCCTTGTATGTTATTTGCTGCTTTTCTCTTGATAATTTTAATATTTTCTCCTTACCCTTAATTTTTGTCAATTTGTTGACTATGTGCATTGTGTTCCTCTTTAGTTGATCCTGTGTGGAACTCTCTGTACTTCCTGGACTTGGGTGACTGTTTCCTTTCCCAAGTTGGGAAGTTTTCAGTTATTATCTCTTCTAAAAGTTTCTGAAGTCCTTTCTCTCTCTCTTCACTTTCTGGAAACACCTATAATGCAAATAATACTGAACTTCATGTTGTCCCCAAACTCTCTTAAACTATCTTTATTTTTTTCATTCTTTTTTCTGTTTTCTGTTCTGTTGTAAGGTTTCCACTAATCTATCTTCTAGCTCACTAATCCATTCTTCTGCCTCACTCTATTCTTGGTTCCTTCTAGTGTGTTATTCATTTCAGTGATTTTATTCTTTAACTCTGTTTGGGTATTCTTTGTATTTTTCAACATTTTGCTAAAAACTTCACTCTGTGCATCTGTACCCCTCTTGAGTTTTCTGAACATCTTCACCATCATTATTTTAAACTCTTTCTCAGATAAATTGCCTATCTCCTCATCACTTTTATCTTCTTCTGGGATTTTATCTTGTGTCTTGGCCTAGAAGATATTCCTCTGCTGCCTCATCTTGTCTGTCTCTTTTGTATTTTTAGGTAGGTTAGTTATGTTTCTTGACCTTGGAGAAGTGGCCCTCTATGGGAAACGTCTTATGCATCCCATCAATATACTCCTCTCTTGTCACCCAAAGGCCAGGGTCCAGCTGGTCCCAGTGTAGTCTGGCCTGTGTTTGTGGATTCCTTCCACAGGTTTTGGGACTGTTGTTTTCTTACTTCTGGTATCTTCCCCCTGGTGGATGAGCTGGCCTAGAGGCTTATGCAGGTTTCCTGGCTGGAATAGCCGGTGCCTGCTCACTGCTTGGTGGAGCTTGATGCCGGATATCTGGTGGATAGGGCCCTATCTAGAGGCAGTTTGCGGCTTAGGAAGTCTGCTTATGGGTGAGGCTGTGTTCCCATCCAGTATGTTATTTGGCCTGAGGCTTCCTAGCCCTTAAGCCTACAGGCTGTTTTTGTGGGGCTGGTTCTTGATGCTAATCATCCAATCAAGATGTTAGCCTCCAGGAAAGTTCATGTATGTGAACACTCCTGGAATGTCCACCAGCAGCTTTTATGTCCCCTGGGTGAGCCACAGCCATCTCCTACCTTCCCAGAAACACTTCCAGAAACAGCAGCCAGGTCTGGGCCAGGTTCCTATGAAATCACTGTCTCTGCCCCTGGACCCATTGTACATGTGATTGCATCCACACTTCCCAAGAGAATGAAGTCTCTGTGTCCCCCAGTGCTGTGGGGCTCCTGGAGTTAAGCCCCTCTGGCCTCCAAAACTAGATGTCCTTGAGTCTTCTCTGCCCAATGCTGGAACCCTGGGCTGGGGATCCTGATGTGGGGCTCAGAACTCTCATTCCTGTGGGATAGCCTCTGCAACTTAATTCTTCAGCTTGTGCATCACCCACCAGGTGGGTATGGGGCCAAATTATATCATGAGCACGCCCCTCCTACCTTCTTGCTGTGGTTCCCTCTCTATATGTTTCCAGTTGAAGAAGATCTTTTTTGCTAGGCCCTGGTCCTTTTACTCAATGGCTGTTCAGTAGTCAGTTGTGGTTTTGTTGTAGTCGCTAGGAGAGGCAAGCTCATGGTCCTACTACTCCACTGACTTGACCCCAAATCCCTCAAATTGATATCTTATACCAGTTTAAGAAAGTTTAGTGTCTGGTTTACTTAATTTTATAAAATTTTTGTTGAAGTTAAGCTGATATAAATTCAAATTGGTATGTTAAAACTTTAGAATGTTCAATGTAATCTCCATGATATAACCACAAAAGGAAATTAAGAGGGAATCTAAACATTTCAGTACAAAAAAAAAAATCAGCTAAATGCACAGAATACAGGAATTCAGGAAATGAAGGAGAAAATAGCTATAAGGCATGTAGAAAGTAAAATGAGAGAAGTTAACTCCCTCCTTATCTGTAATTAGATGGATCAAACTCTCAAATCAAAAAACAGAGACTGGAGTAAGGGAGATATAGCCAAGATGGTGGAGTAGGAAGACACTGAGCTCAGCATCTCTCATTAGAACACCAAAATTGCAATGACTAACAGAACAACTATTGATAATGAAGACTGGAATCTACCAGAAAGATCTTCTACAACTAAATATATAAAGAATGAACCACAAAGAGATGAGTAGTAGGCAAAGTCACAATATAGTCAAGACTTATACCCTTGGGTGGGTAACCCGCAAACAAGAGAATAATTAAGATTGTGGTACTTGTCCCCAAGGAGCAAGGATTATAAGCCCAACATTGAGTGCTCCAACCTGAGGGTCCTGAACCAGGAATATGAGCTCCCAGAATGTTTGGTTTTGGAGGCCAGCAGGGCTTACTTTTGGAAGACCCAGAAAGCTGTGGGAAATAAAGACTCAACTCTTAAAAGGCACACACAAAATCTCACATGCCAGGGCCTAGGGCAGAAACAATAATTTGAAAGAAGCCTGGGTTAGACCCACCTACTAATTCTGAAGGGCCTCCCAGAGAGGAAGGAGACATTTAGAGCTCACCCTGGGAATATAGACACTGGTGGCAGCCATTTCGGGGAGCGCATTCTACCATGTGGACATTGGTGCTGACAAGCGTCATTTTGCAATCCTCCATCTAGCTTATTAGTCTCAGAACTCAGCCCCGCCCCTTTCCACCAGCCTGTATGCACCAGTAATGGGACTTCGCAAATTAAGAAACTAGCTGGGAAGGACACAGACTCACTCACCAGTAGGCAGGATGCCTTAAGACACCCTGAGCCCACAGCCACTCCTGAAAATAGCCCTATCCACCAGAGGGCTCAGGACCTGTGTAGGCACTAGAACCAGGGCACACAGGGCCCAGCAGTCAGAAAACTTGGGACACAGCTCTATCCACCAGTGGGCAGGCACAAGCCCCAGAAACCCTGAGGCATGGGGCTTGCACATTAGCAAGCTGGCCCTAGCCTCAGAACCAGCCTCACCCACTAGTGGGTGGACACCAGCCCTGGGTCAAGCTAAGCCCCAGTGCTGGCTACCAGCAGCCAAGCGTCAGCTCTGGGACCTCTGAGACCTGCAACCAGAGACCCTAGGACCTGGCTCTGCCTGTCAGTGGACTGGATGTTACTAGCACCAGGACCCAGCTTCATTCACCAGGGGCTGGGTATCAGGCCCAGGATCTCCTGGACCCTGACCTTACCCAATAGCAGGTGGATGTCAGCCCCAGGACCAACACAGTTTGCAGCCTGCCATGTGGACCCAGCTAACACACTAGAAAGCCAGCATCAGTCTTGGGAGAAACCTGGGCTATTGCCCTGCCCACCAGCGGATGAACTCTAGCTCTGGGACACCTTAGGTCCCTCAGCTTAGGCCCTGGAATCCAACCTAAACCACTAGGAGGTTGACCCAGCTTTGGGACCTGAGTCCTGCAGCCAGAGACTCCAGGACATAGCTCCACTCACCAGTGAGCTGGCACTAGCCCTGGGACCTACTGGTCACAGCCCCACTCAACAGCAGGCCAGTACTAGCTCTGTAATACCTTAGATTCCCCAACCAGCCACCTCAGGATCCAGCTCACAGGAAACCCCAGAACCCACAGCCAGCCATATCAGGGACCAGCCCCACCCACCAGCCAGCCAACACTAGATCCAAAAATCTGGGCCCCACAACAACTCACCCCAGAACATGACTCTGACCACCGGTGAACCAGCAAGAGCCCCAGGTCTCCATGGGATTATGCAGGCAGCCACTTTATGACTCAGCCCCATCAACCAAGTGGCATCCTCCACACAGGACAGAGCCTGACAACCAATCTGACTAGGGGCCAACCGTGCCTACCAGACCACCCTCAGCACTCAGCCTGCAACAATAAGAGAACTCACTCAGCCCACATAGAGGGCATCCCTAGAGTGTGTAGCTCTTATGACCAGAGGGTGGTTCACTGCTGGGATGCACAGGATGTCTCCTACAAAAGGCCACTTCTCCAAGTTTGGGAAACAAAACCAACTACTGGATACCTAAGAATTTAAAAAGCAAATTAGGCAAATAAGATGACAGAAGAACATGTTCCAAACAGGAACAAGATGAAACCCCAGAAGAAGAACTAAATGGAGTGGAGATAGGTAATCTACCCAGTAAAGAGCTCAAGGTAATGATCATAAAGATGATCAAAGAACTCAGGAGAAGAATGAATGAACAGAGTGAGCAGTTAGAAATTTTTAACAAATAGTTAGAAAATATAAGAACAGCCAAACAGAGATGAAGAATGCAATAACTAAAATGAAAAATACACTAGAAGGAATCAACAGTAGATTAGATGATACAGAGGAATGGATCAGTGAGTTGGAAGACAGAGTAGTGGAAATCACTGAAGCTGAACACAAAAAAGAAAAAAATAGAAAGAAATGACGATGGTTTAAGAGACCTCTGGGACAACATCAAGCATACTAACAATCACGTTATAGGGACCTCAGAAGGAGATGAGAGAGAGAAGGGGCATAGGACATATTTGAAGACATAATAGCTGAACACTTTCCTATCCTGGGAAAGGAAACAGACATCAGGTCTGAGAATCACAGAAAGTCTCAAACAGAATCAACCCAAGAGAACCACACTAAGACACATTGTAATTAAAATGGCCAAAATTAGAGATAAATAGAGAACATTTAAAGCAGCAAGGGAAAAGCAACAGGTTACACACAGGAACTCCCGTAAGGCTATCAGCTGACTTTTCAGCAGAAACTCTGCAGCCAGAAGGGAGTGGTATGACATATTTAAAGTGATGAAAGGGAAAAACCTACAATCAAGAATAATCTACCTGGCAAGGCTTTCATTCAGATTTGATGTAGAGATCAGGATTTACAGAAAAGCAAACTTAAAGAAGTTCAGCACCACCAAACAAGCTTTACAAGAAATGATAGAGACTTTTCTAAGTGAAAAAAGACTGGATCCTATCAAAAAGATCTTCTTCAACTGGAAATATAAAGAAGGAAGCACAGTGGGATGGTAGGAGAGGTGTGTTCATTGAGCCCCATATCCTCCACATGCGTGACCCACAAGCTAGATAAAAATTATATTGTGGAGGCATTCCCATAGGAGTGAGAGTTCTGGGACACACGTCAGGCTTCCAGGCCTGGGGTTTCAGGATTGGAAGGAGGAGCCCCCAGAGTATCTGGTTTGCAAGGCCACTGGGGCTTAATTGTAGGAGTTCCATGGGACTGGGGAAAACAGAGACTTCACTCTCTTGGGAAGCACACACAGAGTCTCATATGCACTAGGACCAAGGGCAGAGGCAGTGATTTCATAGGAACCTAGGCCAGACATGTCTGATAATTTTGGAGGGTCTCCTGGGGAGGTGGCAGGGATGGTTTTGACTCACCCTGGGGACATAGAAGCTGGTGGCAGAAATTTGGGGCGTGTTCACCTACATGAGCTTTCCTGGAGGCTGACATCTGCTTGGGTCATTGGTGCCAGGACCTGGCCCTACCCAAAAGCCCATAGGCTTGAATGCTGCAGTGCCTCAGTTCTGGATGGGAACACATTCCCACACATCTGCAGACTTGGCACATCATGCCCTAGACATGGTCCTGCTATCCAGAGGGCCGTGACCCAGCCTCATTCAGCAGTGCAAGGCACTGACCCCCTCCTGCCAGGAAACTTGCACAAGCCTCTGGTCCACCCTCATTCACTTGGGGGGTGGGGGTGGATACCAGAAGCAAGAAAAGAACAATCCTACAGCCTATGGAAGGAGTCTGCAAACTCAGGCAAGACTCTACCCTGGGACCAGCTGGACCTTGGCCATTTTGACAAAAGGGGAGTGCAAGGCTGGGATGCATAGGACATCTCATACAGAGGGTCACTTTTCCAAGGTCAAGAAATGTAACTAACCGACATAAAAATACAAATAGAAATTTAGACAAAAGAGGTGACAGGGGAGCATGTTTCAAGTCAAGGCACAAGATAAAATCCCCGAAGAAGCAATAAGTGATGAGGAGATAAGCAATCTATTTGAGAAAGAGTTCAGAGTAATGATTGTGAAGATGATTAGAGAACTCGGGAAGAGAATAGACACACAGAATGAAGTTTTTAACAAAGAGTTAGAAAGTATAAAGTACACCCAAACAGAGTTGAAGAATACAATTACTGAAATGAATAATATGCTAAAAGGAACCAAGAATAGACTAAATGAGGCAGAAGAATGGATCAGTGAGTTAGAAGACAGAGCAGTGAAAATCAGTACTGTAGAACAGAAAAAAGAAAAAAGAATGAAAAGAAATGAGGCTAGTTTAAGAGACCACTGGGACAACATGAAATGCACTAGTATTCACATTATAGGGGTTCCAGAAAAAGAAGACAAAGAGAAAGGATCTGGGAAAATATTTGATGAGATAATAACTGAAAATTTCCTTAATGTGAGAAAGGAAACAGTTACCCAAGTTCAAAAAGTGCAGAGAGTCCCATGCAGGTTTAACCCAAATAGGAACATGCCAAGGCACATAGTGAAGTGAGAAAAATTAAAGAAATCAGAAAATATCAAAATCAATAAGAGAAAAATAACAACACACAAGGGAATTCCCATAAGGTTATCAGCTGATTTTTCAGAATAAACTCTACAAGCCAGAAGGGAGTGGTACAATATATTTAAAGTGATGAAAGGGGAAAACCTACAACCAAGAATACTCTACCCAGCAAGGTTCTCATTCAGATTTGATGGAGAAATCGAAATCTTCACAGATAAGCTTAAGTTAAAGGATTCAGTGCCACCAAACCAGCTTTACAACAAAGCCAAAGGAGTTTCTCTGGGTAGAAAAGAATAGGCCATGACTAGAAACCAGAAAATTACAAAATGAGAAAGCTCACTAGTAAAGGCAAACATACAGTAAAAGTTGGAAATCATCCACACACAAACTAATAGGGAAGTTGAAAGACAAAAGTAGTGAAAAATCATTTATATGCACAATAAGAAGTTGAAGGATACACAAAACAGTTAGATGTAAAATATGATAACAAAACCAGTCATTGTGAGGGGAGGAGGGTATGAATGCAGGGTACCTAAAATGCATTTGAAACTAAGAGACCAGCAGCTTAATCATGTATATATAGATACTTTTATAGCAAAACCTCATGGTAACTGCAAACCAAAAATCTGTGATAGGTATATGCACAAAAAAGAAAAAGAAATCCAGATGTAACACTATAGTCAACAAAACACAAGAGAGGAGAAGAAAAAGAAGAAAGAGGAAAAATCTACAAAAAGAAATCCAAAACAATTAACAAAATGGAAGTAAGAACATATATACTGATAACTACCTTAAATGTAAATGGATTAAATTCTCCAACCAAAAGACACAGACTGGCTGAATGGATACAAAAACAAGACACATATACATGATGTCTACAAGAGACTCACTTCAGAGCTACAGACGCATACAGACTAAAAGTGAGGGGATGGAAAATCATATTCCATGCAAATAGAAGCAAAAAGAAAGCTGGAGTAGCAATACTTATATCAGACAAAATAGACTTTAAAATACTGTTACAAGAGATAAAGAAGGACATTATATAATGCTTAAGGGATCAACTGAAGCAAAAGATGTAACAATTGTAAATATATATTTGCACCCAACATAGGAGCACCTCAATATATAAGACAACTGTTAACAGACATAAAAGGAAAAATCAACAGTAATACAATAATGGTGGAGGACCTTAACAGCCCACTTACACCAATGGACATATCATCCAGACAGAAAATCAATAAAGAAATACAGGCCTTAAATGATTCATTAGACCAGATGGGCTTAATGGATATTTATACAGCATTCCATCAGAAAGCAACAGAATACACATTCTTCTCAAGTGCACATGGAACATGCTTCAGAATAGAGCACATACTAGCCCACAAAGCAAGCTTTGGTAAATTTAAGAAAACTGAAATCATATGAAGCATCTTTTTTGACAATGCTATGAGATTAAAAATCAACCACAAGAAAAAAAACTGCAAAAATCACGAATATGTGGAGGCCTAACAATATGCTACTAAACAACCAATGGATCACTGAAGAAATCAAAGAGGAAATCAAAAAATACTTTGAGACAAATGAAAATGAAAACACAATGATCCAAAACCTCTGGGACACAGCAAAGGTAGTTCTAAGAGGGGAGCTGATAGTGATACAAGCTTACCTCAGGAAATAAGAAAAATCTCCAATAAAAAACCTAACCTTACACTAAAGCAACTAGAGAAAGAACAAACAAAACCTAAAGTTAGTAGAAGGAAAGAAATTATAAAAATTAGAGCAGAAATAAATGAAATAGAGACTTAAAAAAAATAGAAAAGATCAATGAAAACTAAAAGCTGGTTCTTTGAGCAGATAAACAAAATTGATAAATCTTTAGTCAGACTCATCAAGAAAAAACAGAGAGAGCCCAAGTTAATAAAATCAGAAACAAAAAAGGAGGGGTTACAACCAACATCACAGAAATACAAGGGATTATAAGAGGCTACAGTGAAAAATTATATGCTAAAAAGGACAACCTAGAAGAAATGGACTATTTCTTAGAAAGGTACAATTTACCAAGACTAAACCAGGAAGAAATAGACAATATGAATAGACCAATTACCAGCACTGAAATTGAATCAGTAATTAAAAACCTCCCAACAAACAAAAGTCCAGGACCAGGTGGCTTCTCAGGTGAATTCTACCAAACATTTAGAGAAGAGTTAACACCTAGCCTTCTGAAACTATTCTAAAAAATTACAGAGGAAGGAACACTTCCAAACTCATTCCATGAGGCCACCATCACCTTGATACCAAAACCAGATAAAGATATTACAAAAAAGAAACTTACAGGCCAATATCATTCATGAATATAGACGCCAAAATCCTAAGCAAAATACTATCAAATCAACTCCAAGTGTGCATTACAAGGATCATACACCATGATCAAGTGGGATTTATTCCAGGGATGCAAGAGTTTTTCAATATCTGCAGATCACTCAATGTGATACACCACATTAACAAGTTGAAGAATAAAAATGATATGATCATCTCTTTTGATAAAATTCAGCATCCATTTATGATAAAAACTCTCCAGAAAGTTGGCATAGAGGGAACATACCTCAACATAACAAAGGATATATATGACAGACTCACAGCTAACATCTTACTTAATGAGGAAAAGCTGAAAGCATTTCCTCTAAGATCAGGAACAAGACAAGGATGCCCACTCTTACCATTTTTATTCAACATAATTTTGAAAGTCCTAGCCATGGCAATTAGAGAAGAAAAAGAAGTAAAAGGAATCCAAATTGGAAAGGAAGAAGTAAAACTGTCACTGTTTGCAGATGACATGATACTATACATAGAAAATACTAAAAACACTACCAGAAAACTACTAGAGCTCATCAATCAATTTGGTAGAGTTGCAGGATATAAAATTAATATACAGTAATCAGTTGCATTTCTGTATCCTAACAACAAAATATAACAAAAAGAAATTAAAGAAACAATCCCATTTACCATCACATCAAAAAGAATAAAATATCTAGGAATAAACCTACCTAAAGAGGCAAAGGACCTGTACCCCAAAAACTATAAGACACTGATGAAAGAAATTGAAGATGACACAAACAGATGGAAAGATATCCCGTGTTCTTGGACTGCTGAATCAATATTGTTAAAATGGCCATAGTACCCAAGCCAATATACAGATTCAATGAAATCCATATCAAACTACCAATGACACTTTTCACAGAACTGGAACAAAAAATTTTTTTTAATTTGTATGGAAACACAAAAGACCCTGAATACCCAAAACAATGTTAAGAAAGAAGAATGGAGCTGGGAAAATCATGTTCCCTGACTTCAGACTATACTGTAAAGCTACAGTAAGCAAAACAGTATGGTACTGGCACAAAAACAGACACATAGATCAATGGAACAGGATAGAAAGTCCAGAAATAAACCCACACACTTATGGTCAATTAACCTATGATAAGGGAGTCAAGAATACAATGGAAAAAAGACAGTCTCTTCAATAAGTGGTGCTGGGAAAACTGGATAACTACCTATAAAAGAATGAAATTAGAACATTCTCTAGCACCATTACAAAAATAAATTCCAAATGGATTAAAGACCTAAATGTAAGACCAGATACTATAAACTCCCAGAGGAAAACATAGGCAGAATACTCTTTGACATAAATTGCAGCAATATTTTTTCAAACCAGCTCCTAGAATAATGGAAATAAAAGCAAAAATAAACAAATGAGACCTAATTAAACTTAAAAATTACTTCACAGTTAAGGATACCATAAACAAAATGAAAAGACAGCCTACAAAATGGGAGAAAATATTTGCAAATGAGGCAATCGACAAGAGATTACCAAATATAAAACAACAGCAACAACAAGCAACTCAATCAACAAACAGGCAGAAGACCTAAACAGGCATCTCTCCAAAGACATCCAGATGGCCAATAGGCACATGAAAAGATGCTCAACATTGCTAATTATAGTGAAATGCAAATCCAAACTACAATGAGGTATTACCTCATACCAGCCAGAATGGTCATTATTAAAAAGTCTACAAACAATAAATGCTGGAGAGGGTGTGGAGACAAAGAAACCCTCTACACTGTTGGTGGGAATGTAAATTGGTGCCGCCACTATGGAGGACAGTATGGAGGTTCCTTAAAAAACTAAAAATAGACTTACCATATGATTCAGCAGTCCCACTCCTGGGCATATACCTGGAGAAAATTGTAATTTGAAAAAGCACATGCACACCAATGTTCACAGAAGCACTATTTACAATAGCCAAGACATGGAAACAATCTAAATGTTCATTGACAGATGAATGGATAAAGATGTGGTACATATATACAATGGAATACTATTCAGCCATAAAAATAATAAAATAATGTCATTTACAGCAACATAGATATCCCTGGAGATCATTATTCCCAGTGAAGTAAGCCAGAAAGAGAAAGGAAAATACCATATGAGATCGCTCATATGTGGAATCTAAAAAATTTAAAAAAAAAGAACATAAATACAAAACAGAAACAGACTCATAGACATAGAACACAAACTTGTGGTTGCCAAGGGGACGGGGGTTGGGAAGGGACAGACTGGGATTTCAAAATTTGTAGATACTGACAGGCATATGCAGAATAGATAAACAAGATTATACTGTATAGCACAGGGAAATATATACAAGATCTTGTGGTAGCTCACAGAGGAAAAAAATGTAACAATGAATATATGTATGCTTATGTATAACTGAAAAATTGTGCTCTACACTGAACTTGACACAACATTGTAAAATGACTATAACTCAATTTAAAAATGTTAAAAAAAAAAAAAGATTGGTATCTCCTGAAGTCTTGGCTTGAAAAGGTCACCTTTTCTTTGTGCCCTCACATGGCCTTTTCTCTGTGCACCCATACTCCTGGTATGTCTTTCTCTTCTTATAAGGACACCAATCATATTGGATTAGGGCCCCACCCTTTTAACCTCATTTAATCTTAATTGTGTCCTCATTTAAACTTTATATATATATAAATATATATATAAATATATATATATATATATTTTACTGGAATATAATCAGTTTACAACGTTATGTCAATTTCTGGTGTACAGCACAATGCTTCAGTCATATAGGAACATACATATATTTGGTTCATATCCTTTTTCACCATAAGTTGCTACAAGATATTGAATATGGTTCCCTGTGCTATATAGTATAAAACTGTTGTTTATCTATTTTATATGTATTAGTTAGTATCTGCAAATCTTAAACTCCCAATTTATCCCTTCCAACCACCTTTACCCTCTGGTAACCATAAGTTTGTTCTCTATGTCTGTGAGTCTGTTTCTGTTTTGTAAATAAGTTCCTTTGTGTTTTTTTTTTTTTTTTTTAGATACTGTGCTACACAGAATAATCTTGGTTTTTTTCTTAACATTTTTTATTGATTTATAATCATTTTACAATGTTGTGTCAAATTCCAGTGTAGAGCACAATTTTTCAGTTATACATGAACATATATATATTCATTGTCACATTTTTTTCTCTGTGAACTACCATAAGATCTTGTATATATTTCCCTGTGCTCTACAGTATAATCTTGCTTATCTATTCTACAATTTTGAAATCCCAGTCTATCTCTTCCCACCCCCTGCCCCCATGGTAACCACAAGTTTGTATTCTATGTCTGAGTCTATTTCTGTTTTGTATTTATGCTTTGTTTGTCTTTAGATTCCACATATGAGTGATCTCATATGGTATTTTTCCTTCTCTTTCTGGCTTACTTCACTTAGAATGACATTCTCCAGGAGCATCCATGTTGCTGCAAATGGTGTTATGTTGTCAGTTTTTATGGCTGAATAGTATTCCATTGTATAAATATACCACATCTTTATCCAGTCATCTGTTGATGGACATTTAGGCTGTTTCCATGTCTTGGCTATTGTAAATAGTGCTGCTATGAACATTGGGGTACAGGTGTCTTTTTGAAGTAGGGTTCCTTCTGGATATATGCCCAGGAGCGGGATTCCTGGGTCATATGGTAAGTCTATTCCTAGTCTTTTGAGGAATCTCCATACTGTTTTCCACAGTGGCTGCACCAAACTGCATTCCCACAGTCTTTTTCACTTTAGCTATGCTGATTATCGTGTAATGATAGCTTCTTGACATTTTATAATTTGTAGAAGTTTATAAAAATGTATTTTGGATACATGTATTTAATAGATATGCAAATATTCTCTGCTAGACTATGGCCTGTTTTTATAATTTCTTAATAGTGTCTTTGGATTGGAAAAAGTTTTAAATTTTTGACAAGGTCCAACTTATTACATTTTTTCTGTTTTATATGTAGGATATTTTATATCCTATTTATGAAGATTTGCTTATTATAAGTGCATGAAAATAATTTTTTTCCATTTATCCTAAAAGCACTGTGAATTTAACTTTTACACTTAGTTATAAGAGCCATCTAAAATTAATTTTTGCATGTGATATACGAGTCAAAAACCAAGGTTCACTTTTTTCCATATTGAGAGGCACTTGCTCTAGCACCATTTGTCAAGGAAACCTCCTTTCCCCACTGACCTGTATTGGCACTTCTATCAAACATCCTGTGACCATAGGTGTGTGGGTCTACTTCCAGGCTTACTCTTCTGCCCCTTGGATTTCTCCAGTTCAACAGTGCTGTACTTACCATAGCTTTATAATGAGTCTGGTCTTCTACATCCTCCACAGTTGTTTCTCCTCTTCAAGATCATCATGGGCATTCCGGATCCTTTGCATTTCCATTGGCCTATCTTCAGGTTCATTTATTCTTTCTTTTGCCTGTTCCAATCTGCCTTTGAATCCATCTGGTGAACTTTTCTCTTCTGTTATTATTTTTTTCAGCTCCAGGTTTCCTTTTTTTGTTTGTTTTTATATTTTTCTATCTCTGTTGATAGTTCCATTTTGCTCACACATTATTTTCTTGACTTTCTCCACATCTTCTAGTTCTTTGAGCATCTTTAAGATCATGTTTTAAAGTTTATTTAATATAGCTGCCATTACGCCCTTTCAGGGACATAGTCTATTAATTATATTTTTACTCTGATTGAGCCATTTCCTGTTTCTCTGTATGACTTATTTTTGGTCAAACATTGGACATTTTAATCTAATAATGTGGTAACTGTGGAAATCGGATTATCCCCCTTCCCCAGGGTTTTCTGGGTTGTTTTTTTTTTTTTAAAGCATGTGTTATTGATTGTTGCAAGCTGTCTGTGTGCTGAGGACCAGCCTGAGGTGTAAACTTGAGGTCTTCTTATGTCTTTTTTAAGCCTTTACCTGGGCATAAATGGTTACTTTCTAATTTCCCTCCATATATTCAGTTGCTTTTGATTGTCTTAGTCTTTAATATCTGGATCCTAAATGGAGAAAAGTGAAAAATGAAGAGGGGAAGAAGCTCTGGCCCTATAAATCCCTTAAAAATTACTTCAGCTGAAGGGGAGGTGCTTGTGACAATGGGGGGAGGTGCAACAAAAATGGCTGGTCCTTTCTTTTTGTCTGCCTCTGTAATCAGAACAAGCAATCAGCAATCAAAGCACAGGTCCCCAGTATATGGAGGACAGGGTCCTCTTTGCTCACCCTGGCTCACGCATGCTGTGTGCAAGCTCTCCAGGAATATATGCACAGCTGCCTGTCCCAGGGGTGGGGTTGGGTAGCTGCTACTGTTCTAAGAGCTGAAACTGACTGAAGCTGACTGCAATTTATCCTCCAAGCCTTCAACAGATTCTAGAGTTCCAAACCAGTTACATCAGATAAATTCTGCCAGTGCAGTTGTTTTCCTGGTTGGAGATAGATTCCCAGTGCTTTCTGCTTGGCCATCTCTCAGGATCCTCCCCACAAATCTTTCACAGACAATCGTGGCATATACATGGATTCCAGGGTATAGAATCCATCGCCTCTCAGGAACTGAGGCCACAGATTGGGACGATTGGACCTAAATAAAAGAATGGCACGTTCCACTCTCTCCTAGCTGGAAACTGCCTTTATGTATCTTCCTATCCTCTATGAGACCCTGGAACTAACTCACCCTTCAAACAAGATTCAACCACAAGGTTATGGCCCTCTGTTGGCAAAGCTCAGTGAGAGAACCACTGCAAGAAAATGATCTTAGGATGCACAAATCGATGAAATTAGTCCAAATAATCCTAAGGTCACCTAATGCAGTTTTGCAGTTTCCCAGTCAAGGCCAAGAAACCAAAATTAACTGGAAAGTAGCCTCATCTTTATTGGATCACTTAGATAAGTTGGGTTCCAACTACAATATAATACATATTTCTTCTTCATTTTCCTCTTCTCCTATTCCACACCAGCAAATCCTTGAAAATTACCCAAAAAAGACCTCTCTGACACTCAGCTCACAAGAACACCCTGTCTCCTACTCACTCAGCTCTTCACTGAATGTTCTTCAGTGAGCTTCTCTGGTCTTTTTTTTTTTTTTTTCAACTTTTAGAATTGTCTCTTTTTCTATGTAAATATTCATGAAATACTCAAATCACTACATTGAACATTTTCATCATCTCAGAAATTTCTCTTTACTGTTTTGCAGCCAGACTCTCTGTCTCTCTCTCTTCTAAGGTAACTATTGTTCTGTTTTCTGTCCCCATTAATTAGTTTTATGTTTTTGGACCTCATATAAATGTAATGATAGTGATCTTTTTTGTCTTGTATTTTTACTCAATATAGTCTATAAGATTTGTTCATGTTTTACATGTATCATTAGCTCCTTTTTATTTATTGTTGAGGAATATGTAATCACATGAACACCAAGGATTCATTTGTCTGTTTTTCTGTTGACTGACATTTGGGTTGTTTCAGTTTGGGGCTACTGTGGATAAAGCTCTTATGAACATTATCTAACAACTCTCTTTCCACACGTACTTTCTTTGCTCTTGGGTGCACACCTGACAGTGGGTTTACCTATTCATGAAGTTCTGAGAAACCGCAAGGGATTTTCCAAAGTGCATTTACAATTTTTCACTCTCACCAGAAATGAATAAGAGTAACGAGTCTGTTTGTATGAAGGAGTCTTTATTTTACCTCTTTCTTGAAAGATAATGTCACTAGATATAGAATTTTGGGTAGAAAGTTTTTGGGGACGGGTGTTGCTTTTGTTTTAGTTTTTGCAAGAGGCAGTTTTATTTTCTTCTGTCTTGCAGAGTCTTTGATTAGAAATTTACTGTAACTCTTTTCCTTGATCTTTGTTTTTGCAGCCATTTAACTATGATGCTTCCAAGTGCCTGTGTGTCTGCTTGTTTTATTCTGACTTAGGGTTCTCTGAGCTTCTTGTATCTGTGGTTGTCATAGTGTTTAACTTTGGAAATTTCTTGGCCATTATATCTTCACATATTTCTTCTGCCCTGTACTCTCTTCTTCTAATTCCACATGTGTTACACTGTTTGCTATTGTCCCACAGCTTGAGTGCTCTGTTCTGCTTTATTCCCCACTCTTTTCCTTTTGTGTTTCAGCATGGATAATGTCTATTGACTTATCTCCACATTCACTGATTCTTTCCTCATTTGTATCTGCTGATAACACCCATTGAAGGAATTTTTCTGTTCCCAGTGTGTGTGTTTCTGGCATTTCCAATTGATTCTTCTTTTACAGTTTCCATATATCTACTTAAGTTCTTCATTTTCCACACATGTTGTTTACTTCTTAATAATTTCTTTAGCACACTAATCATAGTTATTTTTAAGTTTCTTTCAGATACTTTCATCATTTTAGTCATCTCTGGGTCTACCTCTGGTCATTGTTTTGTCTCTTGACAATGGGTCCTGTGTTTCATCCTCCTCCCCAACTTTGTATGTATGTGTGTATGCATGTGAATGTGTTTGTATGTATATCTTCTTTTTTGGTTGAATGCCAGACATTATAGAAGAATATTTAAGACTAAAGTCTTTGTTCCCCAAAATAGGCCTTCCTCTTTTTCTGCCAGACCGTTAGTAGCATGGGGCAGGGCTGATTTCAGGCTAGCAAGAACTTGAGCTGGGCCGTGGGTTCTGTTGTTGCTCTAGCTTTGGTGCTTCAGTGCACCAAAGGCTTCAGGTCCCTCCATGGTGCAATATTGTGCTCCGTGTGAGGCCTGGGGTGTTTCTCTGTTCCCATTCCACCCTTCACTTCAGCATCTTTGTACACCTGTGGCACGTTTTTGTTTGCCCTTCAGAAGAAAACTGCTGTTCTCGATAATCATTACTAGACTGGTATGGGGGAAGGAGAAAACTTGGGTCCCCTGATCCAGCCTCAGTCTCAGGAAGAGCTCTGAGTCTTAGATTTGGAAACGGACCTCTGTGCACCACTATTCTTCCTTCGGGGCAGCTAATCCCTGCTTTGTATCTGTGATGGCTCCTTAGAGGGTCTAAGCCCTGCCCCCAAGTTAGCAGAACTCTGATGTTCCTGATGTGGGTTTTTGGTACCAGAGGCTTTCCAGGGATATAGGGCTTGTTTCTACTCTTCCTTCAGAATAGTGCACTTGTGCCAGGCTCTGAGGGCAGGAGCATTTGCCCCCAACAACTGGTGGAAGGCTTCTGCTCCATATGTGAGAAGGGAAGCAAGCTGTGTTCTTGCAAGTCCTCAGTGGTATGTGGCCATTCTCTGAACGCCTGCACTGAGATGCTCTCTCTCTAGATCTCAGCTCTGCCCCCAGTATATCTCATGAGCTGCTAGTGGAAACCCGGGGGAAAGACCTACCAGTGAGTGCAGATCTCTTCTTGTCTGGTTTCCCGTCATTCTGAGCTGGCACACTAGCACACAGTTGAAGAACTCATTGAAATTATAGCTGACTTCTCCCCTCCATTTCTGTGGTACACTTCTTCCTATGAGCTCTGCCAAAGGTGAAACCACTTTGAGCTCATCATTTTGGCCCCCTGTCCACCAGGTTCCTTGTGGGCCTCAGCGTCCGTGTGAGCACAACATGGGTATTTTATCCCACCTCCACACTATCTCCACCCAATGCCTTGAGCTCCACAAGACTCTCCACTCTTGACCAGTTGGAACTCAGCTTCCTAGCCCCATGTGAGCCCTGGGAACTGTGAAGTCTAACCTGGCCACTCTGCCCTCCCTGTGGAATTATACACCCTGCACACATGGCTCAGGGTCCAACAGTTGACTGCGGGCCCTGAGGCGGCCTGTGTGCCCTCTGGGGCCCCTTCTCTCGGGAGCGACTTCCCCCTGGCACCCGTCTTTGCAGATTACAGCTGCCTGAGTCCCTCTTCACCCTGCAGCCCGGGGTTTGTGTGCTCCAGGGAGGGTGACGGAGCCCTCGAAGACCTTGCCTCACTGTTCTATCTTCTCAGGGGCCACAGCCCCGCCTCGTGTCCAACAGGAAAACAGTTGTGTCCTGTGTAGATGTGTTTACTGCTAGCTCATGGCAGAGGGGAGTCCATTCCCAGTTACCCCACTGTGGGCACCGTAGAAAGCCTCAGGCAGATTTTTAGCTGGCCTAGAGGTTCAAAGTATTTCCTAACTGCATTTTACTCGGTTATTTCCTCCAGTATTACCAGCCTTGAGTATTTTTTTTTACTTCTTCTATTGTTCTGCATTCTTATTTGCAAACATCTAATTCTTTCATGGCTTCTCTCCTGGTATTACCTTGTCAATGCAGCCAGCAGCAGCCACGAACACTGCTGGCGTTCTGCTCTCCATGGTCTTCCTTCAAGGTACAAGCTGTAAAACGGATTCCCCACGTACCGTAGGCTACACCTTCCCAAATATCTTCCCCCTTGGTACCCAGTCAGATGGGTATTCAACCTGTGAGAACGGCTTCTTTCCAGTTAAAGCAGGCCCGCTTGTATGTTGCCGTGGGGCCCGCTTACGCGTTGGTCAGGGGCAAGGTATCTGAGACCAGTTACCATACCCTCTGGTGCAGACCAGGACAGGTGGTGTGACCGCCCACAAACTCTGGAGCCTCTTTCTTGAACACACTCCGTGTCATCCACTCACTCTCACCCAGGGGCTCAGCTCACAGAGCTGTTGACATTTGAGCCACGGCACTGGGAATATGATAGTCTGAACCAGTTCCTGGTGTGAGAAGACCTTACGCTGGGCCCGCCCTCTTTTCTGACAGGCGACACCTCAGACAAGCTACAGGAGGTGCAGCAGCCTCTGGTCCCAGCTCCGCCTGTGCCAGCTGCTCTACGGAGATACGTCCCACGTCCTGCCGGACATGCTGTGCGCTGGGGACCTCCGGGACGTGAAGACTGTGTGCGAGGTGCGACCCACCGAGGGGGTGGGAGGCTAAGCCCGGGGATTTCGGATGTTCCGTCTGTGTTAAGTCACCTACTAGGTGGGTAGGTGGTCCCAGACAGCCCAGTCCCTGCAGAGCTCAGGAGTATTATCTGCACGCAGCCATGGGTTGAGTAGGAGACCACAGGGTGGCTTATGTGCAGATGGAATGCAGGCCTCATTCAGGCCCAGTGGACCTCAGTGCAGCTCACAGATGTCCCGGGCTCCACATCTGCTGGGGGCCACGCCTGGCACCCACCCTCCACCAAGTGAACACTGCTTGCGAGTGCCCTCCCACTGGCAAGGTGGGGAAGCCCCAGACTACCAGTTTACACGAAACTCCTCTTTTTTCCAGGGTGACTCTGGGGGCCCACTTGTCTGTGAATTGAACCACACCTGGACGCAAATTGGAGTCGTGAGCTGGGGGCGCGGTTGTTCATACCCTATGTATCCTGCAGTTTATGCCCGAGTCTCCTATTTCTCAAAATGGATTCATTATCACATAGAACATACACCCATGCCTCTTCAGCCGCTCCCCGCCCTCTCCTCCCCTCTGGGGGCTGCCGTCAGTGTCCTTGTGACCATGTTGGCTGTCCTGTCAATGATATAAAGGCCGAGGACCCCCACCCCAGCTTCCTCATGGCCACATGCCTCTGTCCCTACCCATCTCCGGCCCCTCAGATCTTCACACACCCGAGCAAGGTGAGGGCGACCAGCCAGGCCCACGTGCAGGGTCCAGGAAAAGGCTGAAAGGGCCACGCCCCGGAAGGCAGAGGCTGGTCTCACTACAGAAGGGCAGGGGTACATAGAAGAGCAGAGCTCCTTAGCTGAGTGCTCCGGACACCTGAGATTTGGTAAGATATTAAATATTTACAAAGCAAGTGTCCCAGAAGTCCTGTGTCCTTCTTTTTACCCAGAGTGCAGGCTCCCTCATGCAGAGTGTGTCCATCGCCCTGGTGATGCTGGGATGACAAACAGCAGGGTGAGAGAAGTACAAACCAAACTGCAGCGTCTCTCGAAGGGACAGCCACACGTAAACTGGCGTCCGGACCCGGAGTGCCGATTGTGACCAAAGCTGAGGCACAGGGAAGCTTGTTGCCTTAACAACTTAGACCTGTCAATATCAAAGAGTTTTAAATACCTAAACATCCCATTTGAAAAATGGAAAACATGAGATGGGAGTAGGAACGAGAAGGGAACTAAAAAAAGATAAAAGGAGAAATCAATAGCCAAACATCAAGAAACAATGAAACTAGCATTTTAGAAATATGGTTTTTTTATTTAAATCAAAAAGTAAGAAAAGAAACCACGAACTTAATCAAAACATAATGTGAGACCAAAAATGCACAAAACAAGAAATGACAAGGGGGAAATATCCATTAAACACAGAAAATAGGAGAAATCTTCAGAGATCTTGAACAGCTCTATGTAAATAAATTCAAAATGAAAAGTATTACTTTTTAGGAAATAAATAATTCACGAAAACTAACCCTAGTAGAGGCAGAAGGCTTAACTAGACCAAATTCCGTAGAAGAAGTGGGGAAATTTCAGCAAGAACGCTTCCTCCCAGTGAAGGCCCTTGGCTGAGATGGTGGGAATCACACCTTCACTCAGTGCTCATCCCAGTGCTGTCCGTGCTGTTCCAGGCAGACGCAGGCAAGGGAGGAGCGTGTCCATATGCTCCCTAGCAGCACATATGTGTGGGGAAAGAATCTGATCACACAGAAAAAGATTAAGACAAGCCAACCTGTCGATTTTAAAAATCCTAATGAAGGATTAGCAAACAGAATCCAACATTCTTTTTAAAATAGTACACTATAGGATTTACTCTAGTAATGCAAATATGATTAATTATTAGGAAGTCCATAGCTATAATTCATGGCCTTAATTGCTTTTCCAAGGAGAATAAAGTTAATGAAAAGGCTTTTAGCAAATTCAAAACCCACTTCCAATTAAAAAGAAAAAAAGGAATCAATGGATAATAAGATGTGTATGTCAGCCTAAAAGCCAGCACTTTTCTTAATAGGGAAACACTGAGTGAGTTTCTGCTCAACTGTGAAGTCAGGGTCTCAGAAAGTTTTCTCCTTTATCTGCTGCTCCTTAACGTTGTATTGGAAGATTGGCCACCACAGTTGCACAAGGGAACCATCCAGGGAAATAGAAGAGAGCCTTTTAAACTATCACCTGTTGTTAAAAAAAAAAAAAAAAAAAAGACTCAGAGTATATCTGGAAGACCCAATGGAAAACTATGAAACTATCATAAATGGTTTAAAAAAATTCAGTAAAATTACTAAATAACATGACAAAATCAGCCTATATTCCAGTTAGAATGTAGACAATGGAAAAAAATATGTACACAGTGGAAAAAAAGAAAAGGAAAGAAAAAGAAAAATGAACAAATACAAAACAGAAACAGACTCATAGACATAGAATACAAACTAGTGGTTGCCGGGGGGAGGGGGGTGGGAAGGGACAGACTGGGAGTGCGAAATTTGTAGATACTGACAGGCATATGCAGAATAGATGAACAAGATTATACTCTGTAGCACAGGGAAATATATACAAGATCTTGTGGTAGCTCACGGTGAAAAAGAATGTGACAATGAACACATGTATGTTCATGTATAACTGAAAAATTGTGCTCTACACTGGAAATTGACACGACATTGTAACTGACTATAACTCAATAAAATAAAGTTAAAAAAAGAATATACACAATGGAAGACAAGACACCAATAATAATAACAATGAAAAAGATAAGATACCTCTGGTCTTAACAAGAAATGTGAAAATTGATATAAGGAAATTTTAAAAATACTCCTGGAAAACAAAACAAACAAAAAACACCACACACACAAAAGGAAAAAGTAGATTTGGATGAATGATAAGACAGCCTACATTCTTAAACAAATCAACTCAAAATGTGTTTTTTTTTTTTTCCTGGAGCTAGATAAGTTGATTTCAAAGTTTATATCAAAACACAAACAAGCAAGAAAACCCTAGAATAAAATTAAATATGAAGGCTGTGGTGGGAACGAATCCAGCAGAAATTAAAATGTCCAGTGAAGATGCTGCAATCATAACATGCCATTAAGGTTTGACAATTTGTGTCTGTGCACGCACACCAGTGGATAAAGCACTCAGAGTTGGGCCCAAGTACATGCTGGAAAATCAGCGCGTGAGAAATGTGTCACTTTAAATCACTGAAGGTGGGTAAATTTTCAAAAGTGCGGTTTAGCATGGCCATATAGACTTGGTCCGAGAAAAAGTATACATCCTGACCAAGTAGACTTTATTCTAGAAATTCAGGAATGATGGAACACTAGAATTCTTTTAAAACATAACCGAATTCATCCCATGCAACATTTACAAGACATTTGTTGGGTACTGCTGTACGCCAAGCAAAGTGACAAGAGACAGCAAAGTGCTTTGTCTCTGCTGTCATTGGCCCTGTGTTCTGGCATGAAGTTGCGACGAAGCTGCACTCAGGGCCAGAGCAGTGCATTCCCATCATTGTGATCTATAATGACGGCAACACCTGAGTATTTTAACAGCAACTGGTTAAGACAAACTTTAACTGCACTTGGTGTCTTTCCCTGCCTGTCCTTCATTCTCATCCAGGGCCACTGGGGATCCAGTGAAGGGAGGATCAATATGGGATGCATCTTCCCGCATTACACCTATTTATGTGGTGTACATCCCTCTGCAAAGAGGTGAGTAATTGCTAGACATCTGGGTGCAGCAACGCTGCAGGGAACACTCAGGCCCCGTCCTGTGTGTACAGAAGCACAAGCCAGAAGCTAGTCTACAAGTGAGAATTTAGTTCTTACCACACAGGTCAAGATGGAAGCTCTCTGCTGTCAGGAATACACTTGATAATACAGCCTATGCAGTGATAAACACTCCAGATATCTACTGTTTGGATGGAATTTCATGAACTAGAACTCACCCGAGTCCCTGTGTCAGTTGAGCAGGAAACTGGTAAAGTACCGATCACGGTGAAGTGGCCACTGAAGCTGAGCGCTTCATACGTCACAGCCGACCTTCATGTCTTAGCTCCTCCTCCTAGTCTGCCTCGGCAGAGTTTGCCAGTTCCTGGTGAAACTACACGCTGATAGCTGCAGATGCAGCCAAACTCCCTGGAAAGGTAAGTGTCCCAGTGACACAACTCCCACACACGTATGTCAGTGCATCGGAGAGGCCAAAGTGGCAACTTAAAATGCATTTAAACTGCTCTTGTGTAGGCCTTAATTTCAGATTACTTTGTGCATTTTTTCAGTATTATTGATCATATTAAAATTCAAATAATGGCAGACAGCAAGTAACCTAGTCAAACAATAACTAAGAAAAAAAGTCAAACAATAACTAAGAAAAAAAGCCAAAAATGCAAACTGGTAAGAAGAAAGAAAATGAGAGAGAAGAAAGGAAGAAAGGAAGGAAGTAAAGAATGAAGGAAGGAAGGAAGGAAAGAGAGAGAGAGAGAAAGAAAGAGAAAGAAAGAAAAAAAGAAAGAAAGAAAAGAAGACAGGAAGATAAAAAGAAAGAAAGGAAAGGAAAGAAAAGACTTCAGAGACAAAGCTTCCCTTATTCTCATATCCAAATGGAAACTAAAAACTCTGGTGGTCAAAATCATGAAGGAAGTAAGGATAACAGCCAGGGAAACCAGCTGAGAGAGGATAGAAACGCTAACAGAGGAGACGAAGCAGTCTGTGGGAGCCAGGGCACTCTAACCACAGCAGAACTGAAAGCGACAGCACACAGCCTGAGGGCCAGCAGGGGGGAGGAGCAGGTAATCCTGATGAATTTGTTGGCCTTCGTAAGTCCTATGTTCTTCCATCGTGATGTGGAAATTCATCAACCCTGTTAATGTGAGTCTGTTTTTCAGGCATGACCCCAGCAATATGCATAGATAATCAAACAGAACATACATCTAGAAGCTTCAATCAACATTTAAAAATGGTGTTAGATGGTCAGACTTTTAAGATGTCTTGCATTCTCCAAGACTAAAGTTTTCACTTACCATTTTGCTTTAAACTATTTTTTTTCTTTTTTTTTATTGTGGTCAATATATATAACATAAAATTTAGTATTTAGACTATTTTTAAGTGTACAGTTATTTCAGCGGCATTAAGTTCATTTACTTTACTGTACAACCAACACCACTATTCACTGCCAAACTTTTTCACCTTCCCAAACTGAAACGCTTTACCCATTAAACAATAACTTATCTCTCCTCTTCCAGCCTCTGGAACCCACCACTGCACTTTCTATCTCTATGCATTTGCTACTCTGGGAAACTCATACAAGTGGAATGGGACAGAATTTGTCCTTTTGTGTCTGGCTTATTTCACTTAACGTAATGTTTTCAAGGTTCTTCCATGTTGTAACATGTATTAGAATTTAATTCCTTTTTAAGGGTGTATTCACTATGTATACCATCATATATATATGCTACGTTTTGTTTGTCCATTCATCCGTCAGTGGACATTGGAGTTGTTTCTACCTTTTGGCTAGTGTGAATAATGCTGCTCTGCACATTTGGGTACAAATATCTGTTTGGGTCCTGCTTTCAATTCTTTTGTGCATACACCCAGAAGTAGAAATGCTGGGTCATATGGTAATTCTGTTATTTAATTGTTTGAGGAACCACCACAGTTTTCCACAGTAGCTGCACCGTTTTACTTTCTCAACAGCAGTGTACAGAGGGTCCAATTTCTCCACATCCTCACCAGCACTTGTTTTTATGATTTTTTAATGCATTCAATTGTCTACTCTGAATTCTTTCTATCATAATATCTATTAATAAATTGGATAATCAACGTGGGCTTGACAAATGAGGTTTAATAAGTAAAAACACAAGTATTTCGAAGATTATGTTTTCCATTATTTATAAAGGGCCCACAGTTTTGTCTATATGAAAAAATTTCCCATTTCTTCTTTTGTATTTTACTTTCCATTTACAGTTATTACAAAATGTTGGCTATGTGTTTTACAATACATTCTTGAGCCTATCTTACACCCAATAGTTTGAACCTCCCACTACCCCACCCTTATATTGCCCCTCTCCCCCCTCCCACTGATAACCACTAGTGTGTTCTCTATATCTGTGTCTGCTTTTTTATTATATTCACTAGTATGTTGTAGTTTTTAGAGTCCACTTATTAAGTGAGATCATACAGTTGAGGAATGTGATTCTTCCAATTCTGTCTGACATTTCACTTAGCGTAACGCCCTCCAAGCCCACCCATGTTGCTGCAAATGGCAAAATTTCATTGATTTTTATGGCTGAGTAGTATTCTATTGTACTGCAGCTTCTTTATCCAGTCATCTGTTGATGGACACTTAGATTGTTTCCATATCTTGGCTATTGTAAATAGTGCTTGGGATATGAACATTGGGATACATGCATCTTTACAAAGTATTGCTTTTGGTTTTTTCAGATGTATACCTAGGCGTGCAATTGCTGGGTCATATGGTAGTTCTATTTTTAGTTTTATGAGAAACTTCCATACTGTTTTCCACAGTGACTGCACTGATTTACATCCCCACCAACAGTGTACAAGGGTTCCCTTTTCTCCATATCCTTGCCAGCATGTTATTTGTAGACCTTTTGATGACAGCCATTCTGACAGATGTGAGGTGACACCTCATTGTGGGCTTTATTTGCATTTCTTTGATGATTAGTGATGTTGAGCATCTTTTCATGTGCCTGTTGTCCACCTGCATTTCCTCTTTGGAAAAATGTCCATTCAGGTCTTTAGCCCACCCATTTTTCAACTGGGTTGTGTGTGGGTTTCTTTTATGTTGAGTTGTATGAGCTGTTTATATATGTTGGCTAGCACCCCCTTATCAGTCATATCATTTGCAAATATTTTCTTCCATCAGTAGGTTGTCTTTTCATTTTGTCAAGGGCTTCCTTTGCTGTGCAAAAGCTTTTAAGTTTAATTTGGTTAATTATTTTTGCTTTTATTTCTTTTACTTCAGGAGACAGATCCAGAAAATTTTTGCTTCAATTTATATCAAAGAGTGTTCCGTCTGTGTTTTCCTCTAGGAGTTTAGTAGTATTCGAGCTTACATTTAAGTCTTTAATGCATTTATTTATGGTGTTAAAGGATGTTCTAGTTTCATTCTTTTACAAGTAGCTGTCTGGTTTTCCCAGCACCACTTATTGAAGAGACTGTCTTTTTTCCATTGTATATTGTTGCCTCCTTTGTTGTAGATTAATTGGCCATAAGTGCGTGAATTTATTTCTAGGCTCCCTATCCTGTTCCATTGATCTATGTGTCTGTTTTTGTGCCAGTACCATATTGTTTTGATTACTGTAGGTTTGTAGTATAGTCTGAAGTTGAGGAATGTGATTCCTCCAATTCTTTTCTTCTCAAGATTATTTTGGCTATTCAGGGTCTTTTGTATTTGTTAAATAAAATTAGTTGTTCTCATTCTGTGAAAAATACCATTGGTATTTTGATAGGGATTGCACAGAATATGTAGATGGCCTTGGGTAGTATGGTCATTTTAACAATATTAATTCTTCCAAACCAAGAACATGGTATGTTTCCATCTGTCTGTGTCATCTTCAGTTGCTTTCATCAGTGTCTTACACTTTTCCGAGAACAGGTCTTTTACCTCCTTAGGTAGGCTTATTAATAGGTATTGTATTCTTCTTGTGTGATGGTAAATGGGATTGTTTCCTTAATTTCTATTTCTGATGGTTCATTGTTAGTATATAGAAATGCAACAGATTTCTGTCTGTTAATTTTGTATCCTGTAACTTTACCAGATTCATCGATGAACACTAGTAGTGTTCTGATGGCGTCTTTAGGATTTCCTGTGGCTAGCATCATGCCATCTGCAAACTGGCAGTTTTATTTCTTCCTTTTCAATCTGGATTCCTTTCACTTCTTTTCCTTGTTTCATCATTCTGGCTAGGACTTCCAGTACTATGTTAATAAAAGTGGCAAGAGTGGGCATTCTTGTCTTGTTCCTGATCTTAGAGGAAATGTTTTCAGCTTTTCAAGTATGATATTAGCTGTGGGTTTGTCATATATGGACTTTATTATGTTGAGGTATTCTGTTCCCTCTCTGCCCATTTTCTGGAGATTTTTTTTTTATCATAACTGGATGTTGAATTTTATCAGAAGCTTTTTCTGCATCTGTTGAGCTGATCATATGGTTCTTATGCTTCGATTTGTTAATATGGTGTATCCCATTGATTGACTGCAGGTATTAAGCCATTCTTGGATCCCCGAGATAAATCCCACTTGATCATTGTGTATGATCCTCTTAATGTATTGTTGGATCTGGTTTGCTAATATTTTGCTGACATTTAGCCAAAAAAATAGAAACAACACAAATGTCCATCACCTGATGAATGGATAAACAAAATGTGGTTTATCTGCACAATGGGATATCATTCAGCCATAAAAGAGAATGCAATTTTGATACATGCTACAATATGGATGAATCCCAAAAACACGCTAAGTGAGAGAAGCCAGTCACAAAAGGACACATATTGTGCGATCACATTTATGTGAAATGTCCACAAGAGGTAACTCCAAAGAGACAAAAAGCAAATTAGCGGTTGCCAGGGGCTGGGGTGAGGGGGCAGTCAGATTGACTGCTAATGGGCATGAGTTTTCCTTTTGGGGTGAAGAAAATGTTTGGAATTAGATGGAAGTTACACAATAATGTGAATGTACTTAATGCCCCTGAATTGTTCATTTTTAAATGGTTAATGGTTACTTTTATATGTGAATCCCACCTAACTTTAAAAAAAAAAAAAGGGCGGGGGGCAGGTGTGCAGGACAGTAATATACACATTGCAAGGACACATTCCAATAAAAGCACACCCTTGAAAAAATATAAATGATTGCCTCAGGTGGAGGGGGAAAGGGGACAGGTGTGGCAACAAATGGGCATAAAGAATTGCATAGATAAGCAAGTGAGAAGAGGTGGGCTTGCCCACCCAGGTCCCAATGAGAAAAGGAATGAAGCAGAAGACATCCTTCCGGTGGTCGGGGGATGGCTGGGGAGCCCCCCACCCTAAGTCTCCCAGTCTTTGGTAGCTGGACCTCTAAGCACAGTCCCCCAGAGATAGACACATTCCCTGGGGCTGACCTTTTGCTGGTGGGCCCCTGTGTTGGGCCCACGAGGGAGAGAGACACCCAGGCCTGGGGGACAGGAGCTAAGGAGGCTGCTAGCAACACAGGCTTCTTCCTCACTCCCTGGGGTGCTTTGCAAGCCTATCCACTGTCTGTTTTTCCTCTGATGTGGGGGTGCTTGATCCCCTTTCTCACTAGCCTAGTAAGTTTTGCTTGGATTCCAGTTTCCTCTGTGTGAGAATCGTGGAAGCTATAGGAGGTCTGTTGGTCCCCTCTGCTAGGCAGGCGGCGGGTGTGGTCTGATGACCTTAGTTACATGGGGACTGCTCAGGACCAAGGCTCTGTGTAGTCTGGTCACACCTCCAGGAACTTCAGAGAAATTCTGTGTGTTCCCCAAGGGTCTACTCAGGCTGGCCTTGTCGCCCCCCCCCCCCCCACATCAAAGACAGCTGGAAAGTGTGTTAGCCTCTTGAGATTTTTGTCTTGGACTTTAATCTGCTGTCTGAAATTTCAGAATTTCTCCTACTGAGGAAACAGTCTTTGTCTTTGTGGCTCTTCTAGCTTGTCACCCAGTCCAACAAGCTGCCAGGACTCTGCTGGTCCCTCTTTTCCAGCCACCCACAGCCAGGCCAAGCCACAACCTAGCTGAGAGGATGCCCATAACTAGCAAGTGCCCTTGGAAAGGCCTTCCTGGTCCTCAGCTCACCCCCACAGGGCTCTCTCCAGCACACCTCCCCACCCCACCCAACCCCTGCCACTGACAGGCCTCTGTCTCCCCAGCATCACAGGACTGTGGAAACACTATTCTGTCTACGGAGCATCTCAGCTTGTCCTCTAACACAGCTGCAGTCCTGAGAGGCCCGGCAGGGAGACAGCGCTACACGGAGACCTCCTGGGCCTCAGTGTTGCTCAGGTCCACTGTGTCCATCCAAAGCTCTGCTGACCTCTGACCATCCACAGGCCACGGCAGTGGGGGGGCATGGCTCAGCAGCTTCCTCCCTGCCTGGGCCCTGGGCTTCTGCTGTCCTGGTGTCTGGTCTTGTGTCAGCCTGCCTGTGGGTTTCTGCCAGGCCAGGCCATTTTCAGCATTATAGAGGTCATGTTAGGCTCTGCCGGTGTGATTTTCTCACAGATGAGACTATGCGGAGGGCACCCAAGGTTTGGTTTTGTCCTTCTCCTGCCCGTTGTAAGCACAGTAATGTCATAGGGCCACACCCACCACCCAGTCCCAGGCAGGCGCTCTCCAGGCACCCCCACAAGTAGGGGTGGTTTTGAGGCCATCCCCCAGGGGACTGTGGAATAGACTTTTGACCCCTGGCCTGAAGCGCTACAAAGTCTAAAAGTCTCACCTAGCTGCTTGTTACTTGAGAGAGAAGTGTAATTATTCTGTATGTTAACCTCCAATCCATTAAACTTGATTAACTCTCTAACAGCTACAATATCTGTCTGTAGCTCCTTCTTAGATTTCCAATCTAGGTCATCAATCATCTGAGGATAAAGGGACGTGACGTTATTTCCTTTGCTTGCCTTTCATTTTCTCATCACTTCTAGCAAGGCAATGATGCTTTTATGTTAGGAAACACATACCTGTACTTAACATCAGGAGAATAAAAAAGACATATGAACGTTTCAAACACTTTTGGTCGAATTCAGCATGAAATCGTAATTCAGACATCACAGGCACACCCACGTAAACCACGCTGCGCTCGCAGGCAGGCTGGGTGCGGGGCCAGGTGTCAGCCCCGCACTGCCCGCAGTCCCCCCCACCCCCCCAGCTCACACCTTCAGGGACCGCAGGGACGGACAAGGCAAGCTAAGAGGCCGCTTTCCTTGCTCATGGCCTCCTGAATCCGCCCACCGCCAGGGGGCCTTGCACAGCCAGCCAGGAAGCAGGCTCCTGCCTCCCAGTTTGTCTGTGTGGGTGGGCTTCTTCGCTCAGAAGGACCTGCTGCAGGCAGTTGTGAAGTGAGTGACGCCTGCCTTGGAGGTGCTGAGTTAAGGTGGCAGAAATGGCAAGCTGAACGTAGCAGTTTCCAACTTCTCACTGTTTGAGCAGGGGAGGCTTCAGAGGGGGTCCAGGTGTGCACAGATCATAAGGACCCCAGAGGGCCTGGCTCTAGGGAGTCCCAGGACATAGCCTCCTGCCTGGTCAGGCCCCGCAGGAGCAGCCGCAGGGGTGCTTGCTGGACAGGGGCCACCGGGCGTCCGCTGGGCCGCAGCACATGCGGCTCTCAGCCTGGGCACTGGGCCACTCCCTGCCGGCCCCTGTGGGCAGGGGCCCTGCGGTGTGTGTGCGTGCATGCCGCCCCCAGCAGGCGTTGCGGGAGGGGAGCCTTAAGGGCGACGTTCTGAAGGGCCCTCAGTTCTGTGGGCTGGTGTCCAGGGTACCACACGCTCACAGGCTGCAGGATCTCTTTGAAGCCTGTTTCTGGGATGGAGTGGGCAGCTGAATCCGGAGTGGACAGGGGAGCTGCTCCCCACAAGCCTGGTCGGCCCCACCCAGCCCTTGGGCAGCTCCCAGGGGTGCCTGACCACAGATTCTGGTGGGTTGTGGTGCTTTTGATCAAGGTAAGAGTTCTGTAAACAGGAGTGCCTATCTGCTCCCAACTCACAGCAAACTCTTCTCCAGGGGATCGCTGAGGGGACTGCAGGTCTGTAAATTGAGCTAAATTTGGATGCCACCTAGAGAAGTGACGAGACTCTTCTCTCTGTTTTCCTAGGCTTTCCTGCCGAGTCTCATACTGCACAGAACTGATGGATTTCATAGCACTAAGTACACTGCCACCTCCTCCGGGGCACTCTAGGTCCTACAGGCCACGCGGCTCCCCGACCCTGCCAGCGCCTTGTGGTCCCTCTGTGTCTCTCAAGGTACAAAAGGCTCACCCTGCCTGCCAGCCTTGTCACCTCCAGCCTCTCAGACAGCACATGCTCACTCCCCAAACAGCTTTACCTTCTTTCCATTTGCATCTGCCGTGGTGGTCACCAGCTGGCTGAATGAACTGTGGAGGGACTGAGTACAAGAAGAAAGGATGGGCTTAGGGGGCCAGAGCTCGCAGCAAGACTGGAAGGGGTGTGGTCCTGAGTTGGCCTGATGCACGCCCAAGGATTATATGCAGGAGATGATGGGCTGCTCTGAGTGGTAATCATGTCTGAGATTTTAGAAGGTCACGGAAGCTTTACAAAAATGGAGGCCCAGAATTCTTGCATTCATTCCCCGACATCAAGCCTCTTGCCCCCTTTGCATGCACAGTGTCTCAGCTCAGGGCCAAGGCCCTTCTTAGAACCAGTCTGGGCTCCTTGGTCCTGCTGGTGGCCTTGCTACTTAGTGTCTGCTTGTGTTCAGCATCCTTGTGTTCTGTCCTCTAGCCTTGAGGGATGGGTGAGTAGCTGAGCTCCTCAGACTGTGGCTTCCTGGGAGAGCAGAGGCGTGAGATCAGAGAACCCTCCGCCTAGAGACGGTAGCTAGACTGTAGGTTGAAACCACTCCTTACTATTCAACACACATAGACATAATGGAAACATAAACTGGACGTGCACCCAACCGAAAGCCAGTCGAGAAATAGCATAAAAGAAGGCACATCTAACAGACAGAAGAACTTAGGTCTTGGACTAATAGAGTCGTCCCTAAATGACTTTAATTAGAATATTTAATACATTCAGAGAGATAGAGGATGGAGCAGCACCCAGGGTATAAGGACAGGATATTCTGAAGTAAACACAGATGGCTGAAAACATTAATTGGGGGAATTTAAAATATATCATCACTGAAATCTAAAAAATCAGTAGTGTCAATCAAGTATTCCACAGCAGAAAAACGGCTTTCACAAGGAAGGGGAAGCGAAGACATTCCCAGATCAGCCGAAGCTGAGGTGGTGTGTCACAAGCAGACTTGGCCTATAAGAAATGCTAACAGAGCATTGGGCTGCAACTGAAGGACACTGGACCGCAGTCTGAAGCTGTGCGAGGAATAAAGAACACTGGTCGCGGTAGCTGCATAGATGACTATAAAGGCCAATAGTACTGTGTTTTGGTTTGTGACTCCCTTTATTTTCCTACATGGTTTAAGAGAGATACGCATAAAATGATAATTCTAAATCTACGATAATAGACACACGTGTGTAGAAAGGATGTAATTTGTGTGACTGCAGTAAATGCTTTAATATGGTTGCTGATCAATTTTATGTTATGTGAATTCGACCTCAATAAAAACAAATAAATAAAATCAGTAGAAGAGCTTGTCTTGGGCCAGCCTCTCCAGGAGCAGGCGCTGAGATGAGGATTATTGAGCGGGCAGTTCATTAAGAAAATGTTCCCAGGAGAATCCACGCAGCCGGACGGGAGCTAGACAGGAAGGAGGAAAAGCTGGTGAAGGTAATGTCCAGCGGGAGGCGGCCTCAGCACGGCCCTGCGTAGGGAGTGTGAGTGCCACTGATGTCTCAAAGCTGTCTTGATCTGAGACAGAGCATCTGAGCTTTCAAATGCTCACACCCAACTTGCACTGGCTGTGTTCCATCCTGAGGGACACCAACTTCGAGAAACTTTCCTCTCTCTGCAGGCTCGGAAGTCAAGGTCAGCTTGCCAGCGGGGTCACAGGTGCTGATGATTGGAGTTCAAGTACACCAGGGTCCACGGAAAGAATCCCAAGGAACTTGGGTGGTCTGCAAAGGTCTGACCCAGAGCTTAACGTCAGAACTGGCCTCCCTGACAGGCATGTTAGGAGTGAGGCATTCCCAGCATGCAAAACGGATAGAAATAAAGGTTAAGAAATATGGAGGACAATGTAGAGCTTCAACATACTTCTAATTGCAACGTGGGAAGAAGAGAATATATAGAATGGTAGCGAGGGAAAATCTGAAGATACGATGGCCCAAAATTTTCCATTAGTTAAAAAAGAAAAAAATATGAGCCTTCTGTTTGTTTAATCCCACTAAAGGCCAACATGTGTATTCTTTTAAAAGTTCACTTAGACACATCTTAGTAAAACTTCCGACAACCAATAATAAATAGAAAAATTATAAATGTTTTAAATAAAAAGATACAAAGAAAGAGATGCAAATTGAAATCAGACTATCTAATAAGGAATATATTGGATACCAGAAGACAATGGAGTCTTTTCTTTGAAAATTAAAGGAAAAGAAATTTGAAGTTCCTACACCCGATCAAACCAGTCAAATAAATAAGAATGGATAAAAAATATCTTGTCGGTATAAAACAGACTATGGTTACCAAAGAGGAAGACTGGGGAGGGAAAAACTAGAAGCTTGGGATTAACAGATACACACCACCATATACAAAACAGAGAAACAACAAGGACCTACTGCATTTATAGCACAGGGAACTATATTCAATTCCTTGTAATAAGCTATAATGGAAAAGAATCTGAAACTGTATATATATCTATTATGTATGGATACGTATATGTATAACTGAATATACAGTTTTGCTGTACACCTGAAACTAACATTGTACATCAAATACACTTCAATAAAGAATGAAATTTAAAATCAGTCTCATCAGATACGCAAGGACACATGATGTTTACTACATACAGAATCTCTCGGAAAAGTGCTACAGAACGTACTGCAATGAGAAGGAAAATGAGCCCAGAGGCTATGTTCTCTGATTACAGTGGAATTAGACTGGGAATCAGTGACAGAAAGATTTTATAATTAAAAATCCCACTGTGTTTAAAAATTAAGAAATACATTTCGAAATAACTTTTGAGTCAAAGAGGATATTAGAAAATAGTTCAGACTGAATAATAGTGAAAATGAAAAATATCAAAGCCTGCCTTCCAAGACCTACCCTACAAGAAATGCTAAGGGCGTCCCTTCAGGCTGCAATGAAGGACACTGAACAGTAGCTTGTAGCTATATGAAAAAATAGCAGTGGTATGCTTATCAATACCTATATTGATAAGGATAAAGACCTGTTGAATTATATTATTAGCTTGTAACTCTTCTTCTTTCCCTATATGATTTAAAAGACAAATCCATAAAACAATCATTATAAATCCAAGTTAATGGGTACACAAGGTATGAAGATATACTTTGTGACAATGACAACACAAAGGAACCCAGAGCTGGACAGGAGCAAGGTTTTGTAAACTCCCGAAGCTAAGTAATTAAAACTGGACTGTTATAAGTTTAAGGTGTTAATTTTAATCCTTAAGGGAACCACCAAGAAAATAACTAAAAAATACACAGAGATGGAAACTGAGAAGAGAATCAGAACAGTCTGCTAGAAAAACTCAAACAAAAGAGAAGGCAGTAATGGAGGAACTGAGGAACAAAAAAGATATGACATGTAGAAAACAAATAGCAAAATATAGAAGTAAGTCCTTCTTTATCAGTAATTATTTTAAATAGAAATTGATTAAATTCTCCAATTAAAAAATAGAAACTGGCAGAATAGATAAAAAAAACCAAAAGCATAATTCATCTATATGCTAACTATAAAAGATTTGCTCTAGATACAAAGACACAAATAAATTGAAAATGAAAGAATGGGAAAAAGATATTTCATGCAAATATTAACCAACAAAGAGCAGAGATGGATTTAAAGATAAATCAGGTTTTACATAAAAAATATTACAGGAGAGCAAGAAGGACATTATATATTGAAAGATGTCCCAGTCCATTATATAACAATTATAAATATATATGTACCTAACAAGAGATACCTAAAATATATGAAGCAAAAGTGGACAGAATTGAAAGGAGAAAGAGACAGTTCTACAGAAATGGTTGAAGATTTTAGTGCTTCACTTTTGTTGATGGGTAGAACAACAGACAGAAGGCCAATAAGAAAATAGAGGACTTGAACAACACTGTAGATCAACTAGACCTAACAGATGAATACAGAACACTCCACCCAATAACAGGAGAAAACACGTTTTATTCAAATGCACATGGAACATTCTCCAGGCTATACCATATGTTAGACAACAAAATAAGTCTTAATAAATTTAAAAACATTGAAATCATACAAAATATCTTCCCCAACCACAATGGGATGAAACAAGAAATCAACAACAGAAAGAAAATTGGAGAATTCACCATTGTGTGGAAATTCAACAACACATTTTTAAACAATCAATGGCCTAAAGAAAAAAGTTACAAAGGGAATTAGAAAGTAGTTTATGATGAATAAAAACAAAACACACCATACCAAAAATTAGGTATGCAGCAAAAGCAGCACTCAGAGGGAAATTTATGGCTGCAAACAGCTACATAAAGAGAGAAGAAATATCTCAAATCAATAACCTAACTTTGTACTAAAAGAAACTAGACAAAGAAGGGTAAACTAAATCAAGCTAGGAGAAGTCATGAACTAATGAAGATTAGAGCAGAAATAAATGAAGTATAGAAAAATGGAGAAAATCAACGAAATGAAAAGTTGGTTCTTTGAAAAGATCAACAAAATAGACAAATTTTTAGCTAGACCTAAGAAAAATGGAGAGAAGACCCAAACTGCTAAAAATTAGTAAGTGGGGACATTACTACGGACCTTACAGAAATAAGATTGTCAAAGAGTGCTATGAACAATTGTCTGTCAACCAATTAGATAACCTAGGTGAAATGGGTCAATTCCTAGAAACAATTAAAAAAAAAAGCCACAAAAATAGGAAATCTGAATAGACATATAACAAATAAGAAGACTGAATTGATAAGCAATCCTTCTAACAAAGAAAAGTTCAGGATTAGGTGGCTTCATTGGTAGATTCTATCAAACATTTAAAGACTGGAAAAAGATATTTCCTCCTCAAACTGTTCCAAAAATTAGAAGAGGAGGGGACACTTCCTAACTCGTTCTATGATGCCAGTATTATCCGGATACCAGAGCCAGACAAAGACACCACAAGAAAACTAAAAACAAACAGCATCTCTTATGAATATAGGTGTAAAAATTCTCAACAAAATACTGGTAAAAATGAATCCAACAGAATATTGAAAGCTGTATACACTAACACCAAGTGAAATTCACTCCAAGAATCTTAGAGTGGCTCAACAAACAAAATTAATTAATGGAAAACACCATATTAATAGAATAAAGGGAAAAACACACATAACCAACTCAATTTTTCAAAAAAGCATTTGACAAGATACAACATATTTTCATACATAAAATAACATTCAATAAATTAGGAATAGAAAGAAATTTCCTCAAAATGATAAAGGGCTTACGCGAGAAACCCTCAGCAAACAGCATAGTCAGTAATGAAAGACTGAGGTGTTTCCCCTGAGATCAGGACAAGACAAGGATGCCTGTTTTCCTTACTGCTATTCAACATCGTATTGGCAGTCCTAGTCAGAGCAATTAGACAAGGAAAAGACTATTTGTATTTGTAAAATTGTTTTTAAAAATCAATGTATTTGTATACACTAGCAATGAACACTCTAAAAATGAAATTAAGAAATAAATTCCATTTATAATAACATACTTACCAAGAATACTCCCCAAGGAAGCACAAGGCTTGTACACTGGAAACTCAAAACATTGTTGAAAAAAAATTAAAAACCTAAATAAATGGAAATACATCCCATGTTCATGGATTGGAAGACTGAATATCATCAGAATGGCAATATCCCCCCAAATGATCTACAGATTAAATGAAATGCCCAGCAAAATCCCAATGTCCTTTTTGCAGAAGTGAGCATGCTAAGATATGTTAGTTATATGAAACCAGAAACCACCAGCTGCCACATTCCATAGAAGGACCTCGAAAACTTTGCATATATCAAGAGCATATGGTGTGCCCCAGAGAGGTGTCCTCTGTGGGCAGAGCTAAACATAGGAGATGCTGTTCCCAAACTGGGCTCCCTGGTAGCAGTGGGGATGTTGGGTCCTAGAATAGCAGAGGTTGGGCAATACGTGACTATCAGAAGCAAGATGGACAATTACCACAATAGGCAGCAAAGTCAGAATGGCAGCCGGGGGATCTGACCCTCAGGTGTCTATGGAGATGAACTTGGTGAGAACTTGGTGTTTCTAGGGCAAGATAGATAGGCAGCTAATACACAAAATCAGAATAAGAAGAAGACCGAGGCAGCCATCCCAGTGGAAAGTCCAATCTCTCCCGTTGTTTCCAGATCTGAGCCAGTTTTCAGACCCAGAACCCTGGTCCAATGAAGCTGCACACCTTGGCATGAGTGTACAGCGGTAACTCCTCCAGTCTTTCCCAGCAGGATTTGTGGTTATTTACACAGTAATTATATCTTGGGAAAAGGAGAACCCCCAGGTCTTTCAAGGGCTGTTGAACACAGGGTGCAAGTTCACTCCGATAGCTAGGGACCCAAAGTGCCATATGGCCTTCCTGAAGGAGAAGAAGGGTACAGGGACCATTAATAAGTAAGGTCCTGGTCCTGGCCTGTCTCGGTGTCCACCTGGTGGTCACTCTTCAAATTTCCAAAAGCCAAGGACATTGGATACCTTGAAAAGACACTCTGCAGTGTAGGCAGTAAACCCTAAAAAGATTCAGACACCTGCCCCACTGGTGTGGGATCCAAGGTCCTGTGGCGTGGGACTTACTGGGGTTTCTCCTCCAAAGCGAAGGGCAAAGCACTGCATCTCACACCTCCTCCCACCCAAAAGGACGTGCAGTGCCCCTCTGCTTCTTGGAGGTAGCACGTTCTGCACTTGGGGATACTGTATCACATGGGGCCCAGACAGGAAAGGACATTATGTCAGGTCCTGGCTGCAGGGCAAGCAGACTTACCAATTAGATCATGCAACTCATTAGATCCCATGACACCAGAGAGATGTGGGGTGCAGACAGACACTGTGAGGAGCGTTAGACCAGCACCAGTGGGAAGCTCACAAGGCAGACCCTCCTTGTTCACCAGTTTTACAGTTCCCAGCATGCCCCAGACACTGGCAGAAAGTCAGCATCTGACCGTGGCGGCTGAATGGTCATGTGGCCAGAGCTGCTGCCCATGACGAGCCCTGTGGGGCCCACCAAGTCCCAGGTTAAATGAACCTTGCTGTTCACCATCATGGTTCACTGGGATTGGGTCCACGTAGGTCTGGGGAGGAGTAAGCTTCAGGGACAGTTAGTTGGGTTCTTCATGCCACCCTCTGCTGTCACAAGGATGGTTTTCCTTAGCCCTCCTGGCCTCCTGGGGGTCCCTGGGACCAGCTGACAGAGAAGAACGAACCTAGACGGGTTGGCTCGGCGAGCAGACTGCTGCTGTACTCAGGGGAAGCCTTGAAAACAGTGGTGAGGGAGAACCACCCAAGGGGCGAGCTCCAGGAAGAGCGCTTGGCCAACCACCTTGTGGCCCAGTATAAGGGTATAAAGGGTACAGGGGGAAACTGTCTGGCCAAAGGTGAGCATAAAATGACTCATCTGTTGGTAAGGGTCCCACAAGGAGCAAATTGGAAGAGGGAAGAGGCACATCATGGGAGGTCTAGGGAGTGGGTACAAAATGCAAGATCATTCTATCACACACTTAAAGCCAACTGAGAGCACCCACTGCAGAAGAGGCAGCCACCACCAAGTGCTGTGCAGGGAGCTCATGGAAGCTAATGAGATACCAAAGCTGAGGCCCTGCACAATCCCCTGAGGAGACCAACTAACCAACCGGGGCCACGTTGCCCACGATTGGACAAGGTTTCATTCTGATCAGAACTGACTTTGCCTTTCCTGCCTGCAGTGTTTCAGCCAACACCAATCTCAGCTCACCAGTGTCTGATTTTCCTCGATGAGATCCTACAGAATCTCACCCAAGGGATCCTCTTTAGAACATGACCATCCACTGGTCCTACTACCTCTCCCACTATTTGGAAGCTGCCTTTGACTGGCCTCTGGAAGGTGCGGATGAGACACTAGCTTAGAAGTAAAAAATCTAGGAGGAGGTGGCACTATGTCTCGGGATGTGGCATGCACTTCACATCAGTTCCTGCTATACAGTGCAGAGAACTTGGTTCCTAAAAAAGAGATCCTACTACCAGGGAGTGCAGTAGGATTCCCACCAGCCTTCAAGCGATAGCTTCCACCTGACTGGGTACCTCTGCTGGGAGGGCTAACAGGCCTTGACCATCAAAAGAAGTTGGGTTGGGGCCACATAATGGAGGCAGAGGCAGAAAGAGTATGCTTGGGACCCAGGCAATCCCTGGGAGTGTCTTTTGCTCTTCCCATGCCCAGTTGTGAGTGCAGGCAGCAAGTGTGGTCACCATGGCCTGAGGAGGGTCTCATACTCCTCAGGGAAGAGCCACCACATTACCCTCTGCCCTGGGACAAGCCTGCAAGGCCTGCAAAAGGGAGTGGGATGTAGAGAGGGGAGGAGGAGGATGGCAAGTATCATCAGGCTCGAGACCAACCGCAATATCACAATCATAGTTTATCCCACTGTGCTTTTTAACATTTTCTCAGAACGGTGACCAACAAACTCTCAAGGAAGCTAGCCAGATAGAATGGATTTAATAAGAGAAGTGAGGAAGTGGTGGATGCCCTTGGTTTTCCTCCCAGATCCTCCGTAACAGCTGACGTACCCACTGCCAGCTGCTGTGAGTGTTGGCTGGAGCAGCTCACAGCTGTCTCTTCTCAAGAGTGTGCTCCTTGCCCAAGTGGGAGTGCCTGGTCTGGGAGGCTAGCACCACCCTCCTGCAGGGCAGACCTCAGCCAGGGACCATGAAAGATCGGACGGGATGGCCAGCCCTTTGCCTTAAGGTGGCAACAACTCTGCCACCAGCTCTTGTGCAAGAGTTTTCCTGCGGGCTTCAATGCAGACCATATCCTGGCTTAGCTTCCTTCTCCACCAGCGCTGCTGCTCCACACCTATTATCCCTGTTCCCCTGAGAGCAAAAATCCAGCAAAAGTTGTGCAAGATCTCTACCCAAAAAACTAGAGACAGTATTGGAAGAAATTAAAAAACCCCTAAATAAAATGAGAACTCTGTAATAGCCATGAGTCAAAACACCGAATACAGTAAGACACCAATTCTTTACAAACTGGACTATAAAGCCAGTGTTACTGCAATAAAAAATCCCATCATGTTGTGTACATTGAGAAGCTGATTCCAAAATTTATATAGAAGCACAAAGGTACAAATATCCAAGACACACCTGAAGATGCAGAACAGAAGGATTTCCTCCCTTGGATATGATAAAGCTATAGTAATTAAGACAGTGAAGTGTTGGTGTACAAATAAACAAAAGGGCCAGAGGAATGGAAGAGAGAGCTGAGAAGTAGACACATCTCAATGTGGACATGTGATACAAGGAAAAATAACTGCACGGTGGTAGGGAAAGGGTGATGCTTTCAATATCTATGTGGAAAAACAATGAAACTTGACTCCTACCTGCCACCTTGTCAATTCCAGGTGCATTTTGATCCAACTGTGAAAGATAAAGCTGCTAGAAAATAAAGTAAAATATCATCACAATATTTGGTAGTAGGCAAATTATTTCCTTAAAAGGGTGTATACCCACACAAAAAGCATTAGTCATGAGGGAAAATATGAAATTTTTGACATTATAATTAAATTTTTCTGTTCATCTGAAAACACTACTAAGATAGTGAAAAACCACAGAGTGTAAGAAGATATTTGTAACTCATAAAACTGACATATATAAAGAATTCCAAACAATCAAGAAGACAGATAACCCAACAGAAAAATGGATGAGGCTTAAATCAACACTCCATAAAAGGTGAGACTCAAATAACCAACTCATTAGTCATCAGTGAAATGCAAATTAAAATCATAATGACATACAACTACATACTCACCATAATACCTAATAGTTTTTTTTTTTTTTAAAAACTAACCATATGAAACAATAAATATTCTTAGGCATTTCTGAAAAACGTTTAAATTGGTTCAGTTGTTTCGGCATTTTCTACTAAAGTTCAGTATGCCTCCATCCTTTGACTTAGCAATCCACTTTTAGGTATATACCCAAAAGAAATATGTATACATGCACACCAAGAAATACAAATAAACTATGTTCACAGACTCATTATTTACAATTGTGCAAAACAGTGAAAAAAATATCCAGCCAACAGAAGATATTTAAAAAGAGTGGTATATTCATACAATGGCATACATACAGCAATGGAATACTATATAGCAATGAAAATAAACAGACTACAACAAGCAACAGTATGCATGAATCTCACAGTTCTAATATTGAGTAAAAGAAGCTGAACACAACAAAGCATATACTCTGTAGTTCCATTTATACAAAGTTCAAAAAAAAGTCAAGACTAAACTATGATGTTCAGGAATGCAGGTGAAAAGAAAAACAAAGAAATTGCTGTTGTACAGTCAGGGTAGTGGTCGCCTGGAGGAAGTTCCAAGGAGGAGGAAAGAGGGAGTTATTAGGAGAAGCACAAGGAGGTTTCTGGGCTGCTAGATACATTTTATTTCTTGATCTGGGTGGCATTCCCACCATAAATGCATTTCCTTTATGATAACTTTCAGCTGCGTAATCTTGTTTTGTGAAATTGTATGGATGGATGTTATTTTTCAAATGAAAAAAGATTTTTAATAAAAAATAAAGGATGCAATTACACAGCTAGCAGATAAAAGCCAACTTCCAAGAATTAACAGAATTTTAAAGTAACTTCCAAAAATGTAAAATATAATCACAGAAATTAAAAAAAAAGATAACACATTGTGGATGGGTTCAGCAGCAGATTAGATATGGCTGAAGAGAGTAGAAGTGAAGTGGAAGTCATATCTGATGAATTTATCCAGAATGCAGGAGAGAAGAAAAGAAGATGGAAAATATGAAGGGGAGATTCAGAGATACAGGAGGATACAGTGAGAGGATCTAATCTGTGTCTGTTTGGAATCTCTGAAGAAGAAAATTGTGAGAATTTATTTGGGAATGGCTACATACATTAAGAGAATTAGTACTAAGAAAATTTTACAAAACTGATGAAAAATATAAATCCACAGGTGCAGGAAGCATAACGTATCCTACACCTAGATACATTATAGTGAAATTAAAGAATATCAACAACAAAGAGAATTTCTTGCAAAAACCCAGAGAGAGAGGAGAAAGCACCTTCAAAAGAAAGAGATAGAGACTTCTGAACAGCAATCAAAGCTACTGTGGTAGCCCCCAAAATGGCTTCCAGTAACCCTCACCTCATTTGTGCCTTTTTGTAGTCCCCTTCCACATGCATAGGGTTGGCCCTGTGTAGCCCATAGGATATTGAGGAAGTGATGATGTATGACTTCCAAAGCTAAAATATGAACAGCATTCATACTTCCACCTTGGTCTCTTGGATGGCACGTTCTGGAGGAAGTCAACCACTGCAGACGGAGAGTACTCAGTAGACCTGGGAAAGGTCCTTGTGGAGAGAAACTGAGGCCTCTACCCAATAGCCATGTGACTGGCCTATCCTGAAAGCAGATCTCCAGGCCTCTCAAACCTTCAGGCAATATCCAATCTCATGACAGACCTTGAGGCAGAACAGAACAGCCAAGCCACTCCCAAATTCCTTATCCACTGAAACCATCAAAAATTATCCTTGTGTTAAGCCACTAAGTTTTGATGCAGTTTGTTTTGCAGCAATAGATTCAATTCATTAGAATAATAGCTACTAACTTTTGAGAGAAAATAAATGCCAACATAAAATTGTATACTGAGCAAATCTGTTCCTCAAGGATAAAGGCAAAATAAAATCATTTCAAGATGAACAGAAATGAAAGGAGCTACACCTTCAGCCTGCTCTCATGGAATTCTCAACTATGTGCTTTGAGAAAAAGGAAAGTAATCCTGGAACAGTCCAGTGTGTGAGACGAAATGATGAACAAACAAAATAGTAATATATGGATGAATCCAAACAACCATTATCCATAAGATGATAAAACAATATCTAATTTGTGAGGTTAAAGAAAAAACTAAAACAGTCAACAATACTAAGTTAGAAAGGGATGATTAGAGTTAAAACATTCTGAAGTGTTTTTATTGCCTTGGAAGTAGTCAAATATTATTTAAGTCTATGTTAACTTAAATAGGCAGGTAACAGCTCAAGAGGAAGTGTTGAAGGAATAGAATCAGCATGTATATCCTCAAAAGACTAAAAATAGACTTACCATATGACTCAGCAATCCCACTCCTGGGCATATATTCAGAAGGAACCCTAATTCAGAAAGACACCTGCACCCTAATGTTCATAGCAGCACTATTTACAGTAGCCAAGATGTGGAAACAACCAATGTCCATCAACATATGACTGGATAAAGAAGTTGTGGTATATTTATACAATGGAATACTATTCAGCCATAAAAATGACAACAGAATGCCATTTGCAGCAACATGGAGGTCCCTGGAGAATGTCATTCTAAGTGAAGTAAGCCAGAAAGAGAAAGAAGAATACCACATGATATCACTCATATGTGGAATCTAAAAAAAAAAAGAAGAAGAAGACAAATGAACTTAAATATAAAACAGAAACAGACTCACAGACATAGAATACAAATTTGTGTTTGCCAGTGGGAAGGGGAGTGGGAAGGGACAGACTGGGAGTTTGAGATTTGTAGATACTGACAGGTATATATAGAATAGATAAACAAGTTTATACTGTATAGCGCAGGGAAATATACACAAGATCTTATAGTAGCTCATGGTGAAAAAGAATATGAAAATGTATATATGTATATTCACGTACGACTGAAAATTGTGTTGTACACCAGAAATTTACACAACATTGTAAACTGACTGTAACTCAATAAAAAAACAATCAGCATGTAGAAATTTCAAGCCTGCATGGAGAAAAATCAATCAGTGGGGTGGATATTGGAACAAAAATCTCCATTTATAAAACAAGGCAAGAAAGTAGAAAAAAACAGCAAAATTGGTTAACGTGGAACATAAAATGATAGAAACAAGTCCAAATATATCAATAATTACAGTAAATACGTGGGGTCTTCTTATTGAGACAGGAGGGAAGGGGGCAAGTCATGGCCATTCAAGGAATGACACAGCAATTAACACCAAGATGGTGGAAGATTCAACTCCCAGTGGACCTTGAGCTTCAATATACACTCATTGTAATACAATCGCATGCTAAATGGCACTCCCACTGGTGCCAGGACGGTTTCAAGGCTGGCCATAAAAGGTCAAAAAGTGGGTGATGGCACAGTTCCTGGGACTCCCTGCCCCTTCCCCAAAGTAGCTGGAATAATTTCCCACGTGTTAGCATACAAAGCCACCAAGCCCATAAAAACTAACAACCCCGGGGCTCCACTCTCCCTTCTGAGTAAGATGGCCTGCATTCTGTATATGAAATGTGTATCTCCTAGGCCTTTCTCTTGCCTTCTGAGACAGCCCACGCTCTGCCTATGGTGTGTGCATCTCTCTGAATAAATCCACCTTCACTCTACTATGGCTTGCTCTTGAATTCTTTCCTGTGCAAAGCCAAGGATCATACTGGGATTTTTAAAAAGCCACAACTCCCAGCTCTATTCTGTTTTCAGGAAACACAGTAAAATAATGGAATGCAGGGAAGCTGAAAGCAAGAACACAGAGAGAGAGAGAGAGACGTCAGGCAAAGATTGGCCAAAAGAAAAATGATCTGCTTATGGGGATATCTGACTCTGAGCGAACACATGTCAGAGAGGCTCAGTACTGATGGGGAAAAGGCCTCACATGAGCTTGCCCAGCGGGAGCACGCACTCCTGCTGCAGAAATTGTGGCACAGGTTCCCAGGTGCCAGCATCCCCCATAAAAATTCACCATCTCTTAAGCCATAAAACAATTCCTTACACATTTTTCAATACCATGTGTCATACAGACCACGGTCCCTGACGGTAGGACAATTCAATTAGAAGTTAATGCCACAAGATAGATTTTTAATCCCCATATCTTTGGAAAGAGAGGTTCTAAAGAACTTTAGCAAGGTGGCTGGATTTGAGACTAATATAAGGAGTTGTTTGGATTTTATACAGGGACAAACATTAGAAAATACTTTTGAAACAGAAACACCATGTACACTAGCAACAACAACCATCAGAAAAAAAATATAGCTGGGAGTCAATCTAGAAAATGTGCAAAGCCTACATGTCATAAAATCATATCATAAATCACACCCACCTCCAAGAGAGTCAGACCAATGCAAGAGTGAGGCCGGAGGCTTCCCGGGAGCCACAGCCCCTCGAGGACCCCTCCCATGTGGCCACCAGGTGCAGAACGGTTGTCCTGAGTATAAGCCAACGTTGGGCCCCTGCTCCTGCGCTGCAGCTGGCGCTGGTGAGCTCGGTGTTTCCACAGCCATCACCTGTCCATCTGACTCACCCACCCCAGCCTAGGCGCCCCAGGGCAGGGGCAGCGGACATTGAGAACAGGAGCTCACAGCTCTCTGAAGACCTGAGGGGTGGAGGACACTGTGGTCTATTTATAACAAGGTGGGCATTCTTGAATGTCGCGTGCTGGTGAAGGACACCTCCCCTACCCCATCCCCTCCACCAAACTGCCGGGGGCAAGAGGTTCTTGTCTTGTTGCAGAAAGAATTCAGAGACAAGATGCGGAGGCTAAGAAAGCAAAGCAAGGCTTTATTAAGGGGTAGGTAGTACGCTCTCAAGGAAAGAGCAGGCAGACCCAGGCGGGTGGCTGCCCCGTGTTTCCTTGGCAAACTCGTTACATGAGTGTAACATGAATGGGCAGAATATTCACTGGCGGGGAGGGGTCTAGGGTCGTCTTTCCTGATCTTCATCCCCGCCCCACCTTCCCAGGGTGGGCAGGAGGGACTTTCCATCCTTATTTAGTCTTGATCGGGAAGTTGGATGAGGTCGTAATGAACGATAGGTTACATTCGGATGGGGGTGTCATAAGCAAAGGTTACATTTGGACGGATGTCATAATGATTGAAAGGTTACATTTGGATGGTGGGGATTCCTCTCCTGTCCCGCCCTTCTGCCTCCAGGCCACTTATCAACCCAGAATGTATAGGTTTTTTCTCAGTCCAGAGGATCCTGTTTTTCTCGGTCTGTCCCAGGACTCCCATTGTTCACAAGATGTATGGTTTTCTGCCATTTGCCCATGTCCCCCTTTCTCTGCTCGTATCTAGCTCCCTGCCTGCTCTAACAAAACCAACGTCAGGTGTGCCCTACAGACACAAGGAAAGGTCATCAGGCTTACTGAGCAAGCCGAAGGTCCTGGTCACGTTGCAGCCAGATTGCTCCCTGCCCACCATCCTCAACACCTTCCCAGACGGCCACTGGGAAAGTTCTGGGTCCCAGGCCAGGGGTACCTCAAGGTGTTGGGCAGATGAGCCACCTGGGTGTGGGAGGGAGCTTGTCCAATTCCAGCTGGATACCCGGTGTTCAAGAACCACGCAGGTGGCAGGACCAAAACAGGGTTCCCCTCACAAATGGGGTGGGAGAATCACAGGGTGAAGGGTCCTCTGCAAGGCTGTGCTTGATGGGGACTGGGGAGGCGGGACATGGAGGCACCGGGAGGGGGGAGGAAGGGGAGGGGATCTGAGTCCACCCCTCCCTCTCTCTCTGGCCTCACCTCCACTCTGGCCCAGGCTGGCAGCTGTGCCTCTCTGAGCCCTTGGTGGGGACATGTGGAGGGCATCTGGGTGTCAGGGGCCTGGGGTGGCGGTACCTGCTGCCCCCCTTGCTCCCCTCCCAGGTTGTTCATCTCACACAGTGGTGTCAGAGTTGCGGGGCAGCCAGCAAGACTCTTGTTCCTCAGCAGTTCTCACAGCTCAGCAGAAGGGATGCTCTCAGGCCTCCACATTCCAAAAGTCAGACAGCCCTCCCGCCCCCAGGGAAGGATGGGGTGAACTTCGCAGCATTCAGCCTGAGGAATAACGTGGCCCCACATGCCAGCCTCGCCTGCACACACCTGCATCCTCACAGCCATGGCTCTGGGGGCCACCTGCCCATACCCCATAGGTGAGGAGACCCCACAGGGAGCCTGAACATGGCTTTGCCCTGACCTGTGTGTAGTGAGCTATTTTAACTTCTCTGAGGTTGCCTCCTCACCCATGAGATGGATCATGACATGCCGCCTTCCTGAACGGCACTCAGAGCCAGCGCCCATGGGTAGGGCCCCCTCCCCAGTCCCTGTCTGCTAAGCCCTACATTGGGCAGGGCTGGAAGGCCCCTTGGGCAGGTGTGTCCATCCTGGAGGCCCAGTTCCCAGGTAGACAAGAAGGTGTGGAGATGGAGCAGGAGATGAGGGCAGGAGATTCTATACCGGGCCCAGCACAGCCTGTCTCAAGGCTTCCAGGAGGCCCAAGGGTTCAGCAGGGACAGTACCTGCCAGCTGACCTGGGTCAAGGGGAAGGCTGTGCCCTGTCACCCTCAGGGTCAAGGCTGTGACCGCATGAGGAGGCACCACCCCCTCCCTGCCTGCCAGGTGACAAGTTCCCAGGCCAGGCCGGCTCCTGCCCCTGGCTGGGGGCAGGACATGGAGACCGTGCCAGCCCAGACCTCCGTCCATCCTTTGGTTGTGCTGCCTGCCTGGGATTCCACCATGGCAGCCCCCTCCTGGAGTCAGTCCCGAGACATGTGTCATTTGGATCTCCTTCAGGGCCCATGACTTCTGCATGGATGGTCCCTCAGGCCAGCTCAGCTGGGGTCCCAAGTAGGGCCCCAGATCTCTGCTCCCCCTACCCAGCCAGGATCTGGTGTGTGGGATCCTGTGAAGAGGGCTCCTGTGAAGAGGGCTCCAGGGCACAGAAGCCTGATTTCCCCCTGGATTTAAGCAGGACACCCTCTTGGTCCCTGGTCAAGGCACCTCCTCTCCAAGGTTCTCCAGGGCCCCCTGGTCTTCAATCAAGGTGAAAGTTGCAGCTCAGGGCTGAACTGGCAGGCTGGGCCGCTGGCTGTGGCCCCATCCCGACACCGAGTCCCAACAGACCATAGAGAATATCTGGACCCTCACAGCCACTTCCGACTCCTGGCCCTGGCCCTGCTGCTCTGACCACCACTGCTGCTCCGATTGCCACGGGCCTTAGGGAGCCTCCGCCCCTCCCCATTCTTGGCACCCTTCCCCTCTGAAATCCCTTCTCCTGGCCCAGCCCCCTCCCCAGGACTGCTCCCCACCCAGCACCTTCCCTCATCCCATCCCTCCCCTTCCCCTCCTCCTCCCCCCCCACCCCTACCTCTGAAAGCCCCTCACTTAGCCCCGCCCTGCTCCAGGGGATTCCCACCATCACCACTCCCCAACCCCCCCAACCCCCCCCCCCCCCCCCCCCCCCCGGCCTTGGCTTTGAAATATCTTCCCCCCGACCCTCCCAGGCTCTCCCAGCCCAGTTCCGCTGGGAGCTGCCCGCTCTCTGCCCCAGAGGTGTTGGGCAGAGAGGGTGTGGTTGCTGTGAGCAGGGCGGGCCTGGAGCTGCAGATTTAAAATTTAATGTATGTCTTTGTGCAAACCGCAGGCAGTGTGCCTGCCGCTGCGGGTGCGTTGTCCTGCCAGCCCTTATTCTAAGGGAGTCCGTCCCAGAAAGGCACCCGTACACCCCAAAGTGTGTGTGCGCGCTCTCTCTCCCATCTGCAAGTGAGTGACAGGAGGGGAGGCAGCAAATCGGGAGGCTGTCTTAGACCCCACCCGTTCACCCAAGGACGCCTCCCAGCTCAGCATTGCTGGGGTGCTGTATACTGCCATTGCTTAATAAGAGCTGGGGACTGACACCCCACTGTGGCCTTCAGAAGGGTGGGAGAGAAACCCTCACCCCAGGGAAATGGGGAGAGAGGGCAGCAGTGTCCCCTCGCCTACCCACTGGGCCTGGACTTTCCAACCCACCCTGTTTGTGTGTGTGTGTTCATGGAGTAGGGGGCTGTCTTCAACCCCTGACTGTTCCAAAACTTCTTTAAGAGAGAGGCCCATGTTAAGTGGTGCACCCCCAACCTACATCCTGTTAAGGCCCACTCCCTGATCCACAGCCAAGGTCTCACTGACCACTGCGTCCTCAGGAACCCCAGGCAGCAGGGGTGGAGAGGGAGTGAGGGGAGGAAGGCAATGAGCTGCCTTTGACCAGGAGGACCAGGGATCTGAGTCCCTGCTTCTTTGAACAACGCCCCCAAACCCGCAGCCCCAATCCTGGCCGCGCTCTACCTTTCTGCCAGGCCCACAACCCCTACAGCAGAAGGCGAGACTCAAGCTGGAAGGTACTGCAAAGGTTCATGGGAGCGTGGGCTGCTCTGGGCTCCCACCCCAACTACCCAGGCCTCGCGGTCAGGGGGGGTCCTCTCAGGCTCCTCTTCCTCACTGGCCCAGGCACACCCAGGCCCCGCTGATCGCAAAAACAGCACTTCACCCGCCCCATGCTCCCCACCCGCTGCAACTCTCCACTTAGCTTAATGCCCAAAACAGACCACAGGCGCTTGGACGCCGGGGCCAGGACAGAACCCAAGAGTGGATCACATAATGTTCCTTCCCCCCATCTCCATCTCAGAGAGCCTCCAGTCAGCTAGGGTGGCCCTGACAGGGGGTGGGGGGCTGTTCTCGGGCTCCACCATCGCCCCAGCCCTGGCCAGAACTGGCAAAACCACAAACATACAGTTTTTAGGAAAAGCAGCCAATATTTCTGTATGGAATCACAGCCTCGGTTCCCGGCTCCCCCTACCTCGTGAAGATCTGTGGGATGCTCTCCCAGGGCAGAATGAGCCCAGCCCCTCTCCCTCCAGGATCAGGAGAGAACCTCCTACCCCATGAAGGCCTGGGAAAGGAGGGGACTGAGGACTGTTCGGCAGCTCAGGGAACATGCACAGGATGAGGAATGGGGGTGGGGGCCAGTGAGTGTTCAGGTCTGAAGGGTCTCAATGGCCTAGTCCTAGAGAGGAGGGGCTGACTGGGGCCCCCATAGGACCTCTCTCCCCTGGAGCCCCTTCTCCGAGGACTCTCCCCCCTTAGAAGCCCCACCCTCAGGGGTCCTGCCTTCGCCTCCCTCTCCGGGACCGGGGAGCCAGCCCAGCTCTCAGCTCCTAAGTGGGGCTCTCGGTTCTTTATGAGTCTCCCACCCCATAAAGGGATCACCTCTTTCAGCAGTCCAGAACCTCTGGAAGCAGCTGACAACAGCCCTGCAGGCCCGGCCAGGCCCCTGGCAGCCCCGGGGGGCTGGCTGGATGGGAGAGAAGCCGGTCCGAGTGTGGGAAATCTGGGCCCGTGACCCAGAGAAGCCCCACAGTTGCTCCGTCGCAGGTCGTGGTCACTCAGCAGGCCTGGTTCTGGTTGCTGCGGCCCCGGGGAGCTGCGGCCAACCTGGCCTTGAATGTGAGACAGCTGCGGCCCTGCCCTGCCTCCAGCCCTCCCACTGACCCCGAGGCAGGGCTGGACAGCTCCCCCCAAGCCCAGGCCCCTCCCAGGAATGTCCAGAGGGATCAGGTGGGGATTGACAGCAAATGCCTCTGATTAATAAAAGTTTGATGGGAATTTCATATGTTGACACAGATCCTAAACATTTTCCAGGAACATCTGGCAGAGGTGGAGCCCTGTTTACGCTCACAGTGAGAGTTCTTTTTCCAGGTCCACAGCCTGTTTCATTCCCTAGGCCCCAGAGGGTCTCTGGGTTGCCATCCACCGCCACTGTCTGGGCCCACCCCTTCCCCAGGAGCAGACAGTTACTGGAACGGGAGCCAGAATCCAGGCCCACCTCTGGGAGGGCCTCAGGGCCCAGTTTTCCCACTCAGCTCTGCCTGCCTCCTGCCTCCTCCCACCTGTGGGGGTGGGGAGTCCTTCCTGGGTGCCATCAGGCCCACAGGTGCGCAGCCTGGAGAGGGTGGGGGGGGCAGCAGGGAGGGGGCTCCAGGCCTCCACTCTGTGGGTTGGGGTGGGCGATGGCCCCCTTTGGCCCTTTCCCACTGTGGCTGCCTCCAGCCTCACACAGGCACACACACACACACACACTCAACTCACACAGAGGCCTGGGGCCCTGGGGTCCCTGTGGGTGGGCTCCAGAAAGACAGGGCAATGCACTACCTGAAGTGGTGACAGAAAAGGGCTGAACTCCAGGGACAGAGCGGACCCGGGGCAGCCTGGAGGCGAGAGGTCAGAGACAGGTTCCTGGAGGGGTCAGCACCACCCCAGCAGCGCTGGCTGACAGGCACCCTCGGCGCAGACCTCATTTGAGGGTATGTGGGGACTCAAACTGTTCTTATGACGAGTCCGGCTCCAACTAGATCTGTGCCAAGGGAGTGAGGGACAGGCAAGGCTCACCCCGAAAGGTACGCAGGCCTCGGCCCCTAATCCCAGGGCAGCACGTAGACGGTGAATGTGGAATCCTGGACTGAAGCCAGTGGGACTCACAGGCTCTAATCCCAGCCCTACCATCACCAGGGGGGCGTGTGTCAGCTGAGCACAGCCTGCCCCCTCCCCCCAGCTGCCCCATGCACCCGCGTGGCTCCTGTAGGAGCCACTGTTAATTTGTCTTTCTTCTTTCTTTTTAATAAAATGCAGCAGAATGGAGGCAGATGCCACATCCTATGTTCTTATAAAATGCATGTGTGTGCTGCAGGCAGGACGTCGGCTCCCCTCACCAGGCCACCAGCCCAGAGAGCTGCCCCCACTGTCCTGGGTTCCCGTGGATCTCAGGACTGGTCTTGGAGACCCCCCCCAGACACCTGCACATGGAGGCTAGGTCACTGGAGAGCACACTCGACTAGGAGGGGACAGATGGCAATGACTCCCTCCACTTGCGGCTTGCTCAGGAGCAAGGTGAGGCCCACCATCCTGCTCCCTGACGAGGTGTCCCTGTGGCCTGGGGCCCAGGCTTTGGCCCTGGGGCTCAGGGATTAATCTCACATCCCACTGGAGTGACTGGATGGGGAGGGGGCCCGTTCTCTGTGCCCTACTGCTGGGCTTGCTGTGTGGAGTGACGGTAGCATGTGCAGGCCTGAGTGGGGGTGTCTGGCTGCTGCCGGGGTGGCGTGGGACATGGTGGGAATGTGAGGCCTCCCTCAGATTGGGATGAGCGCCCCCCCCCCATTCTAAGCCTCAGCACCAAACATTTGCTCTGAATTACAGCCAACGTGTTTCATAATGTTTTATGCTCTTCCTGCAGAGCTAATCTCTGCTGCCTGTCCACACCCACCACACAGACATCCTCGGCCAATCCTGCGTGAACAGGCTCAGCCCAGCCCTCCCCACTTGGGCTCAGGAGACATGCCAGCCCCACTAAGCCTGGTGGTGCCCGGACTAGCTAGATGCGTGAGACTGCCTTAGACCCAGATGTCTCAGGCTCCAGGTGTCCGCAGCCCAGAAGCCCGCAACCTGGATGCCCGTGGCCCAAAGAACAGGAGGGCCCAGTGGGCGAAGAGTCTGGGGCTGGCTCTCCATCTCCACCTCGGCCTGGCTGCAGAGTTGCATTATCAGGTGTCGCCTTCAGCTGCCTGCCCCTATCTCCCCAGGAGCCTGTCCTTCCTCCAGTGCTGATAAGACCTCCTCTTCAGCGCTCAGCACAGATAGCTTATCTGTCAGCCCAGTATCCCCACCCGCCTACGCGTCCCCACATGCCCAGGAGCCTGGGAAGCTGGGGGCTGCACTCGGCATCTCACGCCGGGAACCTGTTCTCATCTCGTCCCCTCTGCACCCACCCCCTACCCCGAGGCCCGGCCACACTGCCTCTGAGGCCGGTTGTGTCCTGGCCAGTCTCCCACCAGCTGGGCCAGAAACCACTTCTCTCCCTCACTTTCCCCCAAGCCACAGACCCTGACAGTTTGGCTGCTCCCAAGACCCCTACTCAGGGAAGGCCCATCCCAACTGCCGGCTCCCAAGACAGAACCGTCTACCCCAGCTTTCTCCCAGCTGGCGAGCCCCCTCCAGTCCTCGCCTGGGCCTGCCCTCTACGTCTCAGATTCCCCACCTCCACCCTGCTCTGTTTGCCTCCAGACTCCTTCCGAGCAGCACTGGAAAGCTTCCCTCGCTCTGTCACCTCCAAGCTCAACCCCAGCAGAACCCTGCCCTGCCCCACGCTCAGCCAAACTCACTTAAGAAATGTCAGTCCAACAGCCCTGCTGCCCCCTGGGTGGAGGGAGAGCGCGGGCTGTTTCTGATACCCAGAGTGGCTTCCATCCACTTCTTTCTCGTCCTCAGAAAGGACCCCTGGCCCCTCCTGATGGGAGAACCAAGGGACAGAGTGTCTGGGAGCGGGACTGCTGTCCCTGGGCCCTCCCCCTAACCCCTCAGCACCTCTCAGAGATGTTGGTCAGGGCCTCTTGCCAAGAATCCTCCAGGGACATCCTAATCTGCAGCCTGGTTACCAAGACCAGAGGCCCCAAAGTACCCCCCTTGGGTTCCTGATGAAGGTCGTTATCCCCCAAGGAGTAGGGTCACTGAGGAGATTCAGGTGGAGCCCACACCCTGGGATGCAGCGGTGAGCTCTCTCCACAGGAAAGTGTCTCCAGCATTCCCCTACCTGGGCCCCAGCCCCTCCATGTCTGCCTGTCAGTCTGGGGCTTCCACGTTTTCATTGGGAAAAGGTTCCCAACTGTCCTGCCTGGGGCCAGGGTCAGGACTGGGAAGAAATGAAGCATTTTCTAGGAGACTTTCTAGAGTTTACCTGGCCCTGAGTCACAGGTAAACCCTAGATGCCCTGCTCGGCATCCCCCTGGGTTCAGCCGCCTTCTCTTTTCACTACGCTATCTGTAACAAGCCTTCTCCCACGTGAAGGCAGCTGTTCTTCAAGGTGGGGGTTCTTTGAACTGCGAGCCAGGGGTGGCTACACCACCAGTCACTCCTGATGGGGTGAGCACTCCTGAGCCCCCTGGACCACCTGCTCTGGGGACGCCCGCCACTGGGCCACTCAGTCAGTGCTGTGGCAAGTCCCACGTAAGAGACACTGAGGCCCTGGCCACCAGCCCTCTCCAGCCCAGCAGTCACGAGGGGGCCCTCCTGGAGGACAGTCACTGGTGAGAGAACTGCCAGCCAGACTCCAAAAACAGGCAGTAGATGATTGGTGATTATTGTGTTGGTCACTCAGTTTGGGGCTGTTTCTTATCCGGAACACATCCCTCTAAAGCCACTGCCAGGTGGGTATGATCTGCCATCCCAGGGGTGAGTCACGCCAGGCCCACCAAGGCAAGCAGCACACGTGTGCACAGAGACCTCCATGGGCGGAGCTTCTAGGCCCCAGAGCTCTGGGTGTTGTACCCAGTCACCCCTCCGAGTGGCAGTAGTGAGGTGTGTTCACCTGTATCACAGCCAGGGTGTGACCCGAGGGCTCCCAAAGGGCGCAGAAGAGCTGTTTCCCAGGCAGAGAGAGGATGGAGAGTGGGGATGTAGCCACTGGGCAGGAGACTCAGAACTCAGCACTGGCCAGCGTGGCCCCTGACCCCCAGGGGCCCCCAGAAGGCGCAGAGGCAGGCAGGGCCATGGCATTCAGCTGCCCTGCGCTGGGGCTTCAGCCCAGTGCAGTCGGTCCCAGGGCAGCCTTCCGGGTCCACAGCTGGGGGGCAGATAAGGAGGGCCTGAGGCCTCGACCTGCCATGTGCATGACTGGGAAGGCCCAGTGGCCCTCAGGGCGCCTCACCTGACAAAGATGCACATTCGTCCCTGCCTCCCTCTCCAGGATGGCTTCTCCAGGCTGCTAATTCAGAATTGGGGCATTATTCTCTCTCCAGCCACCCTCACCCTACCCACCCAATGCCAGCCCTGTGTGCAGATGGGAAAACTGAGGCCCAGGAAGCTAGTTAGGAGAGCCTGACTCCGTACGGTCTCTCGGAATGAGAAGACGCCCTGGAGCTTTGGAGAGCTTCCATCTATCTGTCTGTCCAGGGTAAAGTCTATGGTCATGACCCTGGCAGCTGGGAGCTGCCTTGAGTCGGAGTCTTGTTCAGGTGGGGCAGGTGGAGAAGGTCAGTCCTGGGCCATCCAGACAGAGGCCTGCGGGGCTGCAGAACCTGGCCTGGAATGAACAGAAGACCCAGGCCTTTGCTCAGCCACACTTGCACACATTTGCACACTTACACACTCATACACTCATGCCCATGTATGCACTCACACAAGAAAACACAAACATTCACACATACACACACACCCAGGAGAACGCTCACACACTCATGCTCACATATGCACACACATACCTGGGCAAAACGCACACACACTCACGCACACACACACCCAGAGAGTGTACACTCATACATGGATGCACAAACACCCAGGAGAATATACCCCCCGCAGGAGAACACACACACTCACACACACACGCCCAGGAGACCACACATTAGCACACGCATGCGTGCAGGGCTGCCAAAGGCAGCACGGGCGTTCCCTCGGTTTCTGGCCTGGAGCTGGTGGAAGCTGTCACCAGTTGGTCCTTCTCCCTGCTCTTGAACTCAGGGAAGTTTTGTAGGCGGCCAGGCGGGGGGACAGGGGAAGGGAGCAGCCAGCAGACAGACCCTAGACCAGGCTCGAGGATCTTAAGTGCCAGCCCAAAGGCCTGGCTCCCTGGAGAGGTGGCCACCAGGTCAGCACACACGTGAGAGGTGCGGGTGGCCCCCTGCGTGTGCACACAGTGGACCCAGGGGCCTGATTTATGACAGGGCTCCCGCACATGTGTCAAAGGCACCATGTTAAGCACTGGCATAAAAATAATATATAGGTTACCGCAACGTTTTTATGACCTTCCCTGGCCCTGCCCTGGAATGCCGGGATCCAGCAGGTGAAATAACACACATGTCAGGGGCTACGCGGAACTGGGCGAGTGGGGAGCCTGGGCAGCCGGGACACTGAGGCTGGGCCCTCGTCCTCCTGCGGAGGCAGAACCAGGGTGGTGTCAGGCACTCCCCTACAAGCCAGAGAACCTGCAGCTTGAATCGGGATGGTGCAGGGGTGTGCTGCGGGAGGGGGCTGCCCTCCCCCCCCCCCCAGTACGTGCTGTGGGCGGGCTGCAGAGGAAAAAGCTGCGTTAGAGGGGCCTGTGAGGGCTTCAGCCACTATGGGAACCAGAGGAGGATGAGCCCATGCAGGTAGCCTTGTCACAGGGAAGAATGGCCCTCGCGTTAGTGACAACCTCTGGCTGCAGCAGGGAGGGAGGGTGACATGGGTGATGGGGCAGCTGCAGGTGTCCTCCCCATGGGAACAGTGAAGATGTATCAGTCGGCTATGGTTAGGAGACAAGCATCTCTGGGTTGTCCCCATCGGGAGGGGCATCCCCACAGGGACAGGTCCCTCATCTGTGAGGCAGGAAGGTGCAGTGTGTGAGCAAAGCCCTGAGAGCGCCTGGTCTTACGCTCATCTCACAGCATCATCTGTCTTGGTGTCTGAGCCAGTCCAGGTCCTGGAGCCCATAGGAGCTGCCCTTCCCCTGCAGGGCCAGGAGAGCCTGAAGACCTGGACTGGCAGCTGACAGGGTAGCAGCCCACATGCCCATCGCCCACGCTCCTGTGCCCACTCACCCACCTGCATGCTGCGCCCCTCTGGGCCTGGGGACCCCTCCTCTGAAGCCTTCCTGAGCTGGCCAGGCTGCTGCCAGGTTCCAGCCCTACAGCCACGGGCAGAGTCTGGTCAGCTCTGGCCAGCTGTTCTGAGCTCACAATGGCCAGCAGAACCTGAATTTGGGGTGCTGCCCACAGCAGGGTCTCACACACTGGGAAACTCCTGCAAGGTTAGGGAGTTGGCCTGGATCACACAGGCAGTGGTGGGTCTGGGACAGAGGCTGGACCTCCTGCCAGGACCCACTTGGACCAGATGAGGGGCTAGCTCTGGAGGGACAAGGGAGTACCATGCACCCCAAGGACACACCCAGCCAGACGGCATGTGTCGGGGGCAGGAAGGGCTGGTGGTGACTGAGCAGGGCACAGCAGAAGTCTCTGGGGGTGGGGGGAGGATAAATGTGAGGGGTCCCATTCCCCTCACACAGAGGAAGGGACAGGCCAGGCAGGAGAATGTGGCCAGCAGGGGCAGGGTGTGCTCAAGAAGCAGCCCCTCACTCTGCCCCAAGACCCTCACTGGGGCTGGTTACAGATGGGCAGAGTCCAGGCTCCGGCCTCTACCTGGGAGGGGCCTGGCCTGGCATGGCCCTGGGGGGCCAGAAACCAACAGAACCCCCCATGAGATGGCTCTGACACCAGGCAAGTCCCTGGGGCCACAGCAGCCTGGGGCCACACACTACACACGAGCCCCCGAACTGCCGTGGTGTCCACCAATCCTGGTGCCCTTCAACCTCTGCCTGTTTAGGGGCCCCAGGACAGGGAGGCCTCTCTGAGTGTGAGGCACCATTAAGGAGACTGGTGGGGGGAATGGGGGTGCGGATCAGCCTGCCCCAGGCCACATCAGGCCTTGTGAGGGGTACCTCGTGAGGTGGTCTTGGTGGGGGTCCGAAACACCACAGGACCCAAGGGGACCAGAAGCTGGGGGGACCTGTGGGTGAGGCAGGCAAAGTCCAAGAGCCTCCAAGCCAGGGCAGGGGTCCATAAAAGTGGCTATGGGAGGGCCCTGGGGAGAGTCCACAGAAATGTGCATCGTCCTGCAGGAGGCAGAGTGCCACCTGCCTGGAAGGCGCCTTCACTTAGGCAACCTGAGATGCTCAGCAACCCCTCTTCCATGCCAGGCCTGTTGGCGTCCTGGGGCTGCAGCGGTGACAAAGCCAACTGGAACTTCTAGCCAAGATGGGGCGGGGCCAGGCCAGACAAGGGGTCTAACAGCAGATATGGAATTAGGACATCTAATAAATGCCAAGGAGGAAAAATGTGCCTCTGCACCCACGTGGCCCACTGTGTTTCCCACAAATGCCACTGTTATATTTCAGGTCGCACACACCGTGCTCGACCCTCGCACCTCCCTGCCAGAGAATGGAGGCTCTCCCGTGAGAGCCCGGGGGGCTACGTGGCCTCTTGGACTTGGTGGGGGGCATGCTTGGGGCGACCCCTGAGATCAGGCACTGAAGGGGACACAGCCTCCACCTGGACCCTGTGCCCTCTCGCCCTCCCCCCCCCCCCCCGGCCAGGACCCCCGCCATGCTGTGAGGAAGCCCAGGAGTGGGTGAGCCCCACAGGTCCCAGTCTGGCTTTCCAGTTCCTGCGGCCGATGATCGGAGCAGGGATTAGCTGTCCACCAACTCCTGCCCAGTCAAGAGCAAGTGGGGTTGCTGGGAGGGAGCAGCTGCGTTTTGAGGGTGGGGGGTCACATAGCCCCTACCCCGGGCTGGATGGGCGGCAACAGGTGCTGGGCTCTGAGAAGGCCTTGCGCACCGCGGAGAGCGCGGGCCTGGACCTGAGCCTGGAGGCCACGGGCAGGGACTCAGAAAAGCGCTGTGGCTCTGATCCCAGCCAGCCAGAAAGGGGACTGAGGAGGAATTCCGGGAATCCACTGGGAGATGGCCTAAAGCTGAAAGAGGGGGAGGAAGGAGGCAGAGGGCATCACAGGGCTCCTGCGTGGCTTCTCCTAGTTCTCCAGGCTTTTCCGGCAGGCAGTGAAGGAATTTTCTTTTTCTGCTTTTTTGAAGTCAAGAGCTTGCGTCACATTTAGGACCAGGAATAAAAACAACCATTAACCCCTTAATGGCTCCCCGCCCTCAGGCTAAGGTCGCAATCCGGGTCTGGCTCCCAAAGCAAGGTGGCTGCTGCTGCCCTCAGGCTTCCTCTCTGTCCTTGCCCAGGTCTTGTGCCTTCTCCCCTAGGCCTCGCACTGGCCTCCAGGCATTGCCCCCATCCTGGGAGACTGAAGGATGGGGGTAGGACCCCCACAGAGGCCTGGGGTAGAGGGAGAAGTCCTGCCCCAGATGTGAGACTGAAACATGAGACATGCAGCCAGCATCCAGGAGTCAATGTGCGATAGGACAGGCGGCCCGAGGCCATATCTCAGAGCCCTGGGGCAAGCGTGTGGGGCCAGGACCCACCAAGAGGCCAGGGATGCGCTCAGCGACTAGCTTAGCAAGCTCTCCACCACGGGGTGTGGAAAGGGCAGTGGGCCCGAGGGCCATCAGAGGTCGCTGGGGTCTGTGTCATCAGAGATCTGTGTGCCTGGACCCAAGGAAGAACTTCCGTGACTCCAGCTCCTGAGCATGGCTTCTGGTTAGCCAGGCAGCCCCAGGACCCTCAGGCCCAGGAAGGAGAGAGTGATGTCCAGGAGACACACAGCAGGGAAAGGCTGGCGGTGGGGGTGGTGGGTGGGGGTAGGGGGGCTGGTATCCCTCCCTGCAGAGACCAGGTGGTTACAAGGCCAAGACCTCGCTCAACATGCATGCTCCTTCGTGAGTCAGACTGTGCCCCTCTGGGGTTTGATGCCGTGGGAGGAAGGTGAGTGAGTGTGCAGGGCATTCTCTCAGACCTGGGGGGAGAGAAGAAAGTAGCATTGCCCCCACACTGCAAAGGCCGTGAGCTGCCTCCCAGTGGTCCTGTCCTCCCAGGCTGCTGGGCAGTGGTTTGTCCTCAGCCCTGCCAGGTGGTCCCCATAAAGCTGGGAGAAGGGAGGAGGCCACATTCCGGCCCTGCTCCCCCCTTTCCTAGGTGAGCCCCGCTGAGCACACGCAGGCTCAGTGCGCAAGCCTGAATACAGCGGCGGAGGTGATCCTGGCCGAAGCAAGCATTCCAGCCTCAGCGGCAGGAACCTCCACAAGGGACAGAGGCCGCCAGCAAGGGAGCCCTGAGGAAGGCATGTGATGAGCCCGAGCCCGTGGAGAGCACAGGGCAGCAGGGGGTTGAGCCCTGGGTCTCCCAGTCTGGCATTTGGGGCTTTCCAAGGACCCCTCCTCTCGGCCATGCTGACCCCCACAAAGCCAGGGGACATTGTCCCAGCCCAGCCAGCACCTCCTCCTCTCCTGCAGGAACCGCTCTGACCACTTCCTCCTTGGAGCGGCCACCCAGAGGTAGGGGAGACCACTGAGGGTGCAATGAGTCTATAATGTGGAGTCCGGGAGCCGGGAGGTGAAGCTGACCTAGGAGCCAGAGTTCGTGTTGGGACATGTAGGGAGTCCCCAGATGCCCACACTTCCAGACAAGGTTGAGGGGTCCTCCGGCATCAGGGCTGCTGGCACTGGTCCCCCTCTCCACTTACCCACCCCCAGGTCTGAAACATTCACAATCTGGAAACAGTAAAGACAAAACACAAAAACAAGGTGAAAGAAACTGCTTACCCCTGGAGCATCTTGGACATGCTTCTCCTGGACATTACAAAAATAAACCCGTGCCTTTGAAACACGGCTTGGGGAGTAAAAGTTTTCCGTGTAAGAAGAGGAGAAAGGGGCAGCGTGGCTGCAGCCTAGAGGCTCAGGACAGGGCACGAGTCAGAGAGCCTGGGAGCACAGACGCCAGTGCCGGTACCCAGGGCGCATCCAGGGCACAGGGCGCCCGTGATCCACTCAGGACACAACGCACCACGCGCACACATCTGCCCCCACGGGGTGCAGAGCCTGCAGCTGCATGCACACATGTGGGGCCCTTCTCTCTGCTAACAGATTGGGAGGGGGCCACACTCCCATGCTTATGACACATGGGTGTACAAAAGTCTGAGTGCACGTGCGCACCCATCCAGGAGCCCACACCAGCCACCTTGGTGACTGGGGGCCCCCGGGAGCATGGAGGGCAGGAGAACCCTGGGGACCTAAGAAGGGAGGGAGGCCTGGCAGGAGCAGGAGGTGCGGGGGCAGGGTCCTTGGCCAGGCCTCTCACAAATGGTGCACCCACCCACCCTGGAGCCCCCACGGACCGGAGACCCAGAGGCCAGCTGTCACATAAGAGCCACCTCTCCTTTGCCTGTCATGCTGTGTTACCAGTCTTGGGCACAAGGTGCCCATTTCCCTCAGATGGACCACAGAATGGGGACACAGGCAGTTCCCCGGACCTGACTGCCTTTCTCCCAAATCCAGTTGGAATGGGCCATCCTTGCTGAGACCATCTTGGCCTAGGGGCCATGATCTGGGCCCCCAGCACCCCAGGCAGGGCCCGAGGCTCACCCCCACGGCCCCTCAGATTCCTGGATCTCAGCTTCCTCCAGTCTCAGCTGCCTTTCCTGGGAGGGGCTCTGTGGGCAGTGGTGGACACATGAGGCCGCGAGGAGAACCAGCCCAGGGCTCCGGGCCTCTGGTCCCTGGGCATTCTCAGCTCTGACGTGTTCCTGGCCAGGAGGGCACAGTCCAGCCGGGTCCCCAAGGCCTCATTTCTTACATTCCATCCAAAGGCCAGATCCGATAGGCAGGATTCTTCTAAGTGTGCCTGGGCCAGCCACCCTAGACCAGCCCCTGCTGGGAGTTTCAGTGGCCAAAGGCACTCAGTGTGCTGCTGCCCCCTAAGCCAAGTGCCCCAGAAGCAGTGTCTGAGCTGTCAGGTAGCACAAAGGACAAGACAAAGCATGTTTTCTAAAGATTGAGGTGAAAGGAAGGACATGGAAGGATTCTGAGCAGCCTTAGCATGCTCCCTCCCCTCCCCCAGCCTCAGCTTCCCCACCTGGGTGTCCTGCCATCCATCTGCTCAGTCGTTCATTCGTTCACTAAGTGGTTCATTCACTCGACCTCATGCCAGGCCCCAGGGGCTCAGACCCCAGCCTGCCCTGAAGGACCCACAGTCAGGCAGACCAGCAGGGACACATGGGGACAGGCCAGGAGAAAGTAGCATCCAGGGACCTACCAGCATCCAGGGGCAAGAGCCTGGCCCTCCCTCTGGGGAGTGTTGTCAGAACAGGCAGCCCAGGCAAAGGGCATTTGAGATGGGCTTTGCAGCGCAAATAGGAGTTCACAAAGTTGAAAGGGTGCTCTGGGCAGTGGGGTCTGGAAGGAGGGCTCCAGAGTCCTGTGGCTGAAATCTGAGCCTGGGAAAAATGGTCAAGTCAGAGTGACCGTCAGAGGGGTCTAGGCAGCTCCTGAGGGTGGGAAGACGGGAAGGGTCTTCCCTTGAAGGCTCAAAAATAACCTTGCTTCCTCGTCTTCTCTTCCCCTGAAGCCGTGGCCCCTGGCCCACCCAGCCACACCACTCAGATGGACCAGCCCTCACCACAGCCCACAGGGGACACAGAGATGTTGCGTGATGTCATGGCCCTGACCCACAGAGCCCTCCCCAGGTGTCCCACCCCATCACCTTTCTGCTCATGGGTGGACCTTCTGGGGACCACTGGGAGTCCAGGTGAGTATCCTTGGCCTTTGGGGCAGCCTCAGGGATCCCAGCTCCTACAGAGCCCCCCAGTGCACTTGAGGGGGACCAAACAGAGTTCTGAGTCTCCCCTACATAGCCTGTCCGCTGGAGCCTCCCTCACCCTGAAAGTTTCAACGTCCTCACCCAGGAAATGAGCAGATGAAGGCCTCCACATGGGACGGTGGAGAGGGCCACATGAGGTACCGGGTGTGGTGCCCATACCCCTTTCCTGTCCATCCCCCACCCGAGGCCCAAGCCCTCTTAGGAGGGTGGGTACACAGGCAGGGGCCCTGAACCACTCCAAGTCAAGAAACAACAGAGCCAACTCCGAGCTCACCGTCCTTTTCATTTATTCCCTTTGGATTCATTTTCCTGGACAGAATAATTCCAATTCTCAAGTATCAATGAACCAAATTAATTTTTTTCTTTAAAAAGTACTGGAATTGGGGGGGGGGGCAGGCAGCACAGCACAGGAGGCTTCAACAGAACACCCGTGCTCCATGGCTAGGAACCGTGCAGAAGACAGAACACACAGCTCTCTGCATCCCCCGTCCTGGGCCCTCGTCAAAAGACAGGCTCTGACTACCAGGCCCGTAGGTGCCAAGCCCCTTGGTAAGGTCGATGTTCAGTCCACACTCTGAGCAGCAGGGGCCAGGGCAACACAAGTCCAGTCTCGCTAGAGAAGATGGAGGTGGCTGGGCCAGGCCAGACAGGGCCCATGTCAATGCAAGAATTTAGCCCTCTCCTCGGGGTCCAAAGATGGCTGCTGCCCACTGACTCTCATGTCTCTATCCCAGGCCAGAAGAAGGCAATGAGGACAAAGGCCAGAATGGGTCACAGAGCCTTCCATCTCTCACAGAAGTTTCCCCCAGGCAGGCAGTTCTCCCCCTAACAGCTGCCTTCATCTCTTTGGCCACAGGGAACCCCCCAGGGACCCCATGGCTCAAGGTGGGGTGTATGGAGCTGCTCCTCAGTGAGGACCAGGGAAGACCAGGGCCAGGACTCAGAATGACATTGGGGTTCAGGGAGACGTCCCTGAGACACCTAAGTGAAAGATCAAAGCGGATGAAGAGGGAGGAGCATTGAACCAGGCCCCTCCCTAGGGAGTCTTTGGGGCCACAGACCTGGCAGAGTGCAGCCAAGTCCCGGACAGGAACTGTGGGAGGGCATGGGGACCTGGATTTCCTGGATTTGAGTGGAGCAGGGGCTGCGGGTGGGGATTTTCATCAAGCAGCCAAGAGGAAGGAGCACTCCAGTGTGGCCAGGTGGGGCAAGAGTTTGGCAAGACCACCCATTGGGTGCCCACGGCCATGGCAGACACCCCTAGTGGCAACTTGTGCTTTATCTGCTATTATACTGCCCTGGAAGCTGGACCCCAGGCTCCACGGGGACACACGACAGGAAGCCTGCTCACAGGCCTTGAGGCACCCACTGAGGTCCCCAGGGGCTGGAGCCAGGACCTGGGAGGAAAGAGGGAAGCAGGCTATGCAGGGCCAAGGCTGGTGTAGACATCCTTCTGCAGGCTCAGAGGCCCAAGCCTGGAGCAGGCACCATACTGGGTTTGCCACCAGGGGTCAGAGCAGTAGGCACCCCCGGGACTTATCACAATGCACAGGGGAGAGGGTCACAGTGCTGGACCCTGCTCTGATCACATAGCCCTGCAGTTTGAAGAGGGAGCCCTGGCCACGCATACTCCCTCTGCGGGTTACCCTCCCCAGCCTCGGAGGCCAAGGATGATGTGGGCCTGCCATGGCATGTTTGCATGCTGCTACTCAGGGCCAGCCAGATGCTGGGGATGAGGGCCTGCCAGCTACTGACTGGTTCCAAACCATCTGCCATGTGGTGGGAAACCCCTTATTTCCTGGGCTCAGGAGTGAAGGGCTGAGAGCAGGGAGAGGAAGCGGGGGGAACCTTCGAGTGGGGGCACACAGATGGATTAGAGTGTGGGGCTCAGCCCAGGACTCCGTGTCCAGCTGACCCTGCCCTTCCCCGCAGTCCCCACAGCCATGGGAAGCTCCCCACCCCCCAGAGCAGCACACGGTACTGGGGGAACCATCGCCCACTTCTGCTCAGCCAAGACCAGACTCACATGGGGTGAAGCTCAGGTAGAAGCAAGACCATGTCCTTCCTCAGGGCTGAGTGGTCCCCAGATAGGCTGTTCCCAAGGGCTCAGTGCCAGCCTCTTAGCAGTCCGGAAGATGAATGAACGAGTGGATGAACAAACAGATGAATGAAAGAATGGGTACACGGATGGGTGGACAAATGAACAAATGAGTAGGTAGATGAATGAGTGGACAAATGAGTGGGTGAATGAACAAATGAATGAAAAAAATGAGTGGATGATTGGATGAATAAATGAATGCATGAATGAATGAGCGAACGAACAAATGGATGAACAAAGGAGTAGGGCATCTGCTCAGTGGGGGATAAAACATCTGCTCCTTAGCAAACGCCTTCTGGCACAAGGGATCAGGGTGGCTTATAAGTGGGGGCCAGCAGGAAGCCCGGCTTCTTTTCTGAGGAGCACCCAGGGACACGCCCTGCCGGAGATTTGAGCCCCCACCTTCAGCCCAGGCCTCTTTCCTCCCAGCCCCAGACCCCTCCATGCACACCCGTGGGTCTCCTTCCTCACCCGCTGACCCTGAGTGGGGTGGCAGGAGGTAGCAGAGGCAACCATCACCAGCCCTGGGACTTCATGCGTGGCAAACCTCCCGGTGCCTTATCTTCCCCACTTGTGAAGTGGGTCCAAGAAATTATCCTCCTCTGGGGTCGCCATAGGGCCTGAACAGGGTGGTGTGCACACACACAGCGCATGCACATAAGTACACACAGCCACACAGCCACACGCAGAATCGTGAAACTCTACACAGAACTACAAAGCCACACGTGGAACCGTGAAACCGTATACAGGACCACGACATTGCACATGACCACTCCCTTTGTCAGTCACGAGAACCTTGCACACAAACCACACATTCACATGCACACACATCAGAGAACTCAGTGTTCCTCAGCATCCAAGGCAGGGACCCAGCACAGCCCCAAAGAGTGTGGTCAGGTCTCCCAGTGTGTCCTGACCCAGCCAGTTCCCTCTGCTATGCCTTCCTGGGGCTCACCCCTCTGTGAGGTAGTTGGACTGTCTCTGTGATTCCCTCCTCCAGGAAGCCCTCTCTGATTGCCAGCAGGAGGTGAGATCTGGGTCTCCCAGACATAGGTGGCAGCAGTAACTAGTGTGGAACTGGGGTAATGAACCTGCCCCGGGCTATGCAAGCAGCACCAAGGTTTCCCACCGCCAACAGCTCAATAGAAGCATTCCTAGGGCCCTGCCCCAGGTAGACAGGGCTGCCCTGTGCCTTCATACAAGGTGGGCAAGGGGGTTCTCCAGGGGCCAGGATGCTGGACCAAGCAGTGTGTGGCCATCTGCTCTCTGAGGCAGACCGGGCTCTCAGGCCTCATGGCCTGTCCCCCAGAATCTCGGGATCTGAGCCGCCCAAAGATCTCTCCCCAACCTCAGGGCCAGCAGCGTGGGAGACAGAGCATCCCAAGGTTTTGGCCTCTCCACAGCTCCCATGGAGATGTAAATGAAGAGTGTGGGCCTTCCCAGAGGCAGAGGGAGCAGGCAATCTGATCCTGCCTTGCTGGCCCCTGCGCCGCTCAGCAGACGGAGCCAGCACAGAATCCCCTGCATCCACTGCTCCAGGACAGGGGTCCTCTGGGCTGCAGCCCCTTAGTTCCCCTCTGCAGGAGGACCCTCCCTCAGCAGCATCATAGGAGTCCACCAGGCCAAGGGGGACACTGGCTGAGCAGAGGCCCGGCTTATCTGGGGAGCCTTCCATCTGAGGGAGGACCTTGAGGTGACAGGAGAGACACCTAGGCTGCCACACATTGGGGAAAGGCATCCTTGAGCTGAAGGTGGGCCCAGAGAGGAGGCTAGAAGCAAGAACCTACTGGCACAGAGCTCAAAGAGCAGCTTGCCCACCAGGGAGCTCCAGCCTGCATGGAGCCTGTGACAGAGGCCCCTCTGTCTGCAGTCATCCCAGATCTACTGACCACGTCCTGGGGCCCACAGCAAGCCAGGCCTGTGCACTGAGCAGAAGACAGATGGACAGTCAGATGGACCATTGTGTGATGAAGGCATGGTTTCTCTCTGGCCAAGTGTAGATGAGCAGGGTGTGCGGGGGTGTGGACTGGTAGGGGTGGGTGGATGAGCGAATGGGGTGGGGAGTGCGGTGTGAGTTGGGGCAGCTAGCGGGTGGGAGCTGGGTAGCGGGTCGGGGTGGGGTGGGGGTGGTGTGTGGACAGATGAATGAATCGCTGGGAGATGGACAGATGGGGGCTGTTGGAGGTCCCCACTGTCTGGGAGCATCAAAGCTTCCACCGGGGGTTAGGCGGATGGTTGGGGGCACAAAGGCCCGTCCTTGTCCTCTCCAAGGGGCACAGATGCACCTGCCATCTCCCACCCTGTCTACCTCCAGCTCCTCTTGGAGTTTTTGGACCTATGTCAGTATCTGACTCACCATGCAGGTGCTCCTGCACACACGCATGCACACAGGCTGCTGTGCGGCACGCACAGGCACATTCACATGTGTGCACAAAAGCTCTCACAGCACGTACACACAAGTACGCACACAGGCACACACAGGCACAGGCCCCCATTCCATCTCGGTCCACCACCCCGCTCCCAGACCCAGCCTCTTTGTCTGTTGCCCCCTCTGCCTGCCTTGGGGTCCCTGTCCCGCAAACTCTATGAGCATCTTTTGCACTAATTTCTGTGCCAGTACTCAGTACCATGGACTCTAGTGAGAGCGCGGAAGGCAGAGAAGGAGAGGGAGGAAAAGAGCCCCACAGGGGAGGGGGTCAGGCAGGGGAGGCCGCCAGCCTTCATCACCCACGTGCTGCATGAACAGACGGATCACAGGATGGCCCAGCCCCTGCCTGAGCCGCTAATGCAGGGAGACAAGTAGGGGGATAAAAGGACCCAGTCCTGGGTGGGAGGCAGGAGCATAGGGCCCTGGGGCTCCTCCTAGACCCATGAGTGATGGACAGACCTCATGAGTCCACTCTCCCAGCCCACCTCCTCAGGGGCCCCTCCCCACATCCCGATGAGGACCAGGCCACTGTCACCACCCTGTCACCTCGGCTTCCCCTGGTTATGCTTCCTGGGGCAGCACCACCTGGCCCATCATTTGCTTGCTCTGTCTGACTCTCCATCTCTCCCTCTCTATCTCTTTATTTCTCTCTCTCTCTCTCTCTCTGTCTCCCGAAATTCTCCTCCCCTCCTAAGGACCGTAGGGGAGGGGTGAAGAGTGGTGGCCCACAGGTCCACGTGATGCTCTGTTGTTGCCACAAATTTCCCTTTATCCAAGGTCCAGACCCCAGGCATTCAGCACAGAAGGAGGGCACAATCTGCCCTGAACACAAGGAACCCAAATTCCGCTCTGAGGGGGAAGGGCAGCTTTGCGCAGTGAGAGTATCTTAGCCAACGAGGTTTATCCAAGGCGCTTTATTGCTAATTGAGTGGGAGGGGCAACAATCCACCCGCGGCTATGGAGAGGAGAGCCCCTCTGTGGTACCCCCACGCTGAGGCCACCCTCTCAACTGTGGGTTCCGTGACCCGAGAACACAAACATTATAGCCATCAGCACGGAGGGCACATGGGGTGACCACATGTCCTTGGTTCCCCCCTCCCAAGCGTCCTTGTGCCTGTGGGATCACCATCCTTGGCATTTTTCTTGAGTAACTTATTCCTTTGCTCCTGGGTCTCAGTCACTGTCTAGAATGTACCCGTGGTTGGGTCTGGCATGAGGCTAGTTGTCTGGTCTCCCGTTCTCTGAGTTGCCTCAGCTGATCACCACGGTCTTTGTTCAGTCGCATGTACCTGTGCCCTTGGGCCTCAGTTTTCACCTCTACAAAATGGGAACCGAAACCTCTGCTATGCAGCCTGGAGGGGGCCTAGTGGCAGCCGAGCAGTAAGAAGCACAAACCCTGCCAGGTGTGGCCAAATCTTGGGTGTCCTCAGGCACCAGGCCCCTCCTGGCCCCTCGCCAGCACCAGAGCCTCCTCACTCACACCCCCAACCTTCCCACCCCAGCCATGGCTAGTTACTCAAGGGTCTTGCTCAGCCTCTAGGCCCCTTACCTCTAGGCTGACTCTGAGAGTTAGGCTGGGAGTTCTGTGCACCCATTTATCCTTGTGCAGTTATAGAGCGCCAACAGTGTGCGGCCCTTCTCTCTGGGCTCACAGTCTAGGAGCCTGGCTGGGCATGGGGAGGACAGCAGGGGGCCTGGCCACCCTGGTGACCACCCCTCCCTCCCTCTTACAGGCCCTTGGAGAAGGTCTGGGGGCCAGGGCTGGAGCAGGCAGAGACACTCACCCTCCTGGTCCCCCTCTGTCCTGATGCACCGGCTGCGGGCTGCCTCTGTGTTTTCTTCTCCGCCTTCTGCACTCCAGGTGCACCCACACTTCCCCTGCTGGACCCCGCTCAGGGTGGGCCTGGTCCAGTCTTGGGCCCGCCTCGGCCCTCCTGGCCATCTCTGCTCCCCCTAGCTGGAGGAGGATGACCTCACCCCACCAGAATGCGGCAGCATGCAGTATTTACATAAACACTACCCCCCCACCCCGCCCCTGGCCCTGGAGCTGGAGTGTGGAAAAGCAGGCCGGCAATCTGTGGAGCTTCTCAGCCTCCCACCCACTCTGAGCTCCAGGCAGCCAGCCAAACCACTGTCCCTCTCTGAAGTTGCTTCTCAGGCTGTAAGTGGGGCCGACTAGGCTCCCCCCCTTGCACAAGCCCAGCTGGAGAGGCACCCCAATGGGCAGAATGCCAGGATTCCCACCGGTCACCCTCACTCTCCTCCAGAGCCAGCACACCCTGACCCCAGAAAGGCCCCCTCTCCCTACAGGCTATCCTTGAGAGCCAGACAGACCCACCCCACTAGGAAATGTTCTCACTCAGACAGGCACGTTGGCCCAGGGCAGGCAGTCCAGGAAGGCTGCAGGAGGCGGCACCAGCCTTGAGTCTTACGTGATGGGATTTTGCCAAGCAGATGAGAGGGTGAGGAAGGTTCAGGCAGAATTCACAGGGCTTGAAGAGGTGCAGGCCACAGGAAAGGAGGGTACTGGCCACCAGGACCAGAGTACCAGGGCAGGCCTTAGGCTCCAGCTGGGTTTGGCCCCAGGCTGACCCATGGGGGAAGTGACAGCATCTGGAGCCTTGGGGAGAAGACTGGGTGGGGAGAAATTGTGGGAACCACCCTCACAGGTGCAGGTGGCCAGGGAGACTGGTGATGTGGGAGGGGCTGCCCAGGAGAGAAGACGGGTGAGCCTAGCTGGCGGACTCGTCATTCCAGCACCCCCAAGGAAAGGAATAAGAGAGTCAGAGCCGGGGGGGGGCGTCCCTTGCCCTGCGACTGCTCCCCTTTGCTGACCCTTCCCGGCCACCATCCAGGTCGGGACCCTTCTAGGATCTCACAGCACGTCACTCATCAGTTCCAAGCTGGTTCCTCTGCTCACCGGTTGCCATGACATTTGGTGCGGATGTTGGAGGGGGCAGCTCTGGGTGCTCCTGGCTGACACCACTCACCTGAGGCGGGGAGACCTGAGGGCCAGTCTGGGCCTGGGGGCTGAAGAGAGGAGGCATCCTCTGTCTTAAGCCTGGGTGGGTGGGGCCTTATGCTTAGCCAGCCCTTTGGTCCTCAGTTTCTCTACTCATGCACCGAGAAGGTTGGGAAAAACCCTCCTGCAGATCCAAGGCCAGGTGGGGAGGTAGAGGGCTCTCTTTGTCCTGGAATCCACAGAGGTGCTCTGAGGCAGGAGTCTTGGGCAGAAGTTGGAAGGGGAGCCGTCATCGCAGCCCCTGCCCTACACAACCTAAGGGAGCAAGACCCTCCCCCCGCCACCAGGGCTTCAGGAGCAGGGCAGCTGGGGCTGAGGGCATAGGGGACCTGAGGCTTTATGGAGCACGTGGAGGTCAGTCCTACCCCACCCACCCTCCACCTCCCCAAAGCCTCTGGGGTCTCGGACGCCACCCGGGAAAGGTGCAGATTCAGGAAAAGCTAGCTTCAGAGAACACAGCCTGTCCTTATGTCTGGGGATGTGCCCATTCCCCGGGTCTGGGGACACGGCCCTCCCTGCACTGGGGTGTGGTCGAGGGCCCCAGCTGTAATCAAGAGGGCAGACCAGTCCAGATCCCCAGCTGAGCCAGGAGCCAAGCCCCTTCCAGGCCATGACCAGGCGGCTCCCACCCTCAGGGCCTGGGGGGCAGGGCGGGGAGGGGCAGGATTCAACCAGCATGCAGCTGGCTGGTCTGCGGGCTCTGCATTCCTAGCACCCATTGCGGCTGTCCCCCGCTGCAACCCCAGCTTCCACCCTTCTAGAACCTTCTGCCTCAGGCTGGGACTCACCCTCCTGGCATCCTGGACCCTGAAGCCGGCAGGGCGGGGCTCTTGCCTGACCTGCTGCCCTGGAAGGCCTTGCCACCCTAGCCCACAGCAGGAAGTGGGGGGCTCTGGGGCACTGTCCCTGCCAACAGCCCACCCTTAACACAGACCCAGCCTGGGAAGGTGCGTCACTGCCACCAGATGCAGTCCCCCAGGCTTTATCCAGCCGTGTGTGCAGGGCAGGCCAGGCACCTCGGGGGGCCCTCGAGAGGTACCCCGGCACACTCCAGCTGCATTCAGTCCTCCCTTCAGGCTTATGAAGGGGGCTGGGTAGGGGGGCTGGGACTCTCACAGCTGCCTCCCAACAGGAGGACCGGCTTCCATGGGGCCTGCCTGTCTTCTCTGAGTTTTATCAAAGTTTGAGCAAGAACTGAGCACCGCAGGTACCCGCTCAGTCCCTCCCTCCCAGCAGGGTCGGGGAGAGAGGAGGTGTGGCCCCAGTCCCCTCCCAGCCCTGAGGGGATGCAGGAATCCAGCCCAGCCTCAGCCACTGAGACATTCCCCAGCACGACAAATCACATACTTGGCAGAAATCAGACCCAAGCCACAGCCGAGGAGCACGTGGGCCCGGCCGCCTGGTAATAAGACCTTCACAGTCAGCCTCCGTGCTGTCTTCAGTGTCATATGTTCATCACATATGGCCCTGGTGAGCTATTTGGCTTGGAAACTGCCCCTCCCCTCAGGGCCACAGAAATGCCGCTGGCCGTGGCCACCATCACCAATTACCTGCCTAGTGTCCCTCCTCACTAGGGTAGGGGCTCGTTCCTTCCCTCCCATGTGCTGTTGGACCTCTGGGGAGTGTTCACCCTCTCTGCCCACACCACAGAAATGAGCTCTGGGACACAGAGGGGGTGGGTAAGGAGCAAACAACATGGCACCAGGACTGTGACTCTGATGCTGAATGGTGGCCACGGTCAGGGCGACACTGCAAGGGCCCGCCCCTCCAGGACCACCACCCCTCCCCTGGGCAAGGACCCTTCTGAGGCTTCGTGAGCTGGGCGCCAGGACTCTGAGCTGGTGGAGCTGGGTCTTCGCTGCTTCTCCGTGCTGGTCCACACCATCCAGCCCCCGGGTAACCCTTAGCATGTGGCCCACAGGAGGGAAGGCAGGTTCCCCAACCCCAAATACTGGAAGTTTCCAGGCCCAGAGCCCCAGTGACCTGCTAGGAAGCACTGACATAACAGCAGCCCTGGCCCCATGTCCCTGTCCTCTCAGGCCCATGGCCCCGTGTCTCTGTGTCCCAGGTCCCTCTCAGCAATCTTAGCTCACTCACACACTCAAGTGCGCGCAGTCACACACACTCACACACACTTACCTACTCACAAATGTTCACAGGCTCACACACCAGCCCTCTACACCTCCCCTCCTCCTAACCTTCCCCGTCTCCCCCTCTCCCACCTTCCCCTCACCCCTCGCCCTCCCTCTCGCCCTGACCTCTTCTCCCCACAGCTGGGTCTGCCCAAACGTGCCACTGCCCGGCTTGCCCTTCAGACAGTCCTTGCCGCACCTGGACCAGCTCACTAGCCAGGGCAGGCCTCTGCCAGGTTGCCTGGCACCTATGCCCCCAGCCTAGCTGAAGGAAGCTCATGCCCCCCTTACCCATCACCCAGAGAGCTGAGTGCCCACCGCTGCCTTGCACAGGCTGGTACCCTCTAGGCTCGGCCTGGGGTTCCTTGGGCCTCATGTCCAGGCTCAGAGGATACCTGCCGGGGCCGTCTCAGGACCATCCAGTACAGAGCGATAGGATTAGAGTCATCGCCTCCAATTACAGAGGGCCTCCAGGAGTCAGCCCTGACCAGCCCCAAAGCCCCCACCACCCAGGGTGGCCCCAGATGACACCAGGGGCCTGCCTCTCCCCTCTCGCTCCTCGGTGAGCCGGGCCAGCTGCACTTGCAAAGTGGGGGCCTTGCTCACTCACTGCCCCTTCACCCCCGCTTGTTTCTGCTCCAGATTCCAGATGCCTCTGAAGCTGGGCCTGCTCCAAAGATGCCTCTGAAGCTGGGCCTGCTCCACTGGAGGGTGGGCAAGGGGCTCCAGCTCTGAGAAAGGAGCCCCTCCCCAAACCCTGCACCTGCTGGTCCACCTGAGCCCCTCACCCCCACAGCCAGCTCACAGCTGGCCACAGCCAGAAGCAGCCCCTGCTGAGACGTCCAGGGGCTCCCGTTCTCACTGGCCGCCGGGCCCTCCCCCCTTGCACCCTCCGTGTCCACTGTTATAATCCCTCCATAGAGACCCCCTTAGTCCCTGCCCCGCAACAGGCCCACTGAGCCAGACCTCACCTCATCTGTTTGCACCTGGACAGCTGAGGTAAAAGCCACCGTGGGAGCCGGCTGGCACACCCCCACCTTACAGTGACTGGATCCCCATGGCCTGCAAGCTCCACTGTCTGCTCGCCTCCACCCTCCTGGCCCCGGGCTCTGTCTGCAGGGACGCCCTCTCTCCTGCACCATCAGTAGCTCTCTTTTGCTCCCTTGTTCCCTCTCATCCAGAACATGGTGCTGGAGCACCCTCTTCCTGTGCTCCTGTCTCCAGGCCACCTTTATGCTGAGTTTGCCCCAGTATGTGGTTATGGATATGGCTGTCCTGTGCCCATCTGTGTATTTTTAATTTACTTGAGTGGTACTGCATTTCGGATCTTGCTCTGCACTGACCGTTTCCTTCAGTTGTGTTTTTGGACCAGCCTGTGCTGTTATTTGGCTCAGTCTTGTGAGGACATGAGCTACCGGGCTTCGTGGCGCTGGCTCTCTGAGGACCTGCTCGGCAGAGCACAGACCAGAGAGGCAACACCGCCATTCACTCTCTGCCCCTGCAGTCACTGGCTCATCTGGGTTGTGACCAGGATTCAGATGTGAGTCCTGCCCTGCGGCGAGCAGGGATGGGAAGGGCGCCCTGCCAGGCACTCCGGGCATCTCCACACCCCCCACTGCAAGCCCGTTTCCTGCTGGGTCGTGTATTCCCTCAGGCACTGGCAGGGGCTCCTTCGCGGGCACCTCCTCCCCCGACTCACTTCGCAGGGACTGGCAGAAATACTTCCCCTCTGTGATCCATACCAGCAGTCTTTTTTTTCCCTTATGGTCTGTGCTCTTAGGATGTGTTCATAAAGTTTATCACATGTGTACTGTCCTCCATTAAGCCGATAGCTTTAGTTCTGCTGTTTTTGCATCATTAATTTCAGCATCTGCATATATCAGGGGCTCGACAGGTGTTGTGGAACGAGTGAGTGAGTGAATGAATGACTCTAAAGAAAAGGCCTCTGCGGCAGTGAGGTTTATGGAAATCTCATTTCATGGAGCTCTGACTTCGGGAGGAAAATGACAGAAAGTGAGTACATACAAATGTCGACAGTGATATCTCTGAGTGGGATGATTTTAGGAAATTATTTTTCTTCCTTATCGGTAACTTAGTTTCCAGGTATTCTACAGCTGGGCTGTATGTTAGTTTTTAATCAGAAAATGAATGTAACTTTTTAAAGGAAGGCTTTTTTTTTTTGAAAAAAGTGTGCCTGTTGAGAAGTTTTCCACATGCTCTAAAAGTGGTCCTTGTAGATCTAGACCCTTCTGTTAAACAGATACAAGTAAAAGTTGGTGCCATTAAAAAAAAAACAAAACAAAAAAGGGCGGGGGTGGGAAGGGACAGACTGGGAGTTCGAGGTTTGTAGATACTGACAGGCTTACATAGAACAGATAAGCAAGATTATACTGTACAGCACAGGGAAATGTATACAAGCTCTTGTGGTAGCTCACGGTGAAGAAGAATGTGACAATGAATATATGTATGTTCATGTAACTGAAAAATTGTGCTCTACACTGGAAATTGACACAACCTTGTAAACTGACTACAACTCAATAAAAAAAAAATTTAAAAGAAAAGAAAAGAAAAGGCCTCTGGACTGCACAACCCTCTCCCCTCTCTGCCCCTTCCCAGCCTGGCTCCCCGGGAGGTCTGCATTCCTTACCCCCTGGCCCTCAACCTCTCCTGGGAAGCCCTTTGTGGCCAAATCCACCTGCATGTCCTTCCTTCCTTGTCTTGGTCACCTCAGAGTGTTGGTGAGATTGTCCATGCCTCCTTCACTTTCAGAATGACTTTTTGAGATGAAATTGATTAATGCAACTTGCTTTTTAAAATCAAGCAAAATTAAAATGTACCATGAGAGCAAATCCTTACCCCAGACTCCTTCACACAGAAGTAAACCTTGTTAACAGGAAGTGAGTTTTAATCCAGGCCTTTCCCAGGGATCACACCTGATCCAGGGATCAACACATAGGCAGAACTCTCTATGGTCTAATTACAGTGCTTTAAATCGATAGTGTTAACTGTGAAAAATGATTGTCTTTGAATTGTGTAAATGAAGAAAGATAGGAGGGCGGAAGGAGAGAGAGGGAGAGAGGAGGGAGGGAGGACGGAAGTGGAAAGAAGGAGGGATAGAGGAGGGGGGAGCAATGAGACTCCAGGATTTACTTGCTGAACTTGGGATAAATGTCTCTTCAACATTTGAGATATATACATGTTTGCAAACAGTCCTTCTAGGATTCAAAGAGAGAGCGTATGAGAAATAGGACATTGGGCTGGTTCCCGTTCAGCCAGCGCTGGTGTCTGAGAAGGGATCTGTCCCTCCTCCCGGCCCTCTCCTCTCCTCCAACTCCAGGTGTGCCCCCTGCAGCCTCCTGACTTGGTGATCGTTCAGCAGTTTGCCACAATTCCTTGTCTATAGTTCGGTGAGCTCAGAACTCATCCTCCCACCAACCCACATATTCTACCCCAAACTTCCCCTTTCTGAGCTCTGTAACCCCCCATTCATCTTTCCAGTGATGATCTAATCACCAGGAGAGGACCTGTTTTGCAATTTTTTTCACGAGGACCCACCTATCCTGAATTTCATCAATGCTGGGACATCTGCCACCTTTCTTCTTCCTTGCATCCCCAGCCCTGTTAATGCCCCTTGAGTCCCCTGCCCTTGCCCCAGCCATCCCTAGGCTCCCTCCCCACTGTCTGGATGGAGCCTTGGTCTCTGCATCCTCTGAACTGCTCTGTGCAGCCAGCACTTTAAATAATTTATGAGAAAGGGTGTATAACAAAGTGAACTTTCTGAGAAGTTGCCTGCCCCAAATACCTCTGTTTTGGTTTTCTTGTTTGGTTTTGGTTTTGGTTTTTTTGTGTTTTAATGCAAGCCTGGCTAGGTGTGGACTTCTAGGTTGGAGGTGACTATCCCTTGGAGCTTGCAAGGCATGGCTTCATTTTAGTTTAGCATCCCTTGTTGCTGATGATGTCCGAGATCTGTTCGATCTTCGGGGCTCTATGTGCACATGAGCTAGGAATGATCTGGGTAGCAGATAAAACTCAACCAATGGGAGCCTAAGCAAACAGACGTTAATTTTCTTAAATCACATGCACACAATAGAAACAGAAAAGGCAGTGCAGGGAGAGCAAGAGCCCTAAGGGCCACTGGAGACCTAAGCTTTTTCTTGTTTCATCCCTTCATCCTTCACGTGTGGCTTCTGTACTCATGATCCCAGAATGGCTGTGGCAACTCCTCCATCACATCCTGTGCTCGAGGCAGGAAAAGGATGGAAGGGTATATAGGGTGATGAGCAAAACAGGCACTCTCTCAGCAAGCTTTATCTTTTTATTAGAGAAAGGGCCTTCTCCACAGGAATTCATAACCACAACTCCAAAACTCAGGTGAATACCACGGCTGGAAGGTAGCCAAGGAGAAGCTGGCCTTTTTTTTTTTTTTTTCTTTCTTTCTCACTAGATTTCGTGGGCTTTGTCTTTCAATTTTTTATTAAAAAAGAATTTTTATTCCGCTAGCTCTATTTTCATTTCCAATAATTCACTTATCTTTTTTTGTTCCTTTTCCATAGACTTTATCTTCATTTTATGGTAACTCCTTCGCAAATCTTTCTAATGATATTAATGAGTCTATTTAAAACTCCTTTCTGTACCCTGAATTATTTCTGTTTCCTCTGATGTAATCTTCTTTTTTTTTTTTTTTGGTGTATCTCTCTAGAGTCCCCAGAGTGATTCCATGAACCCTTTCACTTCTGTCTAAAAACCCTGGAATCCAGAAAGCAAGGAACTCTGCATAGACTAGTAGGACAGAAAAGGCAACCTGGATGGGTCCTCCTGGCCAAATTGGGAAAAATGTGAGTATTCGAAGGGTAACAATGTCATTGCATTGTAACATTTTGAGTCAAAAAAAAAAAAAAAAAAGAAAAGAATCTGTGTGTTCTTGTTAATAATAAAAAGCAAACTGAAACTTGAGGAGGGCAATTTGCTTCACCGAACAACGACATGTAATAAATGCAGCAGGAATGCTAGAATTAGGAAATTGCCCTTTCACAAACACCAGTGCAGTCACTGCTTAGGGCAGAGCATCCCTGAGTCCTGGGACGATTGATGGAGTGGATTGCTCCCTGGTCACAGGAAGACTATGTGCCTGCACAGCGCAGAAAAAGGGCAGTTAACCACTTCGCCCATGACCCACCTCGGCGTCTCTGAAGGGGCAAACAGGTGTATTCTCGATGAGTCCTGGATCAGAAGACAAAAACCACAAACAGCCACGCAGTGACGTTGTTCCATCAATGTTGGATTGACCGTGTGAAGACGGTCAGGAGTAAGTGCCCGTGTTACTGGAAGATACACTGGAGAATACAGGGGGGAGGTGTCAGGATGACACCAGCTTACTCTCAAAGGGTAAAAATAGACGTGGCTGTTTTTAGAGAGTAGACAAAGCAAAGGTGACTAAATGAACAGTTGGTGAATCGGTGCGGGATATGTGGGCATGTGACAGGGAGGCTACCAGATGTCCCCGTGACCCCTAGCTCTCGTGGCTTTACACTGCTACACCTGATAATTTGTTATGCGGCAGTAGATGACTGATGCTCATTGCAGGACGGTTACAAATTCTCTTTCAAAGTTGCAGGAAGAATCATGTGGCTAGTGCCCAGTTGCTGTTGTGACAAAACCCACGCCGAGGCCTTGCTGCCTGGTCTTGGCCAGCCCTGCCCCCGGGCCCTGCCCCCACTCCAGACCTTGACCTGGTGGGTCCAGGTTCGGGACATCCCAGCATTTTCCACACAAGCTGTTCCATCTGCCTGGTGTGCTGGTCCTGTCTTCTCATCCTCCATGGCATCAGGGCCTCCCACTGCCCACTCCAGTACCATCAAACCCCAACCACCCCTGCGTTCTCCCACCTCAGCCCTCCTCCAACCCCTCCCTTGCCCTCCTTCTCCCTGGCCCCCTCCTTTCCCCTCCCCCGACTTCTTCCTCCTCTGCCCCCCTCTCTCTTGTCCCTTCCCCCTTCTCTTTCCTCTTTCCTATCTCCTTCTTCTCCCTCCCCTTGCTTTTCCCCTCCTTTGCTCTCCTTTCACTTTTCTCTCCCCCTCTCCCTCTTCCTTTCTCCCCTCCCCTCCTCTCCCTGCTCTAGGAGGTGGGCCTCTGGCTGCCCAGCTAATAACCACAGCAGGAGCCTCCCGGCTCTGCTCCCCAGCTCCAGCCGTTTCCATGGACGAGGGCCCACACAAACACAGGATGCTGCAGCTCCCCCTGCCAGCCCAGGACCCCCCACAGCCCCGGGCTGGTGGCAGATGAGGTCATTGCCACAGGGGCCCCACAGGCCTGTTGGGGGGGACTGTTTGTTTGGCCTTGTTTCTGTGGCAACCTGCTAGACCCCTCCTTCACTCCATCCAAGGGGGCGTTTGCTGGTGCAGGGGACGAAGCTGCCCCTGAGCCCCCAGCTCCACCTCCAAGGTATACAGAGGGAAACTGAGGCCCAGGAGCCAGGCAGAGGCAAGATCATGCAGGACCAGGACACTTGTCCCCAGACCGGGGGCTCCCTCTGCCTGGGAGCTCAGGCGGATAGGTCAGGTGGCCCTACGCATGCACCCCATCGCCTGAGGTCCTGGCTGTGCCTAGCATCTGTCCTGCCTAGGGGTCAGGTCCCTGACTTACATTCTGGACAGTGAGCTGAGAGGGCCCTGTTCCAAGAGAGGAGCCCAAGAGAGGGCAGTGAGCTGGGAGGGGCCCAGGGGCAGGGCTGCTTCCTGAAGGAGCACAGTGACCAGACACTGGGGACGGGACCGTGGGCAGCCCAGGCGGGGAGGCACAGTCTGTCACAGGTTGAGGTGGCTCTATAGAGAGGGGGGTGGGGACAGGAAGCTTGAGGAGGAGCTGAGACGCAGCAGGTTGGCTCAAGGCAAGGCTGTATGTCCAGAGCACACAAGCCTATCACACGCACGCTGTCACCACCGTCCTGTCTGTCCAGTGGCCTTTGCAGCAGCCAAGAGCCCCCTTGGATGGGGTGGGGTAGGCTCAGGCCAAGGGCATCGAAACCCCCAGAGCAGCGCGAGGAATGGGGGCTGCGTGCCCCCCATGGTGGGGCCCAGGGGGCCCTGACCCACCTATATCCTCCTGGTTTTTAGCACCTCGGTGCTCTGGGCCTTCAGCCTTCCCGGGCCTTCAGCCTTCCCGGGCAGCCTCTTTCTTCCTCAGGGGCTGCTCGCTGAGCACCTGCCGGGTGTGGCTCAGCCAGGCCCTGATGAGGCAGTGAGTAGCACTTCCTGCGGCTCCTGTGGTCCCAGGGCCCCCAGGGTCTCACAGCAAGGTGAAACAGGGCCCCACCGTCACTTGTCCAGGCTATCCAGCCATGAGGAGTTGGCCTCACTTTTTCCATCTCCCTCCCCCTCATCTTCCTCTCCATCCTCCCCCTCATCTTCCTTTGACTCCTCCCCCTTCTCCTCCTTCTCCCTTCCTCCCTTCTTCCTCCTAACCCCCTCCCCCTCTCCATCCTCTCCCTCCTCCCCCTCTGCCCCTCCTCCCCTTCCCCCTTTTCCCTCTTCTGCCCCCCTCCCCCTTCTCCTTCATCTGCCTCTCCACATCATCCTGTCTCTGAAGTCATCCTGGAAGGCAGGTGGGATCCAGCTGAATACCTTCCCAAATGTGCGGGCCCCGTCTGAGACGTTACCTAACCGCACCTTCTTACCTAATCCCCCAGCCATCTCCTGCCTCCGGTGCCTGCCCCCGCCCTGGCAGGGCTGGGCTGGGCTCCAGCCCAGACTTGCCTCTGGCCATCTGTGGTCCTGGGCTGCCTCCCCAGGATGTGGTCGGACAGGGAAAGCCTTCCCCTGCCTCAGGTTCTGGGCCGGGCCAGCAGGAGCTTGCCAGCTGGAGGAGGCCACAGACAGGGACAGGAGAGACCGCAGTCACTGGGCAAAGCGGGTGGCCAGAAAGGAGTAGAGTGACAGCCCAGCACTTTGTCCTCAGTGTGCACACACGTGCACACACGTGCACACGTACAGACACATGAATGCACGTGCATGTACACAGATACACCTGCATGTATACACGCGTGTGTGCAGACAGACACAGAGGACACAGGCACACATGCACACACACATGCACAGACACATGGACCCAGTCCCCCACGTGCTTACACACAGGCACACTCAGACACAGACGCACGTAAGATTAGCCCGGAGCACAAAGCAGATCCACCACACGTGGAACCCAGGACCGAGGGGAGACCTGGGTGCCCAGATAGGGACCCTGGGCAGAGGACTGCCTACTCAGGTGAGAGGAGGTCGGCCCTGGCAGGAAGCTCTACAAAGTCCTGACCAGTTGTCCCTCCTTGCCAGCCCCTTCTTTCCCTCTGCAGCCCCCACAGCCTACACCTGGATGGCTTTCAACTGCAATTTCAGCCACTGTCGCCCAGGAAGAATGGCACCATTCAGGCTGCCTGCTCCCTAGCTCAGGGCACAGACGCCCAGCACCTGCCTGGCCCTCAGTAGCAGGGCCCAGGGAGAAGAAGGCCTTGCTTCTCACAACGTGCAGTGAGGAGGAGCTGCCCCCATGGGCCCCCCAGGTGGCAGATGTCCCTGAGCTGCCCTCACCCGTGGATCCCAGTGCCTGGCTGAGGGACCTCTCGGAGCTGCCAGGTCACCTTCAGCCTGGCAAGGGTCTGGTGTCAGGAGATACTCTTCTGTCTCTAGAGGGAGTGTCCATGAGACCAGAAAGGGGCACGGTGGCTTTTCTGCCTGACCCTGTTGATTAGGCAGATAATGCCACATTCCTCTGGTGTCAGCCCCTCTCCTGGGCATCCAGGGGGGCTTGGACAAGACCCGAGGTGGCAGGGAGGCGACCTCCCAGGAGAAGGGCCACCAGAGGTCCAGCAGGGCACATCACAGCTATGGAAGGACAGGACATAGGAGATGGACTCAAGGGAAGATAGAGGCCAGCAGGAAGGGCAGAGGGGCTGGGGACTGGGGACAAACTTGGTGGAGTCGGGGGGATGTCGTGGTCAGAGAACTCTAGGCTCAGAGAAGGTGGACAGGCCATGTCGGGGACCAGCACCAGGATGAGGCACAAGGAACCTGCTTCTGGAAGAGGCTGCAGGCTCAGAGTGAGGGAGAGGAAGCTGGGGGTGTAGCAGGCATCCTGAGAGGGCACAGAGGGTGTACCCCGCCTAGCCAAGGGCCCCCCACACCCTGGGGTCACCTGCCTGCCTGGGCCAGGGAGAAGGTGACCACGGCAGGTGCCTAACACCCACACCGTGAGATGGGCTGCACCTCCGTCAGCCCAGAGGCCTCTCCCCACTGCCCCACAAAGGACATGGGCCTTCCTTGAGGTGATGAGGAAGAATTGCTCAAGAGACTGTTTTCATTCCTAATTGGTCAAGAAAAGGAGGCGTGCTCTGTCCTGCCCACCACAGGCCCTGGACCCACCCCTGCTCCCTTCCAACCCAGAGCACACTCTTTTCCCCACCTGGGCCCACCCCTTGCCCTAGGTCCTCCCACCCCTTGCCCTAGGTCCTCCCTCCCCTCGCCCTAGGTCCTCTGGACCGCAGTGGGTGGAGCTCCATCCCTCAAAGTTCACACCTACCTGAACCACAGGTTAGGACTACATTTGGGAAAGGGTCTTGCAGAAATATTTAGTCACTTGAGTCAATGATCTCCAGATCAGGGCATCCTGTACTGTCTAGGTGGGCCCTATGTTCCACAACAGGTGTCCTCATAAGGGACAGCAGGGGAGAAGATCGAGAAGACATGGAGATGGCCACACGAAGATGGAGGCAGAGACAGGAGAGATGTGGCCACAAGCCTGGGCATGCCTGGGGCACCAGCAGCTGGAACAGGCAGAGAGGACCGTGCTGTCGAGCTTCCCGAGGGGACGCGGCCTGCCCACACCTTGATCTCAGACTTCTGGCCTCCAAAGCTGGGAGAGAACACGTTTCCGTTGCTGTTTAAGCTGCCACCCCGACCCTGTTTGTGGTCGATTGTTGTGGCTGCCCCTCGACTAATCCAGGGCACAAAGCCTCCCAGCTGTCTCCACGTTCCTGCTCCAGAGGGGAGTGGCACAGGGCCTTGACAGGCACTCTGGGAGAGACGAGGGTCCGGGGGCTCGCACAGACCTCCCTCGTAGCACCGTTTGGGGGTGTGCTAGACGGAGCTGGGCACGTGGGCCTCCAGTGCCAGCCTCGTGAGGGGATCCATGGGGCTGCTCAGTGCCTGGGGACCTTGGATGTGGCCTCTGCATGTGACAGCTGCTGCCTCTCCATGTGTTTACACGGAGCACTGCCCGCTCCCACCTCTGGGGAGGGCTGGGCTGGACTTGGGTCTGTGAGAGACCATTCTGCTCTGTGAAACCCTCTAATGTCCCTCGGCCCTCCTCCCTTCAGGCCTCCTCCTCCCCAGGACCAGCAGAACCCCTCTGAAGGCAGCCAGCTGAGATGGGGCTATAATTTAAAAATACATTTATTTAGTGTTTCCATTTGTTTCTGTTCTGTTACACAAGGCCGTTAAATAAATACATTCTCCAAGTCACTCGAGTACACATCTACTCGCTATACAGATGAGGTAGAGAAATTTATAGGCTCACACGAGGCTCTGAATGTTAAGTCCAGAGTCCCCGTGTGTGAATGCCCCTCTCCTCCCGCCCGCCGGGACCTGGCCAACCAAGCTCTGAGTCACGTCTGTGCACGCTGGGCAGAGAGCAGGTGGCCGGGACCGGCCTGGCCCTCAGCGTGGCTCTGCCCTGCGGCCCCCGCGCTGGGGTTGGGGGGGTGGGGGGGTCTGAACCCCACCACAGAACGTGTGTTCTCTTAGACATCCTCTGCTGAACAGAAGAGAAGCATGCTAAAAAGAGGCTCCATCAGCGGGAGTTGCTTCTTCGCTTAGCAAGACATTCTGATATATATTTACGTATAAACAAATCAGCCAGCAGACGTTTTCAATCTGCCTTGTTAAAAAAAATACTTTTCTTAATATTTATGACATAGAGTTAAATGTGGTATTTGATTTAAAAAAAAAAAAAGAACCCTTCCTTTGACTTGCCGCCTTTCCAGACCCAGTAGTGACCGAGCTGCAGTCTTGTCATGGAAGAATGGCCAGCTCCGCGTGCTCCGGGGCCCCAGCGAGTGGGGGTGCTTGGAACAACTGAGATGCACCCTAGCCCGTCGCCACCCTCCCCAGCCAAGCGTGAAGGGAGCCCGCCCTGGCCACCTCCCAAGGGACATGCCTCGGCTGCACCGCTCTGGCAGCATGCAGGCGCTCAGGGGCTGTTCTCTGAACCACAGGAGAATAAACTTTACTATTTACACTATAAAACAGGGACAAAGAGACCCACATCCACATAAATAGGTTTTCTTTGCAAAACAGTCCCTAAGGTCCCCGAGGCCTCCCTGGACTCTGAGGAACCCCCTCACTCAGTAGTTCCCTCCTCCACGCTGCCACCCAGCTCTGGGCCTTCCCAGACCCCGGTCCACACCCCCTCAGAGCACAGCCATGGAGCTGAGCAGGACGGGCCTAGGGCTGAGGGCCCTGCCAACAGGGGAAGAAGAGCCCCACGCCTAGGGAGGGCACAGGGCAGGAGCCACACCCCAGCCAACCACTGACCATGCCAACATGGTATGCATAAGCCCCCACATCACACACGTGCACACATGTGCTCACGAACATGCATGCATGCACACACATCACAGATGCTCACATGCACACGCATGAACGTGGTTGCACACATGCGTGCATTGACGCACGTGCATGCACACCCACGCACAGGTATGCTCACGCATTCTCATGCATGCATACACATCACAGATGCAGACACCTACACGTGCTCATACACAAGCATGCATACACACCCATGCACACACACACACATCACATACTCACCCACATGCACTCATGCATGCACGCTTATGCATTCACACAAACATGCTCATGCACATACACGCCACATACTCATGCATGCAGTCACACACATGCACACGTGTGTGCACACACACTCAAACCAAATCAGGTCAGTGCTGGCCATCCTTTTCCCTCCCCTGCAACAAAAACCCAGCATGGCCAAGGAGAACAGCCTTCCATCTGCCAAATCATATTCCCCAGACTCTCTCGGCTCATGTCTGTCCCCACCCCAGCTCCCTCACAGTGACAGAGAGCAAGCTGTGCATTCTTCATGACATGAACCCTCCAAGGGGCTGGCCCTGCCCCTCCTGCCTCTGCTCACTCCTGTGGGAGAACAGGTCACCTTGTGCCACCCCCAGGATCTGCGCTGAGCAGTCTGAAGTGCGGCGCCATGTGCCCACAGGGTGCGGAGCAGGGCCCGCCCACTTCCCAGGCCAGCCTCACTGCGGGTAGCTGACACGAACCATGGGACCTGGATGCCAGAAACCCTAAGGGTGGTGGCCAGACACAGCTTGCTTCACTTCTTTATAAACAACAACGACCATGTCTCTCTTGATTTAGTGGTTTCAAACGACAAAGCAGATCAGGCAAACAGGTTCGGAGGGGGCGTGGAGGGGAGGGAGAAAGGGGTCCCCCAAGACCAGGCTCTGCCGAGAGGAGCAGGAGCCATGGCCTGAGAGACTGCAGGGACGGAGAAAATAATAATTATATATTAGTTAAATAAAAATAACTTAAAAGTCACTGATATCACTCCAAAGAGAAGTACTCGGTGTCAGAAGGGGCCAGCAGTATACCTCCCGCACCCGGGCGGCTGGGCACCTGCTTTCTCTCCTAGTGGTTTGCTCTCTAAGCCAGTGCTGGTGCGGGACAGCCCTCAGGCAGCCCACGCAGAGGCCACGTGGTCACAAAGGCGTGCCCGCTGCTCCTCAGAGGGCACCCAGGACGGGAGGGGTACCGCACTGCGGGAACTGGTGACTTAGGGGGACACAGCTTGGAAAGCATCTGTGCAAAGCTCTCAGGTCACAGGGAGGGACAAGCAGAAAGGATGCGAAGGTCAGACTGGGCCTTTGAGATGAGGAGACAGAGGGTCAGAGATGGCCAACCCAGCCAGCCCCTAGGCCTCTGCCCTGCCTTAAACCCAGATGTGCTGGGGGCATCCAGGCCAGGGGCTCAACCCCTGCAGGTGGATGCTCCTCACACTGCACACACACTGCTGCACCCTAACAACAGCCTGGCCAGGCCCGGGGGCTCAGCCCCTGCGGGTGGACGCCCCTCACATTGCACACACTGCCTGCACCCCTGCCGCAGCCTGGCCAGGCCCGGGGGCTCAGCCCCTGCAGGTGTAGACCTCCTCGCGCTGGGTGCACTGCCTGCACCCCTGCCGCAGCCTGGCCAGGCCCCGGGGCTCAGCCCTTGCAGGTGTAGACCTCCTCGCGCTGGGTGCACTGCCTGCACTCCACGTAGCAGCACCAGCGCACCTGGCACTGGCAGGGCCGGGTCACCACTCGGCTCTGTGTGTTGTGGCCGCGCCCGCAGCAGATGCTCTCACAGTTCTTCTCGCGGTGGCACCTGCGGCCAGCAGTGCCCGGGGAGAAGCGGCCGGCCAGGCAGAAGCTGGGTGAGTCGTCCAGGTGCACTAGCTCCGGGGTGCGGGGTAGCGGGTCGCCGCCACCCGTCCCTGAGGCCCGGCCCCTTGGTGGTGAGATGGCGCCAGCCTCGCCGGTGGCCTCGTTGGTGGTGCTGCCCACCTTGAGCGCCGTTTCGTACTTGTGCTTCAGGCGCTTGCCCACCTCGTGGAAAGGCGCCAGCTGCCGCCAGCACGTCCTCACAGTGCACGAGCCTGACACGCCATGGCACTTGCACGTGGTCTCCACCCCAGCCTTGATCACCTGGTGGGAGGGAGGGAGGCGGGCATGAGGGCAGGCTCTGGGCAGACTGGAGACCAGTCCCCGAGGACAATCGTCTGAGGGGCTGGAACGGCCACTCACCCCAGGGCCAGACCTCATGTGCCTCTAGACAGGGGCCAAGGCCAGGGGTCACCACTGCTCATCAATTCCCTGGCTCACACACCTGTCCCTCCCTCTCCAAGCCACAGACAGCCCAGGACAGAAATCCCACAGGCAGTACCACACCTCCAGAGTGGCCACTGCGGTAACCCAAACCCACCTCCTGCATCATCAAGGCCCTCCCTTCCCATCCCTGCATCCGGGGCTGCCTTCTGCAAGGGCAGGGCACGTCACCCCTCTGGCCCCGATGGCAACACCCTACCAGGACCTCATAGTCTGTTCTCAGCAGCTGCTTCCTTAAAAAGGTGAGGACAAGCAAGCTGGCTGGCCTGGTGGCAGAACTGGCCACCAGAATCTATGTCTGAGCTGACCCGTGTCCCTGCCTAAGCACAGGGACGAGATGCTACTACACGTGCAGGTGCTGCGGCCCCCACCCCGTCCAGCCCTGGTGAGAGCACCTTGGAGGGACAGAGAAAGCCTCCGGAGAGGCCCAGATGGGAGGGGGCTACACCCACCCCCACATGCAGGCAGGAGCACGCACATCACGGCCCAGCACTGACACTCCACCCTGGGTCTGGGAAGCTGCCTGAGACCCAGGCTGGGTCCTTCCCCTCCCAGGACTTGGGTTCCCACCTGCAAAACCGTGGAGTCAGGCCAGCTGCCCCACGGGGGCCTCCGGCCTGACTTCCCACACGGGGATCCCTAGAGGGACATGGGGAAGAAGAATGGCAGGGGAAGGGGAGGTCCCTCTCCCAGTGGGCCCCAAGCCAGGCCTGAGCTCCCACACTGCCCCCAGGGAGAGTTGGCTCAAGGGGGATTAAGAAACATAGCTGCCCTCCAGCCAGGCAACAGAAGAGTCACATTTAATGATATTTTGCTGAGAAACCCGGACAAATTTAATTAAAATGCGGCTTACCCAGGCCCAGTGGAGCTAATGGAGCACTTTCATATTCTGACTTTTCATTAATAGCTTACAAAAGGGCAAGTGCAGAGGAAAAGAAAGGCCTCGCCTGGGGATTTAATCAGCCCGCACCCCTCCCCAGAGGGTGGAAGGAGGGGCAGAGCCCCCGTCGAAAAGGGGGAAATTGATTCTTTAATAAGCCTGCACCTCAGAACTCCAGCTTCTCAACAAAGAGGGGCTCAGAGTGGGGCTGGCATTAATTACCTCACCCCTCTTCTAGCCCCGGGGCCGAGGCTCCACATCCCACGGGGCTGCAGCAGGTCCCCCTCCCAGCCCCTGACGGTCCCACCGCCCAAGCTGAGCCTTGGAAGGCGTCTGATGGCCCATGTCGTGCAGGGACTAAGAGGCTGGGGTGCTCTCTCCGCAGTGAAGGTGATGGGGCCCGATGCCCCCTCCAGTGGTGTGGACCCAGGAGCCGAGGGCTGGCGGGCAGGGTACCGCTGGCCCAGTCATGCTTGCCACCAGCAGCTCCCAGAACGGCCCAGCCAGAGAGCTGAAATGGTCCTTCTCACCTGGAGTCTTTTGTTTCAGTTTCCCTCAGAACAAAGTCCTGGCCATGGACAAGGCTCCTGAGGTAGAAGCAGCCTCCCCAGCTTGGGCCAGCCACACCCCGAGCCCTTCCCTGGGAGCCCTGAGCCACACTTCCCAGGCTGCCGCCCAGCTGGGCCGCTGGTAATGGGGCTGCCCACCCCTCAGCGCTGGGAGGTAGGGCCCAGTCTGCTGACCCCCTTGTTATATGCTGCCCAGCAGGGAGATCCTCTCCGTGGCCTTGACCACCCAGGACCAGACGCAGACCCACCTGCCTCCTCCCCAGCCTGCAGCAAGTAGGCCTTCCGGGTTCACACAACCGTGAGAGACCATGGGGCGCCCCTCCACGGGGCACCACAGGGCACCCCATCACAACTAGCACTCCTGCCTATCTGGCAAAAAATGAGCCTTGTAAGCAGGAGGACTGGAGGCCCTGGCTGTCACCACGTGGCTGGGAACAGAGACACAGAGGCAGCTGCCTCCACCTCCTCCCAGCCCCCCAGCCCTCTCCGCCACCAGTGCCCTTCCCGCAGCCCCTGTGCCCCACCCCTTACACACATCCGGCCCCACCCACCTCTCTGCCCCTTCCCACCCCGCGCCCCGCCCCGCTTGCCTTCACACCCACGAGGTTGTTGTGGAAGTCCACACGGGCTCGCAGATCCTTGCTCGACCGCCGGCCCAGGAACTCCTTGACGAACTTGCTGCTGTACTTGAGGTTGTCCCCGCAGCCACCCCACTGCCAGGCCTCCCGGTTCTCCAGGTCAGGGGCCTCATCACAAGTGCAGCGCTCCATGCGGCCTGCACTGCACGCCTTGGCCAGCGCATGGGTCAGGCCCGCGGAGGAGATGGCATAGAGGAAGGCAGTCTCCTTGAAGCCTGGGGGAGCAGGGTTGGGAGGTGGGGTGTCAGCAGGGCAGAGTAGCCTCCATCCCATTCAGGTGCAGCCAAACCATCTCAAGCACATATTCCAGATAGAGCAGGGTCCTCAGGGAAGGGGGTTTCTGGTGTGCTTCACACAGGAAGGGGCATACCTGCCGCGGCTGACATGCGCACCTGAGGGTAGGAGGCACTCTTTTGTGCCCTGAACATAGGCCTGGTCAGGTGCGGGAGAGAACCCAGAGTGTACTGTAGCCATGGCTGTGTCCAGTGATCAGAGACCCCATCCATCTGGTTCTCCAACCTACTAGACTGGCCAGGGGCCCTCTCTGAGCCCTGCCATGCCCTGGGCCTCAGGTCTCCAGTTCTTAAATCAGGCTGTGAGGAGACTCAGATGAGAGTCCCTCTCAGCACCTTCAAGTGGAAGGAGACACGAGACAGGAGACTCTGTGCTCAAGACCGAGGCACCAGCTGAACCCGTGCTCCTGTGCCCAAGCACTGGGCCTCAGCCACTGCTGTAGCGAGAGCCATCAGAGCTGCCCAGATGTGCCTTGCGCCACCAGCAACTGCTCCACACACGTGTGAGGCGGGACCGGGCACGGGGAGAGGGCGGGAGGGAAAGGATGGAACCATGGGGAAGAGAGAGGGGAGCAGTGGGGTCAAATCCCACCCGCAGTCCCAGTCTCGCGGAACTCAGCGGAGGTGACGCGGAGGGATGCACACCAGGGCTAGGCGGCCCTGCCTCCCCGCCCCTGCCCGGTGTCCCAGCGCACTCACCGCGCTTGAGCAGGCTGGCCCGGTAGCGGCCCTCCAGGGTGCAGTTCCAGCGCTCAAAGCGGAACTGGTACTGGCACTCGAGGGCGCTCATGCTGACCGCCTCCACCAGCGTCTCGGCCACGCCCGGGTCCCGGCGGCACATGCGCCGCTGCTTGCGCTCCAGCTTCAGTCGGTCGCACGCCTTATAGTGCGCCTGCGCGGCTGCTTCCGGCTCCAGGGTCAGCGGGAGGATGGTCAAGGGCTCGCTGCCCGTCAGCCTGGGCACAGAGAGGCCAGAGTGAGGCCGGCCCCCGGGGCAGGAGGCGGCGGGGGCTGGGCGAGGGCGTGGGCGCAGGCGCAAGGGAGGAGCCAGCCCAATTGGAAGGCATGGTGAGAACTGAACGGGGGCCCCAGCGGCCCCATGTCGGGGGGCACGAGGGGGCAGCAGGCCCAGGGGCAAGTACAGAAAAGCCACAGAGAACCTGGCAGGGGTGGGGTGGTGAGAAGGCCGTGGGACCCTTGCCCACCAGGAATCCTCTCTGCATCTGCCTGCCCCCATACCCAACTGGCCACTCCACACCCTGCCCTGCCAACTGCATGCCCTGGGTTCTCTCACTGTCTGCCCGGTGAGCGTGCCTCAAGCATCCACATGGCTACTGACGCCTCCCCAACAACTCCCTTCAGACAGGCATACCCCTGCCTCACTGCCTGGCTCTGATGATAGGGAAAGGGACAGATAGGAACCCCTCCCCAACACACACCCAGGAGGGCTGCCCAGCCCAGGGTGTTGGCCAAGGGCACAGACAACCAAGGGCAGGGAGGGGACAGAGCAGCCCCAGGCCACACGAAGCGCACATCCACCACAACCCCCCCACTCCCATGTCTGTTTACCCAGCTTGCTCTAGGGCCCCCACCCTCTGCCATCCCCAGCTAGGGGTGCCCCCATCATGGCCCTGTGGTTCCCTGAGGAAGGCCTTGGCTCACCCCATCCTCTTGCAGCCTGTGCAGATGGCCCCAATGGCCCCAATGGTATCTCCTAGGACAACGGTACCAGAAAGGGCCTCCCAGGGAAGTGGGCTCCTGGTTCTTCTCCACCCCTTCTCTTGACTGAGCCAAGGCCCTGGCCTAGGTTGGTCGCCACTGTCTGGCCTGCCTGCCCCACTTCCTTATCACCTGCTCCATCCAGGGACTGACAGGCCCTGGCCTTCTTCCTGTTCTGGGCTCAGAACCAGGAGGTCTCAGTGTCCCTGACAGACAACTGCACATCTGGACTCCAGGCACACCCATGCCCAGCCCCAGCCAGACCTTCAGCCCTCCAGAGAGGAAGGTGTCCATCTGGACATGGGTGGGGCGCAGAGCCCACTGGAGCATCACTGGAAACAAGCTCCTCCTACCCTCAAACCCAGCCAGCCCACAGGAATCAGGGGTGCCAGGAGTCCACAGGTACTGGAGCCCCAAAATGTGCCCCATCTTCCTTCAAGAGCCTCCTCAGTGGCACGATGGCCACGGGGCTGACATGGAGCTGCAGCTTTCTGCAGGGGAAGAGATACAGGCGGGGCCTTGGAGAAGCCCACCCTCTAGCAGACTCCAGCAGTAACGCTGCAGCTGGAGGCTTCTCTAGAGACACCCTGGGTACCATCTTCTGAAGCTGCATGTACACAAACCCCCAGCATGCTCTGCCCTGCCTGGGGAAAGGGGGGACATTGCTACATCTACCCTGGCAAGGGTGGGAGCTGTGCAGGGCAGAATCAGCCCTGCCCTGCAGCCCCCAGCCCCTGAACGAGCTGCACCCTGTCTCACCCTCGCTGATCAGCTCCCTGAGGACAAGAAAGCAAGGCGCTGAGGCTCAGGAACCAGGCTGACCAGAGACCCAGGCAGCAGCTGGGCAAGGAGGAATGCCAGGGCAGACTGGGCAGGCCTAGGGGTGCAGAGCAAAAAGGACCACCCCCCGCCCCTCCACACTCAGGTGCAGCGTGAGTGGCAGCTGGATAGAAGCAAGGCCACAGTGGGCACCCTGAGAAGATCCATGCCCTGTTCCCTAGGGGCTCAGAGCCGGGGCAGCAGCTGCAGGGTGTGCAGGAGCAGAGGCAGCAACAGCCCCCAGCCCTGAGACCAACGGTGTGGGAGAGCAGAGCCCACAGTGGAGTCCCCGCCAGCTCAAGACCACGCAGCCATCACTGCAGGGCCTGTGCCCTTCTCCCTAAGCAACACTCCGAACCAGGAGGGTCCCCAGGGGTGTGCTGGGAGGCCAGTGTGGGCACAGACTAGAGGAGAAGTCCCAAAGGTCCCTTGTGGGTCACTGAGCGGTGGGGATGCAGAGGTCGCAAGGCCTGCGGGGAGAGGACACGTGCGCTTAGAGCCGGGATGATGAGCTGGAGAGGCCGTGGTGCATGCCAGGCCCAGGCCCTGGTTACCTGCACCCCTAACCTAAGGTTAGGACTTCATGCTTAAGGGCAGGGGCCGACACCGAGTAGCTTTATGGACTTGCAGGCCTCCTGCCTGAGGACAGCTGCTGAGCCGAGGCAGGGAGCGGGCAGGGGCCCGAGGACCCCGTGCTGGAGGCCGGAAGAGCTATGCTCCCCACACAAAGGCAGCTCACACGGTGGAGACTTGTCCCCAGACAGGAATGTCAACAGCTGTGCCCGGAACTGCGTGCCATGCAGCTAAAGCACCGTAGCCTCCAACCTGCACACCCCCCAGACTGGATTCTCCAAGTTAATTGAGCTCTGGGCTAGTGCCGAAACATTCCGGCATCCAAGAGGGCCCCCTGCTGTGAGCCCATCCTGGGGGGACCTGGGGCCAGGCTGGAAAGGGCAGCTGTGGGTGTGGACGAGGGGGCTGGATGGCAGGTGATGCTGCCCCCCTCCCTGGCCTGCCTGGAGGCATCGGGGCTGCCTGTGTCCAAATTCTGCACATGGGGGCTGAGGACAGCCCCCCCCCCCAACTGAGGGCCAGCCTGTGTCCACACTGCAGATGGGGAGCTGATCCGGGGGTCCCCACACACCCAGGACCAGCCTGCATAGCTACAGGTACCTTTAGTCCCACCGGCCTCAGCATGTCCACCCAGGGTTCAGAGGCAGCTGTGTAAATGCAGCCATGGGCAAGCTGAGTCTGCCCTGATGCCAGGTGGGGTCTACCTCTGTTCTGGGCTAAGGGGTGTGGAGGAACAGTCAGCGCAAGTCCAGAAATGCCCAGCTGACAGCCATGTGGCCCATGGCTGAGGCCTGAGGCCCAAGGGCCACAGGCCTTTCCCCTGAGCCATCGCTCAGCTCCCATGGTAGGCGTGAGGCTGGAACCCGAGGGGGCCGGACTGCTCCACCTCCCTGGCATCTCTCATCCCAAGGCGACTCCTTCCCACATCTCTTTTACAAAGGCCCAGCTGTCCTCTGCCCCAAGCCCCCTTAACAGTCCAGGTGGGCTCAGTGCAGCCAAGCCGGGACTGAGGCCTGGGGTGCAGTGACAGAGGACAGACCCTCACGGAGGTGCCAGGAGGGGAGACAATGCACAGGATACAGGGAACAGGGAGGGTGTCAGGGGGGCCTGGGCTCAGTGGGGGAGGCCCCAGGGACAGGAGACAGGTCTGCCAGGACAGAAACCCTGATACAAGGAGAAACCCACAGAAGTATCAGAAAAAAGATGAGAGGTTCATAAAACACTTTTAGAATCAGGAAGGCTTTTATCAGAGTGACTCAGAATCCAGAAAGCCTTAAATATTTTTAAAAATCGACTATCTAAAAGTGTAAGAGTCTCTGCACAGCAAAAAGCAGCAGAGTCAAAAGACTAATAGATAAAGGTCAGGAGAAATGCTGCAATTTGAATCCCAGGCCAAGGGCAGGCTTTCTTTGCTTGTGTGCAGGCGTGTGCACATGGGCACACGTGCACGTGTGTATGTCCATGTGTGGACGCAGGTGTATCTTTTCCTCTAGATCAATAACAAAAGAATCAGCTGTTAAGTGGACACAGGACACTAACACACAGTTCAAGGGAAGGAAATATAGCTGGCTGTTAAAACCTGATGTGCGTTTCACTCAAAAAAAGAACGCAAACTAAAACTATATTGATTAAGGTTAAGGTTATTTTTCATTCATCAGATGAATGCAAGTCGGTGTCTGATAAGGTTGCTGTCAATGACACAGAAAGAGATGTCCTCCATGGCTGGAATCTGGACTGACATATCCGTAAAAATTCCCCCACCACTTCTCTTTCTAGAAATACAGACCACAGGTATATTCTCTTAAAATGAACAAGTATACGTCACTCACGTGTTACCCAACGCAACGCTGTCATACAAACACACAGAAGCACTGTTTGTTATTCAAAAAGACTGGAGATTCATAGAATACAGACTTGTGGTTGCCACGGGGGAGGCGGGTGGGAAGGATCAAGATTTGCAGATACGACTGGTATATATAAAATAAACAAGTTTAAACTTTGTAGCACAGGGAAATATACTCAATTTCTTGTAGTATCTCATGGTGAAAAAGAATATGAAAATGAATATATGTATGTTCACGTATGACTGAAGCATTGTGCTGTACACCAGAAATTGACACAACATTGTAAACTGACTATAATTCAATATAAAAAAAAAAGACTGGTGACTGGCTGAATACACGGGGTCCATCTGATTCACAGAGCATTCAGAAGGCATCAGAAAAGCCAAAGCCCAGCTGCTGTGCACACTCAGTGCACAGACACAGCCCTCTCCCCGCAGAGAACCTATATGCACATCTGTGGGTGCCAGGGCGACCCGGGACAGAGGTGGCCTGGGGTGGAGGAAACATGTTCTTCTCCCAATAGCCTGTGAGCCACTCACCCGTTGTCCCAGGTACACGTGATCCATTCAAAACAGCAAAGTTCAACATACAGCAAGCAGTGTGGGGGAGCCCCGAACAGGCTCTCGGCCCTGTGTGCCAGCCGGGAGCAGTGAGCCTCTGCCCGCACAGCCTGCCTCCGGCTGCCTGGCACAGCACAGTCCCCGCCAACGCCCAGCTGCCCATACCAGCGCACCTGCCACCGTGCCCAACACAGCTGCTGCTGACTCCCCCTCAACCCGCCGGTGGATGCCTGATCTGAGACAGGCGGGCGGGTGTGCGCACAAGCCTGCCCAGGACGTGAGCTGGCTGCCCATAGGGGGCATCCCCTCAGCAGGCAGGCAGGGAGCCCCCGCCCCTGCCTCACCTGACTGACCCCTCCCAGTGCTGGACCCACTTCTGGGAAGAAATGACAAGGAGACCTACGTGTCCGTCTGGCACTTTTTAACGTTCATGTATTTTCTTTTATTTTTTTGGCGGGGGGTGGGGTGGGGGAGGAGGTAATTAGGTTTATTTATTTTTAGAGGAGGTACTGGGGATTGAACCCAGGACCTCGTGCATGCCAAGCATGCGCTCTACCACTTGAGCTACCCCCTCCCCACTGTTCATGTATTTTCAGAAGATATAAATTTCTATCTATATCTGAAAAAAAAAGACAAGTGAACTTATATATAAAACAGAAACAGACTCACAGAAGTAGAATACAGACTTGTGGTTTCCACGGGGGAGGGGGAGGGGAAGGGATAAACTGGGAGGTTAAGATTTGCAGATACTGACTGGTATATATAAAATAGATAAACAAGTTTATACTGTACAGCACAGGGAAACATTCAATATCTTGTGGTAGCTCAGGGTGAAAAAATATGAAAATGAATACATGTATATCCATGTATGACTGAAGCATCGTGCTTTACGCCAGAAATTGACACAACATTGTAAACTGACTATACCTCAATTAAAAAATAAATAGAAAAATAAACCAAAAAAAATGTACACCTATATCTGGCACGGGGAAGTGAGCAGTACGACTGCAACACAGCTCTCACTCGGCTCAAGGAACAGCCTTGTGCCGGGCACTTCTGACTCCCACCCACAATGTCATAAATAATCTGCTAAACATTCTCCGAAAGTTCCCCCGTCCTGCTGTGCACATCCAGCTCTCCATCCGCCTGGTGCTAACACCTGCCTGAGAGGTTTGGTGGGTCCAGCATCCCGCCCTCAGGACCCCGAAGGTCCTGTCTCCTCACTGCTCTGTGACATCACAGCAGCCTCACACGTGGCTCATTCCCAGGCTCCACCCTGGGCCCGTGGTCCGCAGCCTGACATTTTACTGGAACTGCATCAGGACCTCCTTCCAGCAGATTCTGAGGGCATGTGTTGGCTCTGCATTTGCATACACATGTGACAGGGTTGGCTGGGGCGGTCACATCCGCTGCGAGTGCAAGACCGGGTCTCTCCCTTGGTGAGCACGGTCTCTCTCCATTTACTCAGAATTCCTTCCTGCCTCTGTCTGAAGTTTTATAGGTTCCCTGACTCGACGGCTGCCCTGTGTTAGTCCTGTTTTCTGGGGTGATAATGTGTAAAAATAAAACATCTTTATAAAGTCAGTCTTCCCTCTGTTGCTGACCTACAAAAATCCAACTGACTCTATGCTGATCTAGTATTTGGTGACCTTGCTGCGTGTTGTAATTCACCTCTGATGATTTTCAGATGCTTTGTGTACAATCACACAGTCTAAAGAGACATTCATCTGCTTTCTGACTTCTCAATCCTATGTTATCCTTCCTGCCTTCCTACACCGGCTCGGGCCACCACTACAGTCATGCAGAATCCACGAGCTACCTTCTGGGGCCCAGCCTCCCCGCCCCCAGCTCCGCAGCCACCAGCCAGCACAGAGCTGTCTAGTGTCCTTGCTGGCATGTGTGGCCATATGGCGAGGGAGAGAATGGTGGACACCGTGACCAGAAAGTGAGGACCCTCCTCTTTGCAGGTCTCCTTCCCACAAGCCCAAACTTGTATCTCTGCCATCCAGGTCCAGGCTTCTGAGACAAGGGTGCCTTAAAGGCTGGCACTACAAGACCAGAAACCAGGAATCAGCGTACCCGCAGAGTCCGAATGTGATTGCTGCATGAGAGGAATGACTCCCATCACACTTGACGGTCTGTTAAGGCAGCTGGCGTCACAAGGATTCAGACAAGGTGACAAGCACCCCTGTCTGGCTCTTGGTCTTACAAGGGAAGCCTCTGCCGTTTCACCACTAAGCCAGGAGGTCTGCTCTGCGTTTTTCTGGACACCCTGCATCGAGTTAAAGAAGTCCCCTTCTGCTTTTAGTTTGCTATGAGTGTTTTAAAAATTACAACTAGACGTTGAATGTCATCTCATGTCATCCCTGCATCTTTTGATGTGTGGTTAGTTTTTCTCTTTTAACCTGCTAAATTGAGGAATTTCACTTACTGATTTTTCCAATGTTAGATATTAAACATTCCTGGAATGAACCGGGACTAAACCCAGCTGGCCACGGAGGGTTTTATCCTTCCTCTGTTTTGCTAGATGTAACTTGACAGTGTTTTGTCTAGGATGTTTGCATCCGTGCTGGTCATTTTCTTCTCCCATGTTCCTCCTGCTGAGTTTCAGTGCCTTTGCAGGGAAAGTTTTGCTTTATTCTGTTTTTAATTTCCTGGAAGAGTTGTGTCAGATTAGAATTGTGTCTTCTTGACTGTTTGGCGGAACTTGCCATGAAGCCACTCAGGCTGAACTTTCCTTGGTGGAAGGATTTCCTTTCTGATCCAATTTCTAGTTTCCCTTCTTCTTTTTTTTTTTTTTAAACAGCTTTATTGAGATATAATTTACCTACCATAAAATTTGTCTGTTTAAACTAAACAGTTCGGTGTTTTGTAGTCTATCTGCAGATATGTGCGAACACCACCACGGTCAATTTTAGGATATTTTCATTGCTTCAGAAAGAAACCCCATGAGATACTCCTTAGCTATCAGTTTCCTAATCCTCTCCCTCAACTCCTGGCAACCACTAATCTACCTTCTACCTACAATAGGATTGGCCTGTTCTAGATATTTTATATAAATGAAATCATATAACGTGTGGCCTTCGGTGTGTAGTTTCCCTCACTTAGCACAATGTTTTCAGGGTCCATCCATGTTGTAAACGTGTCAGTGCTTCACCCCTTTCGTTTCCAGATGACACTCCATGGTGTGGACATCCCACATCCCGTTTACTCCTCAGATAATGGACACCTGAGGTGTACACACTTCAGCTGTCGTGCACGATGCCACTTCGACCATTCACGTACACGCTTTTTCGTGGACATATGTCTTCATTTCTCATAGGTATACACCCAGGACTGGGACTGCTGGGTCATAGAGGAATTCTACGTTCCATTGTCTGGGAAACTGTCAGATTTTTTTTTCCCCACAGTGGCTACACCATTTTACATTCTCAATGATCCAATTTCTTTGCTTCCTATAGTATTCATCAATATTTCTGTATCGTGAATCTTTTTCTGTTACTTTTCTGGTTTTCTCCATTTTTTCCCTGAATTTTCAGGTTTATCAGCATGGAAGTGTCCATTACATCCCCTTGCTTTTCTTTGCAGAATCTATGATGATCCCCATAACAGGACACTAGCACTCTGAGCCTCCTCTTCACTGGGTAAGTCTCCTCAGATTTTCTGAGACCTTCTTCCCAGAGGGGGATCTGTTCATCTCGAATGCATGTTGGTTTACGTTGTCAATTTCTGCACAACTTCTCCTTTCTTCTTCCTGCCTTCCTCGGGCTTGCTTTCCTCTTCTTCTCCTCACTTCTCTGCTGGACACCTGCTGAGTGCTTTCAGGTGCCTCTCCACTTCTGAAACATCGAAGCTCCCTCTGTGGCTGCTTCAGTCTAAAGCTGCAGCTTTCAGTCACCAGGCAGAGCCTGAGTCACACCCTCAGGTCACCAGCTTGAGCCTGACCCAGCCTCAGGTCACTATCCGAAAACTGAGTCACAGGTCAGATTGCTGTACTGAGCCTGAGTCACAGCATTAGGTCACTGGACTGAGCCTGAGTCACAGTGCCTCCTTCCCTCTCCACTCTCAGCTCCCTCCTGGCCTCATGGCCCATGGAGCTGGTGTGTTCTCTCACCACCCTCTCATGTTCTCTGTCCTTAAACTTCCTCTGTGCATCTCCCACACAGAGCCTAGTCTAAGGACCTGACTACGACCCCAATCACCTCAGTCTTCTACTTGAGGCATTTCACCCACTGGGATCCTGGGGTTTCAGTTTATCCTTTCTGCTGGCCATGCCTCTCTGTTTCTTTTTTTTTTTTCTCCTCTCCTGCCTCTTTTTGGGTTATTATTATGATTCTGGTTTTCCTCTTATTAATCTGAAGTCTTATCTTTCCATGAGTTTCATGGCTACCCTCAAAATTACACCATGAGTCTGTAAGTTACCCGTGTCCAACGATGGTCAACACCATCCCCTTCTGGGTAATATGAGGCCTGAGAACACAGTCCTGTTGACTCCCCTGAATGATCTGCTGTTGCATATTTTCGTTCTAACACCCAGAACCCAACAGGAAGTTGTGCGATGCTGGGAGCTTCTCTTTGCTTTTCATTCCTTTCTGCGTCTGGAACGCAGCAGGGCCGTTTCCCATGCCTGAGCTGCAGAGTCAACATTTCCTCCAGAGCAACTCTCGGTCTGTCTGAAATGTCTTTATTTCGCCCTCATTTAGAGTTACCTTCCCCAGTCGTAGAGTTCCTGGCCGGCAGTTATTTTTCCTTCACGCACCACATGGATGGTCCCACCGTTTTCTGGCTTCCTTCTCAGTTCTAAAGTTAGCTGTCAGCCTGAGACGATCCTTGGAAGGTGATCTGTATTTTGTTTTCTTGGATTGCTTTTAGGATTCTTTGTCTTTGGTGTTTTGCGGTTGCAATCTGTTATGTCCCGGCATGAAAGACACTGGGCCCCTTGAATCTTCTTGATTGCTCTGATCAGCTTCAGAAAATTTTCAGCCATCCTTGCCAGACATCACCCCTGTCTTCTAGCTCTGGGCCTCTGGTGGAGCACACGGGACCACCTCCCAGGGTCCCCAGGTTTCTCGCCCTCTGTTTCCTGTGTGTCTGCCTTCCCGTGCTATACTCTCAGTAATTTCTCTTGACCTATCTTACAGTTTGCTAATTCTCTTCAACTGGTTCTAATCTGCTTTCAAATCAGTCTATTACTTAATTTTTTCCCTAGTTCTGCTTGGTTTTTCCAAACTTGCTGGGTCAGTTTTTGCAGCTTCTCATTCCTTACAGATATCCCTCGCTTATCTTGCTCGTGAAAACACAGAACTGTTCTGTTCAGCGTGGGATGGTCTGTTTACTGGTCTGCTGCCGTCATTTCTGCAAGTTCTTGGAAGCTTTCCACGCACACCATATTATCTCTGATCATATGCTGGTCACCATATTTGAGAAACCGTTCGCAGGAACCATCTGACGTAAAAGATAAAGGTCCCCCAAAGTTCACACCCACCTGGAACCTCAAAGTATGCCTTATTTGGGAAAAGGGTCTTTGTAGATGTAATCAAGGTAAGGATCTTGAGACTAGACTGGATCAGGTCCCACACTGCTGAGGGCCTGCCCCCCGACCAGCCTGCAGCAGCTCTACAGAGACCACCCGCCAGCCCTGGCGGGGCAGGAAAGATCCCAGGACAGACAGAGCAGGGTCTAGGGACGCCTAACCCCCTCTGTGGGCCTGGCTGGAGGTTATCATGCCTGACTGCTTGGGGACTAGTAGGACAGCCCCTCTGAGCACCTAGTCAGTCACACATCCTCACACCTGCCCCCCGAGGACAGCCAGGTAGCAGGATGGGCACTGCTGGATGAGGGTGGGTGCAGGTGTGGCCCACACCGGACATGGGACCGTCACTGTCCCACACTACGAAGCCCCTGGAACGCCTCACTCCATCCTGCAAATAGTTGGGGGGGGGGTGGGGACAGATTCCAGTGGCCATTCCTCCTGCCAACAGGCCCAGCCACCCCAAACCCTGCTCCCCAGGCATGGGGAGCTGAGAACCTGGGCTGGGCAGAAGCAGAAGAGGACAGTGTTCCAGAAGCCACAGTGCCCTGCCAAGGAAACCGCATCCCCACCAGACAGCATTTAATTTCTGTGTGAATCAAATTCAAAACAAATTCCAGTGCTAAGAAACTGACTCTGAGATAATCATCCATCCTCCCGGGCCTACAGCCTCCCGTGGGGGAGGTGGGCGTGAGTGTAGGGTGGGCGCAGGCACCGCCAGAGCCCGGGCTCCACCATCACTGGCGCCCTGCCGCGCCACGGAGGAGGTGAGGCAAAGGGACGGGGATGAGCAGGGCAAGAGGGCAGTCCCCCGTTCACAGGTCACACTGCGGCTGTCACCTCGGACAGCTGCGAGAACTGCCAGGCCCCAACTTCCCTACCTCACAGGGCCCCAACATTGCAGAGCATGAAGAGCTCTTGATCGGCCATCAGCTCCATCACTGGCCGGCTCCTCAAGGCATCGTCTGGCCCGGGCCTGGCCACCCTGGGAGTCAGCTGGCAGACACAGGACTCTGCAAAATCCTCTACACTGGAACTCACAGCACTGCCCACCAGGCCTGGCGTCCACGAGACTAACAGAATTGTGCCCATCCACACTGGCCCCTGAAGCAAGCAGAACCCATGGGAACCCCAGACCCTGAGGGCCACCAGCCAAGTGCCCCCTTTCCAGTGCAGGATGGTGGAGCCAAGATCAGAGAATGGCAGGCCAACGGGCCCCAGGAGTGTGGTGGAAGATGCATGGGACCTCCAGGTTCACTGGCTGCCATTGAGGAGAAGATGGGCAGCAGTGGCTTCACGGAGGAACCAGAGTGGCCAGGCCGTCCCTGTGCCCTAGTCACCACACCCCCAGGCCTCACAGATGGCCACAGACCCACCACAAGGAAGGACAGGCGGGAAACAGGGCAGGTGCTTGGAAAGCCACAGAGCCCCCTCTCATGACTACCAGCGTCATGTCGATGAGCAGTTTCCTTCCTGGAGCTGGCCTGCAGGGTGCCCAGTACTGTGCCTGACACAGATGGGGGACACTGGGATAGCCCCAATCAACAGCCCACCCTGGGGTGGCCTGGGGCAGCCCCTGCTGCTCCCTCTGTCCAGGAGGCAGCCAGCTCTGATGTGCTCTGGTCTGGGAGCCCCTGGCAGTCTCTGCTCTCGGGCCAGACCACTTCCCTGGCCACGTCTACCTCAGGTATCGCTAAGAAAAACAAACACAGCTTGAGGCTTGCCTTTTTCCATTCCCTCGTCCGGCTGCCGGCCTCGAGGTACAGGGCCTGCCAGCTGGGCGGCCGGGTTTCCTCCTGCGGCCAGAGGCACCAGGCCAGCCAGGAACCTCGCTGGGAGGGGCAGGGGAGGTTGGCGGGCCATGCCCGCGGGTCACGGAGCCAGGCAGCCAGCACACCACCCAGGTCGACACTGCCCAGTGTGGGGCTGCCCTCCTCCAGAAGCCCTGGCACAGCCACCTGCCACCCGGCCTAGCCTGCAGATGTCCATTAATGATCAGCCCCTGCAGGAAAACAGGCTGGTCATCACCCAGCCCACGCTACCAAGTCCCACCCCCGATGCCGGCTCAGACCTGCTAGGCGGCACGGCCAGGCACCTGCCCCCACCTCCCCAACCCTTACCCGATGGGGTCCTTGCTCTGCCTCACAGCTGCCCCCAGGAGCTCCAGTGGAGCCCTCTGTCCTCTGCACGGCACCCACAGCAGCAGTGCCCCCCAAAGCACCAGGTCGGCTGCACCTGGCCACGATCTGTGCACTGGAAGGTGGTGTGGCCCAGCCAGCAAGGGTGGGTAGAGCATGGTGGAGGTCAGGGCCAGGGGTGGGCAGGGGGCCAGCCCACCTGGTGAATGGGCACCTCGGACCCCACACCAGGCTCCTGCTGCAAAGTCAGGAAGCAGAGGGGAGACTGGATCCTCCAGAGGCCTCAGGAGTACCAGCCCCAGAGCGGTTTGGGGAAGACCCGACGAGGGACCCTCAGGGGCTCCCCAGAGCTGAGCTACAGGTAAAGAGCGATGCTGCCGGGCTACCCTTGGGCTTCCTGGAAGAGGCAATAGCAGAGTCAGACCCTGGAGGACGGGTAGGCCCATGGGGACAGTGGCCCTGCTACTCACCCACCAGAGGCCAGCTTCCAAGCGGGGGCCTAGCCTCACCCACTTCCCAGACAACTGCGCCTCCTCTAAAACCTCCCACAGCCTGTTGAGCCAGGGTGGGTACCACAAGGGCACTCCCACTGCTGGGACAATACACAAAGGGAGCCAGGTGCCCCCCCAGGCTGGGATTAAGGGGGCTGAGTGCCGGCCCTGCTGACAGGTGTCATTTTTCTGCAGCCAGGAAAGCCAAACCAAGCCCCTTATCAGCTCATCGCTCCTCCCCGAATCCACAGCCTCCCCGCCTCCTCCCCCGGGGAGGAATCGTGTGCATGCATTCTTTTCCAGGAGAAAAAATACCCACACACTTCCATTGTCCCAGCTATCACAAGGCCCCTGAGGCGGGTGGTGGGTGCCACCCTCAGCCCGGGGCCACCCTGGAGCCTGGGCAGGACCGCGCTAGTGCCCTCAGCCCGGAGTCGGGTCCCGGATCACAGTGGCAAGGACCGGGGTGAGATTAGGCCAGCTGTCCTCCCGTCCAGACGGCCGCCGGCTGTGGCAGAACATCTGCTCACACAGCTGAGGAGAGCCAGATGGCGGCGGCTTCCTCCTCACCTCAGGCCCCACCATGAGGCCTCCGGCCTCCACCGCCTGTGCCCATGAGGTTCCCAGCCCAGAGGCCCAGTCCTGGCCTGATGCTGCCACCTGCCCCTACCTGGTCTCTGTATTGGATGGCAGGGAGGGGCAGGGCAAGGACCCTCCCCAGGAGTCTGTGGAAGGGGATGTGGCACAGGCAACTGCTAACAGGTTGGGGGTCCAAAGCACCAAAGAAAAGACTAGCCAGGAGAGGGGTGGGAGGCAGGAGGGCCTCTGGAGACTAGAGATGCAAGGGACAGCCAGCTCTTTCAAGGGATCTCCTCTGCCTCCCCCGCCTTCTCTTTCCACCTGCCTCCCCACGTCTGCCCCAGACTCATGCACCGGGCAACTGGGACACCTCGGTCCCTCTGTTGGCCACAGAGGTCCTGGACCATGAGTCCAGGAAGAATCACCCCTCCTTTGCAGACAGGAAGCCCAGGCCCCACCACATACCACCCCTCTATCCTCTCCTGTCCCTGGAGCTTCCTCCGCCATCCCCAGGCACCTTCTCCTCAGCCTACTGGCCATGCTCTGTGTCCCTTGTCACCTGCTACTTTGAGGTCTCACACACAGGGCCAGTACCAAGGGGCCTCAGCAACCTCCCTGCCAGCCCCTCGGCTGCCCTGGACACTGTGGAAAAGGCCCCGTTGCCTGGGCTCTCCCTCCCCGCCAGCTCCCCGTGCAAGCGCACCCTTTCCTGATCCTCTGAAGTACACTCTTGTTCCCCACAGCCTCTCCCCCAAATGCCGAACGCCAGATCCGAGGGCTTGCAGGACTGCTTCAGGCATGCCTGTCCTGAGGCGGGTCTCCGCGGGCAGCCCCTGCCAGGACTGTCGCCCAAACCCATCTGACTCCCCAAACTCCTGCCTGCCTAGCTCAGCACCACCAGCCCTGGCCGGACAATCACCTGGGACACCTCCCACTGTCATCCCCTCTCTAGCCCAGGCGGACTCTGAGTCACCCCAGACTCACTGTGAAAGGCTGACCTCTCCTAGAGGGCCACACAGGACCTCTAGCTAGGCCACAGGCTCAGTATTCAGAGAAGCAGAGGGGGTGCCACCCTGCCCTCCCTGACCCCACACCCCATCCCTACCCCATGACAGCAGCCCCTCAAGGGCAGCACCTGAGTTCAGTGCCAGGGCCCCCAGGCAGCCCCACTCCCCAGACCAGGCTCCAGCAAATGGACAGCCACCTGCACCCTGGCCCCCACGCAGGCCACGGGGGGTCGAGCAGGAGGAAGATCTGCTGGGAAGACCCTTGGGTGCAGCCCCTGCATACAAGGGCGAGAGATAGCATGCCGACTCACAGGTCGAGAAAATAGGTCCTCTCCTCAGTCCAAGAACAGAGCCAGAACATTTGAAGCGCCCTTACAACTCAAGAAAAAGACAAACAACTGAGCCAAAACTTGGGCACAGGAACTGAACAGATATTTCCCCAAAAGAAAACATTACAAATAGTTAATATGTATGTGAAAAGGTGCTCAGTATCACCAGTGATCAGGGAAATGCAAATTAAAACTACAATGAGACACCACCTCACATCTACTAGGGTGGCTAGAATTTAAAAAAAAAAAAAAAGATTTTTCTTAAACCAGAGAATTAACAAGCATTGGTGAGGATGTGGAGAAATTGGAACCCTCACACATTATTGGTGGGAATGTAAAATGATGCTGTGGAAAACAGTTTGATGGCTCCTCAAAATGTTAAACACAGCATTACTATATGATCCAACAATTCCACTTCTACGAATATATACCCAGAAAAACTGAAGATATACATCCACAAGAAAAACCCAAAACAAAAAAACTAAAAACTTGTACACCGATGTTCACAGGAGCGTTATTCACAACAGCCAAAAGGTGAAAACAACCCAAGTGTCTATCAACAGATAAATGGATGACAGAAATGGCCATGTGTCCATCCAGGCAAACATTATTTAGTCACAAAAACAAATGAGGCAATGAGTCATGCTGCAAAGGCGGATGAATCTTGAAAACAGTATGCTCAGTGAAAAAAGCCAGACGCAAAAGGCCACATAGTGTATGATTCTATTCATATGAAATGTCCAGAACAGACAAATCCACGGAAACAGACAGTGGATTAGTGGTTGCCAGGGGCTGAGGGAGGAGGGGATGGAATATGAGGTTTCTGGGGTGATGAAAATGTCCTGGAATTAGATAGCGGTACTGGCTGCAGTTTTGTGGATGTACTAAAAACCACTGAACTGTATTCTTCAACTAAGTGAATTTACAGGATATGAGTTACATCTCAATTAAAAAAAAAAAAATGAACTTCAGCTCTAACGGCCACTTGGTACCCCATTCACAGTGGTCCAGAGCACCTCAGCCGCCTTTCAGACTGGCTCCCAGAACTCCTCATGGGGCTGGGGAAACCCTCAGGTGCCACACCTGCTGCTGCCTCCTCCACAGAGGCCTCCAGGCCGCCTGCACCAGAGAGGTGGGACCAGCCCACAGACCTTACAACAGGGCCCAGCTCCCCCAAGCCAGCCTGCAAATGTTTCCTGTGCAGCGTGGAGCGCCGCAGCCAACACCATGAAAGAGCCTTAGGGCTCACCATGCCTTTTCTTACTTCTTTTAAAGATTAATCACATTGGAAGCCTCAGGCTGCCACTCGCCCGGGCAGCCCCTGGATGTCTGTCTAGCGGCCTCCCCAGGGGCCTCTGCTAGGGGCTGGCTCAGCACACACATGGGATCTCTAAGAAAAAGGCAGTGAGGTGCCAGGGAACCCAGGCCCCAGTCTGCCAGGCACAGATTCCCCCCAAATCCCCAGCCCCAGCCCCTGGCTCCATGCTCAGAGCAGCACAGGGGTGACTTGCCCCAGGCTCTCTGGCATCCCTTACTGAGCAGGTTTCAGCAAAGATCACCCTTTAGCTCCATCTTCTCACCTGATGATAACACAGAGAGAGAGAGAGAGAGAGAGGAGCAGCGTACGGGTGAGCCCACCCAGGTCCACAGCGTGTTGGCAGCAGGGAGGGGTGTCTAAGTTTGTGTCTCAAACTTGCCACAAGACCTTGGGACAGCCTCTTCCTGCTCAGAGCCAGGCTCTACTTCCTTCCAAGAGGGCATGAGGCCAAGCTGTCTAGGCCCCCAGAGCACAGACATCTCTGTAGCCCCAGGAGAACCAGATGGAAACACCACCTGCTAATAACACCAAGAAGCAGGGTTAGGCCAGGGAGGAAGACGGGAGGGCCCCTTCTCCATGGCAGGCAGGCAGGTGACCTGGAGGGCCCTGCCTGGTGGCCAGAGGCTGCGAGGAGGGCAGCAGGCACAGGACGGGTTGGGTTGCAGCCTGGGGAGGAGAGTGGGGGAGGCGGGGCAGAGAAGGCTCCCATCGCCCACGTGATCCTCCCCCAGGCCAGCCTCTCTGGGTTCTGGGCTGTAACTGGAGCTGCCCTGCCTGTGAGCCTCTGTGCCAGGCAGAGCTTTCAGAGTGGGGGAAGGGGAGAGGAGGGCCTGAATCTCGGCTCCTTCCCCCTGTTCCCTCTGTACTCTGGGTGGAGAGGGAAGCCCCAGCATAAGGCACAGAGAGGCCCCCTGGCTCTGGCCCAGCCTGGCCCAGCCCTGCCCGGCCCTGCCTGCTTTAGGCCACCTCCTCCTCCCCCACTCCTCTGGCTCCTGCCCCTTTACTGGGCCAGGAGAAAGGGCCCCAGACCCAGACCAGCTGGCCAAAGCCTGGGCCCCCACACACAGACCAGCAAAGAGCGTATCTTCCCCCCCTACTCCTTCCAGACCAGGCCCCACCTTGGGAGACAGTTGAGTCCCTGGGGTGATCCTGAGCAGCACGCTAGGCGTGGACTGCTCCAGCAACAAGTCCCTTCCCTCCTCTGCCTGGTCAGCTGGCACAGAGCCTGGCCCCCTCCAGGACCCCGGTCCACCAAGCTGAGCCCTGTCTCTCTCTCATGGGCGGGGGAGGGTACACGCAGCAGAGCCAGCTGTCCCCAGGACAGGACTTGGGAAACCTCACTTGATGGGGCCTTTGGAGCCAAAGAGCAGGGCTGAAAGGGCTGGCTGGAGAAGACACGGGGGTGCCAAGCCCTCTCTGCTTGCCACACACCCACTGGAATTTATTCCCCTCAAGGGAGCTAAACAGCAGAGCTCAATGACTTCCTGGGAGGTGCGAAGTGCAGAGAGCATGGCAGGAGAGAGGGATGCTGCAGGGCTGGCGGTGGGAGCTGGGACCCGACCTCCACCCTGTGGACCTGATATTCCCAGGGAGAAGAGGCCGGCAGCAGGGAGACTCCAGGCAGAGCACAGTGCACACAAGCTCAGGGTGTGTCTGAAACCTGGTGAGCAGACCCATGGCTGGGCCCGGACAGCGAGAAGGCACAGCTGGCTGACAGGCCATCGTGACTCACCGTGGACCTGCAGCCAGACAGCCATCCTCTGACCCTCCCTCTGCCCGAGAGGGTGAGGCAAAGGCTGCACAGATGGCATGCAGGGGCGTGCCAGCCTCTGCACAGCCTGGGCCCCAAGCAGGCCAAACCCACAGCCCCAGCCTTGGCTGCGGGGTGGGGTCTCTAGGGGAAGGAGACAGGGAGCTGACCCTGGAAGACAACCCAGGAGAAAGGAACAGGAGAAGGGGGGAGTGGAGAAAAACACAAAGGGAAAGTTTCCCATGAAAATATTTTATTTTCTTTGAGAACAGGATACACCTGCAGGGCTCCTCGCCCAGTCGGCCTCTCCCTGCCCTGGCAGTGCCACATTTCTGGACCAACGGGGCCCTCTGCCGGCCAGGCCGCTGCGCGCCGGCACCCGGGCCAGGGGAGAGGGAACAGGTGACGACGGGTGGAGGGCGGCAGCCCGGGAGCGGCTGCAGGGCACCCAGGACAGGGGCTGGGCACGACTTGAAAGTGGCCTCGGTTCCAGGAGTGGAGGGCTGAAAGGCGGGGAGTCTGAGGAGAGCCGGAGGGCTGCCCGCACGGTGCCACCCAGTCCTCAGGGTGCCCATCTGCAGAGCGCAGCGAGGGTCCCCAAAGCTCGCCCGGCTGGGCATCCCAGAACTGAGAGCAAGGAACGAGGAATGGCAAGAAGGAACATCGGAGAGACGCGGCCAAATCGCGCAAACTACGCTGCGGAGAAGTGCGCGGGGCAGCGACCCCGAAGACGGCGGGAGGCAGCATGCACGACCTGGCCGGGCCCTGCGCACCGGACGGGGTCCCACCGAAGCGCTCTTGCGGGCCGGGGCTCGAACGAGCGTCAGAAGCAAAACGCAAAAAAATAAATAAATAAAATAAAATAAAATAAAATAAAATAAAATAAAATAAAATTCCTCCAGCTTGGAGGTTTTCTCCCCTTTGGGGCTCAGTGCAAGGAACATCTGGATTTTGTACGTATTTTTTTGTTGTTGTTAAATTAACTTCTCAAGGAGAGAAAGGAGGGGGAAATTGCAAGGGGGGTGGGTGTACAGGGGCCAAGGAGGCTCCAGACGTTTGGCAAGAAATCGGCGGCCTAAGGGAGCCGGGACTAGAGCTTGGTCCCGGAGCCCCAGGGAGCCCCGCACACGGCCGCGCCCGCAGCCGCAGCGAGTACGGCTCCGGGGTCACGGAGGACCGCGGCCTCAAGCCAGCCCGTCGGGTACGCCGGCGCCTCTCCGCGCGGCGCGCCACGGGGACACCGACTTGCGGATCCAGCGACGCGCACGCCGCAAACAAACAGCTCCAGGCAACCCGGCGGCCCCCACTAGCCCGGGCACCACTCCCCGTGCACCTGGGTCGCCCCCGCCCTCGCGCCCGCGCCGGCCTCGGGCCCGGCCCGCCCGCCCCGCCCGCCGGGCCGCCGAGGCACCTACCCGAAGTAGGCGGCCGAGGGGCGCAGCGCGGCGAGCAGCAGCGTCAGCGCGAAGGCCGCGGCCAGCCAGCGCGCCAGCAGGGGCCCATCCAGCATCTTGCCGCGCCGCGGCGGCTGACCATCGCGCTCCCAGCCCCGCGCAGGGCGCCCCGCGGCCGCCGCCCTCTTATAGCGCCCGGAGGGCCAGGCCGGGGGCGGGGCGCCGGCCAGCTGGCCCGGCCCCGCCCGCGCCCGGGGAGGGGTCACGCCGGCGCCGGGGGCGGGCCGAAACCCGAGCCAACTCGCCGCCCTGCCTCGTCGCAGCCCGGCCACTCGGGTTCGGGCGCGCCCCGCGCGTGGGGAGGGAGGCACGCGAGGGCGGGTGGGGACCCAGGCGGCCGGAAGAGGAGGGAGGGGCGGGGGCGCGTTGGGGGCCGGGGGAACGGAACGAGCCCCTGGGCGGCTGTAGGGGCGGAGACGAGGCGGAGCGTTGACGGCCTGGGGCAAGACGGCGGGGGCGGGCGTTGGGCGACAGGCGGGGTGGGAGCAAGAGGGTGGGAGCGTTAGGGGATCTGGGGGTGGGGGACTCGGAGCGGCCAAGGGGGCGGGGTGTGGCCTGGGGCGGGGCCAGGGCGGAGCTCTTGGCCCCGACGCCAGGAGGTGGTGCCGCAGGGGACTCCGGTGTCAGCCGAAGAGCCGGAGAGCGCGCGTCAGCTCGGCTCCCCGGAGAAGTCTGCGTGCAAAGGGAGACAGGCCAGCAGGTGATGCCCCGACGTTTGCGAAGCCTGGCCGTTCAGGAAGTGAGGCCAGAGACTCTGGTCTGCTGGCCTGGGAATGAGGCGACCTAGTCAGGGATGGCGCGGGCCGAGACGCTGAACCTTTTGGAACTTGTGTCTCCCTATCCTTAAATCGAGGGAGTTGAGCTAGAGGCTGAATCCCTGCCAGCACTGGTCCTGGGGCGACCTCCTCCTCAGAACCTCTGTACTGTGAGAACTGGATGAAGCGACCATGGGGCGTCTAGAGGCAAGAGGAGCTGCCAGGAACAAGGAGAGAGAACGCAGAGCCACTGCTGAAGCAAGGCAGTGTCAGAGAACCCAAAACCCAGGACAGAACAGATAACACAAATTACCAGGCACAAGATAGGGTTAAGGAGAACCCTTAGGAGCCGCCTGGGCCAGGGTTTCTCCATGTCAGCCGCTACAAAGCAGGGAGGAGAGCACTGCTGTGGGATCTGGGCAGCGGGGTAGGTGTCCACAAAATGCCAGCCTTCAGATGACACTAGAGGCCCCGTGGGCCCGTTGGGCCAGTGCTGCGAGGAGCCTCAAGTCCTGGGCCTGCAGGGAAGAGCCCAACTCCTTATCAGACATGTGAGCTCAGAGTTGCTGCGTCTGGGCACAGTGACCCAAGGTCTGGGATCTGAGCACCACCAAAGTTGGGCTGGTGGGCTCTGAGGATCTGCCACTTGGTGACCTGTCTCAGGATAGGCTCAGAGGCAAAACAAGAGGGTAGGAAATATACCCTGACAATGGCTGTGGAGCCACTGGGCATCCCACCTCTCTTAGAAGGCCACACAGGTGAGCATACTCTATCCTGCCTGGGTGCCTTCTGCTGTGTGGCTTGTTGACAAGAGGGCGGGGAGGAGATGGGGCCTGAGCAAATCACTTCCTCTCTAGGCCTCGGTTTCCCCATCTGAGACCCATCCAACTCCAGGGAGCTGTGTCTTTTTCTAAGTTGTGATGTCATGCTGTGGAAGTCTCTGCCCGTGGTTCTGCCTCTGTGCAGATGTGACCAGCCTCACGTCATTTCCCACTCCAGGGACGACTCCTGTGGGAGGGGGCCCTCTGATGCCCTCATCTGCCCACATCACATTCAGCCACCTTACCAGTAGGGCTGGCACAGCAAAGAGAACACAGACTGAAGCAGCCCCAGCCCACCCAGGCTGCAGGGCCTTGGGGACGCTGTGCCATCCCCAACTCCAAGGGCCTCAGCGCAGCCCACAGGGCCTCCACCTGAAGGCCTGGCTCCCACACCCGGGAAGTGTGAGGCATGGGGTGAGGGGGGCACAGAGCGATGACATGTTTAAAGGCACAGAGACTGTGTCCAAGAAAAATGAAGTGTGAGGTTGTAAATGTGTGTCTGGAAGGCGCTGCCAGCCTTATAGAGCTCCCTTCCATGGAGAGTGAAGGGTTCTCATCCGGCCACCCAGCAAGTCCTAAGGAGGAAGATGGCCAGCTGAGGTCCCAGCCTGCGACTGGCACAGCCACCGCTGGCACAAAGGGGGCTGTAAGGATGGCTGTAAGGAGCGCCATCCATGGACTTGGGAAGGAGGAGAGGGTTGGAGTTCTGCTCTCATGGGGGCTGTCAGCTCATGGCAGCTTGGGGGCATGCTAGCCCCTGTTTTCCAGTGCTGAGCCTCCCCCAGGTATCAGCAGGGGAGAGGTTCTGAGAGACTCCTTCAGTCCAGGGAGTGGAGAACCAAGGCCTACAAGAGGACCAGGGTTTGCTGGGCCATGCAGCATGGCAAGTGGTGACAGGAGCGGGGAGGGGGTGGGGGTGGGGCAGAGGATACACCTGAGGGTCTGGGAGGGGCTGCCCCACCCACTGCACCCGGGGCGATGGCAGCAGCTGAGGTGGTGCCACCAGCGACCCGCACCCCACCTGGACCTGGGGAGACAGGCTCCCTCTCACAGGAGTCTCCCAGACCTCAGACCTCCCCATCAGACCTGACTGCCTTGCCCCGCCCCTGCCTGCCTTCCCACCTCCCCCACAGGCATTGGTGGGCCTCCCTAAACTGCAGGAGAAAGCCACAGTAGCTCTCCTGCTTACAGGTTTCCAGGTGCCCGTGCAGTCAGATCTCTTCAGAGGGGGGCCAGGTACATTCCACCTCTGTGCCCACAACTCCTGCCTCCCCCACACCCAGCCCCAGCCTACGTTTGCAGATCCTGGTTCCCTGCAACACTTCCCCTGGCCATCCCACACCGGCCTGGCCTCTCTTCCGTCCAGGGTGGAGAAGGAAGGTAAATTAATGTGGAACAGCCAATGACAGACCAGCACCTGGCTTGGTTGACTGTGGGTGGTAAACCAAGGCCCAGGGAACTCGCAGATCAGCCCACCAAAGGACGCAAAGCAAGCAAGAGGGTCAGACACCTGACCCCAGCCTCATTTTACCAGCTAAGCCACCGCGCAGATAATCTTGTTGGCCTCAGCACAGCATGAGGTGGGGGTGTTTTCTAAGGGGGTCAGACCTTTGGCTCCCAGCATAGCACCTTCTGGCCAACGGCAAAGTGGCCCTGTGTTTCTGTTAGAGAAGCCTGGGCCTGGGGCTTCCTTAGTCCCCCGGCCACAGCCACCTGAGCCTGCCTGACACAGGCAAACCTTCTGGGAAAGGACATCCAGAGTACAAGGCAGGACAAGCTGTCACTGGTGCAGGGGCTGCAGCCACCCTGTGCAGCACAAAGGCGAGCAAGGAGCGGTCCAGGCCGGGCTGTGTTGTCTCTACCCTGCACGTGTTCCTAACCAGAGCTGTGGCAGTGTTTTCGAGGGGACTGATGGGCACATCCCCAAGAGGACCACATCAGTACCAGAGAGGGGCATATGCTCCAAAACAAAGCCTGCCCCAAGAGGGGTAAAATAGAGGCGGGAGGCTGTGAAGGGTCACTACCTCATTTGCAAAACTCCTGCTTCATGGAGACCCTGGCCCTGTGATGTGCCAGAAGCACGCACAGCAGTGAGTCCCTGAGCACGCTGCCACCCAGCTATGCAGAAGGGGCTGCCCAGGTCTCAGCAGAACAGCAAACTCCTGCAAAGCTAGGGGTGCCTACCATGACCCCAGGCTGGGTGAGGGCAGCCCACTTCCCTGGGTCAGGCCCACCCACATCTTCAAGGCCTAGTTTGGATACAGCAGTGAAGCCTCGATTGTCAAATCCAGTGATCTCCTCAGTCCTTTCCTCCTAGGGCCAGAGACAAAGAGAGAGACAGAGACAAAGAGATGGAGGGGATGGAGGACAGGAGGAAGCCCACCTTCCCAGCTGACACCACCTAACTCCCCACCTGCTTTTCAGGCCTCAGTTTCCCAGCCAACAGCATGATGAGGATGAGGTATAGGGAGGATCCAGGAGGGCCAGGCTGGGGAGGTTGCAGGCCCAGATGCTGCCCAGAATGGGGAGTGGTTCTCTCAGGTGGTCTGGAAGGAGTGGGTGAGCAGACGCTTATCAGAAAACATTGCCTAATTGGGGCCTAATTGGGAAGGTTTATGGGGCCAGGCAGGGGGCGTCCCTGGGGGAGACAGCAAAAGCCACTTATGAGTCATCTGAAACTGAGCCGGACAAAGAGCTCAAGGAGAAATGATCCCACCCAGCCTGCCAGCCATGGGTAGAATGAGCTCATGGGCTGTGGGGCATACATGCGTACATATGTGTGCGTGCGTGAGTGCGTGCGCGCGCGTGTGTGTGTGTGTGTGTGTGTGTGTTTGTGAAAGAGAGACAGAGAAAGAGAGAGAGAGAGGGAGAAAGAAGGAAGAGAAGCTGGTACTTACACAGCTGGGACTCAGAAGCTGAGCCCAGCAGAGCCTCCTCCGCTGCCCCAACACTGCATGGCCAGACTGCCCCCTGCGGGTCAGCAATGGAAAGGCCCAGTATCTCAACCAACATCCTGGTCCAGCAATCTAGTCAGCATCCTGGCCGGCATCCAGTTCAGCAACCTTATCCAGCATCTAGTTCAGTATCCTGGTCGAGCATCCTGGCAAGGATCCAGTTCAGCATCCTGGTTAGCATCCAAGCCAGCATCCCACTGGTCCAGTGTCCTGGCCAACGTTCAGTTCACCATCCAGCTCAGCACCTTGGTCTAGCATCCCAGCTAGTATCCAATTCAGCATCCAGTTCAGCATCTCAGCCCACATCTAGCTTAGCATCCTTGTCCAGCATCCTAGCCAGCATCCAGTTCAGCATCCCAACCAGCATCCTGACCAGCATGAACATACCCTCTCTGCAGAGCCCAGCACAGGAACCTTCCATGTCCTTTGGAAAGATGTCGAATGGACATGGAGCTTATCCTTCACAGTGGGACACCATCTGTTCACACCATCTCATCCTCTGTGAGATGTGTGTTGGAGACTTGGATGCATAATAAACATTTTAACATATTTCAAAATATTTAGAACTTGTTATTTTGAAAGAACTGTAGATTCATATGCAATTGAATGGTAGCATCTCCCAATGGTAGCATCTTGCAAAACTATAGGACGATATGACAGCCAGGAAACTGACATTGACACGATCCATTGACCTTGCTACATGCACTCATCTGTGTGCATGTGTATTCAGTTCTACGCACTTTTATCACACATGGAGATTCATTTGCCCACCACAGTCATACCGAACGTCTCCATCACCACAGGATACCTCATGCTGCTCTTTTATAGCCACACCCCCCAGCACTTGCTAATCTGCTCTCCATCTATCATTCTGTCAGTTCAGGAATGCTATAATATACATGGAATCATACAGTATGCAACCTTTGGGGATTGCCTTTAATTTAAGCTTAATTCCCTCGAAATTCTTCCAGATTGCCAAGTGTATCAATAGTCCCTTCCTTTTGAGTTCTTCATAGGATTCTACTGTATGGGTATAGCATGAACCCACTGAAGGACATCCAGGTGGTGTCCAATTTCTGGCTATTATGAATAAGACTGCAGTTAACATCTGTGTACACATTTTATGTGCATATACATTTTATTTGCCTAGGAGAGCAAGAGCTGGGTCATATGGTAATTGCCAAACTGTTTTCCAGAGTGGCTGCACTATTTTGCATTCCCACCAGCAACTACAAGAGATTCAGTTTCTCCACATCCTCACCAGTATTTGAGGCTGTCTCTCTCTCTCTTTTTTTTTTTTTTTATAATTTCAGTCGTTCTTATAGGCATGCAGTGGTATCTCACTGTGGTTTTAATTTGCATCTCCCTAATGGCTAATGATGGATTAGTTAATCCGTTAACATTAACGGATTTTATTTCCTTTTGTATCTCCTCTTTGGTGCAATGTCTGTTCGTCCTTGGCCCACTTTCTAATTGGATTTTTGTTGCTGTTGTTAATTTTGTTTGTTTGTTTGTTTAAGCTGGGGACGGAGGTAATTAGATTTATTTATTTGTTCTTAGAGACGGTACTGGGGACTGAACCCAGGACCTCCTGCATGCTGAGCCTGGGCTGTACCACTTGAGCTACACCCTCCCCCAACTGGATTTTTTTAAATGTTGAGTTTTGAAAGTTCTTTTCATATTGTAGGTGTGAGTCTTTTGTGAGATGCTGGTTTGAAAATATTTTCCTCCAGTCTGTAGCTTGTCTCTTTTTTTTTTTTTTTGAAAGTATTATTATTATTTTATAAACATGCGTTTTTCAAATTTTTAGTTTTTAATTAAAGCAGAAATAATCTATGACCTATTTTGAGAAAGGGATTTCTTTAAAAATTTTTTTTATTGCAGTATAGTTGATTTACACTGTTAGTTTCAGGTGTACAGCAAAGTGATTCAGTTTTACATAAACATATTTTTTTCAGATTCTTTTCCATTATAGTTTATTATAAGAAATTGAATACAGTTCCCTGTGCTGCATAGTAGGTCTTTGTTGTTTATCTGTTCTGTACAAAATTATATGTATCTGTTAATCCCAAACCCTTAATTTATCCCTCCGTCCTTTTCCCCTTTGAGGATTTCATTTCTATAATTTACTCCAAACCATTTTTCTGAATTGTCTCTTTTCCTCCCTTGGTTTATCTACTGCTAGCAGGGACAGTGCCACTCCAGGAGCACTCCTGCATCCATGGGCATTGACCAATGCTCACTGCAGGGCCAGTAGAGAAAAGGGGCAGATACTCAGACTGAGACAGCATTCCCACTGGAGCACAGGATGGGACTCAGTGGAAAGGGAGCTATTTGCATTGGGAGCCATGCTGGAGTGTGCCAGGTGCGGGGCCAGTGTCCTGTTTCATGGCTGGGACTCCCACCCAGGCTGCAGTCTCCCTTTTGGGTCAGGGGACATGTATCCTGCATCCAGGCTCTTCCTGGCCCCTTGATTCCACTTGTTTCCATCCCGTCCTGGGGAACAATCTCATTCTTCCGTCCAGGCCTGGGTGAAGTTCTGACCCCAACACCGTCGTATTCAGTCATGCGCCCAGATGAGTGTGCCTTGGAAAGGTGCTCCTGCTCCGTGGGACTCACTGGCCTCCCGAGAGGAGGATATGGATGAGCAGGCCACGCTGAGCCCTCCCCTGAAGGTCAGCATGTTCCCCAGGGGCTGGCCCCCAAATTAGGAGCTCACCCCCAACATTTGCAGGCTCCTCCGAGGCCAGGGAGGAATGGCTGTCAGGCTCCGTGGCAGGGCCCAGACTGCCAGCTGCTCCTTCATCTCCTAGAGCCCTGACTACCAAATCGTACCACTCACCGGGCTTGCCCTGCATGTCCCATGGCTTCTTCCTGTGGATTCAGGCGGCCTGGAACTCTCCAGGAACATTCTGTGTGAGGTTTGGAAAGAGTAAATGGAAAGAGCCAAACGCTATTGTGCCCAAGGGGCAGGTGCCAGGCCTGGGAGGCCCCTGTGGTCAGTGAGGCCTCCTAACTCATGCTGGGCCTCCTGGGTTGTACTGCCGTACAAAGGGAAATATGACCTCCTGCTAGGCCTCCTCCCTCCGTCCCATTCCCTCCTGCCTACGGGACTTCCAAATGAACAGCTACACAGAGACTGCAACCAGCCCCAAGACTGCGTGAAGTCAAATCTTTGTCATGAATATGTGTGCATCTCTGAACAGTTTAGGTCTCCGCTCAAACCCGGCAGTTTGATGGCAAAGACTTCCCGAGATGCAAGTTAGTTTTGTGGCTGGTAAATGTGCTGTTTTAGTGCCAGTGACGGAGGCTGCTGGTGTCATCGTAGGGCCGCCGGGATACAACAGTCGTCCTCGGGGGCACAGGCCCAGAAGCTGGGCCCACCCTGTCTGTGTTCCTCCCAACGGCCAGGTCCAGCCCTAAGCCCAGTGTGAGGAGAGAAGGAAGCCTAAAGGTCCAGCAGGGTTGAAAACTGATTTAGCAAGAGTTAACGGACTATTTGAAGAAGAAGAAGAAAGTCATACCCTAGCTTTGCCATAAACAATTTTCAGAAAGATCAAAGAGACTTTAAAATAATAAAAATAAAATATGAAACATCTTTCCATTGAAGGATGAGAATGCCTTTTGTAAGCATAAGTAGAAAACACTGGTAAAGTGATGCACATTTTTGGTAGGCCATCTGGCAACATACCTGAAAAGTTGTCACTTTGTCAAAACTTTGCCCGAGACTTTCATGCTAGAAAAGTAACAGAGATGCACAAGTGAGGCTGACGTGAGGCTCATCCCAGGCAGCCGAGCTCCCCGCTGTGGTTTTCCTGTCTGATGAAAGCGAGCTGAGTGTGGATGTCAGCGGGGTGGTCAGAGTGAGTGAGAGCCAGGGATGGGTTGGGGTGAGTCAGAACGATACCAGGGGAGCAGATCTTGCAGAGTCTTGTATCGAGCAAGCAGTTACACAGTTCTGGAGCCCAAGGCAGGGTCCCTCAGGCTGCTGTACTAAGATCACACTAGTGGGCAAACACAGAAGCAGGAACCAGGTGAGAGAAACACGTGCTTGGACAGGAGAGCTGGTAGTGGTGGGGCAGGCCCTGGCCATCCCTGCAGGGAGAGTTGACAGGCTTCCCAACACTTCTGTAGGTGTGTGAGGCCGAGAAGAGGCAGACGGCTCTAAAGCTGGGCTGCTGCCAGCTCAGATGGGAAGACTAAGGCACCAACAGATTCAGAGACAGAGTAAGCATGGAGTGTCACAGTAAGCATGCAGTTAATAGAATACTATTCAGCCATAAAAAATGACAACATAATGCCATTTGCGGCAACATGGATGTCCCAGGAGAATGTCATTCCCAGTGAAGTAAGCCAGAAAGAGAAAGAAAAATACCATATGAGATCGCTCATATGTGGAATACTGAAAAAAAGAAGACAAATGAACTTAAATATAAAACAGAAACAGGCTCACAGACATAGAATACAAACTTGTGGTTGCCAGGGGGGAGGCAGGTCAGGAGTGACAGACTGGGAGTTCGAGATTTATGGATTCTGACAGGTATATATAGACTAGATAAACAAGTTTATACTGTATAGCACAGGGAAATATATTCAATATCTTGTAGTAGCTCATGGTGAAAAAATATGAAAATGAATATATATGTATATTCATGTATGACTGAAAATTGTGCTGTACACCAGAAATTGACACAACATTGTAAACTGACTATAACCCAATAATAATAATAAAAAAAAAAGCATGGAGTTGATCATTGACATCAAGGTTGGAGTTGAGAGAAGACGGTCATCAGAGTGTCAAAGGGAACAGATGTGAGATGCCTGCTACATTGGCAAAGCAGAACCAACTGCTGCAGCCCCCAGCTTACCAAGTCAGCCCTGGATTCCAGGGAGCACGGACACCTGCAAGAAAACAGTCAACAGTGAATCCCACAGCAGCTGCAAAACCCCCACCAGTAGCCTGGATGCCTGAAAGCAGCTTTGGACTGGCACTTTGGGTGGAGCAAATCCAATGTGGCAACGAAAGGCCACTGTGAGCATAAGGACCTGCTGTGAGATGCCTTGTCCCCAAATTCAGAGGCAATGGGGACTTTGCTGTCTGGAGTCATGCAGCCCATTCTTGCCAGAGAGATAGGAGCCCTGTGAATCACTCTGACATGGACAAGCAGCATTGGTTTTCAAACCTGGGGTGGCAGGCAGGGTTCTAGGGTGCCCCCTGAGATCCCCACCCACAGGTGTGCACACCTTGCATAAGCGCCAACCCTTGAGTGGAGCAAACTCACAATTATGACCAGGTCAGACTTTGAAAAGACCGAGTATCTGGGTGGGCCTGATCTAATCAGGTGAACCTGTAGATGGGACTGGTACTCCCTGAGGTCACAGAGATTGGAGCTGTGAGGGGGCCCAGGGAGGGCCAGGACATGAGAGCTGTCCTTGGCTGCTGAGAGCACAAGCCCTGCAGGGGGAAGACATAAAGCCAGATTACAACCCTAGACAAGGAGAGGCAGCTTCTCCCAGCCCTATGTTTCCCTGAATGTCAGGTGCCTTCCACACCACCAGAGCATGGGATGACAGCGAGTAAAAATGCTTCACAGGGGCTTTTTGGGGCCTGGACCCTTTGTTCTGGGGCTCATCCTATGCCATCTTCTTAAAATCATGGATTGACCCAGGCCAGGGCTGCACCTGACCCTTCTGAACTCACACTACTTGACAGAAACCCCACAGAGGACAAAGAACTGAAAATGCCAGCTATCTTAGAATAAAGGCCACTGGGCACCAGCAGAAGTAGCCGTGATGCCTTTACTCAAGGAAATGACACAAAACATGAACAAGAAATCAGTTCCAAGAGAACCAAGTGAGACAAGAAGACCTGAGAGGTGGAGAGAAGGCAGCCTACCTGGGACCTTAGAATCGGAGGAAAGATGCAGCAAAGAGTGTCCTGGTTTTCTTTCCACCTCAGGGTCACTAGATCCCAGCCCAGGTGCTGGAGTAGCCAGAAACCCAGAGACAGCAAGGAGTGCAAACCAAAGAAACCCCAAGAAAATCTGCTTATCTCTAGCCAGCAGACCAAGAAAAGACACAAGAAGAGATTTTAGACGGTAATTGCCCAATCCCAGCCAGACATTGTGGGAGAAAACATGCCTGCCACACTCCTGCCACCAGGTGTGGGCGCCCTGACCTCCTCCTCATGCTTAGTGACCCTTTCCCACCAGGATGGTGTGAGAGAGGGCCCCTGATGGAAGCCAGACGAACACCACCTTCCAAGGGTTGACAGCCCCCATCTAACCCCTGCAAAGTGATGGAAATCTGATGAGGAGCCACATCCTTCCTGCTGGCAGTAAAGAAGCCGTGTCTCTCCTCCGCTAATCAGTGTCAGAGGAGGCCCACTAAAACAGACTTAAATGTAATACCCTCCTAGTAATGTTACTCATGGTAACAAAGGCCAGTAAAACCTCATCCTGAATGACACAGACAATCAACAGATACTGATACCAAGATGACACTTCCGTTGAACTTTTGACAAAGAATTTAAAGAAATCACCAGGAAAATGCTTCAACAAGCAATTACAAATACTTGAAATAAATGAAAAACATAGAAATTCTCAACGAAGAAATGGAATATGTGAAAAATAGCCAAGTGGAAATTTTAGAAATTAAAATGCAATTAAACAAACACTCAATGGATGGGCTCAACAACAATTCTAAGAGAAAAGAATCAGTGAAGTTGAAGATAGGCTATTAGAAACAATGCAATCTGTGAAACAGAAAGGAAATAGACCAGGGAATAAAAGGTCAGACCTGTGGGTCTATAACAAAAGATCTGTTTGTGTTACTGGGTTCCTGGAAGGAGAGAAGAAAGAAAGAGAGCAAGGCTGAGAAAAATTTCCCAAAGTTGGTAAAAGACATAAACCTACAGATTCAAGAAGCTGAGCAAATCCCAAGGCAAGATCAACCCCCAGAAATGCACTCCAGGACATACCACAGTCAAACTTCCAAAGACAAAGACAAAGAAAAAAGCCTCGAAAGCAGCAGGAGAAAAGTGACAGCTTACTGATGAGGGAAAAACAATTCTAACAGATTCTTCATCAGAAACCACGGAGGCTGGAAGGAAGTTGCACAACATTTTTTAAGTGCTGAAAGAAAAGAATTGTCAAGTCAGAATTCTATATCCAGCCAAAAAAAAAAAAAAATTCTTCAGTAATTAAGAGGAAATAAAGACATTCTCAGAGAAAGAAAAATGAAGAAAATGTGTCCTGAACAGACCCACCCTAAAAGCATGGTTAAATTATGAAACAGAAAGGAAATGGTGAAAGAATGAATCATGGAATGCTAAGGAAGAAGAAAGAGTGGAAAGATGAATAAATACAATAGGATTTCTTCGTCTTGAGTTTTCTAAATTGTGTCAAGGGTTTAAGCAAAGATTATAATGTTGGTGTGGTTCTAAATGTTTCTGTAGGAAATGTTTACGACAATTGTCTTATAAATGAGGGATACAAAGGGAAGTAAGTTTTCTACACTATATTGGAACTGATAAAAACATAATATCATAGTCGTTGTATAAAATATAGTACCTAGACCAATCAGTAAAAGAGCTAGACAAAGAGATATATTCAAAAGCACCGTAGATAAACCAGAATGGAATTCTTAAGCAAATGTTCAAGTAACCCACTGGAATGTATGAAAAAGAAAACAAGGAAACTGCGGAAACAAACAGAAAACAAAAAAATAAAACGGCAGACATAACCACAGCATATCAACAATTACATTAAATGCAAATGGCCTGCTTTATTTGTAATAGCCAAAAATCACAATCAAAATATCCCTCAGTCGGTGAATGGTTAAAACTTTCAGACAACCACTTATTGTAATATTTATCCAAAAAAAAATCTGTTGATCCACACAAAAACTTAAATGGATCTCAAGGACAGTATGTGGAGTGAAAAAGCCAATCTCAGCAGATCATATGCTGTATGATTCCATGTCTGTAACGTTCCTGAAATGACGAAAATTATAGAGCCAGAGAACAGATTACTGGTCCAAGGTTAGGGATTTGGGGGGAAGGGTTGATGGGACTATAAATGGGCAGCTCAGGGAAGAGCTGCGTGGTGATGGAAGCATTCTGAGTCTCCATTGTGGCAATGGGTCCAGGAATCTACACAGGTCAACAAATATAGATTAAAAAAACCACACACGTACATCATGCGAGTGCCAATCCCCTGCTTCTGATATTGTACTATAATTATGGAAAAATAACCATGAAGAGAAACAGAATAAAGGGCACACAGGATCTTTTTGTGATTTGTGAATCTATGATTATTTTTAAGTAAAAATGTTTTTTAATGGGTAAGAAATTTGAACTGACATATCACCAAAGAGGATGTACATACAGAAGGCAAATTGGTCCATAAAAAGATGCTCACTAACAGTAACCACTGGGAAATGTACATGAAAACCACAATGAGCTGTCATTACACACCTATTAAAACAGTTAAAATAAAAAACGCTGACAATAAAATTTAAAGCACTGGTTAGAATGTGGAGCAACTGGAACTCATGTTGCTGGTAGAATGCAAAATGGTGGAGCCACTCTGGAAAACAGTCTGGCAGTTCCTTATAAAGTCACATTGATATTTACCAAGTGTCCCAGTGATCCTGCTCCTGGGTGTTTACTCCATGGGTTAAACTTCATGGAACTGTACATTTTAATATTTAATTTTACAGTATGTTAATTTTAAAACTAAATTTTCAATAGGCTTTTTTTTTTTTTTGCAGGGAGATGGGGGGATGGACAAGTAGATGACAAAATGTGTATGAAATAAGAAAGGGCTTAAAATAGCCCAAACAATTGAAGAACAAAGTTAGCAGACTTACTACAGGCTGCGTGAAAAAGGAGCAAGCAATAAGCATAGAGAAATAGATCAACAAAGATGTTAGTCTGGAAACAGACTCTGTTATATACAACCTAGGCATCAAGGAAAAGCAACTAGAAAGAAAAGGTCTTTTCAATAAATGGTGCTGAGACAACTAGATAAACAGATGGAAAATGAGTCTTACCTCCTACCTCAAAGCAGACATAAAATTAATTCAAGATGGTTCCCAGATCTAAACACAAAAGTTAAAACTACAAATTCTTCTAGAAGAAATATCTTCTAAAATTCTCCTTAAAATGTCTTCTAGGAAAGTATCCTCATGACGTTGGAGTAGGCAAAAATTTCTTATAAAGTCACATTTATACTTACCATGTGTCCCAGTAATCCTGTTCCTAGGTATTTACTCCCAGGAGAAATAAATCTTTTGTTCACACGAAAACATGTACAATTTACCCTAAAGAAATATAAGAGAGGACACACAAAGCTCTAAACACAAGAGGAAAAACACACACACTTCATTAAAATTAAAAACTTCTGTTCAACTAAAGATGATGTTGAGAAAATAAAACTGCAAAGCATCAGACTGAGAGAAAAACATACGTGTGTGACAAAGGTCTTGCATCCACGCTGTATAAAGAACTCTTACAAGTCACAAATAAAAAGGCAACATCTCAATAAAACAACGTGTAAAACACTCAGACAGATACTTGGAAGTAAGACTATATACCAATGTTATTAGAAAAATGTATATTAGAACCACAGTGAGCTGCCACTTCACATCCACTAGCAGAACAAAAATTTAAATGAATGAATAACATCAAGATTTCTGCTTCCATCTCAGATGGAGTAACACAGAATGGAATTACCTTCCTATCGAAAACAACAACAGCAACAAAGAATAGAAAAGAAAAGAAAGGGGGAAAATACATAAAACAACAGCTAGCGAGTGTCCAGCAGTGCAGGACAGTGATCCCTAAAAGAAGAGAAGCAAGCGAGGTCAGCTCTAAACTTGCCCAGTTGACTGTTTGGGGGACAGTCTGCGCTGAGGCAGGGAGGAGAACCCAGCGGGAGCCTGGGGTCTTCCTGAGCTGAGGAGACAGAATCTGGAGTCTAGGAATCAGACTGGCTGGAATTCACAAGACAGAGCAGTGGAGTGGAAAGAACTGCATGGAGAGCGTTCCTGAAACTTGCAGAGGGCTCCCTCAAGTCATCCAAGAGTGCTGATCGGCATATGCAAGTGAGGAAACCTCTCAAAGTCAGGGAAAGAAACACCTGAAAGAATTAAAGAAATAATCTCCATAGCTCACCCAGATTGGCAACAGTTTATGTTCCTAACAGCCAGACTAGAAAAGCCTTATAATTCAGAGAACATCAAATAGAATCATCAGAAGTGTATTGCCTCAATCCTGGGGAAAAGTGAGCCCTAGACTAAATGCTGCTCCGGTCCTGTCAAACAAAGCTTAAAAGAAAGTCTCAGAAGAATTAAACAGTTTTCAAATAACTTAACTGTATTCAGAATAAAGCTGAAGAATGCCTGTAAGAATACAAAAGTATCCAGCCAAATACGGTAAAATTCACAATGTCTAACTCTCAATTGAAAATTACCAGCCATGCAAGTAAGCAGAAAAATGACCCACTAGGAAGAGAAAAATCAAGAAAGAAACAGAAAGAGACACAGATGATGCAGATGTGAAAATGAGTAGACAGGCACATCAACACAATGACTGTAGGGGTTTATTTCACATGCCCATGAAGGTACACAAAAGGCTGAACAGGTTATTTAGAGACAAGGAACACATAAGGTAATCACTCTTCTAAAATTGATGACTACAGTATTTGAGACGACACGTACACTGGATAGGATTCACGGCAGATCAGACATGGCAGGAAAGAAGGTTAGTGAACTAGAAGACAGCATAGAAGAAGAGACTGAAAATATGAACAGAGAATCAGTGAGCTGTGGGAGAACCTCAGGCAGCCTAATACTTGCGTACTTAGAGTCCATGAAGGTAGGACACAGGTTTACCATTAGAAATCACCTTATATGTTTGTGGAGGCTAAGAAAGTCCAAAATCCAAAGAAACTCAGGAAGAGAAGGAGATCCCAGGCAGATTCAAACCATGGGCTCTTTGAAATGATCACTCTAGCCAGACTAAGCAGGAGAGAGAGAAATTAATAATATCAAGAATTAGAAAGGTTACATCTATAAATACACTACAGGTATTAAAAACAGAAAGAAATATTATTAACATCTATATGCCAGTAAATTTAACAACGTCTATGAAATGAATAGATCCTTTAAAAGACACAGACCACCGAAGCTCACTCAACAAGAAATAGATAACCAAAATAGCCCTACATTTATTAAAGAAATTAAATATATAGTTACAAATCTTCCTATAAAAAATTTTCTTCCTAAGAACATTTTGGGCCCAGATGGCTTCATTGGTGAATTCTATCAAACACTCAGGAAAGAAATAATATCAATACTCCACAAACTCTTCTAGAAAATTAGAAGTGGGAATCCCCATGAGAATACCATGAGGCCAGCATTATCCTGATGCCAAAATCAGACAAAGATATTATAACAAAGTAGCAGACCAATATTCCCTCATGAACATAGATGCAAAAATTCTCAACTGATTTTAGCATATCCAATTCAACAATATGTAAAGAGGACAAGACACCACGACCAAATGGGACTTATCCCTGAAATGCAAGGTTGGTTTGACATTTGAACGTCAATTAATATAATTCGATACATTAGCAGACTAAGAAATAAAAATTATTTAATTGTCTCAATAGATACAGAAAAATCAATTGACAAATTCTGACATTTGGATAAAAACTCTCAGCAAACTAGGAATACAAGGAAACGTCCTCAACTCAATAAAGAGCATCTGTAAAAAAAAAAAAAAATCTACCATTGACATCATACTGAAATGAAACACTGCGTGCCTATTCCCCATTATCAACAGCAAAGAAAGGATATCTACTCTCACTACTTTTATTTAACATTGTCCTAAAGTTTCTAGCCAATGCAATAAGGCAAGAAAAAGAAATGAAAGGTATTCAGAATTGAAAGAAATATGTAAAAATGTCTTTATTCACAAATAACACCATTGTCTATGTAGAAAATCCTACAGAATCTATGGGAAAAACCACTAGAACTGACAAGTGAGTTTAAGAAGGATATAAGATCACTGTACTACAATCAATATTTCTACATACTAGCAACAAATCATGGAAATGGAAATTAAAAGAAACAATATCATTTCAAATGGCATCTAGCTTATAGACTATGAGGAATGAGCCAGTCTAGAGGCCAGGTGGAAGATTTAGAAGAGAGAGGAGATGGTGGCTTAGCCTGGAGAGTATGGGAACAAATGGATTGCTAAACCTTCTGGACCAACTGGGCTGATGGAAATTTCATCCTCTGAGTCAGGGGAGATGGAGGCCCCACAGCAGGTTCTACTGGGAAAGCTGATGATCTTGATTTCCCTGGACAACATGAGAGAGGAAGGATGCCTATGGAGAGTAAGGGGAAGGAGCTTCACTGATAGGGGGAGGTGGAGATGCTGGGTGGAAAGGCTGTGCAGAGCAGGGAGGAAGGGAGATGGCCCACCAAGAGGCCGATGGATGCATATGAAATACATCATCAAGGATTCCAAGGAAACACACTGGAGCCAAAACTGCAAGGGGGAAAGAGAGTGGCCAGAGAAGACCTCGGACAGCCTCAGCCCCCCTGCCCCTCACTGCTGACATCCTCCCATGATCACACTTCATACTTCCTGAACCACAGCCCCCAACCTGGAAGTGTGGGGAGGTGACATCTCAGCCTCCCTCGGCCCAGGGAGATGGTGGCCAATGGTGGCATGCTTCCTCCATCACTGATGGAGGCACCAAAGGTAATACTGAGGGTTCAGTGCACCAAAGGAGAGAGCAGTCTAGAGTGAAGAGAGAGTTGGAGACTGTGAGCCTCCAGGAGTCAGGAAGGATGCCACATTGGAGCCACCAGACCCTAGCCCTAGCGTTCTGAACGCCAGCCACAGGAATCTTGCTCTCAACTCCTCTGAGCCTCAGCTCTGACCCCCGGCCTGTGGATGGTAATCCTGCATCTCAAGACTGTGCATACCATTACCAGGAGGAGGATCATCTGCACTCAAGGCTTGGGAACACCAAAAGTTGGGGAGGGGCTGAGGCTTGCTCGACCCACAGCTGAGCCCAGCTGGGCACTGCTTGTGTGTGAGGGACCTAGGAGTGGTCCAAGTGTCCCATCCATGCCACCTCACTCAACATCTCCACGTGGTGGCAGTGTTGTTCCAGAAGCAGAATTTTGGCAGGTGGCCACTCAGACAGTAATGGCACAGTTGAGAGGCTGTCAACAAAACTTAGCACTTAGACAGAACGGCTGGGCTAACAACTCATTTACAGGTGAGCAATCCTGAGTCAGGATTCTGGGCTCCATTGGAAGCCAAGATTCCAGGACAACTAATCTACAGATCCTAGATGGATTCTAGAAGTTCCATGACCCTGATTTTAAAATTATTTTTCTTATGGTTCTAAGATTCCATCTGTGGCTCCCTGCTTTGAGAATCATACGATGCCAAAATCCGACAGCTCTACTGATTCAGCTGCTCTGGGCTCTGTGACTTTGTGACTGAGTGACACCAGCGTTCCCAGAGCTCCTTTGTTCCCTTAAGCAGAATTCACCACGTGGCTACTTAAGGAGTTAGAAGTTGGCAGCTGTACTTCCATGACTCTTGGGTTCCATCCTCCCCAACCCACCCCCGCCACGGGCAGAGATACACAGTTCCCGTATCACCAGACCTCCTCAGTCCGTCTGAGGAGAGCGAGTTCAAGAAGAGTGCAACCTGCAACCAGGACAGAATCAACTATACCTCTTGTGTGCCAAGTCCTAAACGGAGAGACTAGGGTCTTGGAGCCAGGGTGGGTGGGGTGGGGGGATGGAAGGTTGGGGTGCCAACACAGAAGGACACGTGAGCTGGGGCTGCACACCCAGGAATGTACACAGGAGTCTGGGTTATGGGGGATGTTTGCTCCACAAGTCTTTAATGATGGCTTCCCACATGGCATCCAGAGACACAGGCTGGGTGCTTGGTGATCCCTGAGCACACGTCCTGAAAGGTGTGGAGGATCCCTGGAGTGTCAGGGCCTCGTCCATCAGCCCTCTCTCTCTGCCACTCACTCTGAGCCTACTTTCTCTGCCCAAGGAGGGGGCTGACCTCAGGTTCCAGCCACTCCCACGAATCAAAATCTCTGATTAAAATCAAAATGGAACTCTCAGGGGAACTTAGAAGAGGCAACCAAGACGGGGGAGAGCTGGCTGTGGGATGGTATCTTGAGACAAATGGGTTCATTTTTTTAAAAATTTTTTATTGAGTTATAGTCAGTTTACAATGTTGTGTCAATTTCTGGTGTACAGCGTAAGTTTTCAGTCATACATGAATATACATGTATTCATTTTCATATTCTTTTTCACCATGAGCTACTATAAGATATTGAAAATATTTCTCTGTACTATACAGTATAAACTTGTCTTTCTACTCTATATATACCTGTCAGTATCCATAAATCTCGAACTCCCAGTTTGTCCTTTCCCACCCCCCTCCCCTCTGGCAATCACAAATTTGTATTCTATGCCTGTGAGTCTGTTTCTGTTTTATATTTAAGTTCGTTTGTCTTCTTTTTTTTTTTTTTTTCAGGTTCCACATATGAGTGATCTCATATGGTATTTTTCTTTCTCTTTCTGGCTTACTTCACTGGGAATGACATTCTCCCGGGACACCCATGTTGCTGCAAATGGCGTTATGTTGTCATTTTTTACAGCTGAATAGTATTCCATTGTATAAATATACCACAACTTCTTTATGCAGTCATCTGTCGATGGACATTTAGGTTGTTTCCATGTCTTGGTTATTGTAAATAGTGCTGCTATGAACACTGGGGTGCAGGTGTCTTTTTGAAGTAGGGTTCCCTCTAGTTATATGCCCAGGAGTGGGATTGCTGGGTCATATGGTAAGTCTATTTTTAGTCTTTTGAGTAATCTCCATACTGTTTTCCACAATGGCTGCACCAAACTGCATTCCTACCAGCACTGTAGGAGAGTTCCCTTTTCTCCATGCCCTCTCCAGCCAAATGGATTCGTTTTTAAAGGGACTCCCCCAAACTTCTGCAAAAGTTCTCTAGGGACTCCAGAGAGCAGGAAACCCAGCCCACCAGGTACCTCACCTTCCATCCACGGGGCCCAGCTCAGAAAGATGAGCGCACACAAACCAACTGCATTCTCCTGTGGACAACCCCCACCACATACATACCCCTTCCATCCTGGCCATTAGCTGTTCAGGTTTCTGTCACAGGGCCTTCAGAATTCAAATCTTGGAGGAAAGATTTGACTCTTGTAAGAGACACATAAGCTCCAAACACACAAGTATCAGGGAGATTGAGTCCCCAGTCCTGCCTCGATTCCCTCCAGGGACCTAGGGAGAGTTGCATTGTAAGGCTCACTAAGCCTCTTGGCCCGGAAGGCAAAGACAGACGCTTCCAGGGGGCACTGGGTGAGACCATGGCCCCCCAGCACTGGGCAGAGCCCTGGACAACCAGAGCATATGGTAGTGTTGCCATCTCAAAGAGCCTTAGGGAAGTCATCTGCTCTGACAGCCTGCCTTTACATGGAGAACCTTCCAGAGACACAAGAGAAGGTAAAAATTGGACCAGTGATCTGGACTGGAGAGAGGTTGAGTTTCTAGCTTTCACTATGATAAAAAGCAACTATTAAGTGAAAATCAACAAAGAGCAGAAAGTGAGGTGTCCTCCCCGGGCCCACCGGCACATGCTTCCCACTAGTAAGTAACTTCGGTTCTGCAGAAATGAAACAAAAACAGTATTTTTTTTCTTTTAAGTTATATGAATTTTTCCCAAGAGCTACTAATTATTACATTGTTTAGACCTAATTACTTGCTAAACAAAACTTTGGCACTTTTTCTTTTTTTTGGCCTGTGACACTGAAAAGATGACTGCGCGTGGACAGAAAGTCTGCCTCAGAGCACAGACACTCCAACCCTGGGGAGCAAGTGTCCCAGGAGGAACTCTCCCGCACAGTGCCTCAGGGAAGCTTCCAGACCGGGCTTAGAACCAAACAGGCCTGGGGGCAGGAAGAGTACCCTTTCTTCTGACCCCAGACCCTCGTCCTGTCTGCTTGTGGCCCCTCTGAGGTCACAGCTGCAGGACTCCTCAGCCTCCAGCCCCTGGCTGATCAGAGCCCTTCCTGCCTCCCCTCAGCTTTTTGGAAAAGAAAGAAGTGAATGAATGATTAGCTGGTTAGTGTCTGAAAGTTGGTGTCTAAAAGCCTGGCTCCCGACCCCAGCACCTGATACCTAACAGGCAGGGATTCAAATGCCATAGATGGGGGCTCACTACCTCAGAAAGCAAAGTGCCCTCTCATCTGGTTTCCTGCCCCCACCCCGAACCCCATCAAGCACACCAGTCTTTGCCCTCCTCCCTGCCACCCATCTCCCAGCAGGGACCACCAAATTTCCTGGGACTGTGCCTTCCTTCCCCTCCTGGACTATTCTGGAAGGAACATAGCCCCATGGGTCCTCTGAAAGCCTATGGTGGAACAAGAACAAAAAAAAATACATCTTTTCTCCAGGGTCATCCTTAAATGAGAATGTTGAATCAGACCTGTGACCATGGGTCAGTTATGGAAGCTCCCTCTGTGAAACAGCAGAGGGCGCTGCCTGGAAGTCACCCTCCCCATCATCTTCAGGGAGGGTGCCAAGCAGCGGTGTGGAGCAGACACACCACACCACAGGGTTGACTCTATCCTCAAGTCAGGTTGCAGAATTTCCAGCTGAATGTTAGCAATCAGGAAAGAATTCCACTCACTCAGCTATGATAGAAACATCTCCCTCCGACATCTGCATTCCTCTCTATGCCAGTTTGGAAGTAGTCCCCATTCCCATGCTCCTGGGCTTCTGGGAAACAGTCTCAGGGGGCATCTCTGATGCCCAGAAAATGGGGTGGGACCCCTGTCTGCCCCTGCCACAACCTCTATATGAGCCTCACAGGGTCTTCGGAGGGCTGGCAACCCCTGCCATCTGGACTCAGGTGCCACCACGCCAGGAGTCCCTCTGAGGTCCTGCCACCCATCTAAGGATCCCTGGTCCCCCTCCTCTCTGCATTCAAATGGGTTGTTTGGGGTCAAGGCTTTCAAAAAGCCCCCCAAGGTGGGGACAAAGAAAGAGCTCCCTGCAAGATCAGCACGTGGAAAGGGCCAGCTCTGGAAGCCCCCAGCCCAGTGCCATCTAACACACAGCTTGCTCGGGCTGCAGCTCTCCCAAAGGCACACTATGATGCACATCTTCATTAAAGAACAGGAGTCGTCACCTGGGAGCAGAATCGAGGCAGTTCTCAGCTCCCCACCTCTCTTCCTGCACCATGGAAAGTTGCCCGAGCTCAGGGTCAAGCTCACTCTGCCTCCCCACCACCTGGCATAGGCAAAGAGTAGGGACTGAATGAGGAAGAAGCAAGCAACGGAAGGAGACTAGAGGGGCCTGGCAGGGGAAGTGGCAGGAGGCAGGACTGAGGGGACAGCACTCACCTGCTCCATTCTCTGCAGAGCCCATCACGGCGGGACAGCTGTCCTTCAGGAGGGTACAGCCAACCCCCTTTGTGTGTGAGGAGCCAGCAGCCTCTTGGGGAAAACTCCTCATAGCTCTAATCCCAGGGCCCCACAGTTGGGGAGGCGGGGGTAGGAGTCTGCTGCCTTGGCATTGGCCCCCACCCCACTCCCACAGCCCAGGTCCCCAGTAATGCGATAATTGGGTGGGATTTTCGCTGAGAGAGAGGGGAAGTCCAGAGGAGGGTGAGCCAGCTCCCAACCTACCCACCCCGCCTCATTCCAGAATTCTTCCTTCCTTCCCTCTGCAGGTGAGGGGATGCAGTGACTCAGAGGAGGGGAAGAAGGACCGGGCATGCGTAGACTCAGCTGGATCCCATTGGCAGTGGGGAGGAAGAGGAACATTCCTTGAAAGAGAATGGCTCTCGCTACACATCGGAGAAGGGGCTCCTGACACAGTCACTGAGGTGACCCCTGGTCCAGAGTCCACAGCACCCCACAGGCTCCCTTTGCAAATAGGGGAACAAAGGTTGATGGGGGCAACGTGATGCGGGGTGCAGCCTGCCTCTTGTTTTCCAGCCCAGTGCTAACACTGGAGGGTTGTTGAGCCACTCCCTACCTCAAGAAGCAGCCACTTGCCAGCTCATGGTCTCTCCGTGGGGGCCCCCACACTCTGCAGGTCACATGGTGAGGCAAGGCTCAGGGGCTGTGGAGGAGCAGACGGTCCACATGAGGAGAGACATCATAGAAGAGCCTGCAGTTGGGATTTTTATTCACAGTTCTGCTCGCCTCAACTGCAAAACAGTGGCATGGATCCCCGCTGCCCTTTCCTCATAGAGTCACTGAAACTGATGGGGTCTCCCGCTGGCACGGGGCTGGCACAAGGTGGGGAAGCTGGGGAGATTTCTCGACTTCGATGATCTTCTTCTCCCCAAATCACCCTGGCACCTGTCTCCCTGGGCTTCAGACAGATATGCAAAAAGAGCTTTGCAGTGGGCTGAGAGCTGGACAACTGACTGGCCACTCTTTGTGACCTTGGATAAGTCGCCTTCCCTCTCTGATCTTACCTTTCCTCATCAGCAAAAATCATAAGGCTTACCTAAGTTGTCAGAAATCCCTTCTGGTTTAAGAGGCTAGCAGCCCTCGACAGACTCCGCGGTCTGTGGCCCAGAGTGAGGGCGCTCACCACCCAAAGCGCACAAGCTGCCAATTCCCTTCTCTGGGGGGTGCGGGGAGAAAGTGGAGGCGTCAACACCTGGGCCCTAAGGAGAGCCAGACTGTTTCCCAATAGTGACCTTCAGACACGTGGCTGCACCCTACACGCCCACCCTGCAGCTGTCCCCAGACAGGCCACCTCCAACCTGGCCGCTCGCCGTCCGCCCAGCTCCCAGCGGACCAGCAAGATGTAGCTCAAAGAGCCAGCCTCGAACGAACGGAACTCTCTAGCAAGGAGATGGACGAAAGGGAGCCGCAGCCCGACCACCTTGGGGCCAAGGGACAGAGTGCGCGATAGAGCAGGAGCGAGAGCGGGACAGCGCGTCCCACGGTGAGCGCAGGGTGCGCGGGCCTCCAAACCTAACGCCCTTGAGTCCTGCGGGGGCGCGACCCGGGAGCTCAGAAGGGACACCTGCGGACCATGCAGTCCCGGATACCCGCCGGCCGCCAGGCCAGATGCCCCTCTGGCGGAGCGCAACCCTCGGAGCCGGCGCACCCGCGCACCCCCGAGCACCCCGCGGCCACGGGAGGGGCCAGCGCAGCCACCGACGCTCTAGCTCCTAGGGCCCCGCCCGCCCCCTGCCCCGCCCCGCCCCGGCCCCGGCCCCGGCCCCGGCGGGCGCCCCCCGCGGCGCTGCCCCGCCCCCGCCGTCCCGCGCCGCCCCGGGCCCCGGCCCGCCGCCCGGCCGCCGGCCCACCTGGCGCAGCACCGCCCTCGGAGCCCGCGCACCCGCGCACACCCGCGCACCCCGCGCACCCCGCGGCCGCAGGAGGGCCCAGCGCCGCCACCCGCGAGCTCCCAGGGCCCGGCCCGCTCCGGCGCCCGCGCTCTCGGGGTGGACTCCTGGCCCTCCGAGATCTCCCGCCCGGCGATGGCCCCGCTCGGATATTTCATATTCCTCTACGGCCTGAAGCAAGCGCTGGGCAACTACCCGATCTGGTGGTGAGTGACTCTTCCTCACGTTCGCCCCAGCGTCTGTGAGTACCCCGGCCGCCGTCCCCTCGGGCAGGGCCCCACGGTGGCCCAGAGCCCGCGCTCTTCCCTGCCCTCCTGTTCCGCGGGTGGTTTGTTTTCCTTGGCGTCCACTTTCGACCTGTTCGGGCCGGGGCTGGGACGCGGGTGGCGGAGTTTCCGGGGACACTGATCCCTCGGGCATAGAGGGGCCTGGCGTCGGACGGGGCGAGCAGTGGGCTGGGGAGAGGGGGGGAGTGGGTCCTCACAGATGGCACGAACGCTCGGGCAGCAGGAGGCCAAGAAAAGTCGGGAGGGCGAGATAAGGAGAGGAGATTAGCCGGAGACTTTCTTTAAGGACGTGTCTTACACACACACACACACACACACACACGCACGCAGACACACACACACACACACACACACACACACACACACACACACAAAACACACCTTAAAACAAAGTCAGGGAGACAAGACCGAACAGAACAGCTCGGAGCAGCGCAGTTACGTAAAGACTGCGGGGACGCGGCCGGGAGTGTCGGGCGCACTGGGGCCAGCACCCGGCCCTCCTGCGCCTTCCCGCCGCTGTCCGGACCGCGATGGTAAGGAGGGGCTTCTGGAGAGGTGAAGAGGGAGAAAGCATTGCTTTTGAGGGCTCCTGAGCGAGAGGCTCCTCGAATCCATATTGAGAAGTCTGGGGCGCTCCGTCCTCCACTCCAGTCAAGACAGATCCCGGTGAGACCGTCCTAAATGTGGCGATGGAAGTGCAGATAAACCAAGGGAAGGAGCCCGAGGATCTACAGCACAAATCGTGCAGGTGGAGGGAAGTCAAGGTTACCATCCCTACGGGCAGCTAATTTGGCAGAGTCCCTAAAGGCAAGGGCCACGCCAGCTCGCCGAGGGAGAGGGGAGGGCGCTCTGAGATGCCCAAGATTTGACGAACACAACTCGCGGGAACGCGGGAGCCGAAGGGCCTGAGTGCGCCGCTGGAGGAGACCCAGACAGGAGAGAAGCCTCTCCACAAACATGCGCGCGCGCGGACACACACACACACACCCAGGAACTCTCTCCGACGGCTTGCCTGGAATTATAATAATTACGCCGAGGGGAAGTTGGGGGTGGGGGGAGAGACTGAGTGCGCCGAAGTACATCTAATCCGATAATAATTTTTCTCTTCGAGATGGTTCAGGAGCTGGGGCGCCCCGGGTGTGGGGCGCGGGTCCAGGCGCAGCCTGGCGGGACTGGGCGGGGCGAGAAGGCGGCCCCGGCGGGTACCGGGGCCTGAGAGCGATGGCAGGGCGGCGGGGACGCGCTTCGGGGACCCCCGCGCGTCCGGCACCCGCGCGGCACCTGCAGCGCCTGGTCGCCTTCCGGAGCGCCGGCTGCAGCGGGCGTGCCTTCGGACGCGGGGACACTGACGCCCGGGGAACCAAAGAGAGCCCCGCGGCCGCCAGCTCCCGCGCAGGCTTCTAATTAGAACCCGCCGCCGCCGCCGCATTCCTGGGCGCTAGTGGAAGCGCCATCGCCCCCGCGCTTCTTCTGTAAAGAAGGGCCTTGCCACCAGCCTCTGGCCACCCTGGGCCGTGGAATCGTCGTCCTGTTGGCTCCGAGGGTCCCTGACCGTACTCCCCTCAACACACATATGCCACTGTTTCCACCTGGGCCATCTGTGTTCCATCTGAAAGGATCTTGAGACAGGCTGGGTGCGTCCGGCATTCTTCAGGTAGAGTGGGGAGGGGCGTCCTCTCCCCACCCCCTCCATCTCAGTGACCCACCCAGTCAAGAGTCTAGAGCAGCCCTTTGGCCCCAGAGGTGAAGAGGGTGCCTGGGACGCCCACTTTGCTCTCCATGGGATTCGCACTCTCCGTGATTGTCTGTTTCCTGAGAAGTGTGTCTGGTGGACACAACCTCAAAGTTCACTGGGGATCAGCAGTTTCCTCTCCTCCCTCCTCTCTGCCCCCAGGCCAGCCGGACGCAGGAAGGACATGGTCTCTCCACAGCGCACATAGGCAGCGTAAAGAGGAGGGCTCACAGAAAAAAAGAAATGGAGTTTAATAGCAGGCAGAAGGCTTTCTATCTTTGCACCATACCTGGTGGAGTTTCCCACAGGTGGCTTCTCCTTCCTCTGGCCACCCTCCCGCCGAGCAGCCCAGTCAGGCCTGGGGCCAAACCTCTCTGTATAAGTTCTCACCTTCACACTCAGCCTCCCTAATTGGCATTCTGTTTCACCTTCCCTCCCCCAAGTGAAGCCACTGCTACTACCATCCCTTCTTCCCCCCACCCCAGCCTCTCGCATATGAAAGTGGAAGTGACAGGGACTTCCTCACCTGGAGAAACAAGGAAACAGCCCAAATTGGGAGTAATTAGGCTTTGAAGTTGGTGTGGTCTTGGTGGGAGGGTGGAGGGGGAGGAAGTGGTGTTGCATCCTCGGGGAATTTAAAGAGCCAACTGCCTCCCCAGGAGCGTCTCGGAAGGTCCTTCATCCTAGACGCTCAAGGTCCAAAGGCGGGTCCCAGCAGAGGCAGAGACAGCCCTAGACCGGCACGATGAGGGCTGTGGAGACCTCCAAGAGCATGTGCTCTGGGCTCCTTGTGTGGCAGTAGGGGTTGGGGGGGGGGATCCAGAGAAGGGACCTGGGAAGTGACAGGACAGAGGCCTGGGCACCTGACCCCAGAGGCACAGCATGACCAGCCACCAGTGTCCCACAGTACTGCAGACCTACAGGGAGGCGCCGGCCCCCACGCATCACTCTCCTTGTCCAGACTGAATTCTTGCTTAATTAAATCGGAAGGGTCCATGTGAACACAGAACAGGCATCATGATGAAGGGGGACACACAGAACCCTTGAAGAGCAATACCTAGTAGGTACCAGTACTGCGTGATGTGCTTTGGGCATCTTCCTCCCACTTCCCGTGTCTAGGCTGATGGCATCCTGTAATCCCCCGTCATCTAGCCAGGGGCCCTGGAGGTCAGCCTGTTTTCTCCCTTGTCCCCTCGCCAAGGCCCCTCCATTTCCCCCACCAGGCTGCACTCCTCCATTCCCACCATCTTCTGCCTTTCTCCTCATCACCCCCTCACCCTCCACTCCAGTGCACACCCTCACTGCTGCTGGAGTTACAGCACAATGGTCAGCTGCTGTCCTGTCTCTACCTGCCAGAGAGCCCTCCCTGCCTTTCCCTGTCAGGACCCTCTTCCTGCCAGTCTCTGCTGGACCTCGGGCTCCCCAGCCCTGAGTGGTCCCTGGAGTGGGCATCACCCCCAGATGTGAGGCCACACCCAGTCTTCTCCCACCCCTGGACTAGCTCAGCAGCCTGAGACATGATCCCAGTGCAGCACTCCCTGGTTCTTCCCCATTTTACTGCCTATTCACCCTCCTCCCTAGCCCCCTGCACCCTCACATTCGTGTGCAAGCAGACACCCTGCTCTGAGCATGTGTCCAGGCCCCAAGGAAGGCCAACTTAGCCATCACCTGCCCCCAACCTTCCAGAATCTCCTCTCTGCCCAGCTCTCCCTGGTGCCAGACCTACCAGTTCCTCACTCACAGGGTCTTCTCAGTCTGAAGTGGGGCACAGGCTTCCCCGGGTGGGCCCCACTCTTTGTAGGGTGCAGGTGCACGCTGAGTTCAGGGCCAGTGAACAGGAGCTCTGGAGGCACTGCCCAGGACCCACAGCCTCAAAAGGCGGGGGAGGTGGGCGAGGAGGAGGAAGAAGAGGAGGGCTAAGTGACCACACAAGGTGAGAGATTGCCCGTGTCAGATGACACGGGACCTGGGAGGGCTGAGCAAGGCTCTGAGTCTTCTCAGACAGGCAGGACCCAAGCAAGCAAGACTTCCTGAGCTGCCCTGCTGCTGTGCGCCTGTACTCCTAAGAGTCCCTCCCCAGGACAGCCCTCTCTCCAATCCTTTCTCCTCACTCTGCCCTGTTTGTCTGTTTATCTCTATCTGTCTCTCTACCTCTCTGTGTCTGTCTGTCTGTCTGCCTCTGTCTGTCTCTGTCTCTCTCCCTGCCTCTCTGCAACCCTGAGGCTGCACTACCAATGGTAGTGGTAGCCCACAGAGCTAGAGAAATTCAGACACCAGCTCAACACCCCCAGTGATCTCAGGGTGCTGGGAATGATGCCCCTCCGCAGAACTACCAGTGGACATCTTTTAATGAGGAGCTATGTTAGAAATGACCGCAGGTAAAATACATACCTTCAGAAAACTTGTTCTATACCACTAAGTCAAATATCCATCATCATCAAGAGAGAAAAAAAAAAGCCCACCATAGCACATGCTCCTTCCAGAGCACAGAAATGTCACTTACCTCTCACGTCCGGCTCTCTCTGACTTGCCCACCAAACCCCCAGGACTCTGCCGAGTGAAGCAACTTCTCCCAGGCTGGCTAAGCCTGCATTTCACTGGGCTTGCTGTCTTTTATTAAAAATGATTTTGCTTTATTTGCACAAACCTGCTAGAATTCTTTGTGACAGGGAAGAGGGTGAGAAGATGCAATCATGGAGGAAGAGTGTGGAGGGGCTGTAAAATCGCCCTTTCCCCAGGCAGTCCCAAGCATGCATCTCCAGTCCGCAGGGACAAGGACTGCCCTGTCCAGGAGGGGCTCTGCCCCTTTTAAGTGTGCTTGAAGGGCTGGGGCCACTTGCTGTTGAGACATGTCAGGGGAAGACCCCGCTGCTGTTCACTGTGTGCCGCGGTTGAGGAAAGGCTTCTGTATATTTCCAGTGAAGGCTGAGAGCAGAGGCTACGGGTGGCAAGGAAGCAGATTTTTGCTCAGTTATAGGAAAGTCTTCCTGGATCTGAGAGTGGTGCCATTACCAGTGTTTGGAAGGTGGTGAGCTGCCCATCCCTGGAGGGGTAGAAACAGGGGCTGAGGAAGGAACAGCCTGCCCCAGGTTGGGGGTTCCCATGGACAGCTCAGTGGCTGAGAATCTGAGATTGACAAGGCTCAGCTCCTCCTCCCACCCCCAACGTGGTCAGCACTGCAGCTAACAGTCCTGGTAAGTCCCCCAAACTCCATCATGCACGGTTGGAGTACTTTGGTTCATGGTTACTGTCACACACACACACTACACGTGTGGAGGGTCCTGGGTGAAGCCTTGCAGAGAAGCCCCTGGCGCAGACATGGAGCCATGGCCCCATCCTGGGGTGCCTTTCCGCTCCCCACCAGGAGCGTGTCTTCCCCACCTCGTGCGCCTGTATCCCATCACACTTCCCCCAGCCTGGCTCAACTGGTCCCAGAGTTGGCCATGCCCCACTCCTCACTCCTCACCAGGCTGAAATGTATGTGGTCAGGTGTCACGGAGAGGTGGGTCCAGCCAGGCTGCCTGCTCCCAGTGGGACCTGCCCCTCCCTTTGTAGAATTTCCACAAGGATGGCTCCTGTATCACCAGGCTATGAAGTCCCATGGAGTATTCGCTCTCCTTCCTCCCCTCTGGACCCCTTGTAGCTGCTAGATAAGATTTTGTTGAACAAATGAATAAAGGAATGAATGAATGGAACCTTTCCTATGAAAAACAGAAAGTGTATCAGATGGCCTGTGCTTTGGGACATAAGGACACAGCTGACTGTTTTTAACCCCCCCCCGACTGAGCCCCCCGGCTCTGGGGCTGGGTCCTCCTGATAGACCTCGGCAGCTCTGCCTTGGTCTCCCTCCCTTCCTCTCCAGGTGACACCCTGGAGGTGTCTCACACTTTGGTGCTTCCACATTCCTTCCCCAACGAAACGTGCCGCTGCCGCCCAGGGAAGCGGGCAAAAGCATGGCCGCGGGCACGGGAGCCTCTGCCCGCCTGCTGGGACTTGCGCAAAGTATGTGTCAGTAATCCCAGCTCGGCCCGGTGGGGCAGGAGGGGGTGCTGGGAGGGCTGCAGGCAGGGCTGTGCCGCCCAGGGGCTGGGAAGAGGTGGCCCCCAAGACCAGGGACCCAGGTCTTAGAACCCCTCCCCACAGGTCTTCTCATTGCAGAAGGTGCTCTAACCTCTGGGGCGAGGTCTTCCAGCTAGGAAAGAGAGAGCATGGATGCATGTGGGCCCTTCCTAGAGACCCCACAGCAGAGAGAAAGAAAAGACAGAGCCTGGAAGGCCTTGGGCCAGGTCAGCACCCCTGGGGGAGTCTCGGTCCTGGGAGCCTCCGGGACAGCTCCATACAGAAAGGGCCGAGCCTACCCATCAAGCCATCTACCCACACGGCAACCAGCCCCACACTCAATGCCTCCAGTCTGAGGACAAAAACCTGGTCCAGCTGTGGAGAGGCCCTGACCTTAAAAAAAAAACAGAGTCTTGGGGGCAGGACAATCCTCATGTGTCAGCAAGAGGGAGACATTTGGGACCAGCCAGAGCCCTCCTTGGTAGGGACCCTGCAGGCAGGATGGGCAACAGAGGCCACCAGATCAGAACTGGACAGAGATCTGTGCCCTTGAAGGACAAGAGAAGATGTGACCTTGCTCTCCAGGGTCGGCTCCTCTGGCCCAGACATGAGAGGATGTGCAGGCGGAGGTGGCAAGCTTCAGCAGGATCCAGAGAGGGCGGCCAGCTAGGCTGGGAGCACAGAGCACTTCCTGGAGAGATGGCCCTGGATGACGTGTGGGTAGAATGTGCCCCGCCGAGGTGTGGCTGGAGCCATCGTGCCCATTTCTCCCCTCCCCTCCAGGAGCCTCTGATTGAGTGTGGTCCGCTACCTCCTTGGCCAGATGGGGAAACTGAGGCTCAGGAGGGGCAGATAGAAGCAGTTAAATCAGTGAATGATACAGCTGTTGCCCCCACCCTGCCTCCAGCCCTAGCCAAGCCCTCTCTGTGTAGAACCCCTCTCTCTTTGAGAACTGCGCTCTTTGAGCATCCCAGCTCTCCCCTCAAAATGCACACAGCCACAGGCAAGGGCAGAGCTGTGCCTACAGGGCACGGATACCTTGTGTTTGTTGAATTTTCTTACAGAAAGAAATCAGACTAGAACTCAAGAAACCTAAAAGGCTGCCACCCCATTAAGACCTCCCTGGTAACGGTACACAGGTACACACAGATTGTGTGTCTGCCTGCAGAGGAGCCGGGTGCGGACAGGGGTTGTGGGGGAGAAGGGACTGCCTTTGCTCCCAGCCTCCGTCCACAAGGAGCGACTTCTGTCATCTGGCCTGGCCACACAATTGTGGTAAAATCCACTTGAGAGAAAGCCATCAGCCCAGGGGTGGGGTGGGGGGCAAAGCTGGTCCAGGCTGGGTCCCGGGCGGCCTCCCTCCCCTGCATGTCACAGCCAGCGCCTCTGCTCTATCCTGAGCAAGACTGTCTGGCAAGGCGCCTGGCCTTTCAACAGCGCAGTCCTTCAACAGGAGCTAAGGAGGGAGGAGGGAGAAAAACCATTAGAGCTTTTGGGCGGCAGGCGTGGCTCACGTGGCCCCAGCCACAGGCTGGAACCGGAGTCTAGAGGGGCCACTTTGTAAACTTCACACGTGTGTGCTCTGGCTTGAAAATGATGCCTTCCCACCCCTGGTCCCGAAAAAAATTATCACTAAAAAATTAGCCAGCAATAACTTTCACAAAAACCTGGTGGGGGGAGGAACGCGTTCATTATCTTACCGACTTCATACAGGCATTTCCCTCACTATAGGTTCTCATTTCACTCACGCATTTTTCATGACCATAAAAACTGTGCAGAACAGATTGTGTTCTGCCTTTTTAAAGCTTACCATCTTCCGTTAAACATTTTGCATCTCTAGGACCTTCTCAGTGACGCGCTCGCAGGTACTCAGGCCTGTGGTGTGTGTGGGGGGGGCTGTGATCTGTTTGCCTGACCTTTGGCCCTTCCTGCTGCATGGACAGCCCTGCAAGGAGGACCTCTCCAGAGATGGAGTTCAGGATGCAGACTGAGGACTTGGAGGGGGAAAAAGCGCCATATCTGGGGCAGGGCTGGGGGCGAGGGTTGCTTTCAGTTTGGAACACTCTGGTTTTGAGGGGCCTTTGGGACATTGGATGTGACATCCAGCCAGACAGTGAAAATGTTAGCTCCGCAGCCAGGTGTTGGCTGAAGGTGTGGGCGTGGTCACTTCCTGGGGTGCCCTCCTGCACTTCAGGGTTGGCAGCAAGAAGAGAAATGGAACAAATTCCTCAAGGGCTGAATCATGGTGGCCAGGTGCAGGGTGAAGGAAATGGGTGCAGTGGGGGCAGGCTGGCCTCTCGGCCTCTCCCTGCAGGCTGGGCAGGGCCCTTGTGCCCCTGTGGTTCCCAGGCCCCCAGGACCAACACCCCAGGGGATGGCAGCACATCCCCCTCCCCCCCCAGCTTCCCCTGGGGCTACAGGACATGGCTTTTGCCCTCCAGGGCAGGGCCAACTGTTGCCTGGAACATCCCTCGGTGGAGGAGGAAGAGATGCATCGTGACCCCGAGGCAATGTCAGGACCTCACTGCGACCCACATAGATGAGCCTGAAGGTAAACAAGGGGTGACTGATCATGGGCTCCCTCCACAGTGCTCGCCCGAACACCACCACCCCCATATAAGTAGCCCTAAGTCAGACCCCGCCTGTCCCCATCTGGACCCCAGCTTGGACATCTGCATGTGAGAGGCTGTGGAGGTGGGGCAGAGACTGGAGAACTAACCCAGGCTGAAGCCCCAGACACCCAGGCTGGAGCTCAGAGTGGGTTCCTGGGAGGTTAATGTGGCCTGGTCCACACTTGTGACCCCTCCAGAGGGCCCCTCTTAGCAACACTGGACAGAAGGCCCCGGGTTTGCCTCCTCGGGGCCTGGAAATGGGTGGCCAGTGCCCTGCTCCAGCATCAACCCTCCCACCACCATGCCTCTGGATTGTTCACGGTGCTACATCCTTCGTCTGTCTCCACCTTGCTCTTTTGAGGATCCTTGCCACCTCTAGAGGAGTGATGGCATCTGGCCTCCTGGTGGCCTTGCTCCTCGCTGGCTCTGGGACACTGGGCTGGAGGGAGGCTAGTGGCCAGCCCTGTGGAGACAGATGGGGCCCATAGAGGGCGGGCCTCACATCCTGGCCCCATTCTGGAGCCTGGCAAAGCACGCCCTCCCCTGTCTCTATAACCAAACTCATGTTCTTCAAGGGAAGTTTAAGAGTTCACTGGAAGTTTCTTGGAGTCTAGAAGCAGAAACCAAAGGTGAATCCTGACTGCCGGAGCAAAGGATTTGGATTTGAAGCTTTAGGAGGCTCCCTTGTCTTGAAGTCCTAGGACTGGAAGCTGGACCTACCTTCAGCAATCCCCAAGTCTGTGGTTCTCAAACACCAGCAAGCGTCAGAACCCTCCCTCCCCAGCAGGGCCTGTCGAAATAGAGCACTAGCCACAAGTTTCTGATCCAGCAGGTCTGGGATGGAACTTGCATTTCTGATATGGTGCACATGCTGCCGGCCCAGGGGCCGTCCAAAGAGGACCCAACTCTCACCCAGCTGCCCGGCACGTTGGCTTGGGAAACCAAGGTGCAAAGGGTCCCAAAGCAGCAGCAAAATCGATGAGCCAGGGGACAGAGGGGGGCCACCATCCACATCACCCCTCGGTGACAGTTCTGTGGTAGAAACGGGGTCATATCGAATCCAGGAGACCTGTGATGTTCTGTGTCTTTTGGGTTTAATGGTGACTGTATGGGTTTTGTCTATTAATATGTTAACTTAGTCTCTGTCGTGGATTGCATGTTGATGTCCCCCCTAGATTTGTATGTTGAAGCCCTGACCCCCAATGTGATGGTGTTAGGAGGTGGGGCCTTTGGGAAGTGATTAGGGTTAGATAAAGTCATGAGGGTGTAGCCCCCGTGATGAGAACAGTGTCCTTATAAGAAGAGGAAGAGACGTTAGAGCTCTCTGTCTGCTATGTGGGGACACAGCGGGAAGGTGGCCATCTGTGAGCCAGGAGCCCTTTGCCAGAACCCCCACTGTGCCGGCACCCTCATCTCAGACCCCCAGCCTCCAGGACTCTGAGAAATCACCGAGTGTTGTTTCAGCCACCCAGTCTGTGCTGTTTGTTGTGGCAGCCACACTGACCAAGACAGTTGTTCATAAATGTTAGCTTGTGTGTACTGTTTTTAATGCATTTAAACAGCAGTATAGCATATAGGAAAGTGGAGGTGGGGAGCCTTGGGAAGGCAACATGTGGAGACCTCCATCCTGTCATATTAACTCGTTCATGTTGATCAGCTCTTCTTCCAGCCCCAGCTTCTCAGTCCAAGAGGTTCCCCGGGGCTCCACCTACCAGGTTGTGCAAGTCGCAGAGAGTTATGTAGTGGGCGGGGCTGGGCCCAGGGCGACACGGGTGATGGTGATGGGCCAGGTGGGCCAGGTAAGCAGCTAGGCAGTGGCAGATGGCAGGTGGAGGCAGAAGCATTGCCAAGGGCTTGGAAGGAAGAAGTAACCAGCCTCCAAGAGAGAGGCACTGGCACATGGGGAGGGGTGGTGCTGGGGACACAGGCAGAGAAGGGGAAGGGAGGGAAGAGCTGTCTAAAGGCTACGGTGATTGGCCCTTGAAGGTGGCAGTGGCTTGGACCCTTGAGCTACACATGGAGGGGCTGCTACCCTGCGAGGTTCTGTTCCTTCTGGCCTGAGCAGCTTGGAGGGCGAGAGAAGAGAGCCAGCGTGAGCAGAGGAGGGAGACGGGGAATATTTAGACTCTGCTGTGTGACAAATGACCAGACTTCTGGCTTCAAACAGCACCTGTGCATTAGTTCACAGCTCTCAGGTCTAAAGTCTGGGTGGCTGGTCTGTGTTCCCTGCTCAGGGTCTCCCGAGGCCAAATTCAAAGCGTTGGCCAGTCTGGGAAAGAATGTGCTCCCAATCTCACCCAGCTGTCAAATTCTGGTCCTTGTGGTCGCCATGTACTTACAGCTGTCTGCCAGGGTGGGTCTCGGCTCCTGGAGGCCACCTCCTGGTCCTGGAACTCGGCCCCTTCATCTTAGACCCAGCAACAGCTTCAGATTCGGCTAAAGCTGGAGGGTCTGCTTTGAAAGCATGTGTGTGGTTAGATTAACTCCGCTTGGTGGCCCTGATTTATGTCCAAAGCAGGTCCCGCAGATACAGCAAGTGTGATCTGCCTGTATTCACAGTCCTGGTCAGGAGAGGGGAGACTCCTGGGGCCACGTCAGAATCTGGGCTTGGTGGGCGGGAGAGCGGGAGAGTGGCCGCCTCCTTCTGGGGGGTGCTCAGCTGCCCTCTGTCGCACCCCTCAAACCACACATCCCCTCCCAAATGCTCCTGAGCAGCCTCCTTCTGGGTGCCAGATCCCTGGGACAAGGAAGCGATGTCTTTATATGTAACCACCGCTAACCGCAGTTGAACTCACTTTCAATTATGAATGGAGGTGACCAATTGTAGCAGCGTTCGGTTTCTGAGACGCTATTGCTAAGAGAAAGCAGATACTTTCATCTCAGATGACAGCTGGCTCAGAGATTACAAAGTGCCATCACGCTCTCAGCCCACCACGTAGGCTCGACAAAGAAACACACACATCGTCCTGAATCACAAGCTTGTTCCCTGTTGTTGTAACGTGGTTGTATCCATCACTTGTTCCCTTGTAACTGTTTCCCTCTCTGCATGATGTGGGACGATGACTTGACTATATAGTACAGAGAGTTTCTGCAGGGCGAACCCACTTTCCTAGTGTCCACAATTAACATGACTGGTACCCTTCTCAGAATGGAGAGACCACGCTAGTGCACTGCCATCAGCCAGACACTGGCTGACTCCACCAGTCTCTCCATGGACGTCCTTTCTCTGTTCCAAGATCTGACTTGGGAGACCAGTTTGCATTTGATGTCATTGCATTTCATGTGCCCTGGGAACCTGGGGAGACATAGAGCACGAAGGTGATGGTGTCCTGTGGGTGCGGGACTTTTCAGTTTAGAACATCCCACTCCCACTAAGCTGCCTCTAGTCCCTGGCCAGACCCTCGGACGGGACTGTACGTGGTTGTCCCTGAAGCCTGAGGCCCAGCCTGGGGCTGCTCCGCACCCTCCTGTTCAGCCCCCAGCCCCGAGTCAGAGTGCCCCTCACTTCCTCCCAGAAGGGCGTGGGAGGAGGGGTTATGGATCTTGGTTTCCCAAGTATTGATCAACTGGGGTCATCTACTGTCTCTTCATGTGAAACATTTGAATCCTGGGGATGGTGAGGGGGTAGCATATGTCCAGTCTGGGTTTTTTTTCCCCAGCTTTACAGAGATATGATTGACATATAACATCGTATAAGGTTAAGGTGTCCAATGTAATGACTTGATGTATATACATGTAATGATGATGGACGCATTGCTAAATGATTACAACAACAAAGTTGGTGAACACAATTTGGATTTTTAATATGATATTTTTTATGAACCAATTTATCCCTCAAGGCCCAGCCAAAATTTAGTGACCTGATGAGCCCCCTTGACCCTTCCCTGTCTCTTGTCTCCCACACAATGGCCCCTCCCTGTCTGATGGAACCCCCTAGCTCTCTGCCCTCTGCAGGTGGGTCTGCATCACCCAGATCCTCTTGGCTGCCCAGCTCTGGAACAGAGAAACCTAAAGGAGCCATCAGGTCCAGAGCGGGTGGGAGAGGGATCCAGTCAGGCTTGGTGGAGGCCAGAATAGTTGGAGGGGCATCTGGGCTGGGGGCTGGCCACTAGCATCCTGGTGGTGCTCAGGGAGGTGGCGATCTAGGGCCTGACCAGGAGGACGGCCAGGAGGAGGCGGGGGTAGGGGAACTGACTCAGCTTGAATGAGCTTGGGGAGAAGCTGTGAACTGGGCGGGGTCCCACTCTGCTTTCCCTGGAGCCGTGGCCTGACGGCATGAAGGGAGGTGGGGAGGGGCCAAGGGAGGAGCAGGCTCTACGCTTTCTGTGGGAGGCTGTGGGGTTCTGGGGATGAGCACCTCACCCCTCCCCCAGAATGAGTCCTGGCCTCTGGACTGGGATTGGCAAGGACAGAGAGACTGAGCTCTCTGTTTCTTTCTGTCTGAATTCAGTGACCCCTTCTTTGCCCACTGGTTCCGAGTCTCCAAGTACATTCAACCAGTGAAAAGTCACCTGAGTGGATTTTCCTTCTGGTGGACCCTCTTTGTCTCTTTTCTAGTTCAAGCCAGGCTACTGGCAGCAGAAAAGAAGGAGGGAACCCCATGAACCCCAGGGGCCAGCTCCCTGAGAAAGACTCCAAGACCAGAGCCATGCAGGACAAACCTTTCCCTAATGCTCCATCAGAAAATATTCAAACATCCAGGAAAGATGCAAGACTTGGACAGAGAACATCCATGTACCCATAGCTCACATTTCACTCGGCCTGGTTTATCCCATATCTAACCACCCCTTTATCCACCCAACTATTCATCTCACGCTTTTATATAGCCCTCAATCCACTGTGCCCCTGAACAATTTTATGGGCTTATCGTCAAGTAGACTTCAACATTTGTTTGCAAATCACAGCCCCTGTGGTGCATCAAAATGTGGAACAAGTGGATGTGAAGCATCCTGGCTCACAGAGTGGAGGAACCAGAGCCTCGCCTGGAGTCACAGCTCATCCCTGCTTGCGAATGGAAGCCCCCTCTGTCCCAGGCCAACTGGAACCATTGGCCCTAGCCCCATCTCACCCGCCGGCCTCTGAGGCCCCTCTGCTGGGGCTCCTGTGTACTCCGAGGTGTGTAGATTGGAAACCACTAGCCTGGCCCTCACAGTCACCTTTCTGGCCTGGCATTCTGCCCAGGCCTTCAGGACTGGCCACAGCAGCTCTTTCTTGGTCTGAGGCTGAAGGAGCCTGGTGAGAGACCGGCCTGGCCAGCCAGAGGGAGGTGGGAGATGGACTCCAAGCGATGGGAGGCACCATAGATGCTGCTGAAGAATCCTGAGCCAGGGTCCTGGTTCTCCCCCATCCTGCTCTTGCCCTGTGTTCCAGTTGCTGCCTTCATGAGGCCACCTGGCTGCTCAGCTCTCAGGGCCTCTCCCTCTGAGTCCCCCCGTTCACTACAGAGGGTGTGATCCCAAACTCTCAGGCTGCCAGTCCCAGGTCACATCCTGCCAGTGCCGTGGGAGGTGGGGGCATGATGCTGGGCAAAGGTGGGAGGCAGGGACATTTGAGGTCACTGTGAAAAGCACCACATGGTGGAAACAGACAGCTGACCTCTGCCAGGGTCAGGCAGAGCCACCCATATGTGGCACATGGGCCGACATGGACAGCGTGATCACTGGGGCCAAAACAGGAATGTCTCAGTTGGAGAGGGGAGGGGTTTTGAGTAGAAACTGGCTGGAGCCGGTTGGGCAGGAAGTGGAGGGGATGATGTTCTGAAGGAGAACCGAGATCCGAGATCCGGGGGCTTTTGCCCTCTGTTTTACAGGTGGGAGGTTCTCCGTGAAAGCGTGGGCTGAGAGTGGCAGAGGGCACGCAGCTCAGACACGGCCCACCTCCCCGGCTGCCTCCCACCACCCTCCCCTGGACATCTGACCTCAGCCAGGAGTGAGCAGAGCTGATGTATCTTCCCACCTTCTCACCTGAAGGCCTCACCCTGCCTGCTGGGTGCCCCCAAGAGCAGAGACCACTGACAGTGGCCTGCATGCCACCTCTCATTCCAAGTGCCTGCTACCCCCATCAGTCCCCGATCTTTCAGCCTGGGCTTCCATCCACCAGGAAGCCGAGCACCTAGGTCAGCACAGGGGTCCCCAAGAGGCATCAGAGGCGGCCCCTGAAGTCTCCACTCAGAGCCGTCTGTGCAGGGCAGGGTGAGGCCCATGTCACAGAATACTTCCTGGAGGAAAGGCCTCACAGCTGGGTGACAGCAGAGGGCTGCCTTTTCTGCAAACCTGGGGGGCCCAGACTGTGGGGTGGGTGTGGGAGAACGCTGGGCAGGATCAGGCCCGGCTGGGCACCCAGCACGGTAGCCTCTGCAGGCAGTGAGGGATCATGCAGGGGAACCAGCCAGCCACAGTCACGTGCCACCCTGGGAGCGCAGACTCGGGCAGGGCCCTGGGGAGGTCTATGATATCTGGCATGAGGTCATGGCTGGTTTTGGGCTCATCAAGGCATTCAGGCAGAGGATGGACAGGATGGAGAGTGTGTCCAGGAAGGCGGATCAGATACTGGGGCATGGATATGAGAGGGGCCTAGAAGGCCAGGAGTCTGGTCTGGAGCCTTCCACAGGACAGGGGACACTGGGCATGGCCACCCACAGAAAGGAGGCTTAGCTCCACTTGGGCACCTGGCTGCAAGGTGCCATGGACACTCCTTGGGGGAAGACAGGTTTTAACTCTTGAGAAATGTGCTTGATTCTGAAGGGGGAGCTAGCAGAGGACAGAGGCTGCCTGGTATGCCCGGAAATGGTGGGCAGGAGGGCAAGAGATGAGAGGACACCATACATGGGAAGACCTATGTTCACGATTTCCAAGAAGTCGCCCTCTCCCCAGCCAGCTAGCCAAGTAAGGCAGAACTACATACGTGCTGCAGAGGGGAGGTGGGGAGGGTGATGGTCACTCAGGAGGACAGGGGCACTGTGGGAGAGAGAGGGCACTCTGCGTGGCTGTGGAGATGCGTGGGACAAAGCCCCACATCTGAGATGTGGGTAGAGACAGAGGAAGTGTGTGGAGAGGCTGGGGTTGTAGGAGGAAGGGGCCAGCTGGACAGATGCGGATTCTAGCAGGACCGCAATGAGGAATGCTCTCTCTGGGTCGTCGGGTGAGGCATCTCCAGCTGCTGAAGGGTGTGGGTTTTGTGCCTCCAGGCAAGGCAACCTTTGAAGATTTTGGAGACTAAGAGGGGAAAAATGATCGGATCTGATCTCTATTTCCAGAGGGTAGATTTGCTTCTCTCAGAGACAGTGATTCCTGTTTCCTATCATTCTCACCACAGCTGGATGAAACTGAGTTAGACTCAAAGTGGGACTTACTGAAAGTCAGCATCATGATGCAGGTGTGTGGCTTGCTGAGGGACACAGAAACCTTTGTCCCACCTCCTCAGGGGTTCTCAGCCTTCCCAGGGGAGAGGAGGTGCCAAACAAGAACCTCTGGGGGTCCAGCTGAAACATTTATAGAACTTCCATTGCCTTGGTTTCCCCACCAAACAAAGGAAGACCTTTCCACTTGGATCCCAGCAGAGCAAGCTTCCAGACAAGCGGGGACCATACTGCCAGGCTGAGGGGCCGTTCTGGGGATCTGCTCCACTCTGGGCCCACAGCACACCACACCAGACGGCCCAGAGGAAAGAGGGGGCGCCCTGAGGGGGAGGAGAGAGCAAGTGAGGCCAAAGGCCTGAGCGAGCGTGGGCAGCTTCTCTGCGCTACGAGAATCCGCAGAAGTGTGGGGAGTGTGTGAGAAGCCACAGGATGCTGTTCCTCTGGGACCACTGCCCCCCGAGCGGTCCTCCTGGATCCACAGGGCCTCTCACGCCTTGGTCTTCTAAAAGTCTGCACAGCCCCTTCCCAGAGGCCCTGGAGAGCCTTTGTGATATCAGTGGTTGCAGCAAGGCAGGCTTCCGCAGCCGGCCCTGAACAGCAGCAGTTGCCACACAGTCACGCACACAGAGCATCCAACCAGGGGCGAAGAAAGCGCTGAGATGCGGAGGAATCGAGCAGAGCTCTGCCGATGAGAGCCCATCCCCCCACCGCAGAGGCCCATCCGTAGACAGGAGGACCGTGGGTCACGCACAAAACTGGCCAACACGACCACAGGTGGCAGGACCACGGGTCATCCGTTGGATTGGATGGATATAACGGCATGTCACCATGGGATTGGAGCCCCCAAAGGGACCTGGTGGTTCTTCCTCTTAAATCAAAGTGCAATCACATGTAGTAAAATGACCCTGCTTCAGTCGGTTTTGACACCTAAACACATGTGCAACCAACGCCTCCATCAAACACAGAACACTTTCACCACCCTGGACCAGCGTGGTCCAGTGGAACTTTCCACAGTGACCAAAACATTCCATGTCTAACCATCCAACATGGTAGCCACAGGCCACACGTAGCTGGTAAGGAACCAATTTTTTTTTTCTCATTCTTTTGTCATTTAGCTTAATTTAAATTACATAGGCACGTGGGGCGAGTGGGAACCATTTTGCAAAGCGCAGGCTGAGAAATGCTCCCTTGTGCACCACCCTACCAGGGAGATCCCTGCCCTTTGCCTCAGCAGTCCGCTCCCCTCGATTTCCAAGTAGCATCGCACTGCGAGGGTAAACAGTCTGTTCATCCATACTTCTGTGGATGCGTACTTGGGTGGTTTCCAAGTTTTTCTCTGATGATCACAGCCCTGTGACTATTCTTGAGCACATCGTATCGTGGACATATGCTTTTACGTCTTTTGGGTAAATAGCCAGAAGCCGGCTGGCACGGCGGGAATGAGTTCAGTGGTGATTTTCGCCCGTGGGATTTAACCACTGCTGTGCCTCCAGAAGTGGTCCTCCTCCCCCTGCCACAGACCCAGCAGCCCCTGCTCTGGGCACCCATCGGCTGACCCAGTGTCACACTGTTTCCTCCAGTTGTGGTCTCTGCATTCCCAGACAGTTCCAGGCTACTGCTGACTCCACCTTAGCAGAGCAGAGGGACCCTGCAGTTGTGCAGAGAAGCAAACAGCCCTCCGTCGCTTCCTTTCTGTCAATCCATGTGCACATTTTGAGTTTTGTGCTAAGCCTCAAGTACAGGGTAGGGACAGACTTCCTCCAAGCTAGAAGCACCCTGGAATGCATGAGTGTCCGGAAGGAAAGGGCCTGCGTGCCTCCTCCAAGGAAGGTTTACCCCAAGGCAGGCCTGGATGCTGCTCCTGTTTCGTGGGCCAGCAAGTCACCTCCTCCACTAACCAGGCCTCCTTGTCCTCCTCCCCCAGGTCCCTGGCTGTCGGGCCCCAGTACTCATCCCTGGGCACGCAGCCCATCCTCTGCGCCAGCATCCCCGGTCTGGTACCCAAGCAGCTGCGCTTCTGCCGGAACTACGTGGAGATCATGCCCAGCGTGGCAGAGGGCGTCAAGATCAGCATCCAGGAATGCCAACACCAGTTCCGCGGCCGCCGCTGGAACTGCACCACCATCAACGACAGCCTGGCCATCTTTGGCCCTGTGCTGGACAAAGGTACACAAGGCACCCGTCACGGCTTTCAGGGCAGATGCGGCAGCCCAGCGCTATGGGTGCAGCAGGGTCCAAGCCCGCTCCCCCATCAGTGCAGGTGGGCAGAGGCCACAAGCCACTCCATCGCTCCCTGCATCCGTGCCTCACCTATGCCCAGGCGTGGGAGCAGCAGCTCTAGCAGGGGAGCAGTGCTGCACAGACCTCGTTACTGTAGGAACTCCCGCGTGGGTCCTTTCCAACTCTCTCCTGTTCTGTAGGCTGCTCCTAGAGTTTGGGAAGGATGTAGGATCCTGCTTCTCCTTCCCCAAAAGGCAATTACACTGTCGCACTGGGGTAAGATTAATCGTCGCAGGTTTTCTGCGGGAGCCAGGACTTCTGGCAGATCTTGGGGAGAAAATACAAACAAACAAAAACACAGGAAGGGAGAGGCTTGGGACCACAGAGGCACACAGCAGAAGTTATCCCAGGTCCTGGAGGAGGACCTTGGATAATCCAAGGAGTTTATTTGGGGAAGGAGAGGAAGATAAAGAGGGCTGGGTGTTGGTTAGCTTTTGGTGAAGAGCAAATTTTCACAAAACATCATAGTTTAGACAATAATAACAGTATGTTATACATCCCAACATCTGCACACTAAAGTCCAGCAGCCCAATAGGCAGGGCTGGTCTCCGCGCCTCAGCTGGATCCTCTGACATGTCTGGTAGCCGATGCTGCCATCAGCGGGAATGCCCACAAGTGGTCTCTACACGTGGCCTGGGCTCCCTTAAATACGGTGGCTGAGCCCCTCTGGAGAGTGGGGAGGAAAGGAGGGAGAGAGAGAAAGTGGGAGAGAGGCTTCTTTCACTGAGCATCAAGTTTTCAAGATGTATCCATCTGTAGCATACTTCAGCACTTTATTCTTTTTGTGGCTGTATTATATTCCATTGTATTGATGGATCACACTTTGCTTATTCACTTATCTGTTGATGGGCCCTTGGGTTGTCTCATACCTTTTGGCTGTTGTGAATAATGCTGCTGTGAGCATTTTTGTGCAAGAATTTGATTGAGTTCCTGTTTTCAGTCGTTCTGAGTATATTCCTAGAAGTGGAATTGCTCAATCATATGGTAATTCTATACTCTGAGGAACCACGAAACTGTTTTCCACAGCAGCTTCATTTTACATTCCCACCAGCAACACAGGGTTCCAGTTTCTCCACATCCTTGCCAGTGTTTGTTATCCTCTGTCTTTTTACCTTTAGTCACATCCCAGTGGGTGTGAAGTGATATGTCGTGATTTTTATTTGCACACCGCTGGCTGATGATGTTGAGCATCTTTTAATCAGCTCATTGGACATCTAAATATCTTCTTTGGAGAAATGTCTATGAACGTCCTTGACCCACTTTTTAACTGAGTTGTTTGTCTTTTTGTTGTCAAGTTGTCAGAGTTCTTTTTGTATTCTAGACACTAGATACTTATCAGATATACAGTTTGCAAATACTTCCTCCCTTGAATAGATTGTCTTTTCATTTTTGTGACAGTGTTCTTTGATGTACAGAAGTTTTAAATTTTGATGAAGTTCAACTTGCCTATTTAGATGTCATATGAAGTAAGCATTGCTTAATCTAAGATTTCAAAGATTTACACCTATGTTTTCTTCTAAGAGTTTTATAGTTTTACCTCTTACATTTAGGCCTTTGATCTACTTTTAGTTAATTTTTATATATGGTATGAGGTAAGGGTCCAGCTTTTACATGAGGAAAACCAGCTATTTCAGTACCATCTGTTGAAATCTTTCCCTCATTGAATGGTCTTAGCGCCCTTTTAAGAAATCAGTTGTCCATGGATGTCTGGGTTTATTTCTGGACTTTCAATTCCATTCCATTGGTCTATGTGTCTGTCATTCTGCTGGTATCACACTGTTTTGATTTCTGTAGCTTTGTAGTATGTTTTAAAGTTAGGAAGTGTAAGTCCTTCAACTTTATTTTTCTTTTCCAAGACTGCTTTGGCTTTTTTAAGATCTCTTACAACTCCGTATGAATTTTAGGATCAGTTTTTCCATTTCTGCAAAAAAAAGCTGTTGGGATTTTAAGGGAGATTGCATTGAATCTGTAGATTACTTTAGGAATTATTGCCATCTTAACAATATTAAGTCTTCCAATCCATGAACATGGGATGTCTTCCATTTATTTAGGTCTTCCTTAATTTTTTTTTTTCAGCATTGTTTTGTAGTTCCTAGTGAACAAGTCTTGTACATCTTTGTTTAACACATTCCTAAGTATTTTATCCTTTTTGATGATGTTATAAATGAAATTGTTTGCTCTTCAGATTATTCATTGATTATATATAGAAGTATAATTGATTTTTGTGTTTTGATCCTGTATCCTGCAACTTTGCTTAATGTTTTCACTAGTGCCAAGAGTTTTTTGTGGATTCTTTAGGATTTTCCATAAATGTCATCTGTGAATAGAAACACTTTTGATTCTTGCTTTCCATTTGGATGCATTTTATTTCTCTTTCTTCTGGCTAGCACTTCTAGTACTATTTTGAATAGGGGAAATGAGAGTGTACGCTCTTGTCTTCTTCTTGATCTTAGGGGGAACACTTCAGTCTTTCACTATTGAGTATATGATGTTAGCTATGGGTTTTTCATAACTGCCCTTTATCAAGCTGAGGAAATCTCCGTCTATCCCTAGTCTGTAGAGTGGTTTTTATCATGAAAGAGTGTTGGATTATATCAGATGCTTTTTCTTCATCAATGATGATGATCATGTGGTTTTGCCTTCATTCTATTCATGTGACATAGTATCATTGGTTGATTTTCTTATAGTGAACACCCTTGCATTCTTGGGATAAATCCCCTTGGTCATTACAATCCTTTTAATATGCTAGAGGATTTGGTTTGCAAGTGTTTTGTTGAGGATTTCTGCATCAGTATTTATAAGGGATCAAAATCTGTAGTTTCTTTCCTTGTGACGCCTGTGTCTGGTTTTGGTATGGGGGTAAAGCTGACCTTATAGAATGAGGTAGGAATTGTTCCCTCCTCTTCTGTTTTTTTGTAAGAGTTTGAGAATGGTGGGTGTTGACTCCTCTTTAAATGTTTGGCAGAATTCACCAGTGAAGGTCTTCTTTGTTGGGAGGTTTGAAATTTCTGATTCAATCTCTTCCCTTTTTATAGGTCTGCTCAGATTTTCTATTTCTTCTTGAGTCCGTTTTGGTAGTTTGTGTGTTTCTAAGAATTTCTCCATCTCATCTAGGTTAGTCCTTCATTTTTGAAAAACAGTTTGTCAGATGTAGAATTCTTGGTTGACAGTGTTTTTCTTTCAGCACTTTAAATATGATTTCCCACTGCCTTCTGGTCTCTGGTTTCCAATAAGAAATTGGCTCTTAGTCTTATTAAGGATCCTTTGTACATGATGAATCACTTCTTTCTTGTTACTTTCAAGATCCTCTCTTTGTCTCTATCTTTTGATAGTTTGATTAAAATGTCTCAGTTTGGATCTATGTTTATCCAACTTGAAGTTTATTGAGCTTCTTGAGAGTATCTTGAATTTTCAAGATTTTTAAAAATCAAATTTGGAACTTTGGGGCTATGATTTCTTTACATATATTCTTTCTGTCCCTTTATCTATCCTGTCCTTCTGGGGCTCTCACAGTGTGTTGCTACGTTTGATGGTGTTTCACAGGTCTGTTCATTTGTCTTTATTCCTTTTCTCCCTGCTCCTCAGACTGCATAATTCCAACTGAACTATCTTCAGAGTCACTGATTCTTTCTTCTACCTGCTCAACTCTGCTGCTGAAAACTTATAGTGAAAATTTTATTTCAATTACTGTCCTCTGAGGGCAGGTGGGGCCTGATAGTGTTTGTTCAAGTGGTCGGGGCTCCCCAACATCAGGCAGTCATGGTCATGCCCCTCCAGGTTGGCCTGTGTTCTCTAGAAGCAGGAAGGGGGCAGGGGAGAGTCATGCCCTGTGACCTTGTCTAGCAGGTCAGCTCACTTCCTGGAGCATTAGCGTCTCCATCTATAAAATGGAAGAATAATTGCCACTCAGCCAACTTCACAGAGCTGCTGGCTGGGGTAATTACACAGCAGCTCCTGCAGGGATGGCCGCTGCCATGCGTGGGAGAAGTTAGGACCACAAGGTGATGTGCACATTGAGTGTGTGTGGGCATATGTGTGTGAGTGTGTGCAAGTGTGTGTGTGCGTGCATGCCCATGTGTGTGACTGTGTATGATATATGTGCATGTGGGGTCATGTGTGTGCATCTGTGTGAGTGTGGGCATGTGTGTGTGCATGTGTGCACGTCTTCACACACCTGTGTGTTCACATGTGCCTGCCTATGTTTTCATGTTTATGTGTGTGGTGTGCACATATATGTATGTACGTTTGTGTGGTGCAGTTGCCACCCATACAGGTCCCATGCTGTGCCATGATCAGTGGTGTTGTGGGGCAAGGAGATATGTTCATTATTTGCACAATGGCCAGGAGGGCCCAGACAGGATCATAGTGCTATCTGGGTTCCTGAGTCCAGAGCCTGATGGGGGTGTCTAGGGTTCCCACTCCCCTAGGTAAGAAGTAATGTCAGGGATTTGGGGAAGAAGGCAGAAGCCAGTCTCACCTGAGGAGGCTGCCATCTTGGTGGTAGAGGATGGCTCTGTCTGGTGGGGGTCTGGCTCCACCTGGAAGCCAGAGAAGGAAGTGTGGGCTTATTTCTGGGCTCTGTTCTACCTCATTGGTTCATTAATCTGTCCCATGCCCAGGTCACACTGTCTTGATTACTTTGGCCCTAAAGTAAGTTTTAAAACTAGTAAGTGTGAGTCCTCCAACTTTGTTTCACTTTTCCAAGCTTGTTTTAGCTATTTGAGACCCCTCACTCTCCTATACAGATTTTGGAATCAGTTCATCAACTTCTGCAAAAAAGCTTGATTTTTTAGGGATTGCATTGAATCTGCAGAGCACTTTGAGGAATATTGCCATTTGAACAATTTTAAGTCTTCTGATCCATGAACATTGGATGTCTTTCAATATATTTAGGTCCTCAACGTCTATCAATAATGTTTTGCAATTTTCAGCATACAAATCTTATATTTCTTTTGTTAGATTTATTCCTAAGCATGTTTTCTTTTTGATGCTATTATAAATGGAATAATTTTCTTAATCTCCTTTTTGCATTGTTCATTGCTGGTGTATAACAACACAGTTGATTTTCAAATATTGATCTCATACTCTGTAACCTTGCTGAAAGTTTATCAATTCTAATAGATGTTTCATGCATTCTTTAAGATTTTCATGTCATTTGCTAATAGAGACAGTTTTACTTCTTCTCTCCAATCTGAACATCCTTTATTTATTTATTTATTTATTTATTTTTTGCTTGCTCAGTTGCCCTGGCTGGAGCCTACAGGACAATGTAGAATAGCAGTGAGCAGAGCAGGTGCCCTTGATTTCCTCCTGATGTTAGAGGAACATCTTTCAGGGCCCATGCTGTTCTTAAATTTTAAAGATCTAGGTGTGAGGATCATCCTTCACAAAAATAAATAGATTAAAAGAGAGAGTTTTGATATAATGTCTCTCTCAATTCTTTGAATTTTGTCTAAGTTATATGTGCCAAAAATCACACAAGGATCTACTATCAAAAAGTTCTTAAAGTTTGTCAGCTCATCATTCAACTGGGTCCTCCTTCATTCTGTGGAAGCAAGAAATTGGAAACACCTGATTTGCACAGGACTTGGTGGCCTAATCTTTATAGATGACCCCTGGGATGGACATGTACCAAGAAGACTGGGAGTCTCTTCATGGGTCAGTTGGGATTTGGGTGGTCCTGGCAGGAGAGGTGGGAGAAGAAGCAAGGATGAAGGCAAGGATGCCAGCAAGGATGCCTTGGAAGTACCTGTGCTGTTTTAAGTGTCTTGCTCTGTTTCTGTGCTTCTCTAGGGATACTTGGACCCGCCCTGGAGACCTTTGGGGCACAGCAGGTACACACAGCAGGCACAGATGGCAGACCCAAGGTGTGCTCTGGCACAGGGTGGGCACTTTATAAGGATGTGCTGAGTGAGTGACAGAGGGATGAGCACATACGCCTGAGAGTGCCCATGTGAGTGGGCTCCCCTGGGGAGGGTCTTAAAGGGTTTTCTCTCTTTCTTTAAAACATGTATGCAGTGCTTTGGGGCTGTGTGTTAAGTGTTTTACACACAGCATCAAATCACATCCTAACAACCCATCCAATTGCCAGCACTATGGTTACAAGTAAGGAAACTGAGGCACAAGAAAGGGGCCAGACCAGGACTCCTGCAGGTGTGCCAGCCTGTGTAGGGGTCTGTAGGGGCTCTCCAGGGGACAGCAGGCCCTGCAGGTGCCCAGGGCCCGCCCCAAGGAGCAGACAAGCCTCTAGATCCTGGGCTGGGGGCCCAGGGAGTTCCCCCTCCTCCTCTGCACTCCATCACTTCCTCGAAAGCCTCTCAGGTGGAGTCCAGACTCCAGCAGGCCTCTGGGACCCTCATGTAGCCTTGGTGTCCCAGCCTCCCTCTCCCCCCTTCCCACCCTTCCTGTGTCCACTCTCCCCCATGTCCTCCCTTCATGTCCGCTCCCCTATGTCCATGCTCCTTCCTCTGCCCTTTGCTCCCTCTGCCCCCAACACCCCCGCCTGGTCTCTCTCCCTCCCTCTTCCCTTTTCAGCTGAATGAAAGTCATCTCAGCTCCCCCACATCCTCACCACTTGGTCTAAAGGGAAAGAGGAAGCCCCTTCTCCCCCCTCACTTGCCACGGGGCTGAGAAATGGCCGGATTCATTGTGGCGCAGAGCTGAATGGCCCGGGAGGAAGGAGCCTGCCAGGTGCCCCAGAGAGAGGCCAGCTCTGCGAGGTCATTGTGGAGGCCCCTGCCTGCCCACCGGGCCACACTCGCAGTAATCAATCTGATTGGATTAGGGTCAGGGCGACCCTAATCGTGTCAGAGGTCACTCAGGCTTTGTGGCAGGGCCCATGGGGTGCTTGGCCACCCCTGCTGAGGCGGCCTAGTTGAACAGAGCTTAACGCCGCCCGGCCAGCTGAGGAGAGGGGCCCAGCCCTGTGTGGACGTGTGCAAGCATGTGCGTGTGTGAGCACGTGTTGGGGTAGGGGTGGGGGGGTGTGAGGGAGGATGTGGGGAAAAGAGCTCATACCTCCTGCTTCCAGCTCACACACACACACACACACACACACACACACGTACCGCCATCTGCCTGGCCTGGGGCTGGGGACTGGGTTGGCCATGTGGACCCCTGAGAAGCTGTCAGCAAGGAATATGGGGTTGGGTGACGGAAGCGAGCCCAGGCTCAGAAGAAGTACCACTCTTTCTTCCCATGGCAGCAGGACCATTAACCTGCCTCGGGCAGAAAGCATCTGAGGAATTTTGAGTGCATAAAGGCTGGCACAGGATTGCAGCTTATCTGTCCCTCCAGGCCGGCCGCTGGACACCTGGAGCGCCTGCTTTCCCTGAGAGCTGGCCGATACCCACTCTTAACCCCGGATGAGGTGAAGGGGTGGGGAGGCCAAAAGGCAAGGAAGGCAGGTCCTAGAGCTCAGTGCCTCAGCAGATGGGCCTGGAGGAAGCCCAGCCAGGCCAGGACCACACCCCTGGGGAAGCACAGTGGGCACAGCAATTCGAGGTCCGGGCTGATGGGTTTGCGGATGGCACATGACTTTGCGGGGACCTGGGTCTCAGCTGGATGGGGCATTTGCACCTTAAAGAAATGGAAGCGGCCAGAAGGGGGTGAGTCATCCACAGAGGGGAGCAAGGACCTTGATGCTTCTCCTATTGGTGCCCCCAGCTTCATCATCAGTGACCCCTAGACACGGCCTCAGCCTGTATCCATCCGCTATTTCAGGAGCTCTGGGCCACAGTGGCTTCCTTAATGAGGAGACTGGGGGAGCCGCCCAGCCCTGCCTCTGATTCCAGCACGTGTGCCTCCAAGGCTCCTTAGGGGTCTCAGGCCCTGGAGGACACAGGGCCTGCCCATCTGCACCCCAGGCGAGCATTCCCAGTGGTTCCCAGGGGCAAAGGGGGCCTAGTGGCTGGTAGAGGTGGGCTGACCCTTGCTGTGGTGTCTGCACCTGGACCTTGCCCACAGGGCGGCTGAGTTTGGGGCCCTGGCTGACCCCCTCAAAGCATGTCATGCCATAGTCCTGGTTGGTTACCCTGGGGCAGGGTCTGTGGGTGCCAGCTGAGGTCTCGGCAGGATGATCACCTGCCCTGTCCCCCTAGATGGTGCTCATCCCCTCACAACCCCCTGCCCATGCCCTCGGACAGCCCTGGGACAAGCACCTGCATCTGCCTGCCTTCTTCCCCCATTCTCCTTGGGGGGATGGGCTGGGGAGGAGCAGGTAGGGGACAGCACAGTGTGTCCCCTCCCCGGCAGAGCCCCTTCCCTTGGCCGGGCTCCAGGGGGTGGTCTGTCCGCCTCCCTGTGTGTCCGGCCTGGTCTGCGGAGGGCCAGCATGCAGGCACGGGGCTGGGGGCAGGGCAGTCAGGACGGCACAAGCCTCAGGGCTTAGGAGGGGTCAGAGAGAAGCAGGGGCCCTTGAGGGAACCCGCATCCCCGAATCCAGGTTGCAACCCCTGACCCCCATCGGAAAGTGTTTCGGTTCACGGTGGCTGGGGGGCTCCAACTGTCTCTGCGGCCTCCCCCGTGTATCATTAACTCTTCCCGGTTGGGGAGGTGTGTAAAGGGGCCAGGAGAGACCCTGGCGACCCCCTGCCGTGCCTGGCTCAGAAAACAATGTCCCCGCTACGACGACAAGATTAAGCACAAGAGAAAAGTGAAAATGCTGCTGGCGATTCACACGCCCTCGGGAGTGCTGTGTTAAAGCGTGTGAATAGTGAGCTCCCCTCGCGCCCCAGGCCCCTGGGCCGTGCATACCTCCCGGTTGCTATGACTGGCTTGCTATGGCCTAATCGCCGACGAGGGGGAAATTCATATAAAATATCGCAGGCCATTGTGGGCCTAACGCGGCGTGACAGTGGCTCACAAAGCCAGATTCATTAGCCCCAGCAGGTAATCAGGACGCCGGCCGTGCTGGCAGCCGGGCAGTGTCAGGGGCCGCAGTGACAGTGGGGCGCAAGCCGCATTCCGCTCTCAGGTGGCTTCATCCTTTGTGCAGGACGGGCCAACAGGATTACCAAATACCATTGCCCATCGCGACACCCCCTCCTGGCCGCCCCGCTAGCTCTGAGACCCAGGAAGGTGGGCTGTGTGGGAGAGGGGGAAATTGCTGGCTGGGGGCTCTGGCCGGTCTTCCATCTGTCCCTCCTTCGTCTTGGGCATTGGTTGGGAGACGAAGTGCCAACCCCGGATGCTCTACAGTCTCCCTTGCGTCCTCCGTGGGCTACGGAGACAGACTCAGGGCGTTTGTGACCTCTCTGCGCCTGCACAGGTGCTGCAGGAGCCGCTTGTCTGCTTTGTGGGGTGGCAGCCATCCCTGGACCTGCCTCTCTGCATCCTCCCCCTCTTACAGCCCCTCACCTGCCAGGTGGGCAGACACCCCAGACCTGGCTCAGGGAGGCCGTGTGGTGCCTGAGAGGGAGCCACAGCTGCTGCCCCGGAGTGTGCGCTCGGGATCAGACACGTGTGAGGGCACTGAGTTCTTGCTGCATCCCACCAGTGGTGTTCTGTGAGCAGGTGGGAGCAGAGAAAGGCCCCTCAGAGGTCCCCATGGAGCTCAGTGCCCGCAGGAGCCGTTTGCTCTTTCCCGGCCTCTCTAAAGGCCCATCGAACTGTGATCACCAGCATCTGCCACGAGGAACTCCTTACCAGCAACATTAGTGGGAGGACTTACAAAGGGCCCTAAGCTGAGTGGGAAGCAAGGCTGTGGGATGGGAGATTTGCCCCACACACCTGGCAAGGGAGAAGCTTCCCTGCAAGGTAGTGAAGCAGTGGGGCTGGGGCTAGGATGCAGGACTCCCCACCCCGGGCAGATGATTGTGGTTGCAGCCATGATCCTAGATGGGTTGGAGGGGGCGCTCCATGGAGGCAGAAGGGCCTGTCTCATGGCTACACCCCCTCTGCTGACCAACCTCAGTGCCAAGGCAGGAGATTTGGCCCCAAGGTCAACAGTATCCAAGGGAGAGGTGGAGCCTTGGGTCTCAAAGAGCCACAGGGGAGGCACACCCAGGTGAGGGAGGGCTGTCCGTCAGGCCAGAAGTCAGCCAGGAGGAGGCTATGACAGGCAGGTCCTACAACTCCCAAGGAGGAGGTCACACCGCACCCTGCCCCAGGCTGAGTCCCAGATGACAGCAGCCAGGCCCTCGGGTCCCAGCCTCTGGGGACAAGGGGCCTCACTTCACAAAGGGGCCAGGACAGTGGGAGCCCGGGGTGGGAGGACTATGTGAGACCCTCCGTGTTAGCCCCCTCCACGTCCCTCTGAAGGGGGGAGTGTATCAGAGACCACCCTCCTCCCCAAAGTGAACTCCTCCCCTCTCTCTGTGGGAGCCTGTCCCTGGGCCTCCCTCCCACATGCGTCCTGGGTCTGGCCACCTTCCAGAGGAGGGGGGCTTAGGGATCTAAGACCTGGGAGCCTGGGGGTTCAGCATCGGAATCACCAGGGAACCCTTTACAGATATAGAGGCCCCCCACCCCAAAACTGTGGCCCTGGGTGGGTTTGCAGTGACCACTGCTGGGGCAGCCCCCCACACCAGGTTACCTGCAGAGCTTCCCAAAGAACCCACCTGGGTGGACCTGACAGACAGAACGTCTCGGGAGCTTGATCTCATTGGTCAGTGGTTGTATTTGAACCACAGTTTCCTTCCAGGAACTTCCACTGCCCGGGGTCACACTCATTCCTCAGGAAAGCGCTCAGTGCCCCGTTAGGCCAATGGGCTTGTCCCAGGAGACTTGGATCAGCTCCTCCTTCTCATCCAGCATCAGCCCCCCACAGCCTTCCCTCCCAGGAAAGGACAAATAGGCCTCTCTCTCTACCCCGTGGCAGGGAGGTGTGGGACCCAGCAGGGCAGATGGCCGCTCCACCACCTGAAAGCGGCAACTGTGGGAACAGTCTGGTGGCTGTGGGACCCACTGCTGGGGGTGTAGGTGCCTCTCCTGCAACACCCTGTCTGGACTCAGCTCTTGCTGCTGGGCAGCCGGGGCCTGGGGCTGACCTCATTCTGAGCCTCTGCACATCTCCGGGGCTGAGCGGACCCATAGTGGCCGCTCACCAGAGAGGAGCTCCCCTCCTTCTGTCTGGGCCAGTTCTCTCAGCAGTGAAAAAAGGATTCGCAGGGCCCAGGACAGGACGGCCTCCAGGCAGTACTCTCCTGTCAACCCCTGATGAAATGGCCCCCTGGGTGGTGTCCCTGAGGGAAGGCCAGCCCTGGGACAGAGGCTGCAGCCTTCTTGTCCACTTAGAACAGAGCCACTGCTCAGTAAATCATTGCAAACCACTAGCTTCGTGGTGAAATGTCAACGATGAGGTCCTTGGAAGGATTTTTTTCTTAACTTTCTTCGGCATACAGGACTTTGGAAATGTGTACTTGTTTGATGTTAAAAGGTCCTTTTCTGAAATTGTGATAGTCCTTTCTTGTCTGTCATATTCTCTCAAAAAAGTAACAACATTTTGTAGTCCCATTTCAGTCCCCACATGATCCCTATACTTGCCAAGCCCATAAAATACAAATCTGGAAACAGGATTTGTTAAGATCCCTCTGATTCTAAAATTCGGAGACCCAGGGAGGTGAAGTAACTGCCAAAGCCAATCTCACGTGTGACGCTCAGCCTCTTCACCTAGGGCTGCTCTGGCCTCAGCAGCAATGGATCCTTGCCAGGCACCTCTCCCTGCCTGCCTCCAAATGCCCAGCTCTTGCCAAATACTACTCCTCACTTGCCCCAGACTCTACCTCTACCCATCCATCCATCCATCCATCCATCCACCCACCCACCCATCCAACCATCCATCCACCCGTTCATCCATCCATCCATCCACCCACCCACCCACCCATCTACCCATCCATCCATCCACCCACCCACCCATCTACCCATCCATCCATCCATCCAACCATTCAGCCATCCAGCCAGCCAGCCATTCATCCACTCACCCATCCACCCACTCTCCACCATTCACCATTCATCCATCCATCCCAGGCCTGCCCCAGAGCTCATGTAGCCAAGCCTGCTGTGTGTCCATGTTCCCCCTATTCTCATCCTCATGATCTATAAGCTCCCAAAGGCAGGTGACTCAGCACAGCCCAAAGCAAAGAACCTGATTTGCAACAGCAGAGCCTCCCATTAAAGGAATGCAAGGATTCCTCTGGTTCATCCTCCTCCTTCCCAGTGCAGGGATTTCTTCCACCTAAAGTGGGTCACACAGTTTATGCTTAATTACCACCAGCATGGGGAGCTCCTTCAACTGTCAGAAAGCCTGCGTTGTTAGAAATTTCATCAGATAAAGCAGCAATCCACTGTCTTGCAGATTTCTTACCTCGGTTCTTGAGAATGGGCACCTTGCATCTTATTTATCTTTTATTCTTAGTTGTGAGCCTAATGTGGTACTCATAGACTCTCAGGTCCTGAATGGATGGGTGGATGCACTGATGCATGGATGGATAGATAGATGGTAGATGGATGATGGGTGGGTGGGTAAGTGGATTGTATGGATGAATATTTGGTAGATAGATGAAAAGAAGGCTAGATCATTGACACTTTGCATTGACTCAATAAATAATTGCTAATGAGACAACATCAGGTTTCTGGGGAAGATTGTTTTCCTGCTAGAAGATGCTTTTCTTACACGAGATTGCCTTTCTTCTTCCTTTTTCCAACCCCTGATCACAGTGTGGGAATAAGAGTCTCCTGGGCTGGAACAGAGCAAGCTAGAGGATGTTCAAAATGTTCATGCCGGCTCTACCCCAGCAACTTGGCAAACTGGCACCATTGGTCCTTAAGCACCCCTCCCATAGCCTACACCCCCCCCCTCTCTTGACCTCCCACAGCCCATTCAAAAGAAGGCATTTTGCTGGTGACAGAGGTATTTCCAGTCTCATCTCCAAGATGTAATTCCCTTCCCAAGGGCAGGATGGTTCCCCGTTTCCCTCCTTAGCTGCTTCTGTTGCATAAACAGAAGCCGAAAACTCTAGAAAGCTGCTGTCTGTGGCTAAAAACTTCGCTGTAATTGGGGCAGCTGCTGGGCTTCAGGCCCTGGTATGAGTCCTGGCTGTGCCCTCCCCACCCACAACCTCAGGGGAGCCCTGTCTCCCTTCCTTTGTAAGCTGAGGCTACTCCAGGCCATTAGTCATGACCTTCTTGTCAAACTCCTGTGGAAATCTGATAAGAGCAATGGATCCTCTATTAAAAAAAAAAAAAAAAAAAAACCACAGACACACACACACACACACACACAAGTTTTCAGGCATGCCCTGGCATTCCTGCTCATGATTTGAGAGGGTTGTGAACCCCCAAAAGCCTACCCATGGATTCCTGAGTTAACCCCACCACTGTGGGATGTCAGCTGGGCATTCTGGCTGTGTTCCTTCTGCATGGCCTCAGGATGTATTTAACTTCTTCTTTGAAAATAATTGTAGACTTATAGAAACTCTGCAGGAATTCAGATCCCCTCCCAGGCCTCCTCCAGTGCTGACATCACACAAACTCAGCTATATCCATTTAAACTAAGATTCATCACTACTAACTCCAGACTTTACCCAGATGCCCGTTTTTCCACCTTATCTGTCCAGGATCCCATCCCAGGTCCTTAGGCTCCTTAGCCTAGCCCTGGCCCTTCGTGCCCTTAAGGCTGGGAGGAGCTTGGTCAGGCCTTTGAGTTTGTCTGATGTTTCCTGATGATTAGATACAGGTTATGCATCTTTGGTGAGAAATGTCTCAAAGGAGGAGGGGTGTCCTTGGAGCATCGTCTCAGGAGGCTTGTGGTGTCCATCCGTGTGTCATCTGTCCCACTGCTGATGACTGCAGCTCAAACTTCTTTGATAATTTGGGGTCTACCAGATTTCTCCAACGCAGAGTTTTGGGTGTTCCCTTTGTGATTGATCAATATCTCTGGGAACTGCTTAAAGACCTGTGTCTTCAATTTTAAAAGGGACTTTCTTTGCCAGAATGAACCGTATTCATACTTTTCTGGCCCATGGTCTTTGCAAAGGCTTCTTTTCCTCATGAGTGAGTTGAAGGCTGGCTTCAAGGTGTCCTCAGACTTTGTGAGGAGCCCCCCTCATTCAGCTGAAGAGGAAATTGAGGCCCACAGGGGAGAGAGACATGTGCAGGGTCACACAGCAGGTTGGTGACAGAGCAGGGCAGGAATGAGTTCTTTTTCCACCAAGTTCAAGGGGGAGCACCCCTCCCAACCCCACACACCCTTCCCCTCAAGTGTGTCTGGCGGCCCTGGACTGTTTGCCTGAGCTCGATAAGCAGAGATCTCCAAGCCCTGTTCAGGGTAGGGCAAAGCCCCAGGCCCCCTTTCTCTCCCTTTATCTCAGAACCTGGGGAAAGGGAGGTGGAGTGGGGCTGGAGGAGTGGAGGAAGGGGCAGAGCAGAGGCAAGGACAGAGGCAGGATCCTCCTGTAAGAGCTAGCCAGCCCTAGGCCCTGGGGGACAGGCTCAAAGGGAGTTGGGGGAGCATATTCAGGCCTTGGAGAATCTGAGCCTTAAGATGGACCACCAGAGTGGGTGTTGTGAGAGAGGTTCCAGGTTGTGTGCAGGATTCCAGGAATGCCCAAGACATACTGGATCTGCTCTGCCCTGGGACAGGGGGGTGAGAAGACCCCAGGCCACCAGCTAACAGCCCCTAATCCAGGGTCATTGCATAGACAGGAGGGGTGGCACCAGACTGGGACCCTGAAGTGGTGAGAATCAGGAGGTGAGCCCACCCTCCGAGGAGCTGGAGGTGGGGGACAGCCTGAGTCCTTGAGAAGACAAAATAAGGGCGGGGGTTCTGCTGAGCGGAGGGACAAGAAGGAAAAGGGTCTGTGTCCATGCCAGTATTTATTTATGGGTGCCTTGAGCCCGCAGAAGGTGGCTCCAGGCCTGCCTGCAACTGATCAGTTGTATTATAAAAGGAAAATGCGGCAAGGACTTCAAGTGTCTTGAGGAGGCAGCTACCTGGCTGATTTTTGGGAAGGGGACAGTGAGAGGAGCTGTCTTGAATTTGTTCAAGAACAAGCTAGGTAGGGAGGGCCAGAGAGCCAGGACGCCGGGCGTGGGCCTGCCCAGGTGGGCTCAGACCCTTCTGGACTCCCTGCCCCAGCTCAGGGCCCCTGCCCTCTCCTCTGATCAGGCCCTTGCTCCCGAGTCGCCATCTGTGGGATGGGCCTGAGGCTCCAGATTAGAAACAAAATGTGAACAGGACACAATCTCCACCTCAGGGAACTTTCAGGCTGAATGGGTGTAGGAGGGCGCTCCCAGTGCCTGGGACCCAAAGGGCTCTGCTAGGCATGGGCTGCGCCCAGACTACACAGCCAGGACCCTGGCCTGTGCCCCAAAGAGCAGAGATGGGGACACAGCAGATGCACATGAGCAGAGAAGCAACTGGAAAGAACCCAAGGAAAGGATGAGGGCTGAATGTGGCTGGAGGCCAGGGAGTGGTGGACAGGGCTGAAAGGGCGTCCGGTGGATGCATAGGAGTCAGCCTGACTGTGAGTCAAGCAAGGACACAGTGGCAAGAAGTAGAGAAGGGGCTGGGCAGGGCCAGATGGGCACTGGACAAAACGCTCCTCCTGTGTGTGTGTGTGTGTGTGTATGTGTTTGCTTGTATATGTGGGTGAGAGTGTGAGAGCGTCTGTGTGTGCATGTCTGTGTGTGTGTGTATGGTTGGGGGAAGATGGAAGCTGAGGGTGCCAGTCCCAACTAAGAACTTCTTCTGGTACAAGTGGAGGATGCTGCAGACTGGACTCATGGCGAAGGACCAGGAGGGGCAGGAGGGGCCAGGGCCACTTCGGGGGGCCAGGGCCACTTCGGTAGGCCAGAGCAGCCTTCAGACTCGGGCAGTCTCCAGCCAAGCCTGCAGTGGGAGGCTGATAGGGAAGAAATGGGGAGTCCCTTTCTGGACTTGTGGTTGGGTTTTTGCCACCTGGAAGTTTCCAGAGAGCAATGAGAGTCCAGGCCTATCAGATTACGCAGGACCCACGATACCCCCAGGCCCTTATCCTCCACCCACAGCGGATCATAGCTTGGTTCCCTTGAAGAAATGTTTGCACACACTCCGCAGGTATGATATATTCATTCATCCTGTCTGGAGAATCCTGGCTGGGGCTCCACCCTCTGCGAAGTCCAGGCTGTCCCCCACATGCTCTGCACTTCCCTCTGGTCCTGCCAGCCCACCCCCTCCCCCACTGGGGCCCTGCCCTTGTGGATTCCCCCATGCAGAATACCCCTGCCCCGTGCTTTCGCTCTGTCAACTTCCTGCCTGTCCTCTGAGACCAGCTCCTCCAGGCCTCTGTCTACCAGGCTAGGCCCTCCCCCACCCAGCAACCCCCTGCAGCTGGCCTCTTGCAGGCAGACCTCCCTTGACTTCCCTACATGCCTGTCTGATCGAGATCAGCTCCACCAGCTTTCTCCCCAAGCTCCAGCCATCACCCTCTGTACTTCTACAAAACCAATATCACGTTCCCTGACTCAGTTTCTCCATTTGTGGAGGGGCCCGGCAGCTCCAAACCCAGCTCCTGGGGTCAGTCGTGGCCTGGACGCAATTCCTGGCAGGCATCCTGCAGCTCCCAGGCCCGAGCACGTAGGGGCAGCACGGAGTGAGGAGGCACTGGTCTTCAGAAAGTTCCAGAGGAGGCAGCCCTTCAGCTGGGCCTCTCAGTGCCTGGTGCCCGGAGCAAAAGAGGGTGTGCAGACAAAGAGGCACAGGTGGGCGGTACGTGGGCCAGGAGCCACGCTCTGGGCTGAGCTGTCAGGCTGCTGGAAGCTTCCAACCGAGACATCTGGGCAGGAGGCTCCATCATGGGCTGTTGGGACATGAGCAGGAGGCTTTTTGTCTGCCTTTTTATTAATCAGTTTGACTATTTTGAGATTTATCCACACTCTGTTCCCTGCTATATGCTAAATAGAATTCCATTTTATGGCTATGCCACAACATTTTAATTGAAATATAATTGACATATAACATTATGTTAGTTTAGACGTACAACATAATGACTCAGTATTTATGTATATATTGTGAAATGATCACAGCAATAAGTTTAGTTAACATCCACCACCCCACACAGTTACAAGATTTTTCCTTATGATGAGAACGTTTACGACCTACTCTCTTAGCAACGTTCAAATACAGTACAGTATTTTTTTTTATTGAAGTATAGTCAGTTTACAATGTTGTGTCAATTTCTGATGTACAGCATAACGTTTCAATCATACATGTACATACATATATGTGTTTTCATACTCTTTTTCATTATAGGTTCCCATAAGATATTGAATATAGTTCTCTGTGCTATACAGTATAAACTCGTTATTTATCTATTCTATATACAATAGTTAGTATCTGCAAATCTTGAACTCCCAATTTATGGCTTCCCAATCCTTTTCCTCACTGGTAACCGTAAGGTTGTTTTCTATGTCTGTGAGTCTGTTTCTATTTTATAAATAAGCTCATTTGTGTCATTTTTTTTTAGATTCCACATTCAAGTGATATCATATGGTATTTTTCTTTCTCTTTCTGGCTTACTTCACTTAGTATGACAATCTCCAGGTCCATCCATGTTACTGCAAGTGGCATTATTTTATTCTTTTTATGGCTGAGTAGTATTCTGTTTTATATATAAATCTCACAACTTTTTTATCCAGTCATCTGTTGATTGACATTTAGGTTGTCTCCATGTCTTGGTTATTGTTAATAGTACTCCATTGAATATTGGGGTGCATGTATCTTTTCAAATTAGAGTTACCTTTGGATAGATGCCCAGGAGTGGGAATGCTGGATCATAGGGTAACTCTATTTTCAGTTTCTAAAGGAATCTCCATCCTGTTTTCCATAATGGCTGCACCAATTTACATCCCGACTAGCAGTGTAGGAGGGTTCCCTTTTCTCCACACCCTCTCCAGCATTTATAATTTGTGGACTTTTTGAATGATGGCCATTCTGACTGGTGTGAGGTGATACCTTATTGTAGTTTTGATTTGCATTTCTCTGATAATTAGCGATATTGAGCATTTTTTCATGTGCCTATTGGCCATTTGTATGTCTTCATTGGAGAATTGCTTGTTTAGGTCTTCTGCCCATTTTTGGATTGGGTTGTCTGTTTGTTTTGTTATTAAGTTGTATGAGCTGTTAATACAATATTGTTAACTCTAGTCACTGTGCTATACTTTACATCCCTACGACTTTTTATTTTATGCCACAGTTTTCCATCCTTTCACCTGTTGATGGGTATTTTGGAGCAGCCAGTTTGGGGCTATTACAAATAAAACTGCAGTGACATTTGCTTCCTGATCTTTGCCTAGACACAGGTTCCTCCAGGGTAAATACTTGAGAAACAAATGACCAGGTCGTAGGGTAAGTGTATGTTCTAAAGAAGGTGCCAAACCGATTCGAAGGGGCAGCACCAGTTTCCTTCCAGCCAGCAGTGTACGGGGTTCTGATTCCTCCACATCCTCACCAGCACTGATTATGATCTGACTTTCTGATTACAGCTGTCCCTGTGGTTCGCCATGACAAGTGATATTCAGGTTTTTTTTCTTGGGCTCCTTGGCCCTCAGGATACTTTCTTTGGGGGAAGCTCTCCCTCCTCCTTGGGTCCTTGCTTCAGGACGCAAGCCCCTGTCGCATCTCAGCCAGGCTTCCCCGACTCCCATTACCGATTACCGATTACCGAGGTGTGAGTCTAGCACCCCACGCCCACCATGGGCGCCCAGGACCCAGCCCGAGAAGAGGCAGCCACGCCCCTACGCCCAGCCCCACCATCCCGCCCTGCCAGGTCCTGCCAACCATGTCGCCTCATTCCGCAGCCACCCGGGAGTCCGCCTTCGTGCACGCCATCGCCTCCGCCGGCGTCGCCTTCGCTGTCACACGCTCGTGCGCCGAGGGCTCGGCTGCCATCTGCGGCTGCAGCGGCCGCCACCAGGGTTCGCCGGGCGAGGGCTGGAAGTGGGGCGGCTGCAGCGAGGACATCGAGTTCGGCGGGATGGTGTCTCGGGAGTTCGCAGACGCTCGGGAGAACCGGCCGGATGCTCGCTCCGCGATGAACCGCCACAACAATGAGGCTGGGCGCCAGGTACGTCCTCGGCCCCCTCGCGTCCCGCGGTGTTAACTGGAGAGCCCGGAGACCACACCCCTGCAGGTCCCGGGAAATAGAAACTCTCAGAGCAGGGCCTGTGCTGTGGTCCCTTGAGGGGTTACCACCCCAAGGTGGGGGCAGGGCGGTGGGCTGCGGGAGGGACGCCTATGGTGGCCCGGCTGGGGTCTGCTCACCTCCTGACCAGGGATGTTTGAAACAGAGCTGTCCAGTTGCTCCCACAAGGTCTACGGCATTCCCACAGGATGGAGGGCCCATCTGGGATGGGACAAAGGCCCGCCCTGCAGGAGCTTTCAGGGAGCATCACATTCAGGGAGGGGAGACAGCCAGGCCACCACACCACAGTGTGGTAAGTTCTGTAAAGAGGAAATGTACACACAAGACCAAGAGGTCAGACCCAGGCTGGAGTCTCGAAAAAGACTTATACTGGCAGAGGTGATGAGTGGGGACAAGCAGAGTAATTGGCAGTTATCTAGATGAGGGGAGGCCAGGAGAGCCTCTGGGTAGCCCAGAGGTGAAAAAATGCAAGTGAGTTAGGCCAGGAAAAATATGGGAAGAATATGGAGAACAGAGGAAGAAAGAGATCTGGGGAGTGGAGAGGCTGGTAGGGACCAAGCTGCAAAGGGACTTAGTCAGAAGGTCAGTGGGGAACTTCTGTTAGGAAGTGATGCATATAGGGACTGAGAGGTGTCCAGCAGAGTTAGCAACACCAAAAGGGCCCTGGCCTTGGCCAGTGGAACTGGGGAATTGTGAAGGGCTAAAGCGTGAACAGGGACATATGACTTCCAAACAGGGAACTAGGTGACTCAGATGGCTCTTCCTGGTAAGGATGAGTATAAATGGAGGATGAAATGTATGAAGCACCCTTTAAAAGTATAGACTGCTCACCTGTATACAGTCACCTAATTTATCATAGAGAAGATAGTGCAGTACAGAGAGGGAAATGGGCTTTTCAATAAATGGTCCTCAGTCAACTTGATAACAATATGGAAAAACTTAATCTTGCCCCCCTACCTTATACCGTATTTTAAAAAATCAATTATAAATCCAAATGGAAACGGTTAAAGAAAAAAAAATTTAGAAGAAAACATCTTTGTGACCTTGACTTAGGCAAAAATTTCCTAAAAGGTCCCCCCAAAAAGCAATCATAATGAAGGGAAAAAATGTAATCATGTGGACTATATTAAAATTAAGAACATCTGTTCATAAAAAGGCACCTCCATGAAACTAAAAAGACAATCCACACAGGAGGAAGTGTTCACAATATATATCTCCAACAAATACATGAAAATTATAATATAAAAAGAGCTCTAAATTTTTCTATAAATAAATAAATCTCTACAAATTAACAATAAAAAAGATAACCCAATAGAAAAGTTGTCTAAAAATTGGAAAGCCACTTAGAAGAAGATCTAGAAATGGCCAGTAAATATATGGAAAGGTGATCAGTATCATTAGTCATCAAGGAAATGCTGTTAGAATGCATGCCCTGGAGAAAGGAGAGGATAACAACTGGAAGAGAGCATGTTGGGAGATTCTTAGGAGCTGATGCTCTGGGACGGGTAATCTGTGGAACTTTGTCATATTTTGTGTTTATGACATATAAATTTTTGTATGTACGTTACACTTCCATAAAATAATTGTCAGGTGTCAAATAACTAACCATATAGTTAGGATTAGCAGTCCAAGGTCCAGGAGAAGACAAGACTCTGAGCCTGGTACCTGGGGCAGCTGTTGTCCAAAGGTCATTTCCTGATGTGGAAAGAAGTGCATATGCTGAGCTGCACTTTTAGCAGCCTCACAGAGCTAAAAGGGGCCCACGAAAGGTGCTATGTTTAGGAAATAACTCCTCAGTTTAGGCTGCGACCCTGAGGAGTAGAGGAAAACCAGAAGGAGACGAACCCTCGTGCACATGTGCAGGCTAGAAAAATCTCAAGACTGAAGATGGTTCCAAATTGCTGGTATATCCAGGCACCTGGAAAAAGCAGATAAATCTTCTTTGGAGGATGGTAACCTTATGCTAGGCTGAAATTATTTCCTACAAATAATTCTTCAAACACAGTATCCAATACATAATCAAAGATAACCTGTTAAATGAACTGATGATACAGTGAGTGATAACCAGCAAAAATGGGAAAGATAAAGGAAAAGGAAAACCAGAAACAAGACTCTGAATACTGGAATTATTAGTCAAGATTATGAAAAATTGTGCTTATGTGTGCTGACAAAGCTAAAATGTAATACAATAAATTTGGGAAAGAATCACATAGAAATTGTAGACCTGAAGAATGAATGGGGGCTTCCAGTTAAAGATGACAAACAAAATACAAACTTTTCCCTCTGCATTCTCCTAGAAACCTACTCAAATGACAATAAATTAATTTTAAGATACATAAATAAACAACTAGGAACGTGGAAGACAGAAGAGGTGACGATGGCAACAAACTTTGAAAGCAAAAATCATATAGATGAATACTTGATATCTTAGGACACTCAGGAAAGCTGAATCTTAAGCCAGCAGAGACCTCTGAGAACCAGGAATTTCTAGCATCAGATATCTTGAGAAGTAGAGATAAATATGGGATTGGAAACAGAAAGATTGGCTGAAATCTATTTTCAAAGCACTTTTTAAGTTACCGGCTCTTCTGTCCAACCCCTTGCATCCAAGCAACACCCCTCCTTTACCATGGCAGAATTCTGGAAGCTTATTCCCTAAAAAGAATAAAGCAGGTGTCTGGGCTGAAGGACACCAAGTACAGCTGAGGGTGAGACTGCCCGAGTGAAACTGGTCTGTCTACATACACATTTCTCTTCCTGATCTCCTAATGCCACAGTGAAGCTTGATTATGCTCTAGGAAGGAGAATGGAAAAGTCTCCCCTGAGAATCAGACCAACCCAAGAGAAAAGATTTGAAGATACTGATGTGGGGTTCCCCAAAAAACAATGTGGCCAGATCACTCTATAGTGAAGGCCCAAGTTGATGAGTCCCTGCACAGGAGATTTCGACAAGATTTTTGGTGCCCCACTTGTAAATACGACCAGACAGCCAAGGATCACTGGACATCTGAGGAAGGCCTCCAGCAACCACAAAGGCAAAGACCAAAATAAAGAAACAAAAACCGAAGTTATGGAAAAGAGACATTATAAAGACAGATGAAAACTTCAAAAAACTATCACAATTCCCAGAGAGATAAAACACTGAATCCATGAAATTGGAACAGGATGTTAATTTAAAAGAACATTCAGGGGGGAAAAAAAAGAAGCTCTTAGAAATTAAAAATAGGACAGCATAAACAAAATCTCAGCAGAAAGGTTGGAAGATAGTTGAGACACCCTTTCTACAAAGTAGAGAAAAAAAGACAAAGAGATGGAAAATAGGAAAAATTAGAAAATGTGGAGTATCTGTCCAAGGGAGGTAACAATGAACGTGGAGATAAGGAAATTGGCAAAGAAGTAAGACAAGAAGATTCCCAGGGCCGAAGAGCAGAAGTTCAGACCACACAGGCCCCATAAGTGATTGGCTCAAGAAAGAGGAAGACCCACATCAAAACTCATTGCTGTGAAATTCACAGCCCATGATACACAGAAACCTTCCAAGCTTCCCAGAAAAAGGTTTGGTTTCATGCAAAGGATCCGGACGCAAAATGTCATCAGAGTTTCTAAGAACAACAGTGAAAGCTAGAATAAAATATAGCAATGCTTTCAGAATCCTGAGAGGGAAAAATATTTATACTCAACTAAACAATCTTTTCAACTTTTCAAGTAGAAAAGATTTTTTTCCAGACATGCACATTTCACAAAATTTGCTAGAAGGCCTTTGAAAAAGAAAGCTCCAAGAAGCTGAAATTAATAGAAAACCTGATGTGTCTGAAAGTCTTGAAGAGCATATTTAGACAACTAAGGGAGAGCTTGAGAATGAATCTGTGATAAATACATTAAAAATAACAATAACAAAATGTTTTGTAGAAAAGGAAAAGCAATCATGTCACATGGCTCAACTGAGGATGCTATGACATTTAACACAGCCCCAATACTGTCAGCACTAAATATTGACCTAACTGGAATTATGCTACAGTTTTTAGAGTAGGAGAGGGGGTTGGGAAAGTGTGCATCAGAGTTGTGGGGTGAGGTCTATGGGACCTCCATGGTGAGAGGTCCATAGACAATGCTGAACACTGAAAAATCAAGAAGTGGCAAGACAAATATTTTATTAGAGGTGCAAAGTATTGCCTCAAGTGGTCGGGAAAGTGCTGTGAGTGAGCGTGTGGGAGCAGAACTCCTGTTTTTCTTAACAGATCTTAAGCACTGTTGGACTCTTTAGAGTGTATGCATATGTAACTTTGATCAAAAGTAAAACTAAAACAAGCAACTAGGGAGGCAGAGATGGGAAGTGGTAGCTCCTCTTTGGAAAAGCTTGGCCACAAAAGAGAAGAGAATGGAGATTAGACAGAACTGGACTTGGGGGAGTGAGTAATTTACAGATGCCCCTAAGAAAGGGCCAGTATGTGAGGGAAGGAGTGAAGAAATAATCGGGGGTGAGGGACCGGGTGGAGGCAGCAGCTGGACACAGAGCCCACATGAAGCCTCAGGCCAGCACTGTCCAACAGAAGAGTAATGGAAGCCACATACATATTTATAAATTTCTAGTAGCCACATTTAAAAAGGAAACAGGTGAAATTTGTTTTAATGATAAATCTTACTTAACCCACTATAGCCAACATGTTATCATTGCAATAATGCAATCAATATTAAAATTTTGAATGAAATAGTTTACATCCTCTTCTTACGTGAATCTGGGGATTTAGTGTGACCCAGCATGTGGTTTGAATTTAACAGCGCTTCTCAGTTTGGACCACCAGCTACATGTCAGGGGCTCACAGGTGGCTGGTGCCCACTGTAGTGGACAGTGCAGTCTTAGTTCTGATTATGTCACAGGACCCTTCACCCCCCACCCCCACCCCGACTCTTTTCCCCAAAGAGAGAAAGGAAGAGAACCTGAAGTTGAGATGCCCTCGGGAGAAACACTTACTCCTCAGTCACTCTCCAAACAGTAGACTAAACCCAGCTTCCTGGGCCCTGAAGGTGCCCTGCTCAAGCCACTCCTGTGACCCTCCCCCAGCCTTGCCACTCAGCCCATGCACAGTTCATCTGGGCCAGGTCTTGGGTTCTCTCAGTCAAAATGAACTCCTTCCCTCCTGCACCCGGACACTTACATGCCACAAGTTACAGCCCCTTCCTTCCTTCACCCAACATAGATGATACAGAAGTAAACCCAGCCAAGGAGGGGGAGGGGGAGCCTCTCAGGCCTTGCCCTCTGGGGATCTTGAGTCGGCCCTGGGGAGTCACATGGTACAAGAGCCTGCTGGCACCACAGGGAAGTGTGGCGCTGGGCAAGGGCACCCACTAAGCCTGGGAGTTGCGGGAGCTCTACGGAGCAGGTGGACGGGTTGAGTTTGCCAGGTGAGCAGAGGGGCAGCTGCAGGCGAGGAGCACAGCCATCCTCTGGGGAGGCGGGGAGACTGAGAGCCGGCCCTGACGCCCCCGCTCACGCGCTCCTGCAGGCCATCGCCAGCCACATGCACCTCAAGTGTAAGTGCCACGGGCTGTCGGGCAGCTGTGAGGTGAAGACCTGCTGGTGGTCGCAGCCCGACTTCCGTGCCATTGGTGACTTCCTCAAGGACAAGTACGACAGCGCCTCGGAAATGGTGGTGGAAAAGCACCGCGAGTCGCGCGGCTGGGTGGAGACCCTGCGGCCACGCTACACCTACTTCAAAGTGCCCACCGAGGGCGACCTGGTCTACTACGAGGCCTCGCCCAACTTCTGCGAGCCCAACGCCGAGACCGGATCCTTCGGCACGCGCGACCGCACCTGCAATGTGAGCTCGCACGGCATCGACGGCTGCGACCTGCTGTGCTGCGGCCGCGGCCACAACGCGCGCACCGAGCGGCGCAGGGAGAAGTGCCACTGCGTCTTCCACTGGTGCTGCTACGTGAGCTGCCAGGAGTGCGCGCGCGTTTACGACGTGCACACCTGCAAGTAGTGGGCGCTGCCCCCGGCGCCGGCGGGGCGGGGCTCCTCCCGGCGGGGAGGCCGGCCCCTCTGGGGGCGGGGCTTCTCCCTGGATGGGGCGGGGCTCCGGGGTGGAGTTCCTGGATGGGGGCGGAGTCCTCCTTAGTAGCGCAGGGGTGAGGCTCCTGAGTGGGGTGGAGTTCTTCCCAACAGGTGCGGGGCCCCTTCTCAAGATGAAGCTCCAGGGATGGGGGTCCTGGACGGGGGCACCGCCCTCTCTGGGCACAGGACTCCCAGGCTGGGGATTTAGCCTGCTATTAACTATCCTCAGAAGACCACACGATTCCATCCACCGGATCTCGTCTGTGTAGAGCAGTATCCCCTGGCAGAACGAGCTGTGGAGAACCTGTGGGGTGCATCCTGTTCCCCCATTCCTTCCACTGAGGTCTGCCACCTCCCCCTCCCCCGCCACTCCAATGATTCAGGTGCCTGAAGGCCTCTGGCACTCCTCCCTCAGCCTGGTATCTGCCAACGCTCCCAACCGGGGACCCTACCCAGGAGAGCCTTTGTCTGGCAGAGCCACACGAACTGCCTCGGCTTGGGTGAAAAAGATGGGGCCTGGTGGCAGCAGGTCGAGGAGGAATCTGGAACCTGAGACCTGGCTCTGTCTTGGCTGCCCTGTGCTGAGCATCAGTCACCTGGGCCCCAGCGAGGCGCCATTCTTGGCCTGGTCAGCAGTGTCCTCTGCTTTGCAGCTGACAGAAAGTCCTCTCCCTTCTCCTTGTCTTTGCATTCCCACTTGCAACCCATCTCATCCACGGGAGAGGAGCAAAGCCTCCTGTTCCAGTCCTGCTGTTGCATCTCTCTTGGCCTCAGCAGCTCTCTCCACCTCCCTCATTCACAGCCTCTTGCAAGGTAAAGGCAAGAAAGGGGCCCAGACTCCAAAGCTGCCCAGAGCCACTGGCCCGCACTACCATCCAGGCCACACTCAGATCACTTTGAGTGGGGTTAGGTTGTTTGGGAGATTTGGTGGGGGGAGTGAGGTGAGCCCACACTGGTGCTGCAGACAGAGGACCACAGTCCCTGGAGGGGTGGTCTTCCTCCCAGTCCCTCATGGTCAGGACTGACCCTCAGGTCCTGCTACTGCAGTCATGATGCACCAGACCTGCCTGCCACTGGCCATTGTCCTGGAGTCTCTGGTTGGCCACTCAGTCCTCCTCACATCTGATTTGTTCATCTAGTCTGGGTATGAGGGAGGCTGCTGAACCCCTCAGCTAATGCCCACAGGGACTTCCTGCCAGGTGCTGCCACTCCAAGACCTCTCCTTGCTCAGCCTCTGCCACTGTGAAACGTTGCCTGGCCCCCTGACCCCGGGGGCCCACCCTCCAGGCAGGGGGAGAAGACACAGTGAGGGGAGGGATGATCTGCATGCCCCACTAGGGACGCGGCCTTCCTCTGCCTTGAATTTTGCGTTTTTGATTTTAATTTTATTTCTGATGCTGCTATATCCACCATACACAGGAGCTGGACAAACAGACGTGGTGTTCTTGTTTTCCTTTTCTTTCTGTGAAAGAAATTATTTTAGTCATAGCTTGTGAGTTTCAAACAATGGGGAAAGTAAAAACAAAACAAACAAACAAACAAACAAAAAAAAAAACAAAAAGAAGAAACAATCAAATAAGCCTGTGGATTGTGCTAGATTTTTGGTGATGGGTCAGCAGGTGTGGGGCCTGGATCAGTCGTGGCCCTCTGGGAGGGGCCCAGATGGGAGGAGGTGGTCAGCCTGCTGAGGTCAGAGACTCCTGGGGCCTCTGCAGTGGCTTCCAGAGCCAGAATTCCAGGGGAAGGAAGAGGGGTGGCTACTCTAAGGAAAGGAGGAAACAGTCCAGTGGTCTCAAAGTCTGGGGCAGGGTAGGCTAGAGACCAGGACAGAAGACCCCAGTGGAAATGCAGAGAAAGGGGCAAGGAGGCCTGCCTGCTGCAGGAGATGTGCAGTGCAGTGAGCAGGGCACCTTGACAGCCCCAGCTGGCAGAGACCCCACGCATGTCAGTGGTGCAGTGGGACATCCACCAAGTCAGCTGAAAGACACTTTCCCAAACATCTACAACACGCTGCACTCAGTTGACATTTGAGCACCAGCAGCATAGCTGTGCTCCTTGGGCTTGCGCCCATGGCCCCTGTGTGAGGTCTTCATCTAGGACCCACTACGGGGTGTTCTAGGAGCCCGCTCTGGCTAGTAGGCAAGACATGTTCCCTTGATCCGAGGCTCACCAGCCTGAGTCCTAGAAACCAGGCAGGTGCTTCTCTCTGGGCCTGGCCTCCTCCCACCTCCTACAAAGGTCACTTTAGAAGTCGCAGCGCATGCAGCTGGAATCCAGTTTGGAGGTCATGAGGGACATCCCTCGCTGGCAGAGACCTGCTGCATGAAGCTGAGAACTCCCAGGGGCTCTCTCCTGCCCTTGTCCATCCTCAGGCCAGAGGCCAGAGCTGACCCTGGACCCCCGGCCTCCCCTCCACACAGGCGACAGCTAGGTGCGCAAGCCTTGGCAGGAATCAGTGGTCTCTAACTGTATGGTTAGCCAGGTACCGCAATCATGCTCAGAACCTTGGGATGGAGATGAGGTAGCCTTTCCATGCCGGGCAGGGAGAGCTCTCAGGCAAACAAGACATCCTGCTGGCCAGGGCCTCATGTTGTCCCTCCATGGCTGTTGCCCACATCCACCTGCACTCAGGGTGTGCAGGGTGTGGGGAGCTGGGAGGGACTCTGAAAACTGAGGCTGCAGGAGCCAGGGGGTGAGGTTGGCTTTCTCAAGGCCACACCTTCACCTCTCCAAGCCAGGAGCAGAGTCCTTGCTCCCCTCTCTGCTTTTCTTGCTCCCCGACTACTACCACCACCTCTGAGCCCTGCCCTGCTACCCAACTAGACCCCCAGGAGGGGGCCAGTGGAGGAGGCCAGAAGGGAAGGGCAGGCTGGGACAGGTGGGGCATGAGGGGACATGATGCTAGAGCTGAGGACAGGAAACCGAGCCCCCACCCGCTCAGAGGTCAGGCCCTCTGACTTCCACCCTCCATGGGCCATTTGATGGAAGGGAGTGGGGCGCGGGGCAGACAGGAGGAGGCTTGGCCAGAAGCCTCATAATTGGGAGGCCCGTGCCTCCTGATAGCAGAAGGAGGGACACCCAACTCAGCTGGCTCCATGGCTAGAGCCTCAGGGCCACATGGTGTCCTTGAGAGCAAAGGAAGGCAGCGCTACCCTCTGCTGACAGAACCACAGCTGGCAGGACAGGGGGTCTTGGACAGGTGGCCAAGTGTATCTACTCCAGACAGTCCTGCATCAGGAGGGAGCTGTGGTAGGGGATAGAGAGCTGCCTGGTGGATAGAGTGGGAATCCATCAAGGGAGGGAGGGAGGAGATAGGAAGCAGAGTGATGGCAGGTCATGGCTTCATTCCTCAAGACAGGACCCCAGAACGCCTCTCCTACCATCCCCTCCTGGCCATAGCAGTCTTCACTGGAGGCTCCAAGCCACTGAAGACAGAGCTTGATGGGGCCCAGCGAGACTGAGGGACTGGAGACAGACCCAGGGCTCTGGACTCCCAAAGCTCCTACCTTCACACCCCAAATCACATCAGCTTCCCCGGGCTGGCACGCCAACATCCCACGCCAAGCCCAGGGCCTTGCTGGCTCAGGGCTTGCTACTCCCTGAACCAGGCCGTTTCAGGCTGGGTCACCCACTGCTCCAGGGCTGTAGCTGACCACCAGGGATTCCCAACTGGGGCTCCAAGGGGTCAGCTAGGGTTAGACGAGCTCTGGGCAGATGCTCTATAAAGAGGGAGCCAGTGATTAAGTGCATAGGGCAGTGTCTGGGGCCGGAGTGCAGGTGGCCCATCTCACCCACCTGTGTGAGTCACCAGGCAATAGGGCCAGATAGGACACTCCACACAGGAGTCAGGGCCTGGAGGCAGAGGGGTGACAGGTGCCCTACTCGAGTCACCTATGGGCCACATCCACAACGCACAGACAGCACAAACAGTGCAGCACCTCTGAGCTAGGGCCCAGGCAGGAGCCCGGCATCCAGGTGCCAGGGACTCCACCATGAAAGGGCAGGACAGGCTGGGCAGGGGGGTAGGGGCACAGCCACAAGGTTCAAGAGAAGACGCAGGGACAGGGCTGGGCCTCCTAGGAAAGCAGGCGTAGATACCGGAGACAAACAGGAGGTACCCTGGGAGTTGATGCAGAAGTAGGTTCTGCCTACTTGGACCCAGCTCTCCATGAGGTGAAGCACCAGGCACCCACTCCCATCACCATGGCTCCAGGGCAGAGAGAGGCAGAGCCCCACCAGAAGAGGCCCATGGGTCCACAGGACAGGCCCCGGCAAATGGGCAAGGGGAGCTAGCAAGGGCCTGTGTGAGTGAGGGGGCAAAACCCTCAACTCCCTGCTGGCTGGAAGTAAGCCCCATCCTTCTCGGGGCCTCAGTTTCCCTCCGGTGCAAGAGCCTGTGGGATGAGGGGGCTTCCCAGGGCCTCCCTGCTCCTGCATTTTGCTGATGTGGGATATTCCATCTGGGGCCCCCTCTGGAGCCCAGCTGGCCCCCCTCACCTGCCAAGATCAGCACGTCCCCATGAACCCTGGCCCAGCCCCCCACCCCGCCCCACTTGCCCTTTACCCTCAACTCAGAGGGAGGGCAGAGAACAGGGCAGCCTGCTTGGGCCTCAGAAGCCACCTCTCCAGGGAGTTTACAGCCCCTCCCGCCAGCCCTGAAGAAGGAGGAAATGGGCCTGGTGGGCCTGTTCACAGGTAGTTGAGACGGGAGAGGAATAACCATATTAAAGGCCCGGAGGTAGTGGGGCCTCAACCCACCAGGGCCCCCCTGGGCCCAGCCCCCTGCGAATCTCACACTCCCAGGGCAGCAGCTTTGAAGTCCTGGAGGGAATGTGGCCAGCCCCCTCCTCCTGGGGCCCCCACAGACCCTCCCCGCAACACTCCCACTTTCTGGGTCCTGGGGCCTCACTTTCCACCCTTCAGGGATGCTCTGAATCCTATCCCCCGACCCCTGTGCTGGGCCAGAACCTCCAGGGCTGGGACCTCCATGGCAACAGGTGCAGGGCCAGCTCTGGGCCACAGGCCTGGTACAGAGAGCTGAGGAGGCCCAGCCAGGTTCCCTAGCCCCACATAGTGCTGACCCCCTGCCCCCCGCCACAGCAGAGCCTGGGCTAGGTGGGCTGCTGGTCCGGCCTTTACCCCTGCTTTGGGGGGTCTTATCTGGGGGACATGACACAGTCCATCCTGAGGTCTGGCCTGGCCCCACTCCCTCTGTCCTCCCATTCAGTGGTCTCCCCCCAGCTCAGGCCTCCCGGCCCCTTCCCAAGCCTCTTGGCCCTCTTGCCTGCCACTCATTTCCCTGTTGGAACCCTGTCTCCTTTCATGAAATCCTCTGGCTGGGACACCCAAGGACAGGGCATCCTGGCAGTCAGCAGCTTTCTCTCCAGCAGCCCCTTGGCCTCCTGGCCTGAGCAGGAACAGGGCACCTTAACCCACCCACACTGCCCTCCAGCCCCAAGTCCAGCCATCTGGACGATGACCTCCCAGGGTGACATCCAAAGCTCGGAGGAATGGGACAGCATCTCTGTCATCCCACTGGGTGCTAATGCTGCCAGTCCTTCTGTTCACAGGCACTGAGTGGTAAACTGAGACCTGTTAGATGAGGCCACTCTCCTCAGTGTGAGTTCGTGAAGGCAAGGCCACCCCATTTCCTCCCTCCCTGGCCCACCATAAGGGGAGGGATGGGGAACAGCTAACAGAGGACACTCCGACCCACCTTACCCGTCACCTCCCAGGTGACCTTGGCCCTGGAGAGTTGGGTGATGGCCCCTTCGCTACTTTCTGGGTCATCTGTGAGGGCTTCCAAGAGGAGGTGAGCATAGGGTGCAGTTTCTATGGCTCCTGCATCCTCAGTCTTGGCCCCTTCTGCATTCATACTTCTGAGAGGTCGGTCCCTGCAGATGTCAGGACCAGACAGGGTGCCCAGGGTGCTGGGGAAGCCCTGGGGAGGGCTCCAGCCTGGGAGCCGCCACCGCCTGTCCTGCCAGCTGGGACAGGAGCTAGTCAGAAGGTGCTAATTGATGTTTAGATCCAGGCTGGCTCCTCAATCACGTCTTTCTCTCTCTCTCTCTCTTTTTTTTATTTGAGTCTCTGGAGCACACAGTAAACAGTCATTTGGTTCTCAGGGCCCTGCAAATTGGTGTTTATGGTGTAAGGACCAGGACTCTCCACCCAAACACGGCCAGCTGGGAGGGAGGCACTGAGCTGGGTAGGGATGGCATGCCCTCCCGCCCTTAGAGACCCAGCAGTGGGAGGGCCTTCCCTCCATTCTAAAGGAGGAGGCAGGTCTGCTCCCCACAACTCCTGATGCCTGCAGTCCAGCCTGAGGTGAGGAGCCATCGGGTTCACCCACCAGCACTGGGCCAGCACTGGCCAGAATCCTGTCAACTGGGTGCTTGTGTGGTTGGAGGGGGCCAATACTTGAGGCATTGCAGTTAATCCAGGAGGGCTTCTAGGAGGAGGTGAGTCCCCATGGGAGAGGCACGAAGGCTCACCAGGGCCCTCAGATTCCCCAGCTCTGTGTCCAGCTATAGCTCCTGTCCAAGCTTCCATCTCCCTCAACTTCCTCCAAGTCCCTACGGCAGAAGTTGGGACTCTACATATAATATCCTCTCCCAACCACAGTGGCCATCTGCAGAACTGAAGACAGGAATGTGGGGAGGCCCCGGCCTTAATGCAAGGGGTTGGATGGTGGAACCCCAAGACAGCAGTGGGGAGGTCTTTTGTGAGAAGGGGACTTCCCCACCTGTCTGCCCCTCACTCGACAACTGGACTGCAGAGAGATAGGCAGGCCCAGGCAGAACCTCCATCAGGGCTCAACAGCCATCCCAGATTCTTTAGCTCCCTCCACTGCTGACAGCAGGGGTTTGTCCTCTACCTCACCTGGCTCCCCGGCTCGCTCAGCCTGCGAGCCTGCAGCCTACAGAGGCCAGGAGCCCTAGGGAAGGCTGTTTGATGTTTGGAGTTTGGAAGGAGCCCCATAGATCGCAAGTGCTTCTTCCTCCAGTGTGCTTTTAGTTCCCAGGTCTGGGCCAGAGAACAAGAACCTCAGGAACAGAGGATACAGGTCGCAAATCTCCAAGACAGCTCCCTCCTCTGCTCAAGAACCTTCCATGGCTCCCCAGTGCCCACAGGTTGGAGTTGGAGTGCATTAGCCTGCACCTCTTACAAACTAGTCCCACTCTGAGCTGAAGGGGGCCTCTAACCCATGGATGGGGAAACTGACCTGGGCAAGACACGACTTGCCCAAGGGTACTCAACACCTTAGTCAGGACAGAGTCTTAAGGAAAGCTGAGCCTTCACATCATACCTTCCGGTCCCACCTGCAGTTCCCTCTCATCTTCCTTTATCCTTGCCGCCATCCTTCCAGCTTCAGACACCCCCTGGCCGCTGCTGCAGCCTTCTCACCACCATATTGCCATAATCTTTGGTGATTCCTGAATTAGTGTCCCCTGGGGGCCCGGGAAAGTCAGTGCCTGCTGCACCTCAGGGGCCCATGCAAGGCAGAGGAGGAGCTGTGTATGTGCTGCATATGGGGCGGGGGGTGACTCTGGTGCCAAGCTGGCCCATCCCCAGGGCTGTTAAGCCTCTGCAGGGGCCCTGGCCAGCTCCTAAGGCCCAGCACTCTCCCCAGCTCCAGCCCTTGGGCAGGCCAGTCTGAGTAAGCCAAACTAGTACCCCAGAATGTTTCAGGGTAATGTCCCCTTATCTGGGAGATTTGGGAGTGACTGGGGCACCTGTAATGGGCCAGCTCTACAACTTGTGTCCTCAGCATCAGCTGGCCCTACAGCGATCCCAGGGGGGTCCCCATATGCACGCCCATCATGGAGTCTCACCCCTGTTCCCACATCAGGGTCCCCAGGAGGTGGCCGTTAGGAAGGTCGCCCCAGGACAGGCTTTGTCTGAGCCTCTCAGAGTCAACAGCACATTGAGGATGGGCGGGATCTGTGTGCTGGGTCACTCCTACCCTGGGAGCAGCTCTGGGTGGGAAGTGCTCAGGAAGGACAGGTTCTGCCTGGGACAGGATCAGGGTCAGCCTGAGGTCAGAGGTCAGAATGGCAGATCAGCGCTGGGCCTGGGGCAGGATGGAAGGTCAGCCTGCCCTTCATCTGTCTCCAGAGGGCTGATCTTCATGGATGTCCCCCATGGTGTGGGGGATGGGTGGCCTCGCCCAGACTCCTGGACACCCCTGTGGGTGCAGCATCAGCTCCCTGGCCCCTAGCCCATGCCTAAGCCCCTCAGCTCCAAGTCCCTCACCCGGTGGAGTGCTGGGCACTTCTTGGGCCATCAGGGGGCTGCCCTGGCCCTGCCCAGTGGCACACAGTTTGCCAGTGCTTGTTTGACACTATTCCTGGGGGGTGTGGAGGTCAGAGAGTTCTCGCCCCTCAGATGGGGAGGATGGACACCCCAGCCTACAGCTGATGTGGGGAAGGTGGTGGGGCTCAGAGCCAGCACCTACCCACTCAGGCCCAGGAGGACAGTGTGGCCACCTCTGGCAGACAGTTCAGCTCAGCTCGCCGCAGGGTAGCCTCTACTTCCCTCTGAGCAACAAGGGTGCAGCCCAGCTCCCAGATGGCTGTGAGGGTAACACTCAGGTGGGGACACTGCAGGTGAGGGGTACACTGCAGGTAAGGGTGACGCAGGTGGGAGAGAAAGGATGCAAATGGGAAGGATACCGGTGGGGACACTGCTGGGGTGGATGCTGCAGGTGGGGACAACACAAAGGAGCACACTACAGGTGGTGTTGCACGCAGCACAGGTGGGATGCCTCAGGCTAGGGCACATGCACGTTCTCTGCCTCTCTCCCTGTCACAAGGCCTGACCTCTGGGGGTGAATGAACTTGACCCCGGTTTAGCCCCTCCCCTGGCCTGACCCTCAACTGTGAGCTGAGCCAAGCCAGGCCCACAGGGATGCTCCTGCAGCTCAGTCCACTGCTGACACGTGAAGTGGGACAGGCCACCACCCACTCTGATACGCTCCCTCAGCCAGCAGGTTTAGGAGCAGGCGCGACTGCTTCCTGCTTCCCGTCCTATGGGGCCTGGGGTCCCTGAGCGGGCCCCTGGATTGAGGGGCGTGAGGACACGCCCAGGCCCTGGAGTAGGACTGGGGGCCTCTCCAGGGCCCCCCCTTGCAGCACTCCAGCTGCAGCTCGAACCTAGCATAGCCCGACATGCTGGCAGGCAGGAGGACCGGCCCAGACAATACCCAGCCCGGACAGGCCGCCAGCACGGCCAGCAGTCTCCAACTCGGGGGCCATTCCAGGGTCAGGTGTTCTTTTTAGATTTTTCTTGCCCCATTAATGAGGAACAATTTCTCTCTAGGACCAAAAGCAATGCCAGGCCTCCTCATACCACCTGGCCAGCCTGCTCAGGTTCCCCAAGACCTCCCCTCGCCGCCATCAGCTCCTCTGCTGGAGCCTCTGGGCCTGAACTCTGCATGTTGCCCTGATGCCCAGGCTCTGGGAAGGCAGGCAGGCAGGCAGGCAGCCGTCCCTTTGGGCAGTGACGAGGCACTCTGGTCTACAGCGGAACAAGGCCTGCTTTTGTCAGGGACTCAGCCTTCCTCACCTGTCCACGTCTCTCTCTCTCTCTCCAGCCAGGCCTGGGGACGTGAGGCCTTTGAAGGTTCAAATCACAGACTCGGACATCCCTAGCTGCTCACCTTGTGAGCCTCCCTGCCTGCTGGTCTCCTTCATGGGCTGTCCACCCCAATTAACACACCCGGGGAGCTAGGAGCCCTCCAGAGCAGTCCGGGCCTCTCCCTCCCACACAGTCCTAACAGGGAGTGGTAGGAGGTGTAGCCTGCCCAGGAAGAGGCTTGAGGCCGCCCCCCCCCCCCAAGAAGGGGGCTCCTCAGGGCAGGTGCCCAGCTGGGATTGCAGGTAGAAGGCAGCCTGCTTTAAAGGGCAGGGTCCACCCACCCTGGCCTGGGAGCCAGAAGCAGCACCCAACACCCCAAGCTGGAGTCAGGACCTGGCCCAGACAGGCTGGTGTCCCCAGAGACAGCCCGCTCTCATTTTCTGGGAACAGCAAGCCACTTTACAGCCTTAGGATCTCTGCAGGATTTTCACACTCTTGGAGGGACCAGAGCGGAGGGCATGGAGCCTAAGGCCCAGTCAGGGTGACAGGTGTGGGGGCAGCCCTCCAGGGCACAAGGCAGGGTGAACGCGGACAGTCCCTGGCCGCAGAGGCTGAGACACCACCATGCCTTCAGCTGGGTTTTTAATTAACCTCAGCCACTCTGAAGGGCCCCAATTAAGTGGAGAATGTGATGGCAGAGTGGAGTCAGGCCGAGGGATGGGTTTTAATTAAAGCACAGAGGGTTCCCAGCCAGGGTGGCGTGGCCTGGGCAGGAGCGCCCCCACCTGACTGCCTTTGCCCCAGTCTTGCTCCAAAGGGCAGTGGTGCACCTCAGAGTGGGCACTGCCTGCCCCTGGCTGGGCAGGACAGAGCGTGGCCCCCGCAGGGCCTGAGACCTCCCATCCAGTCTGTGTGGCCCAAGATCAGGCAGCTCCTCTCTGAGCCACTGTCCTTTGCTGGCTGTCCCCCTGCTCTCCCTCTTAACTTCTGCACTGGAATAATCAACCACATAGTGAGTGTCTATGGTGTGTCCGCTGCAAAGGCCCAGCTAGGTGGCAGGGGATGGACAGAAACAAACAAATAAATGTATCAAATATGTTCGTGTGCAATGGAGGAGAGCGGAGTGAGGGGCCAAGAGAAGCAGGGAGGGCTGTTTTAGCTGGGGAGTGGGGCAGAGGAGCACAGGTCCTTGGAGGGAGGGAGGGAAGAGGGACTGAGCTCATTTGGAAGGGGGCAGTCAGTTCAAAGGCCCTGGAACAGGACCCGGGGCCCAGCTGAGCTGCGTGATGCCTGCAAAATCGAACGAGAGGGAGCCAGGTGACAGAACGCCACGGGCATGAGGGGCTTTTAGCTTCACTCAGGGGGACGGGGCCACATGGGGCTTCTGAGCAGGGCCATTTGCGAGGTGCCAGTAACCAGGCTGCCTGCCCCCACCATGGCCCAGTCCCCACTCTGCTTGTCATCCAGGCTCCCTAGCCTTGCTTGCTCAGTGGGATGGGAAGCAAAACACTCGTAAGTCCTTGTGAGCCATGACTCCTGCTTCTGAGGATGGTCTCCACCGTGGCCTGGGCCTACAGCTGGCTGGGGGAGGTGGTGGCAGGCAGGCATGAGTCCTGCCCCACAGCTGCCTGTCTTTCTTCAGGGCAGTTTTGCAATAACTGCAGCTGCAGGCCGATATTCTCCACGCCTGGCTTCCCCCAGACACTGGGCTTTGGGAGCGATGAGTGAAGGAAGCAGGGCTGGGGGGTGTCTTCCAGTATCAGCACAGGCTGCCTCTAGTCCTTCCCCTGGTCGTGCTCGGGGCTGCAGGGCAGGGGGCACCCAGGAGGGGACTGGTCTCACTCCAAAAGCCAGAACCACTACAAGGTATGGTGGTCACATCAGAGGACACATGCCCAGCGGTGGACACACAACAGCTGGGCAGGCCAAGTGGCTACTTGCAAGATGTGTGCAGACATCGCCTGGACAGGCAAGTGATAGGAAAGGGGGGTGTCCCAGGGGCCCTCATCCTTTCAGCCCCAGGAACCAGCCTGTATGAGGCCGTGGGCAGACCGGGACAAATTTCCACAAACGTGGTAGCTAAAAACAACAGGAATTTGTTCTCTCCCAAGTTAGAAGGCCAGAAGTCTGAGGTCGAGGTGTTGGCAGGGCATGCTCCCTCCACAGGCTTAGGGGCAGATCCTTCCTGCTTCTTGTAGCAACTGGTGCCCCAGGTATCCCTTGGCTTGTGGCTGCATCACCCCAATATCTACCTCTGTTGTCATGTGGCCATCTCTCCATGTATGTGTCTTAAATCCTCCTTTCCCTTCTCTTATAACACTTGTCATCACTTGCCATTGGATTCAGGGCCCACCCAATCCAGGATCATCTCATCTCAAGGTCCTTAACCAATCACAGCTGCACAGACATTTCCAGACAAGATCCCATTCTGAAGTCAGGGGCAGATGTGACTTTGCGGGGATACAACCCTACCCACTGCAAGGCCTGTGGGGTAAAACTGCTATACCTCATGAAAGACTCCAGGCCAGCAGATGTCACCAAGATGCCCGTAGGTCCTAACTCCCAAGAACCGTGAGATGGCACATACAAGGACTGTCATTTTAAGCTACTGAGGTTTGCAGAACTTGTCACCAGGCCAGAGAACGGGAACCAACTTTCCCCTTTCCAGAGTTTTTGGGACCCCAAATTCATTAGATGTCCCCCAGCCTAAGTGGGGTCCTTCCCTTCTGCTGTCTTCTGTCTGGGGGTCAAAAGGGGGAGAAGAGCCCCCTGAGAAGGGCAGAGACTCCAGCCCCCTCAAACCTGGGGGTGAATTCCAAGAGAAGAGCTTGGTGCAGGTAGAGTCTAGGGCTGCACCCCTCACATTCTGTGTGTCCCCCACCGAGACCCATGAGGGCCCAGCCCCTCCCCCATCCACCAACTTACTGGGTGTTGTGGCTCCACACCTTGGTCAGCCTTGCCCTTGTGGCCTCCTCCTGCTGCCTGCCTGGCCTCCCCAGCCACACTGCAGGGACCACCAGGGAAAGCCCGAGTCATCGGGGCTTCCCCTGCCCCTCAAATTCCAGCCCGGACTTCTCTGCTGGCCCTGCTGTTTTGCACCTGTCCTTACCACATCCCCAAGTGGGGCCTCTCTCCCGCCCCTACTGGCCTCATCCAGAAGCCAGAGCAGAGAAGCTGTATAGGAACTAGGGACCCCCTATTAGGCTGGTGAAGCCCATGGGCCCCTTCTCAGAACAAGGTTTCATCATTGCCTAAAATACTTAGTGCAGCGTTACAAACAAAACAGACCCAGTTATCAAAAGCTTTAAGACCTTTGTGCCACGTGACTCTGGGGGTGACAGGTTTCTATTACCTTGATAGGGGCGACAGCTCCCTAAAAGTGCAGTTAGAACTTTCCACACCTCCAGTGTGTGCTTCAGAAGTCCCCTTCCTCCATAAAGCCAGAAGACATGGAAATGAAGTGTTGCACAGAAGGGGACACAAAATGAAGCAGTGTCTTCTATGTCCCCCTGAGTTATCAGCACCCAAGATGACAAGGTTGGCTGCGGGCTGACAAGCTCTGCGATTTCACATGAAAATGTCTTGATGTTGCTGTTGCCGATAACATCATCGGTCAAGTGCATACTGCTATTTGGGAATGTCACCTACGCTCAAAGTGGGAGGAATGCTAAATGTCAGTTAAAGGGTCCTAAAAACAAAGATGTTCTTTTAGCACTCCAGTGGGAGGCCCACTGAATGGGGGCCCCTTGTATTCGGCTTACCTGCTGTCTGCCTGGACACGGAGTGAGACAGAGAACCAGGCAGGAAACATCCTTGCTCAGTGGAGTTGGCCTTCCAGTGAGGACCACAGTGTCCAGGTGAGTCAAGAGCCTGCAGGAACCGCCCATTCCACACAATGTTCTGGGCAGAGGGAGAAAGGCCCTGGGTCAGGAACGGTCCTGGCCTGTCCAAGGAATGGGAAGGAGCCCTGGGAGCTAGGCCAGGGTGAGGGGGCCATTGTGGAGATGCAGTGAAGGGAGGGACCTGAATGAGATGGAGAAACTGAGGCAAGAGCAGGTAGGCTCAAAGGGTCCTGAGGGGAGAGAGGCCCCAGAACTAACCCTCTCACATGTGTGGAACTGGGCCATGGTCCTCGCACTGCTGCTTGACCGCTGTGTGGCTGTGGACAAGCGCCACCCCTGTGCCAACCACAGGCTTCCCACATGACCTAACTGGCCCCAGACTTCAGCCTAGGCCCAGGACAAGGGGAGGGATGCTGGGGGTAGGGTGGGGAAATGGGCACGGGCATGGAGGCTGTGCCGGCTTCCTCCTGGGATCCACACCATCAGAACAGCTGTAATGATTCCTGCAGCCTGCCCCATGAAGCACATGAAGGAGGAGAAGGGACTGGGGCTAAGCAGAGGGAAGGGTGGGGCCCTCTCTGCACCCCACCCCTGTCTGGACACAAGCCTGTCTCAGGGTCCCCTCTGAGCTCAGGGAGTCAACAGAGAACAGCCAAACGGAGCCAGGAGCACGTGGGTGAGTGCCGGTAGGCAGAGGACCCACCATCCCCCGCCACCATTCAGGGATGTCTTTAAGAGGATAAAGGTCTGCACCTAAGTCCTGGATGCTGTTAACCAAGCAGTGAGACCCCCATCACTGGAGGAGTCCAAGATAATGCTGCAGCCTTCAGGTGTACTGAACCCCCAATGCCCCAGAGCCAGGGGAGGAGCGAAGGCTCTGGCAACAGGCATGTTGGAGTCTGAGTTCCAGGGGCTCAATCCTAGCTGTGTGACCTTGGGGGGACCTGTAACCTCTCTAACCATCAGTAGCCTGGCATGAATGCTGCCCACCTCTCAGGTGCCACATACAGAAGTTGCATGAGGTACCTGCCAGGCTGGGGGGTCCTGGAGGATATAAACATCTCCTACTCCCCCTTCCTCCTGCCTCTGCCCCTTTGCTCTCACTGGTCCTTCTGTCCCTCCAGTCACCTTCCCCAGGGGGCCTCCTTGTTCAGCATCCTTGTGGCTGACCTTGTCTTTAGACTCAGGGACCCCCAGAGGGGAAGATCTCAACTGCAGACCCTAGCCAGGCCCCCGCCCATGGTCAGGCTGCAGGTGAGGGTCTGGGCTGGGGGCTTTGATCCTGATAATGGAAGTGGGCTGGGATAGCGGCAGGCTCTCTAGCCTGCTCACCTTGCCCCCTCTTGGCCAAAGCTGGGAAGGCACCCTGCTCCATCAGTTCCCAGTGTGCCCATCTCTGGGACCTGGGAGCAGGGAGGTCCTAGCCCCCTTATGTGGGCACCAGGGCCTCATTTTCCCTAGGTAACTTCTTGGCACTTCCTGGCTCCTTAACAGGTCTCCTGCCAGGGGAAGGGGTCCTTCCCCTGATGTGCCCATACTGGACTCCGGATACTTGTCTGGTCTGAAAAAGCCCCCTTTTCCGAAGGGGGACCAAACCAGAACAGAATCAAGAGGAAGGTAAATTAGGTATCCTGGAGGTGGGTACATAGAAATCCATATTATTTTTTAAACTGTGTGTATATCTTTCATATGCTCCTTCAGAGGCTAAGGTACAGAGCACAGACTAGTTCTTCTGAAAGTGTTGAGTTCTGGGGGAGGCTGGGGCTCGAAACAGGGGACTGGCTGGGTTTGGCTCATAGGGCCAAGAGCCCTCAGCCTCTCAGGAGAGGAGGACATCGTGTTTGGGACAGGAGGGCTACCTAAGAGGATTGGAAAGCCCCAGGGAGGGCTGGTAAAGCCCCATCCACCCAAGGCCAGCAAGAAGGCCCTGTCCAGGAGGAGTAGATGGGTGAGGGGTACAGAAAGGGGACAGGAGACTAACAGCACGCTGCACAACACCTCAAGGCTCTTCTCTGCCAGGCAGGCCCCTGGGCCAGGGCTCAGGTGATGGCCCTGCTTTGAGCCCTGCATAAAAAGCAGAACACTGGGCGAAGAACCCCGCCCCCCCCACGTAATGTCACCAATGCGTCTTAATTGGGGGACCCTTCATAGCAGCAGATGGGTTGCAGGGGAGGGGGCTCGAAAAGTAGACAAGAGGGGTAGGGTAACGGGACCCGGGGTTAGAGGGAGGCCACAGTGAGATCCCAAGTAAGGGTCACAGTCAGGCCCCTGAGCCTGGAGAACGTGGAGAGGGACGGCAACAGGCCTCCTCTCCCTTCAGATCAGCCCAGGGAGGCTCCCCAGAGAAGGGGGCTTTCCCTGTCAGTCACCTGGACCTCAGCTCAGCGGCCACCTCGGGACAGCGCTGTTCCCTGCCCAGCTGTGGTTCCCTGCTCCTCCCGTGCCACCAGACGCCTTCTTTATTTGATCTTGCGCCTGTTTCCCCGGGTCGGCTCCTCCGGGGCACACGGCGCCGCATGAGTCACTGCGGTCACGCGGGCCGAGGCCGGGGAGAGGAGCTGGCACCCCCGCGCTGCCAACCCAGGGCCGCAGAGCCCTTCCCGGCCTCAGTCTCCGAGACTGCGAAATGGACGTGTGAACTTAACCCTTGGCCGTCCACTGAGAGCTGCGCGCAGGCGCAACCGGACTCTGCCAGGGAGGAAGGGGTAGTGGGGAGCAGGAAGGGGGCGGAGGTGCGCGCAAGCGCAACGGTGGGCGAGGCGAACCAGAGCCCCGCGCTTGCCGGTGGTCCATCCCCACCTCCCGTCCGGAGTCTGCGCGTGCGCGCCGCAATGGGGAGTGGGCGGGACCACGAGTGGGACCGCCTTGTTCCCCAGCGTCCCCCGCGGCAGCAGGCACTGACGTGGCCGCCGTCAGAGCCGCCATCTTGTGGGAGCGAAACCAACGCCTGCCTCCGAGCAGCAGCATCGCCGCGGCCGCCGAGGGTGAGGCTGGGCCGGGGCCGAGGCGGAGGCGGGGGCGGGGGCCGAGGTGAGGCCCGGCGTGAGGTTCTGCTGGGGCGGAGAGGGCAGAGACGGGGGCCAAGGTGAGGCTGGGCCTGGCGAGAGCCGAGATGAGGCCGGGCCGGGGGGTCGAGGCGGGTGACTGCGGGTCGAGGCGGGAGGCCTAGGTGAGGCGGAGTCGAGGCTGGTAATCTAGGCCGGGAGGGGACTAGGGTCGAATAGAGGCCCGGGGTTGAGGTGAGACTGGACCCGGTCGGAGATTGAGGCCGGGCTGGGGACCGAGGCGAGGCGGGGTGGTGCGGAGGGCTGGGCCAGGGGTCGAGGCTGGGACGGGGGTTGAGTCGGGGCCGAGCCGGGTCAGGGGCCGAGTCGAGGCCAGGGCGGGGGTCAGTCGCGCCGCCAGTACCCCTAGAACCTCTGGGACAGGCGCCCGGAAGTCCGGGCCGCATCGCGGGCTCTCCAGGAAGCCCAGCTTCCTGCTCCGCCTGCGAGGCCTCCTGCCTCGGGGTCGCGAGGACTAGGAAACTGAGGCCCGCGGCCCGGAACACGGCCAAGGTCACACGATGCCCAGGGTTTGAGCCCAATTCCTGTTTGCTCCGAGAACGGAGCTTGCGAGGCGGGGCGGGGCCCGGGTTCCTGGGTGGGAGCTGTGGTCCTGGGGTCTGAGTGGGAGCGCCTGTGGTCCCAGGAAGCTCCCACTACCCGCGGGACGCGACGTCGGCTTTGTAGGGCCCCTTTATCCAAGCTTGCTGCAACCCCGGGATTGTTTCCTGGATGCCTTTGGCGTGGATAAGAACACTCTTCCGAGCTGGTAAATCGTTAACCTAGCTGTGGAACGACCTATCTGGGGCTGAGGCAGCCTCCCAAGCAGAGTGCCCTAAAGCTTGCCTTGTTGCCCGATCCAAGTGGTTATGGGAGGTAAAATGGTAGCTTTGTAGTAAGACTTGGCAATGAGTTACAAAGTACTTAAAATATTTGTTAATTAACTGAGCATTTTTGAGTTCCTCAAAACACCAAGTTGCTATTTTAAATGAATGGAGCAAAATTGCACAAGAAGTCATTGACAGGAGACAGAGGGAATTCGGACGCTTTGGGAGTAGTCCCGGAAGTCATTGTTGGCTGTGTAGTTGATGCCACTACTGGTGGTGGAGTGGTCAGCTCTAGTTCTTGTTTCAGAACTAGTGGTCAGCATTTTTTTCTGCCAGCTGTTTGCATGGTTGATCCTGTGTTTCTGGCAGCCTGCGTGTGTCTGAAGGAGTTTGAAATGCCACGGTGCATGCTGTGTGTGTTGTCGTTAGAGTTTTCATCAACCATCAGGAGTGGCCCAAACTAAGAACTTTGAATACATGGTGTTGCTAGTTGGGTCCAAAATTAAGAGGAATTGAGTGTATATGCGTTCATCACAAATCTAGCCACTTCGTTAGAGTGTGCTGTCTCCTTCCCGTAAAGGTTTTCTCTGCTTAATGGGTAGAACGTAGTGTCCCTGTTCAACAGGAATGTCCTGCTGAAAATAAATCCGTATCACTTGGACGTTAGAAATCTGCTATTTCTTGTGAGGGCAGTATTCAAAATTGCTACTTCAAAAAGATTTAAAATAGTTGGTTTGGGTAGTAGCTGACTCACATGCTATCCACTCATCATTGTAAGAAAGTTAGTAGAAAGCAAAAGCTGGTTCTGCGCTCCTCACAGTTCTGGTTTTTAAATCATGTGGTCTAGCTATTTGCTTTGCCTCTTGCGCAATGTGAAGAGGACACTCAGACCTGTTAAGCCACCTCTGTCAAAGACCAGACAGGCTTGAAACTACAGGAAGGTATGTCTATTTTTCTGTTTACTTTAGTAAAGTTTGGTGCAGACCATCAGCCACTGAGGTGATCCTCAGAGTCAAAAGGCCATAGGAATAAACCTAACGAAGGGGGAAAACTTGTGCAAGTTCCTGAATGTATTATTTTTGAGAGAGTTGAATCCGTTTTCTTTGTATTCTTCAAATTGAATATCGCCTTCATATATCAATTTAAATCTGTTCTTGATCACAGGTCAGACAGACCAGGCATTTCTGTAGCCTTCCTGGGGGTTGTGGTCACTTACTGACCTAATGTTCAGACCCTGGATGGCCTGGGCTTGCTGTACCACTTAGGACCATCTCTGTGCATATTGTCCCATAGATGTTCTCCCCTTTGACCTTCCAACCTTTGTAGAATTAGGATAATGAAATAAAATGCACATCTGTCAGAGTTGGTTGGGAAAGAAACATGAAAAATTCTGTTTAGTTGGGATCTTAAAATTAGACAAGAACTTACCTCTTGTCATCTGTTTTCTCCTCATTGGTGTGGATGGTGTTAGAGATATCTTCCCGGCACCATGTGAAGTGGTGTTTGGAAATGTTTCTGACCTAATAGTGGGTTATATGTAACCCTTCTAAGTAAAGGCAAGTAAAGGACAGCTTGGTGGGGGGAGTGTGTGTTGAGGGGGATGATTTCAGAGTGTAAGTGTGAGATGGGTGGTGCTTTATCCTTAGGTTCTTATCCTCTCGTGATTGTTATAAATTCTTTAAAATATAGTTGTGCCACATCTGTTACAGCTATCCAATGGTATCACTATTCTGGAAGGTAGTTCAACATTCTTAGATGGATCAGAATTAAAATGTGGCAAAATTTAACACAAAAACATCAAAGCTCCTTACTCCTAGGAGAGTCTTTTAGGCCCTTACTCAGTCCTACCACCCCAGCTTCCTTACATGAGTGGGGAGGAATGATGAAGCTACCTTTTGAAGGGACTAACCTCCATATTCCTAACAAAGCCGTGTTTCCTGGTTTTTGAATACATTGGAAGCAAGAGCTTGGCAGTATGTCATCAACAAATAGAAAAGGAAGAGTGGGGCTTCTTACTGACTCAAGAGAAAGAAAAAACCATACAAGGCAGGCAGATTTTATACACATAGCAGTGGGGGTGACTGTTCAGGAGGCAAACATTTATACACCTGAGACCACAGGGGTGACTATTTGTATGCAGCATAAATTAATGGAAACCCCAGTTATGATATATGAATTGTCAGACGTTAGAAATGTATAGTATATTTTAGAAACAAATTAATATTTAATTAGGATTTAGTAAGTTTTGCTCCTCAAAGGAACACTAGCAAGCTAGAAGAGTTTGTTTCCCAAAGGGCAAGTCATATGGAAAATAGCTAACATCTTTCTATTTGTATTGTACATCAAATTATTTCTGCAGTGCCAGTGTGGGAGCTAAACAGGAAGCTTACTGGTTCTAGGTTTCTGAGATCCTGAAAACTTTTAGCATGAAGTTTTTGAGTATCCTGTCAGTTTTGACTTAGAAGCAATGGACAAGAAAACAATTTCAAGATTCTGTCTAGACTCATTTGTGAAGAGTAGGAGTGAAGGCAAAGCTAGCTGTGTCAGCATTTTGATTACAGATTCAGATTAAAAAGTGTCTTTAAAAACTGCTGTTTTAACAGTGCATTTTCCTGTGACGTTTCCTGTCATCTATAGATGAGCATGCAGTTCCTAATTAACTGATTGAATCCATTAATTTGTATTTAAAATACTATATATCATTTGTCAGTTTTGGTGATGTAACTTTGCTTAAAATAATTACAGCTTTTAGCATTTCTCTTCTATCAAAGTGATATGAGATGATGCAAATTCCTGGGGAGATCACTGAAAATGTATTCTTAGTAGTTACCGGGACCTGAGGGCAGGTTTAGGAAGCAGGTTGTGTACACACCCCTCCTGGTGTATTGGACATGGCTGAGATGCACATGTTTGTCCTGAGTACTTAACTGTATCTCTACAGCCCTGATTTCCTCCTCACTAGAATGTCAAAGGAATGTTTAGATTTCACCACATTCGTGTTTACTTTTAAATCAGTATGAAATTCGTTGTTGATTTATAGGTTTTTTTCCTGACAGACTTATTTTTAGGGAAAGCATATTTGTAGATGTGTATGATTAATCTTTTTACTTTTTGATCCCTAAGGGCCTTGATAAATGTTCTTTTATGATTCTTTTCTCTCCCTGATGGTGAATTCCTTGGGTCCCCAGAAGGGTGGCCAGCAGAGGAAGATAGGGAGATGGATGGAGGAAGGTGGATGAGTTCTGGGTAGAGGAGATGCTACTGGCAGAGTATGAGGCTGGGTGGAGATGCAGGGCCATGGCAGTAAGTGGGATGGAAAGGCAGGCCAGCAAGATATAGAAACACGAATGGGCACTGAGTGTGGCTAGTGAGACCTATCAGGAGGATGGGGGAGAGGGTGCCATCTGGGCAGAGGTGTGAACGATTGGGGGCCTTGTGAGTCTTTGGGGGAAATAGGAAGCTTCTCCCAGGTTGGGGAACAGTAAAGGCAGAAGCCCTGAGGTGGGAGTGCATATCATGGTTTTGGAGACCTGCCAGGAGCAGAGGAGGGGAAAGAAGTGTGCCGGTGTGTGCCAGTGGTCTTCGGAGGGGTTGCCCCAGAGAAAAGGTATTTTGGGAATTTGTGGGAGGATTTGAGGCTCTGTCAAAGAGGGGAGGCAATGCTGGTATTTAGTACATTTAGCAGCAAAAATACATTTTGTCTGCATGACTTTCGTGTAGGTAAAAAATCTGTTTATATCTTAAACCTAATTATGCTTATGTACAGAGTCACCTTTTTTTTTCATGGTTTTAGTAGATATTCTGAATCTTCCAGGAGTGAATCTATTGTGTAAATCAAGGGTGATTATTTTGTTTTTCTGCAGAATCTTACCAAGAGTTGTTCTCTGTTTCCAGGAAAAAGAACAAACAAACCAAAAAAACTGCCTCATGGACATAACAGGCCCTGAGTGTCGTGAGATGCCAGTACATGCTCTAGTAGTGTGCATTTGTGGCAGTCTTCATTAGGTGGTAGTCTGACTGCCTCCCTTGAACTTACAGTGTGATCGTGACTAGTACTGAAGCCCACATTTTGTTATATGTCACCGTCTTTCATTTCCCTATTACATTTTAGTTGGGGCAACAGGGGGTTTTGTGCAGTCTGGTGTGTATGTTGGTTGTATTGCTTGCTAGCTTCCTTTCTGGATGGTAGAGGTGGTGCTGTGAAATGCCATGGCGTGCCAGTTCTGATCTTTTTAAGGACACTGACTTCATCTGACTTTTCCTTACACGCCCCTCTTGCTGGCAATAATACCTTGTGGGGTGGAAGCTACAGAGGGGAGGTGAGGTGGCTGGGATCAGGCAGAGGGGGATAGTGGTGGGGAAGCACCTTTCAAAGGGCGAGATAATGGGACTTGCCAGTGAAGCAGATAGTTTTGGAGAGGAGAGGGACAGAGAGGGATTGTGGGTGTCTCCGGGGTTTGGGTCTGAAGAACTGGAAGGAAGTTGCTCAGGGTTAGAGTAGGGAAGGGTGAGTCCTTTATATTGAGTATTGGATTCCCAAGGGACATCCGTATGTTGAGGAGCAGTAGAAGTCTGGAGGTGAGAGGAGGGTCCAGCTGGGGTCCCATATAGGAGGCTGTGTTCCCCTGGGGGTGAATGGCTGGAGAGGTGCAGAGCTAGGGAGTGAAAGTGTGAGACAGTGTGGTGGGACTGCTGGTTACCTGAGGGGGCGACAGTGACCACTGGGAGGTTTTAAGCAGAGGATGGCATGAGCAGTTGTGTAAATGACGTTTCTGTTACTCCAGGGCTGCCCTGGATTTGAAATGTGACCAGAGGTAGGAAGAGGCCTATTGAGAGGTTGCTGTGGCTGTTTGGGCCAAACATGGGAAGTTCCCACAAGGCCCTGGGCCTGCCAGGCAAGGCCAGCTTCTTGGAGAGTCAGGCAGAGGGAGTCCCGAGTGCTCCAAGCTGGTGCACCTCTAGGTGCTCCTAACGAGGGTCACAGGAGGGGCAGGTCTGGCAGGGGGCTTGCTTTAAAGGTAGGGGGATCTAACAGAGGCTCTCGGCCACTGCTGCACTTTCCTTTTTGTGTTCTCCAGAAGCCCATCTCTCAGAAAAAGTCAAATTTTTTAAATTTTATTTTTAAAATGAAAGTTCCCTGAAAACAAAAATCAAGTTTTGCAGATTGGTTTAACCACTCAGAAAGTTCCCGGTGCTGAGAAAGCCTCAGGAGGCTGCCTGCCACTCTGAGAATTTTGAGGAAGAAGAACTGGGCACTCTGACAACCTCGTGGTTGGTCACAGTTCCCTTTTTCTTCAAGGGTGTGGAGAGGGACTCAGCAACGCTGGTCCTCCAGAGCCCCACCCTGGTTCCCAGAGAGCGCTCTGTACCTGCACCGTGGGTGCGAGTGACCTCTTGGAAAAGGCCCCAGCACAGAAACTGCAGGGGCTTCTGCGTGGTGATCACATAGTTGAAGACGTGAGGTATTTTTACAGAAACAAATTAATGTGATTTACTTCACAGCAGAAATCAGAACCCTGGATCGCCTTCTCGTCCTTGTTGTCCCTACCAGAACTGAAACACAGGCCTGTGCTGTTTGACAGGCGTGCCTGCCGTTTCTGTCGGGATCACAGAGACTGAGGCTTCAGCAGCCCGAGGGGTGTGAATGTGTGTGTGTCTGCATGCTGAAGCTTCTGGCTGCATTGAGAGGGCTGCATTGTAACTGGATCAGCCTTGACATTGCTGGACCCAGAGGCCTCTAAGAACTGGTCATTGAGGTGAGGTGGAAGGGTGAGCACTGTTACCATTCCATTTCTGTTTCACCATCTGTTGGTTGGATTCACAGAGTGTTGTTGAGTGTTTGTGTGCCCAGAGCTGTTCTCATTACACAGCTACTCCTTAGGCGAATGTGATGACTGTCAGCCCCATGATGTGTCAGGGGTGCGCTGAGAACAGTAAAGAGAGGAGAGGACCCTTCCTTGTGGAGGGTGGCCTTCAGAGATTGAGTGAAGGGCTTGGAGGGCCCAGCACGGAGAATCAGCGTGGAGAGGGGACTGGGAGCACAGTGGAGGTCAGAACATGGGGCCGAGCGACTTGCTGAGAAGTTCCAAACCGGTGATCCTCTGGTTGCAACTGGGTTGGATTGAAGTACAAATCTAATTGACTTCCAAAGGGCCACTAACTTGCAGAATTAGTAAGGACCCCGTGGTTGGTAGGACACTTTTCAAGATGTCTGCGTGGTTTCAAGTTGCCTGTGGTTTCAATTCTGCTTTGCATTTTAGTCATAAATTACTTTAGTTTCTTCCATTTTCAGTTGAACTTATTGTACATTGTATGTTGTGAGGTTGATGCAAATTTGTGTTTTTGGTGTTTTGATTTTTTTCCAGCAACAGCTTCTTCAGACTAAATTGTATTTGTAGTCAGACAGAGGGTATCTGTGTCCCTACTGCCAGAGAAGTACTCATTAGGGTCCAGACTGCTGGCTGCTCCACAGTGGGGGCCCAGGTGCCCACCACAAGATCTGTAGCACCTGGAAGCCGTTCCATCACTGTCTCCCCATCCCATGGGCTAGCATACTCAGATGGTCCTGCATAGCTTTAGGGGGCCAGGAATGTAGGTTTATTCTGGAAGGAAGTCCTCTTGCCCAGGGACAGATCAGGGAGAAGAAAATCAAGGAGCAAATCAGGGAGCAGCCAGCCTCTGCCACCAGGACAAATGTGCAGAGCAGTGAGCGATGCTCCTGACACAGCATCTGAGTGAGGTCTCAACTTGTGTATATCATCAGCTCCTTGTTTCCTTCCTATTGGAGGCCATGGGATACTTGCGTTCAGAGGTCCTACAACCGACCATGGTTATTGTTTTCATGTGGGCTAGTCTATCTGGATATTTGCTCCCATCTGTAGATTTCTGAATGATACGTGTTTGGTGATGTGCTTTGAAGACAGTTATGTTAAAAAAAAAAGTAAATAAAACTTTAAGACTGAATAAGGGACAGTTACAAAACAAATAAACATGTTCATCAGTTAAATGCTTTTGTTTTTGTAGTGGTAAGTAGCATTGATTACAGTTATGCTGTTTCCATGTTTGCCTTGTGGTTGGTGTGCTCATTCCATTAGACAATGGGCAGTGGCTCTTGGGTGTTCATGTTAGTGTAGACCAAGAGCTAGATTCATAAATAAAACTCATTTTTTGTTGTCATTTTAAGGATTTCACCTTGAATCTTAAGCTGGCAAAGAGTGATCTAAATTACATTTCACTGGTTGCTCTTCCTAAGAATCAGACCTAACAAGAAACGCCCCTTCCTTCAGCTTTGGGAGGCCAGTTGCAGAGCAATGCTGTTGGGTTGAAGACCAGCCCTCCAGGATTAGCATAGAGGCCTCTGGGTTTCTGGCAGACATCCTCCTTCAGGGCTGTGTGTATGGGACTGCTGCTTAAAGGCCGGGTCTGGTGCTTAATTGATTCCTGCAAAACATTCTGGAAGTTTTATTCTGAAACGCAAAAAACAGTCTCACTGAAACTCACTTCTAGATGTAGACCAGAATTACACAGTTCTGGAATGTTTTTGCATGTTCTTTTGTTTATTTTTTTTCTTTGTATTGAAAGTTTAGAGTTGGGGTTGGTGAAATGGGTGAAGGTGGCCAGTCATAAGGTAAATAAGTCCTGGAATGTAAAGTCCTGGTAGTTCACCATTCTGTGTTGTATATTGGAAGGTTGCTAACAGTAATCCTTAAAAGTTCTCATCACAAGGAAAAAAGGTTTGTGACTCTGTTAGGTGATAGGTGTTAACTAGGTTTTTTTGTGGTGATCATTTCAATATTTATATATACACATATCAAATCATTATGTTGTACACTTGAAAATAATGCCATGTGTGTGTCTGTTACATCTGAATAAAACTGAAGAGAAGAAAAAGAAAGTTCAGTCAACTTAATTACATCCATTGAGTGTCTTAGGCTGCATATTCTTCCTTCTGAGCATGTTGTTGATTCTTACCTTCATCACAGTTGTGTTAGGCCTGCGAGGTGTATCCGCCTATCACTAGTATTGATGTGTACAGTTTCCTCCTAACACTGAATTTTATAAAATAGTGACAAAATGTAGTGCTCAACTCAATTGCAGGAAAATGTCAGAGCTACAGAAATGAAGTGTTGGATTAATAGGCAGAGTAATGGCTTAAGACTTCATTTAGATGATGTGCTGGAGTCTCAAGTTAATGGACAAAAAAGTCTTGACTTTAAAAACGGCAAAAAGAAAAAAACAGTTCTGATGTCACCTAGCTGTTCATTTGAGTGGGGGATTTATCCATGTGACCCTTCATTTACTGAGGGACCGTAGCCTCCCATCGTGTCTGAAGCACAGAGTGGAATCCAAGCCCTTGGTTGTTTTGCTTCCCTGGGGCACATTTTCCAAGCCTCGCTCTAGGTTGGTGGTTTCTTCTTCCTAGTGACTCCCAGCAGTTTGGGTCATCTTGATATCGTTGTTTAAAAGATTTTGTTAAGTAAACCAACTCTAACAGTTTCAGAAAACATGAACAACTTTCCTTCCACATAGGCAAGCTGCACAGCTCTGAATGTAGGGGAGGGCTGTCCCTTGCTTATCCTGAAACCTCTGAGGCTTGTTAGGAGATGCAGCGGGCACAGGTAGAGGTCATGGATACATGTATTCCTCTTCAGTGGCTAAACCAGTTACTCTAGATTCATTTATTGGAGTGGAATGGGTGTAAACTCACAGCTCTTCACCGGCTTTGCCAGGGAAGCCTGTGGTTGGCCTAGGCCTAGGAGATCCTTGCATTCAAGAAAGTAACCAGCTAGTTGTGTCCCATTCTTTGCTGTAATGTGAAAATGCCACCCTATCATTGTTTTTGGTCCTAACCAGAAAAGGGAAAAAACTTGTTCTTAAGGGGCTGCCACTGCTTAGAGCTTTCTGTCTTCAGGGGGAAAGATATGCTGCTGTTACAATTGCATCTTCTGGTGGGCAGGCGCAAAGGTGCACACTCAGGCGGGCACGAGGAAGGGCTCTTCTGAGAAAGTCAGGGTTTTCACTGCTCACAAATACCATCATTATGATGAACCTGAAAAACAGGTTTTGACCTGAGCGTGAGGGATCCTGGTGGAGGAAAGGGTGAAACAGGCCTAGGCTGGGTGTCCTGCAAGTTAGAACCTGTGCCGAGAGGCCCCAGAGCAACTCCAGTGGTCACTGTTGAACTTTTCTACTGATCCAGATACTGTGTTAGGTCAGAAGCTGCCAGGGTCCCTGGACCAGATGCAGGGTGGGATAGATGCTTGTAGAGTGGGAGAGACCAAGTGCTATGTGTGGTAGCATCTTAAACCCTAGAAGTTGTGCTCATCCCCATCCAGGTTTGGCCACCAGATATGTGGCCCACTTCCCCTTTGGGCATCCAGGACCTAGGTAAGTTGAAAAACCGTGTGTGGAGGGCCAGGACCACATTGGTAATCAGGACTCAGCAGACTGCTGGGCCAATGCAGACACTCTGGGCTCTGGGGGAACTGACAAGGGCATGACAGGAGGAGGAGGTTGGCAGACTGCTCAGGGTCACAGCTGTGCCCAGTTGCATTCTGAGGCTGACATACAGATTGTGGGCCAGCTGCTGTGCCCAGTTTACCTAGACTGTTACATTAGTCCCATGTGGGGGTTGAGGAGAATGCAGATAACCTTTACATACCTTAGTGCCAAGGTTTTTGTGTCAGTTTGTATGAACATTGTACTTTAATGCCTAAAACAAGCATAAACAGCAGTCTTCATCCTGCCTCCCAGGGACAGTCCCTTTCATGCCTCTCTGTTCTAAATGAGCATGCTGATACTGTTTCACAGTGTGTCAGCTTTGGAGGATGAGGGTTGGCCTTGACACCCCAAGTTCTGGCCTCGGCTTCTTGATACCCAGCAGCAACAGGCAGAGTGTTATGATTGAATAAATATTGCTCGCTGCTGAGTCCAGTAGTGACTGGCTTATGTTTTTCCTCAGGAAACCTTAAAATGACTTCTTTTTTTCATTTTCATCCGTGTTTTTTTTCTGCGTACGTCATTAGCTTTTTCCATTTCCCCTGGAATTGCCAAACGCCATGTTTAAACCACATAGGTAACATGTTCCTCTTTTCCTGTGGCCCTCCTCCTGCTCCACCTGTGCTGGCTGCTGTTCAGGCCTGCCTGCCTCTGTGTCTCCTTCCGTCACTTTGGGGGGGCTCCCCTGGCCAGTGGCAGCAGCCACAAGAAGGCGCGTGTGAGGCCTTGCACTTCTGACCTTCTCTTTGTTCTGCCCTTTCTCTGAATCCATACTTTGGCTGGTGCAGAATAACAGGTTGAAAGCACTGTTTATGTCTCTCTTTTGGGGGAGCAGTTTTAGGTTAACCACCTAATGCAGGGAAAGGCACAGAGATTTCCTATACATACAGCGCCTTCCTCACTGTTCATATCCCCCACTAGCATGGAGCATTTGTCACAATTGATGAACCTACATTGACACACCATCACCTAGGGCCCATAGTTTACCTTGCGGTTCTTGGTGTTGTGCATTTTGTAGGTTTGGACAAATGGATAATGACATGTATCTACCATTGCAGTGTCATATAGAATAGTTTCACTGCCCTAAAAATCTATGCTCTACCTATTCATCCTTCCCTTTCTCCTAACCCCTCACAGCCACTGAAAGGATTTTTTCTACCGTCCCCACCATTTTTTGCCTTTTCCAGAATGTCACATAATTGGAATCATACAGTATGTAGTATTCTCAGATTGGCTTCTTTCACTTAGTAATGCACATTTAGGTGCCTCTGTGTCTTTTTATGGCCTGATAGCTCATTACTTTTTAGCACTGAAGGATATTCTGTTGTTTAGATGTACCCCAGTTTGTTTATCCGTTCACCTGCTGAAGGACATTGTGGTTCCTTCCAAATTGTGGCAGTTATAGATAAAACTTCTCTAAACATCAGTGTGCAGGTGTCTGTGTGCATGTTACTTTTCAGTTCCTTTGGGTAAAATACCAAGGAGCATGGTTACTGAAAACTACTGGTAAGAGTATGTTTTGTAAGAAACCTCCAAACTGCCTTCCAGATGGCCGCACCATTTTGCATTCCCACCAGCAGTGAAGAAGAGTTCCTATTGCACCACATCCTGCCAGCAGGTGTTCTGGATTTTGGCCTTTGGTCATTCCTTCTAATAGGTGTGCTGTGGTAGCTGATTTAATTTGCATTTCCCTGCGGACATGATGGGCATCTTTTCATTGCTTATTTGTCTTCTGTAAATCTCGTTTGGTGAGGTTTTCATTAAGGTCTTTGGCCCATTTCTTAATTTTTAAATTTAATTTAAATTTGTTTTCTTACTGTTGAGTTCTAAGTGGTCCTTGTATATCTTGGATGACAGTCCTTTATCAGATGTATCTCTTGCAGATATTTTCTCCCAATCTGGCTTTGTCTTTCGCAAACGATAAACCAGAAGTTTATCATTTTAATGAAGTGCAGCTTATCAATTCTTTCTTTCATGGGGCTGTGTCTTTGGTGTTGTATCTCAAAAGTCATCGCCATACCCAAGGTAGCTGTTGGTCCTTTAAATTGCTCCTAGTTTTCCCTTTTTTTAAATTATGTGCGTGTGTGTTTGTTTGTTTTTTCACTTTGGCTGTGAGGTCTGCCATGTCTGTGTCCTAATGCCCTGTTCTTTGTTTTGTGGACACCAGGTCTCCACCATGTTGATGCCAAAACCATGTGTGGGTTGGGAGTTTTGTTTGTTTTTTATTGTTTTTCTTTTTTAATAGTCTGTCTTCTGTTTTGCTTCCCTCCAAATGACTTGTTTGTTTCATTCGCTCCCATTGGGGGCTTTTTAAAAGGAGATAGGGGCATGGCTGTTTTGGGGCCTCCAGATTCAAGAATCTATGGTTTGTTGTTGGTGGGTTTTTTTGTTTGTTGTTTTTTTTTTTTTAATTAAAGAATCCATAGGTCCTTGCTTTGAGGCCTCCGAGTCTCATGCGTGCCTCCCTGTTGACTTTGCTCTATCCCTCTGTTTCCAGTACAGTGCAAGCCCACGCCCTCCTCTGCCTGGATTGCAGTGAGAGCCCTTGGTTCTGTTGCTCCAAAAAGGCCCCTTGACTCCTGCAGGGCTGAGGGTGAGCACTTGGTCATGGTCAGACCCCACCAAAATTATCTTCTCCCACCCCCACCCCCCCAGCTTTTCTCTTTGTCCTTTTAAGTCAGTCATCGCTTTTATTTATTTATTGTTAGTGATTTTAGGAGTAAACTGAGATGAATATATATGTTCATTTCATTCTGTCTTCCATAATTTAGCCTTTATATTTGGGAAAATTGGCTGTCTGCAGAAAAGGAAATGTCATAATAAAGATCTTTTTAAGTTTTAATTTTACAAATAGTATTCAAAACCAAAAATAATTTAAAAGTGTCAAAAGTGCACTGAAGCCTGTGGAAAGGGGTCCACTGGTCACACCTAGGACTATTGGAGCATCTAATTCACAATAGGGTGGCTGGTTCTGACCCACTGAGTAACCTGGGAATACACGAGTTTACACCCTATCAATACACGGAGAACGGAATGGTGGTTCCTTACAGTAGAATGCTAACTAAGAACTGGAAGGAATGACTAAGTAGAAAATCACCATTTGACAATCCTCATGGCAGTAATTCCGCTGGGAGATGTTGGAGTGCTGAAGCCAGAGGGTAGAGGTTGGATGCGCGTAGTCACCCAGTGCTCTCTGATGACTAAGGCAGAAAGTAACTTACAGTGGAGACCTGTCGACTTCACCAGAGCCTGTCATCAGAGGTGACGTGGTGTGGTGGGGATCTGGGGCACACCCCCCATGCAGGGTGCAGTGGGGCATGCCTGTGGTGGGTGCATATCTGTGTCCTCCATGGAACTGGCCCCTGACCCCAGCAGTGTCCGTCCAAAGTCTAAAGACTGGGGAGCTCATGGTGTGCAGGGCAAGGCCCCTTCCACCAACACCCTCCCAGTGGTTGGGTATGAGCAGCTCCCCGCCTGCTTGGAACAAGCTGTTTTTGGTTCAGTTGGTTTTCTGTCAACAAAGTTTTTTCCAGTTGAAGGTTGCCCAGCCCTCCACAGCTTGGCTTCACCTCAAGGTGCTAAAAGTCCAGGTTCCTAAGCAATCAGCATTTGAGAAAGTGACTGTTTGTCCCTAAGGCCTTTTTGGAAATAAAAAAAAGTTGAAGAATCAAAGTACTAAGCATGGAGAAGCCAGGCCTGAGCAGTTTTGGTCATTTGGGAGCATTTAGAATAGGAGATCCTCTCTTCCATGAACCCCACTCCCCCACAGCTATAGTCAGTTGTCCCTTCCTGCAGATCTGGGTGTCTGGAGCCAGGCTCTAAACTTAGTCCCAGCCAGCTCCATGGTGCCCCAGTGTTACTGCTCTCCTGAGGGAGGGGAGCCTGGGGGGGAGCTCAGGCAAAGCATGCACATTCTCATGCAATTATGTTGCTGCACCACGTGGACCTCCTCCTCTCTGGCACAGTGTTGACCACAGCTCACAGGAAAGTACCCCCCTGACAGGCTCCCCAGGGCCACTGCTGTGGCCTCATTCTTGGACTGAAGGCCGTGGTGTGCTGGCCTAGGGCCCAGGTTTTCCCATTCCCGAGGTCCTGCCTGCAGGGAGCTAAGCGCTCAGCATGTTAGTAAAGGTTGGCTTTTGGTTTCTGCCATGGGCTCTCCCAGCTGCTCATGCACTGGTTGTCTTAACATTAGACTGTGTTTCACAGAAACGTGGGGCAGTTGGGAGACATGGTGGAGTCTTGGAGTGGTTATTTCTGGTCCCATGAAAAGTTCTACTTTAGATTGTGGAGGATCTAGCATTCATTTGAAAGCCACACCTCCTCACACGTGTTGGATATTGTGCCCCACAGTGGCAGGTTGAAGGACTTAGAGGTAAGTCGCCCTGTGGCCTTGGGTGTCACTTTCTGAGACAGCGGCAGTGGCTGCTTCAAATTCTGATTAGCCCTGTTCCTAAGATTCCCATATTCTTCCTTTTAAGGGTGATTTGAGGGCTCAAGAGACAGGTAGGGAGGATTCTTTTTCTTTTGCTTGGGAGCAGGAATTTTGTCAGCTTATGCCTTGTGAAGTTTTCAGGAGAGAGCAGGATGTGTGTCTCTGTCTGTGGGTGGTCTCCGAGTTGCTCCTGTTCTGCTGGCCCTGGGCAACACAGAGAGAGACCTGGGACTCCTTGTCTCTGCAGGTTTCTCTGGCCATTGTTGCTCCCACCAGTCTACAGCATGGGGAATATCTTTGCGAACCTCTTCAAGGGCCTTTTTGGCAAGAAAGAAATGCGCATTCTTATGGTGGGCCTGGATGCTGCGGGAAAGACCACCATCCTGTACAAGCTGAAGCTGGGTGAAATTGTGACCACCATTCCCACAATAGGTGAGGAGACTGGGTCTTGGGAGGCTGAGGGGGCAGCAGGTGCTCTGTGGAGGGGCTCACCCTGGGCCTTGCTCTTCCAGGCTTCAACGTGGAGACTGTGGAGTACAAGAACATCAGCTTCACCGTGTGGGACGTGGGTGGCCAGGACAAGATCCGGCCTCTGTGGCGCCACTACTTCCAGAACACACAAGGTGAGTGGGGGCCACTCATCACACCCTTCAGGAGGGGGTCCGTGGCCCGTGGGGGAAGTCAGGGATGTTCTCAGTGCCTGCACTGCTGACTGCCGTTCCCTTGCAGGTCTCATCTTTGTGGTTGACAGCAATGACAGAGAGCGTGTGAACGAGGCCCGCGAGGAGCTCATGAGGATGCTGGCAGAAGATGAGCTCAGGGACGCAGTTCTGCTCGTGTTTGCTAACAAACAGGTACACGTGACTGAGCCACCCTGTGTGCTGGCGGTGAGCTCATGTCAAGCAGCTGGCCTCTTGGGGCTGGGGGTCTGAGGACAGGGGTCACAGTTTGGGTGGACCGAGGGTTCGTGCGGTCCCCTTGACGCATGGCCACTGTGCTTTCCCCCCACCAGGACCTCCCCAATGCCATGAATGCAGCCGAGATCACGGACAAGCTGGGCCTACACTCTCTGCGCCACAGGAACTGGTACATTCAGGCCACCTGTGCCACCAGCGGGGACGGGCTCTATGAGGGACTGGACTGGCTGTCCAATCAGCTCCGGAACCAGAAGTGAGCTGTGCTCCTCTCTCCTCCCCTCTCACTCCCTCCTTCTACCCTCGCTTTACTCTCATGTGGCAAACGTGCCCCTGTGGTGTGAGTGCCAGAAGCTGTCTCCATGGTTGGTCACAGTGTGCTTCACCATGCTGTAAATGTGCAGACGCAGCCTGCAACTGGGTTTTTATTTAATGTAAATAGTTTTTGTTTCCAATGAGGCAGTTTCTGGTACTCCTATGCAATATTACTCAGCTTTTTTTATTGTAAAGAAAATCAACCCACTGTTTAGTACTGAGAAGGGATTTTAGGCACACGGGTCATCCAGGAGTCGCTGTTTCAGATGAGCCCGATGCTCCTCCTCTGGGCTTTAGATCTGTGTTGAGATCCATTTTGGTGGTTGGTTTTTAACCCAAACTCAGTGCATTTTTTAAAATAGTTACAAATACAAGATAAGGAGAACACTTGAACACACAGAAGGGAGAAATGTGCCTAGTGTAGGTTCTGCAGTAATGGCCTGAGCCCAGTCCACCAGTGGTCTTTTCCCCGTTGGGAACATGAAACGGGGCAGAACCAGCCATGATCCATTCTGCATGGTCACAATAGGGTTCCCGTGATTCGCTCTGTCTCGGGTCACCCGACACCCCATAGCGTTTGTGCTTGTGTTTGTGCTTACACAGCGGCCCAGGAGATGGGCTGGAGGCTGCAGCCCCCGCTCTCAGACCCCCTGGAGAGACCCCGGCCTTCTCTTGGGTCAGCACGGGCACTTGGGTCAGAACGCTCTCGCTGGCCTGCCCCGGGCCCTCTGGGGTCTCACCAGCAGGAGCGCAGGCGGTCACCCTAGAGCCCCAGCCCCTCAGAGCCCCTGTCTACATGTGCTTTCACCCCCTCAGCCTGCAAGGGTCAGATTTGCCATCGAAAATGAGAACCTCTACTTTTTTCTTTTGTATTTTGATAAACACTGAAGAAGCTGGAGCTGTTAAACTTTATCTTGGGGAAAACCTCAGAACTGGTTTATTTGGTGTCGTGGAACCTCTTACTGCTTTCAATACACGATTAGTAATCAACTGTTTTGTATACTTGTTTTCAGTTTTCATTTCGACAAACAAGCACTGTAATTACAGCTATTAGAATAAAATCTCTTAACTATTTCATGGCTCTCCCATGTTTGGGTGCCCCTGACTGACAGCCTGCCTCCTGGGAGGTGGGCAGGGACAAGCCACTTACTTGTGACTTAGGGCAGCCGACCCCTGACCTGATGCCTCATTCCCTCCCTCTGCCCACTCCTTCCCTGGGCCAGCAGCATCAGATCTTCACTTTTCCCATGGGAAAGAGTGGGTATGTGCTAGCACCCTTGCGGTGACCCCCTTCCTCACTGGTCTCCTTGTTGGCAGTTCAGCCCCCTGGGCCCAGTCTTGGCAATGCCAGGTCGTGAGAGGTTCAGCAGGGTTACCACATGGGGTATGCCCGAGAGGCCAGGGCCAGGGGTGCTGTGTGGAGGAGGGCCCTCCGCCCCTTCCTAACATCCACCCTTTGTGATACCCCTTGGCCAAGCTCCATGTCACTGCCAGTGATCAACCTCGCTGGGTGCTTTATTGTCCCTGTGCTGTGGACCCCCTCCCACTTTGGGGGGAGGTTGTCCCTCTGACCTGGAGCCCTTCTTGGCACCCCTCTCCCCACACCCCCCTACTGGGTGGCAACTAGCAGGCCAAGGTCCAGGTGTCCTGCCCCTAGGAGGTAGACTGCTCCGCCCTAGATAACAATCTCCTCTAACAGGTTGAAAACCAGTGCCGGTGCTCTGAAGACAGAATTGCCTTCAGTTCTCAATTCTTTCAGTATCAGAGGCAAAACAAGAAAACTCATTAATAGTGAATCCAGCCTGGGTTTTGTCTTTATTCCAGTGTGGTTGTAAAATGGTTAAGTTTTCATTTTTTTCTGTGGATGGTTCTATCTTCGCCTTCCAGCCAAGTGGAAGGAGCCAGTGCCTTTACAGCATGCAAAAGGGGTAGGTATGGGACAGCGGTTAGATCACTTGGTGGCCTGGGGAGAGATGGGTGGCTCCAGCCATAAGTTTTAAGTCCACCTCCCAATGATCTAAGTGCCCAGGCCAGTGCAGGCCACCCCTCTTAGTATACTCATCCACTTGAAGCTGAGCACCTTTTGGTCCCACTGCCCTCCCTGCAGGCCACACATGACCTAGGGTTCTTGGTACACCTGAAGTTGATGCAGGGGCCAGGGCCACATGGGACCCCAGGATGCTGACCACCAAAAGGACAGTGCCCCCTCCCAGTGGGGTTGCAGGTGATCTTGCTGGGACCCAAGAGATTGACCACATTTTCATACATCACTTTCTATTGTGACATGTGACAGCAACTTTCCCTTTAGTATGAGATGCTTTCCACTTAAAATAAGTTTATTTAAGTACAAAGAGTGAGTCAATACAAAGAAAAGAGGAAGTAGCCGTACTTGGCCACAGCTAACCCCCTCTGGGGGCCTGGGATGACCCCCACAGGCCAGCCCTCCAGATCCCTTGGCTTCAGTCGCTGTCGTGCCGGCGCTTCCTCCTGCAGCAAGGCGAGGAGTCAGAGTCATGCCTAGGGAGACCAGGGGACACCTGCTTTGAGGTCCTCTGCCTGCCTCGCACTCCTCCCTCCACCCCTAGGCAGCTGCACCTACTGAGTGGAAGCAGAAGGCAGTGAGGAATCTGGTCCCCTCCCATGCTCCTTTTCTTTCTTCTTCTTCTCTTTCTTGTGCCTCTTCTTCTTTTTCTTCTCTTTCCTGCTTTTCTTGTGGCTTTCAGGGCTGCAAGGGGGGTAGATACACAGTGCTGATAGCCACTGGGGCTTTGAGGGCCTAGCACAAGTGGCGCCACAGCAGTAGCTACTGACCACATGTAGCCATTTCAACTTCAAGTCACTAAGGGAAACTACTCAGTACCATGTGTGGCCAGTGACTACCATGGTGGGCAGCACAGACACACCCAACTGTAGCAGAAAGGTCTACAGGGCAATACCTGTCTGACAATCTCATGGCCCCTTCCAGCCCTCCCACTAGGATGCCCCTGGCACCTTTGGGGCAAAGTGGTGGGCCCCTCATGTGAGCCCTAGACACCCCCGTGCAAGTGGCCCATATCTGAACATCCTCCAGGGCCCCTGACCCAGCTGAGGGTCAGCGGGCACTTGTAGGACCGCCCCAGGGCTCACGACCATGAGAAGCTCCCCAGAAGAAAAAGGGAGCTGAAGCTGGGAACCTCACTCACTGAGGGAAGTAGCCAACATGCAGAGAGAACTGAGTTCTGTGCCCCCAGGGTGGAGTGAGGGGCCCTTAGCCAGCCCTTACCTGGGCTCCACCTCCTCTGAACGAGGCTTCCTCTTGGCAGAAGCTAGGGAAGCCACCCCTGGCCGACTGCTCTCCACGCGGTGGTGCTGGAGAGAAAGGCCACTCTGGGGGCGTGCGGGATACCCCGGCATGCCCATGCCAACAGGGAAGAACCAGTCAGAAAGCTGGGAAGGTTCCCCCAACGGGAGACGGCCTGCCCCGTGGCCCTCAACAGGAAGAGGCACTCAGATTGCCTCCACCCCCACCATGGGATCCCAGAATGTTTGGGGGGATTACCGTGAACACCGAAAGCCCCAGTTTAGCGGCCTCTTTGTCTTCCCGGGACAGCGCCACTCGCCCTGCAGAGCCACTGCGGGGATGCGGGTGAAACCACCCTACAGTGAGAGCCCACCCCTGTGGCGAGGACTGCCCCCCCACCCCAACTCCCCGCAACTCTCGCCTCCCTAGAGGTGGTGCGCCCGGTTGAAAATTCGTGCCGGTTACCACCTGGGCGGCTGACGGTGCGAAGACCCAAGGAACTGCACCCTCGTGATTTCTGAAGCCCCGGAAGACAGGCCCCGGCCCCGCACCTGGAGCTCCCCAGGCCCAGGAGCCGGTCTACTCCCTTCTCAGGGTCACCTCCTTCCCGCTTACAGACCTCGACAAAGTCCTGTGGGGGGTGAGGAGGGAGTGCAAGCGCTCGCCGCAGTGCGAGGTCAGCCCCCGCCCCAACCCGCTCCCGCCCTCCAGGTGGATCCATCTCACCTCCTTGCTCAGGCCCGTGGGCTGCTTCCTTACGTTCTTGTAGCCTCTGCGGGGGCCGCGCGCGAGCTTCAGGGAGCGGCGGGCCTCGCCTCGGCCCCCGCCCCCACCACCCCCGGTCCCCGACCTCCCCGTCGCGCCCCCACCCAGAGGCGCGCCCCCCATCCCCCAAACCCCGAGGCGCACTCACAGCGCTGCCATGAGCGCCTCCTGCTCCGCCTGCCTCACTGCCGCCAGCTCCTGCTCCCGGCTCAGCCCCGCTCCGTGCGCCCGGCCCTTGGCGTACCAGGTGAGGTCACGGCCTTTCTGCCAGCGGCCCACCGGGGCCATGAGCGAGTTTCCTGCGGGGAACGGAGCGCTGAGTTCTCGGCACGGCCCACGGGCTGGCGCACCGTAGCCCGCGAGCCCCCAGTCCTCGTGCCCCGCTCACCCAGGTAGTTCTCCCTCTGTTTGTCAGTCTTCACATCCTCCCAGCTGAACTGGTCCTGCCCGCCGCGCACGCCGCCCCGGCTGGAGCCGAACATGGTACCGGGCTGCCCTCTATCCCCGGGATTCCCGGTACCCAGGCCCCACCGGTCCCCGCTCCTACTCCCGCGTCGCGAGCAGTGACGTCACGCCCGCGCCACCCCCCTCCCCGCGCGCCTGCGCACTGTTCCTCGCGCGCTTGCGCCCTACCCGGTTCCGGCCTTGAGCGCCTGCACGCTAGCCGGGTACACGCAGTGGCACAGGCAAGGGTGAGGCGGCTGGACTCAAGCGCCCCACTGGCACGACAGCCGTTATTATAAGTCACATTGTGTGGGTGATGCCTCAAAGTCACCTTTCCCAGTGTGTGCCGCGTTCCTGGGGCTGTGCTGGAAGAGGGGAGGGCACTGGGGAAACGGTGTCTGCAAACCTGGCCTAAGGATTCCGACTATAGCTGCTCCAGGTTTCTTTCTATCCGGTAGCGGACTGCCCTGGAGAGAGCATTCAAGGTCAAGACGCGTTTGTACCGTTCAGCTGCCACCCTAGGGGATACCGGCTGTGTCCAGTTCCTAAAGGAGCATGCAAGCACACCTCATCGCACATGTTCCCCAGGCAGAGCAGAGAACGCCTCGGTCATCTCGGGTTGGCAGAGCTCCTCTGCTGCTGTCAGCTGATGGTTCAGTATACAAAGTAAAGGGAGCTGCTTACTGGGCAAGTGTGTTCCGTTTATCACTACGGCGGACGACTAGACTCGGTGGTAACACTTCTAGTGGGCAGGGTGCAGCCATTGGCCAACCCCCAATGAATTGAAACCTTAGGGTGAACAAGTGTTTTCTGAGGGATTTACAAAAGGTGTCATGTATGTCACTTGTATGCCCTTTGTACCGGATACTGCCCTCCTGCAGGTTGCTCAGTGAGTTCACCTGATGGACTGCCAAGGAGGGAAATGAACAGAGGCCCTTCACCTGGCTCTCTTCTGAACATGCTTTCTGGGGCACCCTCACTTGCCACCGCTAGGGGGCGCGCTTGAGCACGCAAGGAGGCTGGTAGGGCCTAGAGTGCACAGGCCCAGGCGTGGTGGACGTCCCTGTGTACCTGCACAGTGCTGGTGTGGTGAGCAGACCAGAAGGGGACGGGGAGGGGGCCCTGCTAAAGAGGAGTCCAAAGGTGAGTGCTCAGCCCAGCATCCTTCCCCGAGAACAGATGCAGGGTTCCTCTCCCACAGGCTGCTGGCTCCTGCCCCCCAGGTGATGCCCAGGCACCTTCTCCGTATCAATTATATGGCAGTGCTCTATGACTCAGGTTTATGAGAGAGAGCATGACAGCCAGGGTCCTTTGATGGAACCCCAGGATCTAACAAGATGCAGCCCCAGGCCTGGGCCAGGTCAGCTGCACTTAAAAAAGGTTGGGAATTGTCCTGAAACCAACCCCTGGAGCAGAAAGGCAGCAGTCGACCAAAAAGGCCTAACAGATTGTAACTTGAATGCACTAAAAAAGGTTGGGAATTGTCCTGAAACCAACCCCTGGAGCAGAAAGGCAGCAGTTGACCAAAAGGCCTGGCAGATTGTAACTTGAATGCACTACAGAACCTAGTGGAGTTAACAAAGGAGGCTGGCCACTGCTCTTGGCCTGCTGAACCAGGTAGGGCTGAGGGAGCCCTAGGAAGGGGCAGGGCAGACCAGCTGCAGGCTGGGTGCAGATATCCTTGGATCCTAGACACCCTATTCCTCCCCCTGCTCTTGGTGGCCACTGTGCTCCCCCAGGAGAGTTCCTAGTGTCCCTGAGGCTGAAGACAACACTAAGATCAAGGAGGCTCCAGGACCCAGAGGGACAGGCTCAGCAGTGGCAAGGCTTCCCTGCAGCAGGAGACACACCCGTAACCTTGATAATGTTGACAACTCACATGCCCTTTGGGCCTCATCCTAAAACTACAACTTGACCAAATTCTAAGCCCTTTAGTCAGCTCAGCTGCAGAGAAACCCTTTGGGCTGGGGCACATGAAAAGGGAAGACAAGGTAGAGACGACTTCATAAGCACATGATTTAAAGACACACGATTCTTCTCCCTCCACAGGCCAGAGCAGCTACCAGGCACCATCACTTTTTGGTCCAAAACTTCTTGTACTGCTCCACATCAAAGTCGTCACTGAGCTCTGGCTCCTCCTCCTTCTCCTCTCTGAGCTGGGCCTCTCGTTTCCGGAACCGTGCACGCCTCTCCTCTGGAGACAGAGAGTCCAGGTCCACAGGCATCTGCAGAGAGGAAGGTGTGTGTACACGGCTCAGGCAGAGGGGACCAGGACGTTCTCCTGGGTCGCCACTTCTCCTTGTTGTTCTCTACCACACAGTTTAGGTTTTATGTGTTCTGTTGGGTTTTCTCTCCCTTCAACGCTTTTATTCCTTAAAAAAAAGGAAAATGAAAAAAATCTTTTCCTGCTTGTTTTCCCAAGACTTGATCTTTTTAAAATACATACCTCATTGCTGCTTTCTTACCTTGGTGAGTGGAGTAAGCTCCAGGTCACCCTCCTTCTCCTCCTCAAACAATTCTGGTCCATGACTTGCCCTCCCTCCCCTGACCAGTTTTAGTAGGTTCTGAACCCACAAGCCCCTGGAGGTGCAGTTTCTACAGACTAGGTCCACTGAGACCTGCACCCCAGGGAGTGCTGGAACGAAACTTACTGTGAGCATCCGTCTCGGCTCCCTGTAGCGAATGTGGATGGTGGAGCCATCCTGCTTGACCAGGAGCACAGGGTAGAGGCGTGCGTAGGTCTGCCGGTGTACACGAGTGAGTGAGGCTCTGTTGCAGTCTGCCCGCCAGGAGGACACACAGAGCCAGCGGCGGCTCTCAAGGGTGGCCCCTGTCACCACACGCTGCCACAGCAGGCTGCAGACATACAAGCTCTGGTCAGTGGCTGGTGCTGGGACCAGAGCATTCATGTGGCCCAGCTCCTATGGGGGCCCACAGCAACCCACATCAGGGCAGGATGGGGTCAGAGCAGCTCCACTCGACATCCAGGAAGAGGCTGCAGAGGTGAGCCCACAAGGCTCTGAGATGGGTGAGGACAGAGTCTGCAGCCAGGATCCTGGCAGGTCTCTCTGGTGAGGCTTGGCCCCACAGCTATGGTACTGGACTACAGCACTGAGTGGAAAGCTGACTTCCAGGCGAATGCAAACCTGGTGCTGTGGACATTTGTGTCCACCTCTCCCCTCCCCACAAACCCCGGCCTCACTCATATGAAGCCTTAACCCCCAGTGAGATGATGTCAGGAGGTGGGACCTTTGGGTGGTGATTAGGGTTAGATGAGGTCATGAGAGTGAGGTGCCCAAAGTAGGACTGGTGCCGTTATAAGAGGAAGAGACCAGAGAGCTAACTCTCTCCTCCATATGAAGACACAACGAAAAGGCAGCCATATGTGAACCAGGAAGAGAGACTTCACCAGAACCCTGCTGGCACCTAATCTCAGACTTTCAGCCTTTAGAACTGTGAGAAATAAGCTGCCTGGTTTGGTGTTCTGCTAGGGCAGCCCAAGCAGACAGACACCTGGTCCACTTGGCTTCTGAATGCACACAGCAGAGCACATGACTCAAGGTGATAGGAAAGTGCCAGCCCCTGTTCTGACCTGCTCTACCCAGCCACATGACCCAACATTTGTCTCATTTGCTCGATTTCCCTATCCCAGCCTTGCCCCATGACCCCCAAAGTCTCTTCCAGCCTGGCTTTCATGCAAACTTGAATTTAGACCCCACAGGCTGTGCCTCAGTCCATCTGTTTCCCCACAGATTCGAGGAAGAATGTCTAAATGAGTGCCAGAATGTCCTGGAATTGTCAGGTACTCCAGAAGTGGCCTCATTCTCCCAGCATTCTTTGGAACACTTGTGGTGGACAGGCATCCTGATACTTGCCACGTGCCTTTTCCCAGCTCCCTCACTGCACCGGCAGTCACATCAACCCAGACCACACCAGCAGACTCCCATCTGGTCCCCATAACAATTCCAATTAGGTTTCCCTGCTCTGCGGGCAGTAGTTCAAAAACCCCAACATTCACATCACTTCAGTAGTTCCAACCAAACTTTCAGGACTTCTCTCTCCACAAAGCAGCCAGCACCAGCACACATGCCATGCACAGCCACAGTACGGCAGCCCCTGCTTTGGCTGTGGTTCCCACAACCCCCCTGCACTTCCCAGCTGACACCTCAGGCTGAGGGCCCATCTCCTTCACTAGTCTGATGGCCTGGAGTAAGAACTGCATCTTATTTGCTATGAAGTCCCAGACCCTGGTTGAGTGCTCAGTAAATTTTGGCAACATGAAACCAGTCCCTGCCTTTAGAAGTGCATGACTGGAGAAATGAGATGGTGGATGAGCTCCAGCACCAAAGGAACCTGCAGTCAGTTGGGCAGGGCCTGCACCTAAGCAGCACGAGGCAGCCCAGGGCACAGCCACTCCAGAGAACCCGATGTTGGTGACTCAGGAGACTTCTGGAAGAGGGGAAAAGAGTGGATGTTCTCCCAGAATAACAGCAGTTACAATTCCACCGTGAACCCTTCTCAGCACGAGGCCCCTCCACGGAACATTGCAGACAGAGTCCCCTCCCCATCTTCATACTAACCTACAGCTTCAGATGCCACATCCCTCTCCCTAGATTCTGCACAAACAGTTCAAGACTTGCATCCTTTCTCTCCTCCCACAAGGGGTGGGAGGAACAGGTAGATGGGGAGGCAGTTCTGGTGGGAAGAGCAGGAAAGCCATGGTATCCTCCAGGACCCAGAGCCTAGCTGGGCTGCAGGCTCTGAATAGGACAGTGACCACCATCACATGTTTGGTGCTACGTACTCACAAGTCACTTCTGTTTTTCTCTCAACACTGTTGAGGTGCTCACACATATGTACTTGTATGTATTCTCCAGATACACTGCCTCTGGAGGCTCTCCTGAGGCAGCACAGCCTAAGGCTCTTGAGTGAGCATTCTCTGGGTGGCCCCATTACAGCAGTCCCAAGAGGCCTGGAAGTCCACGCTTACCCCAGCAAGCTGCCCATGACCGCCATCCCTCCTGAGAACCCCTGCAGCTCGTGAAGGCCCAGAGTCAGTCAATGGTCCAGTGTGGAACCTGCTGGGCAAAGCAATAAAAGATCTTTTTAAAAGGCAGGCTTCTCCACCTCATTGAACCTCACCAAATCCCAGACAGAACAAAGCTGTCTCCAAGAGACATACCAGTTCAGTGCCAGTCTCTCCCAATAACCTATCAGGGCTTCAGCCCTGATTTGGCATTAGCATCACCTGTGGACTATTTCTGACCCGCAGATGCCCCTGTCCTACTCCCGAAGACTCTGACTCAGTAAGTCTGAAGCAGGACCCGGGCCCATTCTCGTGGGTTGCAGAGTCAGGAAAACCACTCTGAAGATGGAGTACAATGTAAAAAGTGAAGCCTGGCTCATACTTTGTTTTCCAAGGTCATTTCACTCTCACAAAATCCAGCGAAATTAGGATTACGAAAGGGGAGCTGGTGCTTGCTTACTAACCCCTGACTCCCAGGAAAGCGTCTGTGCTGTTTTCCGCGGTGACAAACCAGTTGTTTCAAATACCAAATACTTGAGATCCCGGTCATTAAACAGCCCTCCCGGCCGCGACCGGCAAATTTGCCTTGCTGTCCCCTGTCAGGGCAGGGCATCTGAGGGCCTTCCTCCGCCTTAGCAGGTGACTCGGCAGGAAATCGAAATGCTATATACCTCGAAAGCTGATGCCTGCCCATCCTCTCACCCTCGGGGGCCTGCGGTTTGCCGCTGGGCCCGGACCCTCCCTTGGGGGGAAGCCCTCCACGCCCGCGCGACGCAGCTCCTTTCCGGCACCAGTTTGCCACCCTTACTGCCTTCGGAGCGGCCTCCAGGACCAGCAGCCGAGCTGCTTCCGGCCAAGTGGGTGCGGTACTAGCCAGGGCCCCGCACACGGTCACGGCCAACTAAACTTTCGGTCCTCCTACGGCGGCGCCGTGACGTCATCCACCGGCGCAGCGTCGTGCGGTGATGACCTATACGCCCTCTGGCAGACGCAGGGCCGACGCCGCGCGGACGTACTTCCTGAGGGGCGGGGAGAGGCCGGCGCGGCGCGGCGCGGCGCTGTGACGTAGGTCCCCGCGGGCGGTGGAGGCGGCCCCTCATGCTGCGGCGCCCGCTGGCCGGGCTGGCGGCAGCCGCCCTGGGCCGGGTATCCTCGGACGGTGAGTGGCATCCCCTCACAGAGGTGCGGAGGTCCCGGCCCGCGCAGGCCCGGGGAGGGCCTTCCTGGGACGTCCGGCCCCGGGCTTGCATTTTGCAGGCTGAATCTGAGGCGGAGAGGTGGGGGCTGCCGCTGCTCGCGCGTGTGGCGCCGCCCGAGCCTTTGCTGAGCCGGGTGTCGTGCACCTGCCTCAGGGACTCGTGGGGCTGTGCTCGTGCATTCGGTCACGTCGCCAGCCACCGAAACTGCCCTCGGCGGCCCTCAGTTGTTCCCAGAGCTCCGTCCCAGGGCGAGCAAAGCGGGGTGGACATGGATAGAGTAGTGTGTCTTTTCATGGAGGCAAATTGACTCCATTTGAAGGGTTGCCCTTCGTTTTTGAATGTATCCTGAGTGTCTCTGTGTTAGAATTGCCTTTGGCAGTTATTATTTTTACTTAGACAAATTAAACGCTGCTTCTCCTGTGTCAGTCCTCCAAATGTAGGAGGAATTTCTTCTGGCACGGGAAGCTCCAGACAGCTTGTAAAACCCCTGCAGCCTGAGGACTTCATGCTGGATGCCATTGTGGACCCTGCAGGATGCTGAGGGGCAGAGAGGGGAAGCAGCCTGACACCCTCCCCAAGGTGGACCACACAGCAGAGCCGAAAACCCCAGGAGATCAAGGTTCTGGAGGCCTTTAGGTGGCCCTTGGAATGGCAGAGTCCCTGAAGTCCCTACCAGCTCCCCTGGCCTGTAGAAATGTGTGGTCTACTGTGAGCTCAAGGGGAGCAGCAGAGATAACAGTTGGGGAAGCCTCTTGGTGGTCCAGTTCTGGTGCTGTGTTCGGTTCCCACCACATTTTGCAAACCCAGGGGGCCCTAGGTGGGCGGAGCTGACTGCTCCAAGGACTCCCAGCTAGAATGTCCCCCCGGGGACTGCTGCAGATTCCTGGCCTGCCCCACAGCTCAGCGCTGCTGGACGTTGCAGGTGTGGGTGCTCCACGCAGGAGCCGGTTATTAGTGGCAGGCTTTCCTGACTGGTGGGCATGGTAGTTGTGGTTCCCCTTCCCTCAGGATAAGACACCTCAAGCCTAGGTTGCTGGAGCTGCCCATCTATTGTTCTTAGACATGCTTTTGGGAGCAGTGAGAGGGAGTGAGCCTCCTTCACCCAGGTGCTGGTTTGGGGAGGGACAGTGAGGTGTGCCCCCTCACCTGTTATAACTGCTTTCTGATTGGGGGTGGGGTGGAAGCTGAGGTGATGGTTGGCCAGTGTAGGTTGGGTCCCACAGGGCCAGGATGTGCTTCTCATGGTCAGCCTTGAATGAGTCCCCTGTGAGCACACCTTGGCAACACACCTGTCCGAACTGTTGGGCTAATTGATAGCCTTCAAAGTCCAAGGACCCCCATTTCTGGGCTCTCAGATAAAGCACATTCTTTCCTGGGTGTGTTTTCCCTAACCAATACCCCCAAGTAATGCCCACCTTATCAGAGTCAAACCCCACCACCCTTCATGGACCCTAAACCTCTTACCTCACCTACAGCCAAAGACTTGTGCACAAGCCTTCAGGACCAACCTTATAAAAGACCAACAACCAGACCTCGGCGCTCGTGCAGGCACCCCTCACCTGTGTGGCCGTCTGTTGCCTGTGACAGTGAACCCTAATAAACTCCTTTCTGTTCTTATACTTTATATCTCTAAATTCTTTCACCAACCCATGTCGCTATGTCACTGGCTCACTGACTGGCTGCCCTGTTGTGTCACACAACATGAATGTGGGCTTCTCTGGGCTTTTCTGTTACTCTTAGATCTCCCAGACCACAACTGGTGAAGGACCCAGGAAAACCTTCACCTTCACCACCAGGAGGGATCTGGGGTGGGTGTGGCTTCCTGTCTTAGCATTGACAGAAATTTCCTGCCACAGGAGCCCCAGCTCTCCCCTCTTCTTGTGATAACTGCACACACTTGCCAGCACACACCAGGCCACTCTTTATCCAGGTTGGTGCCACACCTCTGATAAGTGCAGTTTGCCCAGGCTTTCCTTTAGATTCTAGGAACACGTTGACCCAGTCATTGACCTTTAAGATCAACGGTTTCTTTGAGTAGCAGATTCTGGGAGTTCAAAAGTACATTTTTCCTCATCCATACCCAAGCTTTTTAAAAAAAATACCTGAACTGTTAATCTACATGTTTTGCATCACGTTTAGCATAGCCCAAGAAACACATTCAGAGGATTTGAGGAAGCGCAGGAAGGAAGAGGGTTTTATGATGTGGTTGCGGGGCGAAGGAGGTGACCACAGTCCTCCAGGAGGAAAGGGAAAGCACTGAATGTTGTGGGGTTTGGCGGGCTGACGCACAGGCAGTGAAAGAATTTACCAAGGACAGGATGAAAATAGAAAAGGCATTTAATAGGTGCGCTTCCATAGACAACAGTGGGCCACCAGACAAGAGATGCCTGTGTGAGCTCTGTAAGCCACTGAGGTCTTTTATTATGGCGGATTACATCAGGTGCCAGAGGGTCACAAGGCGTGTGATCGGCTTGTGCACAAGTCTCTCATTGGTTGATGTTGAGATAATAGGGAAAGTGAAGGTCGGGAAAGGGTAGGGCTACATGACTCCAGTATGGGGCTGTGACCAGTTCTGGTGGCATTGCATGGGCCTCGGAACAGAAATCTGCCAAATGTCTGTGGACTCTACACAAAGGGTGAACTGCTGGAGCACTGGTGTGGGGACAGGTGCCCTGAAGTTGGGCTCTGGTCCCTGACTGAACCCATGTACCAGGCCTCTGTTTCCCCTGGTCCCTCCCTGACTTTTTATGTGCTAAGCCTCGGCTTCCTCTGGGTCCCTCTCTGATCCTGTGTGTGCTGGTTCCTGGCTGACGCTGGGTGTGCCTGGCTGTGGTTTCCCCTCCGTGAGAGTGAATCCTGCCCCACCCAGAAAGGCCTGGGCTTCTTCCTGCTGCATGGTTTGTTTGCCCTAGAGCCCTTTCTCTCTCCTGCTCCCTCTGCCTTCCAATGGGACTTGAGTGAAGATCTCGTGTAGAACTGAATCCTGCTTCTTCTCCTCGAAGGAAAGAGACCCAGATGCAGCTGTGTAGTGCCATGACATGCTCAAGTCTTCCACAGTGTGGCTTCTAGCCAACGCTTCTGAGGGCCAAGCTTCCTCTCAGGGAAGGCACGGTCCTCACCCCACTGTGGGAAGAGGACGTGAGAAGGAAATCACTGGCTGCTTTGTTGCTGTCCCACATCAAGCCAGGTTCTTGAAGGTTAAGTGGCTTCTTAAGGTCACTGGGCCAGGACATGTCCCACACACAGAGCACCTGGGACCTAGGCCAGGGTGGTTCTCCTGTCCCACACTGCCTGTTTGGGGGCTGGAGCATGACCAGCCCTCTGACCCAGATGCTCAGGGTTCCTGATACAGTGTAGAGAGCCAGGTGGAAACCAGTGTTTTGAGGTGAGATAACGAGTAAGACTTGTGCTCAGCATGCCCTGTGAGGGTGTCAGGCCCTGGGACTTCCTTGTGTAGTTTTGCAGTGTCTAGTTGTTAGAGCTTATGACTACAACATCTGGTCATGGCTGTGGGCACGGAGAAGAGGGCAGGAACTGCTAGGGAAGCATTTAGTGGCCTGTGTGCCAGTCTGGAAGTACAGGGCAGGTCAACACCATGCATCCTCTTGGTCTTGCTGGCAAGTTTACAGTTAGGAGCTTCAGGGTGCCCATGGGGATGTGGGATGTGAGGGTGGGACACCTGCCCAAGTTGGGCACGTGGCAAAAGAGCAGAATGCTCCTGAGGGGCTTCTTCATAGGCAGGATGGGTCCTCCCCTCCATAGAGGTGGTTGCCCCAAGTTGGGTCCAGAAGGTGCCAACTGCATCCACTGGGTTGAGGATTTGTTGCTGTAAGTGAGGCCCAGGTAGGCTTTCTGGTCCTTCTCTCTGAGCATTGCCATGTGTCCACTTGGTGTTGCTTGCCCTTGCCCTGGAGAAACTCACATTCTTGTGGCACTGACATGCTGCCTGGTCCTAGGCAGACCTAAGTGGCTGAACGACCATAGCTGCCCTGCATGCAAGGTGGGGAGGGACATGTATACAGTGGTAACCCAGCACAGTCCAGAGGCCAGGTAATGTGGTAGGCAGATCACAGCCTTCACAGCCTTTCTCTTTCCAGGGCCCCTCTAGGAGCAGCATCCTTGCTCAGGTACTTGGTGGCCCCCAGCCTCTCCTCTGCCCTCCTGTGCCCCTCTACCCCCCCACCCCCGCAACAGCTCTCCCCATCCTTGGTCGCTCAGCATCTAGAAAGTCAGGGCAGACCCAGGGGAGTGGGCTGGGCTGCCCATGAGACATCCATTCTGCAAAGGAAGGGACTTTGTGAAGGGCAACAGCGAGGGAGAGATGAGACCTCTCCGTGCACCAGGCCTTAGGGGAGGGAGGGGGCTGCGCTCTGCTGTGCAGTCACCAGCAGTGGGCTTGGAGTCGGACGTACACACGTGTGGGCATGTGTGTGGTGGCACACGTGTCTGGGTAGGAAAGTTCGGACACCAGAAAAGAACTGGGTATCTAGTGGGACAGACTGTTCCTCAATGAAAATGACGTACTGTTGTAATAGGAAACTTCAAGAGGCAAAGGAGCTAAGAATTGGTCACTTAGAGATGGCAGAGTATGGATGAATTCTTCTGGGTCTCTTTCTATTATCTCTGTTCAGCAGTGGATCGTGTTTCCCACTTTTTCTGTAGGCATTTGCATATGGCGTGATGGTCCCAGAATAGCGGTGCTTTAGCCAGATTACCCAGGTTGGCCTACATTGTGGATTAAGAAAGCAGTGCCCACCTGGGGCCCTGCTGGAAAGCTGCCCGGGCTGGGTGTCCCTCAGCAGAGCGGTCTGCCCCTCCTAGGCCTCACTGCTGGTCTGCTGGCCACCGACTGCTCCTTGGGGACTTCCACACCTTACCAGGCAGCCCACAGACACAGCCCTGCAGGGCCAGGCCAGCTCACCACATGCCCTCCCGGAGTCTCCCGCTGCCTATCTCCCAGCTCCCCTGCTCAGTGTCCACCTCAGTCCCCATCTTCTGAGGCTCCCGAAGCACCTGACCTTCCTCGGCGCGTCTTGCTCACGTGGCTGGGTGGGGAGGGGTGCCTCTCTGGGGTGAGGAGCAGCCTTTTCCCTCCGCGCTGAGCAGGTGGTGCTGGCTGCGCTGGCAGGGATTTAGTGCTCGGAGGGTGAGGCACAGGCAGGGATTACCAGTCTCCAGCCAGCTCATCCAGAGCAGCCCCAGGCTGAGTACGGAGGCTGCACCCCACCCAGAAGGTAGGTCCTGTGTGAAGGGTGTTGGGGTGGTCCAACAAGCACAGAGCTGGCTAAGCTGATGCCCCCCAGAGCTCCCCAATTCTTCCTACCCTCGGTGTTCTCGCGTGGCAGGTGCATGAGCCCTGTGCTGTGAGCTGGGAGGGTGGCCCCCACTGCTCTCCTACTGGCTTCATGAGACTCAAGTATCAGAGAGGTAGGTCAGGAACCTGGTCCCTCGAAGTCAGCCCCTCACTTTTCAATGGAAGTTTCCAGAACAGGGCTTGGGTTCTACTGACCTTGACCAAGGGCACCTCTGGGGCTTGGTGCCAGGAGATGCAGGAATGGGGACCCAGACATGCCCCTCCCAGGAGCCAAAGTCCAGGCTCCTTGAGGTGCAGAGTAGGAGGGGACGGCTGGGGCGGCCGCATGCTTGTGGTTAGTGCATGTGTTACCAGGTAGCCCGCCCCAAAGGAAGGCACGGCTGGAGCTTGAGCATGGCTCTGAGTGACTGCCCGCAGCTCTGCCCAATTCCTGGGGTGAATTAACTTGGGGCAGAGATGGGGGCACTGTAGTCACCTCACCCACTTCCATAGGAAGCAGGTCCCTCAGGCCCTGCTGATTATTTGTCCCCCGTCACCTATAGGGATGTCAGGACCAAGGCCTGTTGTCCTGAGCGGACCCTCGGGGGCTGGGAAGAGCACCCTACTGAAGAGACTACTGCAGGAACATGGCAGCATCTTCGGCTTCAGCGTGTCTCGTGAGGCCCCAGGGGAGGTGGGGGAGGGTCTCAAGGATGCTGGGGGCAGGGACCCCTGCTGACATGCCCTGGAGCCCCCCCCACGCCCCCAGAAGGGTGGAGCCAGGCCCTGTGGGAAGGCCCAGGGGATGGGATGCATGGGGCTCCAGGTGTCCAGGTCAGTCACAGGTATTTGTTCCCAGACACCACGAGGAACCCGAGGCCAGGAGAGGAGAACGGCAAAGGTGAGCTCAGCCAGCCGGCCTCAGTGCTCCAGCCCTGTGCTGGAGCAGCCCTCCGCCTGTCGTGATACATGAGGCCTCCCTCTCCCCATCTGCTGTGTGGGTCCCTCTTCTGGGCAGGGTGGGCATAATTAGGAACCAGGCATCATGGTGCATGCTGGTGCCCAGTGTCCACATGAGAGGCTGGGTGGGGGCCCTGGTCCTGGCATGAGGCAGCTGAGGGGCCCCTTTCCTCAGTGTGTGCTGCCCATGCTGTGTGGTTGAGATCATAGCCGTGCACCATGTAGGGCTCTCTGGCATCGTGAGCATTTTCTATAGTTTTAGTAGGGCTTCTATGCCTACCTGACACATAGCATGGAAGTCCACCCCAGCCTCCCCTGCTGAAGCTGGCAGTCTCCAGTCTCCCCCTCCCAAACTCCCCTGCAGTCGCCGGTGGTCTCCAGGCCCTCCTCGGTGGGGACAGTGTGAAAAATGGCCCCTGCCCATCTGTCTCCCCCTCAGACATCTCCCTGCCCCCGTGGCCTGAGCAGCCTTCATTGTGGATGAACAGACAGGGATAGACAGGCCCAGAAGGGGAGAAGCTGGTAACCTGGCTGTGGTCATACTTGGACAGCTCCTCCTCCTTTGCAGATTACTACTTTGTGACCAGGGAGGTGATGCAGCGGGACATTGCTGCTGGAGACTTCATCGAGCATGCCGAGTTTTCAGGGAACTTGTATGGGACCAGGTGGGCCATGCTTGGGGCCCTCCCTTCATCCAATTCTCTCAAGGACCTGGAATGGGTGGCCCAAGCAGGGGGTTTCTCTTTGTGGCCCCCCCAGGCAGCGAGTCTACCCTTGGCTGGGCCCCTGGTTGGGGTTTTCTCTGCGGGCTATCTATCTGGGCAGTTGGGGCAAGGGACCTAACCCCCAAGGGTCAAGATGAGGCAGCAGTCAGGGCTCTTCAGGCCACTCCCTCCTGGCCCAGCCCTACCTGGCCTGCTGTGGGAACCATGGGCCGCTCAAGGGACTGGTATGTAGTGAGAACTCAGGGAACCTGGGTCTCACAGGTCTGCAGGTTTCACTGTGGCCCCCTCCCCTGCAACCAGTGGGGCAGCCTGGGAGGGTCCCTGGGGCAACAGAAGCTGCCCCCCTCCTCAACCAGAGCAGGGTCCATGGTGGCTCTTCCCATACGGCTTGTGAGGCTTGGGAGCAGTGTCTTGACACAGGCAGGCAGGCCCAGACATGCCTTTGTGCACAGCCTGTCCCTGAGCCACCTGGCTGGGTGAGGCAGGGACCCCACAAGACCCATTGTGCTCTGCTTCCAGGTGCAGGTGGAAAGAATGGTCGGTCCCAGAGTGGGGTTGTTTGGCCACTGTTGGGACACTCAGTGCCCACTGAGAGGTAGTTCCCCCAGTGGAGAGCATGTGGTACATGGTGACCCCAGGGTGAGGGGCCAGGGCCTACAAAGGACGGCCAGGGGATGAGGAAGCCCAACGGGGTGTTGAGTAGTGCTGTGGGGGCCCTGGGCCAAGGCATCCCTGCCTGAGCAGGGCTCCAGTCTGCAGGACATGAGAGAGGTGGCCATCCTTGTCCCTGAGGTCAGGATCCAGAGGGTATTGTCTTCTAGGGGCATGATTGGTGGGTTGGACTGATAGAGGTGATGGAGTGGTGTGGCCTGGGGGCAGGTGCCAGGAGGAGAGGCCCTGGGCCAGGGTCTGCAGGGCTACCTACTCCCACTCCTGGACCAGCAGAGGGCCCCCATGTGCAAGGGTTGCTCAGGGAGTGCCTCCAGAAAGGGGAGCAGATGCCAGGGTTAGGCTGGGCAGACAGGCTCAGAGCAGAGGATGGGCAGTGATGGTCCCACTGAGGCTCTTTGAGGCTGTAGGGGCTACTGGAGCCCGGGGAGGCCCCAGCTGAGCAGCACCCCCTCATCCCCCAGCAAAGCGGCCGTGCGGGCCGTCCAGGCCATGAACCGCATCTGCGTGCTGGACGTGGATCTGCAGGGCGTGCGCAACATTAAGAAGACTGATCTGCAGCCAATCTACATCTGTGTGCAGCCACCCTCGCTGGATGTCTTGGTGAGGGCCGAGAAAGGAGGGGGAGGGGGGTGAGGCGGCCCCAGAAGCTTTGACCTTCTGACCTTTGTGCTTCATCTCAGGAGCAGCGGCTGCGGCAGCGGAACACAGAGACGGAGGAGAGCCTGGCCAAGCGCTTAGCTGCCGCCCGGGCTGACATGGAGAGCAGTGAGTGTGGGCGCCTACCACTGGTGTCCCCTGCACTCTCCCCAAGCCCCACAGTAGGCCAGTCCCACCCACTAAGGGGCAGAGGAGGACTGGAGCCAGCACCCAGCACTGTGGTCCCCATGAAGAGTCCCCAGACCCTTCCTCTGTCACCAGAGCTTCCGCTGACCCTGCCCCCACCCCCAGGCAAGGAGCCCGGCCTGTTTGACCTGATCATCGTCAACGACAATCTGGACAAGGCCTACTGGGCCCTGAAGGAGGCGCTCTCCGAGGTGGGCTGGGGTGGGGCTGGGGCCTCAGACCTCTGTCTGGCAAATGGGGAAAGCAGGCTGGGACAGGTGATATGGTGGCCCCAGGCCAGGCGAGACCCTCTTCCTCTCCCTAGCCCCGCTTTTTCTCTCCCCAACAGGAAATAAAGAAGGCTCAAGCAGCTGGTCACCCCTGAGAAGGCCCACCGGCTACGTCCTCCCAGTGGGGGCCTAGGGCCTGACACCCACCCTCAGTGGGTCAGGGTCTCCCAGCAGTGGCTCTGCTCACCTCAGCTGCCACCCAGGGGTCGGGGTGCTGCTCTTCTTCCCTCACCCCTCCACTGCAGCAGGAGGACCTTCTCTCTCACTCCTACCCCCCATGCCCATTTCTAGGCTCCCTCCCTGCCCTGCCCCGCTCCATCACCACCCTCCCTCCTATGGACGCTGGGCCAACATCCAAATAAAGAACTGCTGGATTAGAGTGTCCTGGAGCCCATGGATCGTGACCCTGGGCGGGTGGAGCCGCAGTGCACCCCACCACTCCAGACCCCACTCTAGATGGACAGCCCCCAGCGGGCTTCGGGCAGCAGCATCCTTCTGGCATCTGCTGCTCGGGGCTGCTGGCTCCAGCGAGGGCTGCTGGCTCCAACGAGGGCTGCTCCCAAGCTACACACTGCTTCCCCAAGTGTCCCTCCAGGTGGGTGTAGGGACCCTCTTGGGGGTGGGTGGTGCTGCTAGGCCTCATCTCTACTGTCTCTTTGAGGTGCCATTGAGCCTGAGGACAGAAGGTCCTAGGGGCTTGTCCTGCTCGAACCATTCCTTCTCCTGGTCCCTGAGCTGGGCCAGGAGTGGCAAAGGGACAGAGGCTGCAGACCAAGGCTGGACCTCTGTGTCTGGGGGCCTTGTGCCTGGCCCACTGAGCCTGACCAGCCCTAATGGTCCTGGAGAGGCCAGTGTTGGGGGCCTCTGTTGGGGTTCCAGGCTCTCTAGAGTCTCAGAAGATGCCTCCAGAAGCCGCTGGTCTCAAGTCAGGGTAGCCATGGTATACTGGGCACAGGAGACACACAGTTGCCTGAGCCCTGGCCCATGCTCAGGCCATGCTCCTGTGGTAGAACCCAGACAGATGGTAAATGCAGACCTGGAGGAGGCAGGGAGCGCAGGCAAAAGTAGTCAGAAAGGCCAGACTCCACCCAAAAGCCCAGATACACAGCGGAGGGCAGGCGAGAGCTGGGCCTGGACACTAGATGGTGGGCAGGGGGTGCTGGGCAGCCCCCCAGGCCTGAGGGCAAGTGAGATGGAGCTGGGCTGCCTCCTGACCTGCTGTGCAGCCTGGGAGAGGCCAGTTCCCTCTCTGGGACCCGTCCAGCCCCAGGGACAATCAGGGATTCAGACCTCAAGCCTCAGGGGGAACAATGGAGCCGTTGAAGGCCCTCCCCCCGCATTGTGCTTGGTAGTGAGAGGTGGCCCTGGGTCAGTCTGGCTGGGTTCGCACTCTCAGGAGGGCTGGTGTCCAGCCAGCCATCAGGTAGAAGAGCTCAGAAGGCCTTGTTTCCTGGCCTGGGAAAGGTAGGTTGCCCACCAGGGGACCAGGCGTAGGGTTCCCTTTGGGGCTGAGTAACAGCGTCCTCACTCAGCCCAAGGTCTCAGGGGCCTGTAATCACCTCTTGAAATAGCCAACCCCAGGAGACAATAGGTGCTGGGCCCAGCTGGGTGGCCTTCTGGGGGTCTCTCCATCTCAGGCCCACTGCCCTCACAGGGCCTGACTGGGTGGTGGTTCCGGTGCAACAAGACTTGAGTGTAGGGGGAGGTGGAAGCAGAAATCTGGACCCCCCCAACCACAGGGGCTGCTCAGGCTAGCTGAGGAGCAAGGACGGAAGAGGGGTGGGCCCTGAGCAGCTGGGACCCTTCAGGCCATGTGGGACTGGCTAGCTCCTGCCAGCTAGGCAGCTGCAGTGTGTCCAGAGGCTGGGGCCTTGGGCTCTTCAGCTTTTTGGGGAGGCTGGGGAGCCTTTCCGATAAGCTGTGGTCAGTACACCTGCCCTCCGTCCGCAGCACTCCTGGTCTGGCCTTGGTGTGGCCCGGGGCACCTTTCATTAAAATCCTTGTGGGCGTCTCCTAGGTCCTGGGTCCTCAGATCTAGGTCCTGGAGGTTAGCAGAGAGCAAAACAGTCTCCTGTTCTCCAGGAGCGGCCCCTGTTGCGCCACAGATGTGAGTGAGTTGTCTGGATGGGGACTGCATGCAGGGTGGCTGGGCAAGGATGGGGAGCGGGCTGGGGGAGGTGGCCTGGGCAGGGGTTCCAACAAGGGGCAGTACGGCTGAGGGGTAGCAGCCGGCCCTGGGTTGTGCTCCGTTGTCGGGGGAGCAGGTAGGCTCAGCAGGTGTCCAGGGCAGGGTAGGGGTATGTAGGGAGGAGAAAGTGACACTGCTGCTTGTTGAGAAAGGTAGCAGAGTGCAGGCCGCAGGGGCCATCGCATGGGCATTTTCGGCAGCATCGGGGAGGAGGGTTTAGGAGGGGTCGCAAGTGTGGGCATCCCGTGCCGTCTGAGGGACACAGCGTCCTGGCCCTGGGCCAGCAATGCCTGGAGCGATCCCAGAGAGGGCACCAAGCTTGCGGAGGGTTTCTGGTTTGGCCTCACTCCCTTGCTTCTCCTAGCACATCCCACCCCAGCCCACCCCCAAAAGCCCAGGGCCCTTCAGCTCAGGCCTCCCTGCAGGCGGCAGCTCCAGCCTGGCTGCAGGAGCAGTCCAGGCCACGCCACCATGACTCACTCCCCAAGCCTGGCCTCACCACACCCTCCACCCCTGCAGGAGGCCCCTCACTTCCCAGCTTCCAGGCTGGAGTGGAGCAGAGAAGGGCCTCCTGATCCTCAGCAGACCCAGAGTGCCATGGCCACCTGCACCTCCAGAGGCCCTGGGAGGGAGCAGGAGCCTCCCGCCGCAGGTTTACAACCATCCTCTCCCCACAGCTCCCAGCAGGGCCCTGTTCCCTCTGGCATCCGATCATCCCCCTGGCATTTGCTGAGCACTTGTGTGATGAGGGACGCTGAGCATGCAGTGGGAGCACCTCACTCTCCTGGCCATGGAGGACGCTTCCCAGAGGAAGGCCATTGGAGTGGTCCAAGGCAGGAGCGGGTGCATGTGTGTGCGTGAGTGTGAGAGGATGAGGCGGATGGGTGTGCAGGTGTGCAGGGGTGTGTGTGTGTGTGCGGATGGGTGTGCAGGTGTGTGTGTGTGTGAGAGAGAGAGAGAGAGAGAGTCAGTCCAGACATGGGTGAAGCCAGCTCTGAGGTGGGCAGGAGCAGGTCAGGAAGTCCCTGAAGACCCGTGAGGATGGGGATTTTGTTCTGAGAGCCCCAAGCTTCCTGCGACCAACCCACTGGAGCCTGCAGCCCCACCTTGGACTGCCTACAGGAGGGAACATGGGGATAGAGGACTAGAAGGGGAGCCTGGCCGTTAGCCGGTGTGCCATCTGCATGGGAGGCTGTGTGCACTGGTGTTGCTGGGGAGGGTGGCAGATGGATGTGGCAGAGGGTCCCTAGGCTTGGAGTCTGCGTCCTGGGCACTCCAGGGTCGGGGTGAACACCTCTGACTGGCCAGGGGTTCCAGGCAGAACACAACTGGGGCATCCAGGACAGGGGCCCAGAGAGGGAAGGAAGTGGAAGACCACTGCACAGGACCACTGCAGAGTTGACAAGGGCGAGACCTCGTGGGCACCCTCAGGCTAGGCAGTGAGGGGGGCCTGGGGCCTGAGCAAGGGCAGGTGCTGCGGCCCCTCCCTCTGAGTGAGCGCTGCCCCCTACAGGGCACTTTGGTGGGTGGTGAGCAAGTAGCAGAAGGGAGACCTTAACCTTGGAGCTCAGGGAGGTGGATGGGGTGTAGGAGCAGGCCCTGGTCTCTGAGCTAAGGCCTCAGTCTCCCGGGGCTGAGCCCGCCTTGAGCTACTTGTGGGTGCTCATATGTAGAGGAGGGACCACCCGGTGCCAGGTGCATGCAAGGTTCCTGAGTCCTCAGGGAGGGGAAGAGGCTGCCTGAGATGCTGAGGTTCCCAGAGAAGGGTGTCACCAGCCAGCTTGGCCAGCTGAGCACTTCCAGGGGCTGTGGGTCCTGTCCTGCCTGGCAGCCACACCTTAGCCAAAGGAAGTCCACCCACCCTGAGAGGGGCATGTGGGAGGAAGCCGGGCCAGGGTTGGGAAGGAAATGGCTGGGCAGGCCCTGGCCTCACTGTACTGCAGGAGGAGACCCTGGGCCATCTCTGCTCCCAGTGCCCACACCCCCACACCCAGGACCTTTGTTCAGACCCAGGGGTGAAAGGGACTTGAAGACGGGGGGAGCCCAGCTGCCCACCCCTGTGTCAGCACCGGTTGTGGAGGGCCCAGCTCACCCCAGGACAGATCATCCTGATGCCCGCTAGAGCCTACGCTGTCTGCCTGCCACCCTCCCCCCAGTAGGGTGACTTCTTGGGCGACTCTTGGCAGAGATGACCCCAGCCCCTGTTGTGGGGAGCCCTCCCCTGCACACTGGCCAGTCACCTTCCCTCACCAGATCCCACACCTTCTACTGACTACTCCCAGGCCTACCGCCTCGTAGACCTTGACACCCAGGGACACCTTGGCCCCTTACCCCCAACCCCGCCCTGGATCCCAATTGAGTGGTCCCCACCCACACTTGCTCTAACACGTAGCTTTGGGTGAGGTTTCCTCTGAATGAAGGTCCCTGCAAATGCCAGGGCCTTGTTCCCTGAGGGGCCAGCACCCCTCACACTTTCCCCTCCTGCTGGTTCAGCCTAGGGCCTAGCCCCCACTGGCTACCTCCTCCCAGCAGCGCTGGACAGCCATGGGCCTAGACTTTGCTTCCCACTGCAGCACCTCCGCATCGGGGTCCTTCTTGCATCCCACAACTCCAGGACAGGTCACCAATGTCCCTGCTCCGTGCTTGAATCCTCCAGACAGAGAAATGCGTTCCAGTTGCGGACAAGACAGGCAGAAGGAACTTGGGAGTGATGGGTTAGGAGAACATTTTTAATAAGGTTTTTATTTTATAACACCTGTGATTTACAGAGAAGCTGTGAAGAGCCCAGGAAGAGTGCTCACTTGCCCCCACACGCAGTTCCCGCATAGCATGCTTGTCACAATCAGTGCATCAGTGTCGATACGTTGTCATTAACCAGTGACCACTCTGCCCTCAGATTCTTCACTCTTCACCTGTGTCCTGCTTTTCTGGGGTCCCCTTGGGGAGGGTGACTGACCTTACATCTCCTTGGCCTCCCTTGGGGATGACCCCCTCAGATTCCCTTGTTTCTGACGCCCTTGGTGGTTTGAAGGTCAGGTAGTTTGTAAAAGCCCCTCTTGGAACTTGTCTCACTGTGTCTCATGATCACCTGGGGTGAGGGTTTGGGAAGAAGGCCTCAGGGGCAGCAAGGTGCGGCTGTCAACTTGGCCCCTCACTGTGGGTGGGGATCTCGGCGGCCGCTTGCCTGAGGTGACGCCTGCTGGGTTGCCCCGCCCCCCTCCCTCCTCCTTGCCATGCTCTCTGGAAGCACACCCTCCTTGAGGTCACAGTGGCTACGTGAGTTACTTAGAATTTCTTCTCCACTTACAGTCACTCTATCATTTGCATCAGTAGGAACTCATTTATTTATTACCGTGGGCTATAATCTGTGAGCTAATCTGTAATTGGTACTTTACTTCCTCTACTGCCAAAATGATCCAGCTTCAGACACCCGGAGCGCCTTCCCTCATTTGCCACGTTGTGTCCCTTTGACTCGCCTCTGTCAGTGTCAGTGAGTGAGAGAGTGTGTGTGTGAGAGAGAGAGAGAGCACTTCCTTCCTCTCTGGCACCAAGAGATGCTCCTGGCGTGTTTCCTGCCGCAGCCCTGGAACCAGCTGTTTCTCCACAAGCCTAGGTCCCTTTACTGGAGAGCGGGACCAAGGTGTGTTCATGGCTATGGGGTGTTTTTCCTTTTAGGCCCTTTCAGCCAACAGGCAAGGGGCTACAAACCCGTGTGCACGCACGTGTGTATAACTCTAGGAAACCATCTGTGTCCATATTGAGCTGATGATGAGTTCAGACCCACGTCTCCAACACTAACCCATGACCAGTTGAACATTCCAGCCCCCTCCGTGGCTCAGTCCGCGTGCACGGAGAGTAGAGAACGCACAGGGGGGTGGTGGGCTGGTCTCAGGGGCTGCCCCGTGAAGGGACAGGACGAGGGGGCGGGTGGAGCGGGGGTCTGGGTGGGGCGTGGACATTGTAGGGCCGGCAGAGCAGAAGCGCTCGCAGGGGTGCGTTCCTCCTGCGTAGGAGCGAAACAGGGGTGTTGGTGCGCTGGCGCCAGGTGCGCTTTGCATTTTACTTCAAAGTCCGGCGGAGTCTCAAGAACACGGGTGGACGGGCTTCCTCAGGTGCCCGGCAGAAGCGAGGCAGGCCCAGGGAGCGGCGGGGCCCCGCGGGGTCTGGTTCAAGGTTCCTGCTGATGGAGCGGAGCGGGTGCTGGGCAGAGAGCGCTCGAGGATAAGTCCATCTGAGATGGAAGCTGCTTTGGAGGGAGGTTTTTGGGTCTGGTCCTCTGGGGTTTGCTGCACCTGCCGGAATCCACGTGCTGATGTGAAGCTGACAACTGGCACAAGAGGTCTGGATTTGGGGGTCCCTGTGCATGGCACTAAGATCAGGGCCTGGGCTCTTCCAGGCCGAAAGTGGTCAGTCAGTGCGAGCCCCCAGACCACAGAATGATCCGGCCGTGACTGCGCGTGTGACCCAGGACCTGCACACACGTGTTCATAGCACGCAGGCATCGGCGCTTGGTCTGAAGAGCCAATTGCCTCTGCCCCGCACCCAGAGGTTGCCAGAGCTCCCCCACTGGCACTCGGGGAAGGAAGAGAGGAGGTTTGCTCCCTCCCGTTTCCTACTCCCCAGGCTGTCCCCCTCAGCTGACAGCAGGCAGGGCCCTCACCCTCTTTTCTCCACAATTCGTCTCTTGGGGGTGTGCTCTAACTGCACCCAGGCCAGCCCCCTTGGGCAAAGTGCCACCCCTCACCCCAGGGCGGCGTCCTCCCAGCGCCATGCTAGAGCTGGTCTCAGAGCCCCGCCACCGCGCGTCTCCCCAAGTTGGTCATGGGTCTGGTGGGAGGATTTTACACCACAGGAATCGGTAAACACTGCACCGAGGCTTTCCCACTGAGATTCAGCTGTGGAATACTAACCACACGTGAAAGGTCAAGCCTGCCCTGGCACCCTCGCCTTCCCTTCCATTTTTCCTCTAGGATCTGTTTTGGAGGGGAGAGAAGTGGGGGGAGGGTGGGGTTGCTCTGCCATCCCTTTTCTGGGTTCTTGCCTGGTGGGACTGTGGGCCTCGGCCTCCTGTGGTGTGGAACTGTAGAGGTCAGGAATGGGGAGAGATCCTGGAAGAGAGTTCAGGTTAGAGCTGAGGAAAAAGCCAGCCTAGGACACAGGACCCTTGTGCTCTTCCCCCGTTGAAGCAGAGGGATATCAAAGATGGCCCTGGAGGGCTGACTAGGCATGTGCCAGTCTGTGTACCTGTGTGTGTGCATGTGCGCAAGTGCATCACACACGCAAGTATGCACATGCATGTCTGAGTGAACTGTGTGCGTGTGCATCTGTGAGTGTTGTGGCTCTGAGAGGGGCACTGCACACAGATGTGAGGAAGTAGGGTCACTTCCCCAGGAACCCTGGCTGCCCCCTCATCCTGCCCCCCGCCCAAGAGCCCAGCTGCATAAAGAGGGCCTGAATCCCTGAATGCCCCTACTGTTCCATCCCACACCTGCCCACACTGCCTCCCAGGCCTGTTCCAGAAGGAGGGAGCCAACAGCATCAGGTACTCAGGGGTCTCCTGCCCCCAAACTCAAACTATCCAGAAGCTGGTACTGGTGTTCACCGTGGAAAAGAGAGGGTGGGTGTTGGGAGGCTGCAGCCCCCTGCCTAGAGTCACAGAGGTACAGGGGCATGTGGTCCTGCCCACAGAGCCCCTTCTAGGCACAGGTCCACTCAGGGGTAGCTGATCTAGAAGGGGCACTGGTCTGGGACATGGTAAGCAGCCAGGTGGCTCTGAGTGTCACAGGTCCCCAAGTGTGGTTGCACATGTGCCTTACGGCCCCCAATCAGGATGTGCATAGGACACAGGAGTGCTGGGACAAGAGGGAGGAGCAGCCTGGAGGGTAGGGCCTCAGCCCCTGGTACAACTGGACCTGCAGGAGGTTCTCAGAGGAGCATGGCAGTGATCCTTTGTGGAGGCGGAGGGACCAGAGCCCCTGTGCAAGGTTTGGGGGAAGGGTAGGGGGAGGGACCGGTCCTGGGAAGCCTGGAGCTGATAGAGCTGAGGGTTACAAGGGGCTGGAGGCTGACAGGGCCGTGGGGTCTGGGGACTGATGGGGTTAGCTCCAGGAGCTAGGAGGCTGGAGGCTGAGGGCCACTGGGACTAGGGGCCTGGGAAACCATGGGCCACCGGGGGACTGGCGTGGTTGAAGAGCTGGGGGGACAGGCAGGCTGGGGACTCAGCCCCTGGTGGGCTCCTAGCCTGCCCGAAACAGGTCTCCATGGGACTCCTTCCAGCGACCTGGGTGCTGAGAGGTGGGGGCAGGCATCTGAGCTGAGGCTGAGCAGCCCCCACACTCTAATACTCTGAGTGAAACTCAGTTTCCCCATTTGTCCTACAAAGGCAGCTCACCCTGCTGGCCTCCTGCAGTTCTCAGGGCCTGGGGTGGGGTCCCCAGAGGTTGGGGAAGGAGTGCAGCTGGCACAGGACTAGGGGAGGGCAGGAGAGACTGGCACTGCTCTGGGCTGCAGGGACCTGGGGTCGGGTCTTGGTGGGAGATGGGGCGTGTGCTCAGCCAAAGCAAGGTGTCCTGTCATCTGTCCTTTTAGTGCCTGTCTTCTGCCTGCAGAGGCCCAGGCCTCTCCCTGTATCCATCTCAGGGCAGAGACTTTGGGTGGGGGTGGCGCTCCTGAAGCGGCTGTTCCTTGGGGCGAAAGATGTGTGTTCCAGAGGGGACCCTGGCTCCAGGTGCCGCTGTCCAACCCCTGCCAGGGGTTGAGCTCCCCATAGCCTGTGTATCTTACCGTCCCTGCCCCGTACCTCCTTGACCTTTGCCCCAGGTTGAGCTCCTGCTCGTGGCCTGCAGGTCCCGTCCCCCGTCCCTATGACCAACATGAGCTGGAGCTTCCTGACACGGCTGCTGGAAGAGATCCACAACCACTCCACGTTCGTGGGCAAGGTATGGCTCACGGTGCTGGTGGTCTTCCGCATCGTGCTCACGGCCGTGGGCGGCGAGTCCATCTACTCCGATGAACAGACCAAGTTCACGTGCAACACGCGGCAGCCAGGCTGCGACAACGTCTGCTACGATGCCTTCGCACCCCTGTCCCACGTGCGCTTCTGGGTTTTCCAAATAGTGGTCATCTCCACGCCCTCTGTCATGTACCTGGGCTATGCGGTGCACCGCCTGGCCCGCGCCTCTCAGGACGAGCGCCGCCGCGCCTCTCGCCGCCGCCCGAGCCGTCGAGTGCCCCGCACACCACTGCCATTGCCCCCGCCGCCCCATCCGGGCTGGCCTGATCCCGCTGACCTGGGTGAGGAGGAGCCCATGCTGGGCCTGGGCGAAGAGGATGAGGAGCCAGGGGCGGGTGAGGGCCTGGGTGAGGAAGACGAGGCTGAGGACGGGGGTACAGCCAAGGGCGCTGGAGGGGACACAAAGGCGGCAGGGGCCCCGGGCCCAGCAGGGCAGCATGACGGGCGGCGTCGCATCCAGCGCGAGGGACTGATGCGCGTGTACGTGGCCCAGCTGGTGGCGCGGGCTGCCTTCGAGGTGGCCTTCCTGGTGGGCCAGTACCTGCTGTATGGCTTCGAGGTGCGGCCCTTCTTCGCATGCAGCCGCCAGCCCTGCCCGCACGTGGTCGACTGCTTCGTGTCACGGCCCACCGAGAAGACGGTCTTCCTGCTGGTCATGTACGTGGTCAGCTGCCTCTGCCTGCTCCTCAATCTCTGCGAGATGGCGCACCTGGGCCTGGGCAGCGCGCAGGACGCTGTGCGCGGCCGGCGACCCCCGCCCACCACCCCCGGCCCGGCCCCGCGCCAGCCGCCCTGCGCGCTCCCCGCCGCGCCCTCGGGCCTGGCCTGCCCGCCTGACTACAGCCTGGTGGTGCGCGCAGCCGAGCGCGCACGCGCCCACGACCAGGACCTGGCCAGCCTGGCGCTGCAGGCGCTGCAGGACCGGCGCGCGCTCGGGGACCTCGACGGCCCACCCGGCCCCGCCCTTTCAGCTGCCGCCCAGGAACCCCCTAGGGCCGGCGCGCCCGCCTCCGGGTCCGGCAGTGCCACCTCCGGAGGCACGGCTGGGGGCCAGGGCCGGCCAGGCGCCAAACCCAGGGTGGGCTCAGAGAAGGGCAGTGCGAGCAGCAGCAGGGAGGGTAAGACCACCGTGTGGATCTGAGGCCCCGTCCTGGCTGCTCTCCCTCCTCCCGCCACACCAGGGACGGGGGTGAGGTGCTCTAGGGGAAGGATGTGGGCTGGACACCTAAGGGGCAGAACACCTACCTTCCTCCTCCTCAGCTGGCTGTCCCTCACCTCGTGACAGGGTGGGGGGTGGGGTGGGGGCGTGGGTACCAGCCTGCCCTGCATCACTGTGCTTCTGCACCTGAGCCTCATCTCCATCTAGGGTCAGGTGGGACAGGCAGGCCTGGAAACCATGAAGGGTCCCCAGCTTTGATCCATAAACCCTGACAGGTGAATGGGACTGTGGCTGGGGCATTGCCTCCCACCCACCACCCCAGGGCCACCCAGCTGGCCACCTCAGGACAAAAATGTTGGCCAGGTGGGAGCTCTGCCCCCTCCACCCCTGCTTCCCTTCAGCAGCCCATGTGTGACTGCCAGGGGTGCCTGGCCTGTGTATAGGAGAGTGCCGTGCTTGTCCCCACTCCCTGCCCAGCAAATGGGGCTCCTTTCCTAGAAACCACGCTCCTCTAGCCCACTTTCTGCTTCTTGCAGAGCTGGAAGAAATGCCAGGTCTTTCTTGTACAGAAAGGAAAACAGAGAGCAGGGTAGGCAGAGGCCCCTGGGCCCAGCCCAGGTCTACACTGCCTCCTGCCTCATCTGCACTAAGCCCCAGAACATGAGCTGCCAGGTGGGGCTGCACCCTGCTTCCTGCTCCCTGCCCACACAGATTTGGGGCTCAGGCCCTGGAGGGTGTGGATGGGACCATGCCCTCTCCAGCTTCTGCACTGGCCTGGCGTGGCCCCTTCCTCTGGGACATACTTGAAGTTCCGAAAAGACATTGGCCCCCTCGCCACGCTGACAAACAGGATGGTGGTCAGAGGCTGCGGCTTTGGCCATGCTGGGGGAAGGGGTTCTGAGGCTCCCACCACAGCCCCTCTGCCCTCTAGCCCCATCTCCAATTCAGACACAGCCTCTAAAACAAAGAGAGTAAAATAAAACTAACTTTTGTTTACAACCGTGTGTGTGTGTGAATGTGTGTGCATGCATGTCTGTGTGTGGAGTGTGCACACATGTGTGAGGGCACACACAGACGTGTCTATGTGTCCACTGCTGGCCCCTAGGGACACATAGCTCAGCTCTAGGATGGGTGGGAGGGGAAACCATTCTGCAGGGACCATCCGGGAGCAAGGTCCAGGATGAGGCCCTGCAGCTCCTTGGAAACAGTCGGTGTCACTCTGTGCCAGGCACTGGCTTGGCCCAGCCGGGAGAGGCACGGCTGAGTACACAGATGGTGAGAACAAAGAACACGGCCAGGCTTGTGTGCTTAGAGCCCAAGGAGGTAGGTAGCTCAAAGGAGAGAGGGGCAGTCCTGTCTCAGGCCCGGGCATATCCAGACGCTGGCCAGAGCCTGCAGCGATAGCTTTGGTGAGGGGCAGAGACCAGCACAGTAAGGGAAGCAGCTGCTGCCAGCAAGGAGCCACTTCGCTCTAGACTTGGGTGACCCCAGCTTTCTCCCAGCCCCCATCAGGCCCAAGGCAGGCCCTGACAGCTTCTCCAGACTGCAAACCCTCTCTCTTTGGGGTCCCAGGGCCAAGCTCCAAGCCTTACATGAACCCCAACCCAGCCTGCCTCTGGTGAGATGCCAAATGCAGGCTGAGTCCCTTTCCTTTTTCGGGTCTGACTGGCTGATCCTGGATTCCAGGGGAGCTCCACCTCTAAGGTGAGCCCCAGACCCAGGTGATCCCTGCCCCCAGGTAAGCCCCACCCCCATAAAGTCCTGGATGTCAATGCTGGAGGCAGGGCCACAGAGGGTAAACCAATCCAGATCCAGAGCAGGGACCTACCACTCACCTCCCCAAGAGACCAAAGTCCATGGAACTGGCAACTCTGAATTTGGGTTATGCTGCTGGCAGTGTCGTCGTGAGGAAGACTGGGTCTCTGAGGCAGGGAACATGCTGTCCAGCCATGCCCCGCTCCCAGCAGTGTGAATGGGGACACTGAGCAGCAGAGATGCTGAAAGACATCTACAAGACACACTGTTGGCTGGCTCCTCTGCAGCCTCCCTGCAGCCTGCCCCCGGCCATGTCCCTGAGGCCAGCCTCCTACAGCCAAGTGTCCTCTCAGTGGAGGCCCCGGAGGACAAGGCCCTCAGGGGACACAAGTGGACATTCCAGGTGGGGAACAGTGGGAGACTTCAGTGTTCAGAATCACCGTAATGGCTGGAGAGGGCCGGTGAGGAAGGCAAGTGTTTACTCCCAGCCAAGCCCAGAGGTTGTTCTCAATCTGGAAGTTAGTGCTCCATGTCTTGGGGCCACAATGCACCCTTGGTTACAGGGCCCCACAAGGGCTAGGAGGTAGGGCATGGACCCTCGGCATCTGCCTGAAAAGAAGCCTTGAAACCAGCAGACAGGGAGGCCCCAGACAAGTTTGTGTTTGGAGAAATACATTCTATATTTCACTGTGATAGTGTCCAGGGAAGCCTCCTCCCAGCCATGGAGAGGGAGCTTTAGGTCAAGGTCAAGGTGTCAGGACCTCATTCTCCGGACCCTTCTTGAACAAAGATCTTTAGGGTCACACCCTCCCTAACTCAGGCTGGGGCCCTGGTGTAGCTGCAGCCTGGGAGTGTCTGGTGAGGCCGGGGCTGGCTCAAAGATTTCCTCGCTCACCAAGCTAAGGGTCCACAGTGGGGTCTCTCTGTTACAGGCTCTTTCCAGATTCTTAGAAAACAATATCAAAGAAATGAATGTCACTTCCACAAGACTTGTAGGCAAACAAAGCTTTTTATTAAAAGAGATAGTTTGTTCATAAGGGAGAAAGCAGGAAAAAAAAGTGCCCGCTTTCCAAGCAGAAGCTCTCTGAGTAGAAGGGGGAAGTTGCTTTTATAACAAAAGGGAGGGTTTGGCTCATGATTACTGATGATTTCCAGAAATCATCAACCTTCTTCGATCAGCAGCAGATGGCTACATGGTGGCCACCATGAACAGAGAGTGCTTCTGTGAGGGGAAAGAAATGCATGAGAAATTTCTGCAAGAAGGCCCAGAAAGAGAAGGTTAAAATTTAGAGTTGAGCTTCTTGTCTTGTGGCAACTAGGTATACTCTAAGTGTAACGGAGATAAAGCTAATCTTTTATTCCTGTGAGCCTGGTTTTTTGTCTCTTGGACTCAGGTCCCCAGGGCTTTGTTCTTTGGTTTGCAAAGCCTGTTTTGCCTACGGCCATTCCCTGACCCTTTCCCCCAAATGATTGGACTTTTGTCGTCCTCTCTGGAAGACATGCGGTTTGGATCTCCTCATAGCTTGGCAGCCCAAGAGGACCCAGTGAAGGCCAACTGACTCTTATCACCAGCCCTGAAGTCACCTCACTTCACTTCACAGCAATCACAGGCCCGCAGGATCCCTCTCAATGGGTCAGTGTTACATTTTAAGGGCATATGGGATACAGAATCTCTGTGGGCCCTTGGTCCGTTGGCCCTTCTGGCCACATGGAAAGCTGTTCGGCCCCCACCTTCCCCACACACAGGGGCTCGTGATCTTGGGGTTTTTGCAACCACTGGCCCCTTCTTTTACCACAGTCCTGATATCAGTCCATAATTCACCCCACACAGTGTAATCTGTCCAGTTTCTATCATCTCAGTACCCCCCCCCCACCTCCTAATTGGTTTAGATACCATGTAAGGTAGTTGGGTCAATGGGAGGGGGACTCTGCCCAGGGGCTGCTGGGGAAATCCGTTTGCTGTGTGTCCATGACTCGGAAGTCAGATGTGGATCAGGCTGTGAGTCTCAGTGCACTGGGGTTTGGTCCAACACCAATCTAGATGCTGTGGGGGAGGTGTGGTTTTAGATGAGATTAACACTGTCAGTCTGTGGACTCTGATAAAGCAGACCATCCTCCTCAGTGTGGGTGGCCTTCATCCAATCAGGTGATGGGTGAAGGCTGAGATTCCCAAAGAAGTGATTCTGTCTCCAGTCAGTAATGGTTAAATTTGCATCAGCTTGACTGGGCCGTGGGGTGCCCAGAACAAGCATGATTCTGGGTGTGTCTGTGAGGTGATTCTGGATGAGGCTGACACTGAATCTGCACATCCTCCCTAGTATGGGTGGGCCTTGTCTAATCAGGTGAAGGACTGAGTAGGGGAAAAAAAAAATCAATGGAGTAAGAGGGAACTCCTGCCTGACAGCTTGATCTGGCACATTGGTCTTCTATCCTTAGAGTCAGATTCAGGCTGGAACTACACCACCGGCTTTCCTGAGTCTCCCACTTGCAGATGGCAGACCTTGGAACTTCTCAGCCTCCATAACTCAGTGAGCCAATTCCTTATAATAAATCTTTCTCTGTACATATTGAATTGGTTCTGTTTCTCCAGAGAACCCCAACTAATACACATCCAAGCCAGAGCTTATTAAGAGGGCATCCTAGCTGTGAGGGGAGCTGCAAATGGTGGCTCTATTCTGGAAGGCATCTCAGTCAGCTCAGCCTATGTAACAAATACCACAAACTCGGGGCTCAAACAACAGACATTTATTTCTCACAGTCCTGGAAACTGGAAGTTCAAGATCAAGGCGCTGGCACTGGAGGCCTCTCTCCTTGGTGTGCAGACAGCTGTCTTCTACCTGTGACCTCACATGATCTTCCCTGTGTGTGTGTCTGTGTCCTCATCTCCTTTTCTTATAAGGACACTGGTCTTATTGCATTAGGGCCCACCCTAGGGAACTCATCTTATCATAATCACCTCTTTAAAGACCCCCATCTCCAAATACAGCCCCATTCTGAGGTCCTGGGCATTAGGACTCCAAAAGGTGAATTTGGGGGGATACAGTGCAGCCCATAATAGAAGGCAGATGCCCAACCGAAAGCTCAATCACCACTGGAGAAGGGAATTCTAAGGCATAGGCCTCCTGCTTCAGGAACTCAGGGCCCTAGCCCTAACCCTGATTTTACTGGCCCTCCCAGGCCAGGGGAGCCAACCTCTGTGTCATCCGTGTTTCTACCTCCAACACCAATTTCTTGATGTTCTGAACCATCATAACCATGATCTCATGCCTGAGCTCTGATACACTAACAGGGTGTCCATCGCCCACCTGGGACATGGTACCTAAGATGTTCAAGTCTGTTAACCCTCAGAGATGGAACCCAACCACTATATTTGGCACTTAATGCTCACTCAGCTACTTAAAAAAAAAATAAACACAAAAACCAAAAACCAAAACCCTCTCAGTGACTGAATGGAGAGCTGAACTGGGGTACAAAGCCACCCCTCCTGTCCCCATCTTCTGTGCCCTAGAGCAGGCTGGTGGGCCAAGCCCAGGTCTCCCATCCCTGCTTCCCTGCCTGGTGGGGTCCTCTGGCTGTGTGGGGCCCACCTAGGTCTGTACAGGGGCAGGGCCAGGCCAGGGGAGTGGCTGGAGCAGGAGCAGACAGAATGGCCTCGTCTCATTCTCATCCGTTTCCATGGCTGGAGCCAACTCGCCGGCTGCTCAGGGAGATCGTGGAGGGCTACAGGGAGGGGGGCACTCCAACACCCCCAGAACGGGGGCAGTTTCCTTCTTCTGCCTTTGGGAAGGGAGGAGGCCATGAGGAGAGAATAACAGGAAACAACCCCTGGCTTGGCAGCGGCTGGGAAACAGGGTCTGGGACCCCCATGCCTGCCGATTTTCCAGCTCTCAGCTCCCCACCCCTCCTGACAGCTCCGAGGCCTGTGGCCTCAGAGGGAGGAGACCGCACATGGTATCTAGCAGCAACCTATGCCCCCAGCTGGACCCAGGCCAATGAGGGGGGGTTCCCTGGGGGCATCCTGAAGCCAAGCCACAGTTCCCTCCACCCAGACCAGTGGACAAAGTGAGGGGACCTGAGAAGAAGCAGTAACCAGGCTGGTGCAGAGATCCGGGAAGGCTTCCCGGAAGAGGGAACCTGGGGCAGTGCTGTTTGGCAGATTCTGGGATGGTGGGAGATGTTGCCTTTTTCTGTCCACGGACGCAGCCACCAGCTGAGAGTGGCTCTGGACATTTCAAGTGTGGACCATGCAGCAAGGAGCTAAAAGTTTCACTTGACTTCATCTGAGTTAATCTGCATTAAACAGCCTCAGCAGTGGACCTGCTGGACAGTGCCAAGCGGGCTGGGCTCGACACTGGATTGGAAGGTCTGGGGAGGTTCCAGGTGGCCCCGGGTCGGCCTACTGGCCCTTCCTGCAGGCTGTGCCAGTGGGAAGCAGGCTCCTCTGCTGGCCAAGGGATGGGCTGACGTGAGGCTGGAGGAATGCACCCCCCCACCCCATGTTGTCCTCGAGTGGTTTCCTCCCTGCCCTCACAGGGTTGGCAGGGAGGTGCTGGGTCACCTTCAGAACACAGGCCCAGCAGAGGAAGACCTTCTCCATGAAAGGTCAGTGGAGCCACATTCCAGGCCTGGCTGGTCACAACCAGGAAGGCAGCCGGGAGGGGGACTGAAGGCTTGGGCGACCCTGGGGAGCTCTGGCTGGGCCCCTCCATGCCCTGATCATGCAGTCAGTCCTGACTTGCCAGGCCCAGCTGAGAAGGGTCTGGGACCTCACAGGATTTGGGCAGCAAAGCCTTGAGGAGGGTTTGGAGGGGCAAATAGGAGCTGGACAGAGGGGTGAGGAGGCTGGGCAGAGAGATGGGTGGCAGGAGGACAGCTGGGTGAGGCTGGACTGTGGTGCACAGATGGGTCCTTTACAGGGATCTGCCTAGACAGGGATTTGTTTGTTTAATCAATATTATCTGTGCCCTTGATGTGTGCTGGGCCCTGGGGATGCAGCAGGGAGCTGCAGAGATCCCTGCCTTTGGAACTCCAGAGCAAAAACCAGAGACATGACAACTAAGGAGTGTTCAGTGTGAAGGAGGGAGGGCTGAGGAGTTTATTCTTTTACAATTTCTGTAGGTTAAAAGTTTCAAATAGAAAAGTGGAGAAATGCACACATAGGTGGTCAGAGTGGCTTTGTAAGGGGTTGGCATCTGGGTCTGATAGTGGGGTGAGGCGTGAGCCCTGTGGCTGTTGGGGGTTCTGCTGAGGCTGGGAACAGGGGAGGGAGACCAGGAGAGGGAGCTATGCCCTGGAGCTGACTCTGATGAGATGGGAGGGGAGTGTGGGGGTTTGAAATCTGTGGGAGCAACACATGAGGATGCCAGAGGTGTGGAGGCCAACACCAGGCTGTGTGCCGGGTATGGGACAATGGGGGCTGCCAGGCAATAGGGCTGCAGGACACTGGGGACATGTGAAGGTCATACCTGTACATGCACGGTTTGAGTATCAGACACGGAAGAAGTGCCAAACAGGAGAGGTCTGGGATTTGGGAGAAATGCATGGACTGCACATCAGTTTGGACCTGCTGGCATTTGGATAGTATGGAAAGTTCTGCAGCTGGATGAGGCTGGTGAGAGCGAGGGGAGATGGAGCAGGGACCCAGGGATGTCCCTGGAGCCCCACGCTATTTGCTAGCACAGTCTTAACCCCTTGCCTTGTTCCCCTGCAATGCTGCTCACAGGCCTTACCAGAAACCAGCCCGGCCAGCACCTGGATCTCAGACTTCCAGCATCCAGAACTGAGAAATAAATGTCATTTAAGCCACTCAGTCTATGGAATTTGTTATGAAGCCTGAGCTAATACATTTAGGAAAATAGTATGGAGGTTCCTCAAAAATGTGAACACAGAATTACCATATGATGCAGCAATCCCACTTCCGGGGATACACCTGTGGTATTGTGACTTGCAATAAGCAATATACATTTAATCTTCATCCTTATTCTTGGCACAGGGCTCCTAAAACCCTTGGAATTTCTTAAATGATAAGGGTGATTAAGGTGTCTTGATATTCTTAACAAGCCCTTGTCAACCAATTTATGTTAATGAGGTGATTTTGGAAAGCCTCTAAGAGTCTCAATGTCCAGGGACACAAGCGCTATGACGTTTCTCTACGGGTGAGAGAAGGGATTGCCAGGAGAACCAGCCATGTGATTAACCAGGGTTAGAACTTTCAGCCCCATGCCCTGAAAACTCTCGGAAGGAGAGACTGGAGATTCAATCAATAGCCAGCGGTCAATGATTTAATCAATCACATCGCTGTAATGAAGCCTCCATAAAAACCCAAGAGGGCAGGGCTTGGAGAGCTTCTGGGTTGGGGAACACATAGATTTGGGGAGAGTGGTGTGCCCCTTCCCACGTACCTTGCCTTATGCATCTCTTCCATCTGGCTGTTCCTGAGTTATACCTTTTTATAATTGTAGCCCCCCCCCCCATTAGGTGAACAAACGAAGAGCCTTGGGCAGGACTGGTAAACAAGTTATAAAAAGCTGCAGACTCAGAGGTGTGAGGGCTGGTTAGCCAATGACGGGTAAGATCCCCAGAGGGGGGCAACCTAAGACAGGCACAGCCGCCTGAGTCAGAAAGAATATCATCAAGCAGCTATTTTCCCGTATGTTCCGCCCTGATAAGATGTAAGGCTCACTGGCTCCATGACGAACGTAACTGATCAAGAACGTCAAAGGATCTTAAGATCTTCAACTAAGAACAGTCTGTGCCTGTAGAGAGTCATAAAAATGTCATACCATAGTTAAACATTTTTCAGATTGTTCTCTTCTGCTTTATAAGCCTGTGTAGCTTAATAAGCTTTTAGAGTAGCCATCAGCTCTCTCCGCATACAGTGTGTGTGTGTACATTGATATTGCCATGCCAACAATAATAAATCAGTAATCTAGTAAGTAATATGTTTCTCTGAGTTCTGTGAGGCACTCTAGCAAATTAATTGAACCTAAGGAGAGGGCTGTTGGAAACTCTGATGTATAGTTGGTTGCTCAGCACAGGTGACAAACTGGTAGATATCTGAAGAAAGAGAGACCGAGAGATAGAGAGACAGGGACAGAGAGAGAGAGAGAGCTCGAGAGCGAGTGAGCAGAGCGAGTGAGCGTGCATGCAGTCTTATGGGATCTGATGCTATCTCCAGGTAGATAGGTTCAGAATTGAGTTAAACTGTAAGACACCCAGCTGGTGTCAGAAAATCGTGTGGAATGGAGATTCTACCCCCCGCCCCCTCCCACATTTAGTGATCAGAAGTGTCAGAAGTGAAGAGTAGTGTGAAAACATAGGACACACAGGAGTGTGTGTTTCACACAATAACAAAGGAACTGAAAGCAAAGTTGCAAAGAGATATTTGCAGTGTTCACAGTAGCATTATTCATAATAGCCAATGAGTGGAAGCAACACAAATGTCCATCAGTGGGTGAAAGGATAATCTAAATGTGGTATATACATACAGTGGATACTATTCAGCCTTAAAAAGAAAGACTGACACATGCTACATCACAGAGGTACCTGGAAGACACCAGCCAGTCACAAAAGGACAACTAGTTCATGATTCCACTTCTATGAGTTTCCCAGAGGAGTCACGTTCATAGAAATAGAGTGGGATGAGGTTCCTAGGGCTGCGGAGGGAGCTAAGGATCAGTGTTTGAAAAGGCCCGAGTTTCAGAAGATGAGAAAGTTCTGGATGATGGGGATGACTGAAAAACACTGTAAATGCGCTTAACACCCCTGAAACTGTGTACTTAAAAATGGTTAAGATGGTAAAGTTTAGGTTATGCCCACCTCACCACAATCAAGCAAGCAGAAACTATGCTCTGAGAACCGAAGACACGCCAAGTACACGCAAGTACACGAGTAGCCCCCTGCCTCGGAGGGATGTGTGGGTGACTGACAGCCAGAAGCCCCGCCCCTGGGCACGCCCCGCCCACTCTCACCACGGCCACTCTCTAGCCAGCACCGCTCGCCCGCCTCCAGGGGCTGCTGCGGTGCCGGCCCGCGCATGCTCGCATACGCCCCGCCCACGCCCCGCTCTCCCGCCGCCAAGGGCTGTTGTGGCGTACCCACTCCCCCCACCCCGCGCACCGCCCCGCTGCGCACGCTCCGCTAGCCTGCCTCCAGGAGCTACTGTGGGGCCCGCCCGCGCTGCCGCCCGGGCCGCCCCTTCGCGCCGTCGCATTCCTCCCAAAGATGGCGGCCGCGGCGCTGCTCCGGGGCGCAACTCCAGGGCGCGGCGGCCCGGCCTGGCGCTGGCGGCTGCGCGCGGTTCCGAGGCGCCGCCTGGCCCACGGCGCCTACTGTCAGGGCGGCGGCCCCAAGGGCGGCGCGGCCTGGGCTTGCTTCCTGCTGGGCGAGCGCGCCCTTGTGCGCGTGCGCGGACCGGACTCGGCGCCCTTCCTCCTGGGTCTGCTGACCAATGAGCTGCCACTTCCGGGTCCTGCGGCCGGCTCGGCTTCGGCCCCAGCGCGCGCGAGCTACGCCCACTTTCTCAATGTCCAGGGACGCACGCTCTATGACGTCATTCTCTACGGGTGAGAGCATGGTGGGGGACCGGCTCCGGGGGTTGAGGGAGGGCTGAGGGATGGGCTCCCTTGGAGGGCTCTCAGGGGTGGGCAGACACGGGGGAGGGGCAGGCTGAGGGCGGAGCTTAGGGCATCCAGAGGCGGGGCACTTACGGGAGGACTCCCTGTGGCCCAGGATGGACATCCGGGAGAGCACAAGCAGGACAGGACATCCACTGGAGGCACATCTGGGAGCCTGTGCACAGACAGGGTGGGCCGAGGTGGGACGGCACCTGGGGATTGGAGGGGCACCCATGGTGGGACACGTGGGGACCTGCACACGGGGTGGGCTCGGGGTAGGCGCCGGCGCAGGGCAGCCATCGGTGGGCTGGAGCCGGCACCCACGGATGGGCCTGCGATTCGCACCCATGGGAGGACCTGGACGCTCCTGCACCTGGCCTCTTCTCCTGTTCAGACCCACTGCACGGAAAAGGGGTCGTGGCACCTGGAGCCACACTGCGGGGAGCCGCTTGTGCCACTGCTCACTGAGTTCTCCGATGTGCACTCCGGTGTGCGTTTCTCTCCAAAATCTCCCCGTATTCAGTGATACCAGCGTGTGTTCACATCAGTCTCTGCCGACCTTATCACGACTGTCCGTGTTGGTCATAAGAACAAGCGAAGTCGGTGGCCTTGCCCGTTGTCGTGTAGAAGTTGTGGTTTTCACTTGCTGAGCTTTCTCGGACTTGGTTCCTCTAGAACCTCTTATGCAATTCCAGGCAGTTGCTCTGCCTGTGGCTGCCCTGGCAACTCCCATGTCCCTCTTTTATTGTGGGTTCTCATCTGCATCTTCCTTAGTGTACTGCCTTCTGGAGGAGGAAGTACGTTCTTTAATGGCTTGTTGGGAGGTATGATACTTTAACTCCTTCAAATGGTTTTATCTTGTATCTTGGGTGGGCATAAAACTCCAGGCTGAAAATCATCCCTGAACGTTTTGAAGCCATGACTTGGTGCTGCTGGCGTTGCTGTTAAGAAGCCTAGTGCCTTTTTATTTCTGGGGCTTTGTGTGTGACTGCTTTTCCTCTGGAAGCTCTTGGGGGCTCTTCTTTATCCTGTTGTCTTGAAATGTCATGATGATGTGTTGTATTTTGGGTCTTCTTTCGTGTCGTGTTTCTGGGCACTGGGTGGGCTTTATGACTCTGGTACAGTAAGACCCTTGGGCAGATCCAGCCCTTTTGCTGTTTCTGTAAATAAAGTTTGATTGGAATTCTGCGTGCCCATTTGTTTGCGTACTGTGTGGCTGCTTTTGCCTTCCAGTGGCAAAAGTAAGAATAATATAATAAGCGTGGTAGAGACCGTCTAGCCTCAGACCTAAATTATTTACTCTCTGATCCTTTACAGAAAACTTTGTGATCCCTACTCTGTGTCCCCTGTTTCAGAGAAACCATTGTCATGATTTGTCCTATGTGATTATTATCTTTCCTGTAGTTGCTTTAATCTCTTTTAAAAACTGCATTCTTTGCTTATCTTGAGCTCTGTGTCACCTCTTTTCAGTCATCTCTAGTTTGGTCATTTCACTTTTTAGTTTATCATCGTTTTAGTGATTTTGTGGTCCCCAAATTTCCTTCCTTGAGTCTCCAGTCTGCCTTTACATCTTTCTGTCTTTCATTCTTGTTATCATGGATTTATATCCTCATGAGTCACCCTACAGTGTAAAACAATTTTTTCGTTTCTAGGTTTTTGTTTTTGTTTTTGTTTTTTTCTGTTGTAATTTCCTTCTGGTCTGGCCTGTCTTTGCTTGGCTGCTGGGCCGGCAGCTCTTGTCACCGGGCACGTGCTTGGTGGCTCTTTCCAGACATTGTGTGTGCCCTGATTTGTTCTGTAGAGGATTTTTTGCTTTTCTTTCTTTGTTAAGTGCTCACAATGGGGTATCCCTGTGCCAGTTGCTCTCTGCACTGGGAGAATTGGGGAGCACTGGGATACTGCCCCCTGAGCTCAGTTGCTCTTGTGAGATTCCAATTCAGAGTCCTTTGCGGGGAGTGCCGCCCTGAGGGTGGGGTGGGGTGGGGTGGGGTGGGTCTTCATTCCATCAGACAGAGGCAGCCTGAGTGATTGGCCCTACTTCTGAGCAGTTAGTGGAGAGAAGAGGTGAAAACAGTCTCTCAGATGGCTGCTCTTGGGCCTGTGGGATTGATAAGCAGTGTCCAGATTCATCCCTCCCAGGTCTGCTCAGGGCAGGGGGCATGGGGCCGGGGGAAGAGGGGGCTGAGCCCGCTGGCCTTGCACCCTGTCCCAGTGCCTCCATTCAGGTCTCACGCCTGCTGTTGGCTTCCACGGTGTGCTCCCTCCCCTCCTGGTTGCTATTGGCCATTCACCTACACCAGATCTCACTGAGGTCTGCTCTCCGAGGAGAGGGCCACACTGGCGGCAGGGCCTGGGGCCTCCCTGCTTTCCTCATGCTTTCTCACTGCCTGGCATTTTCTTTGCATCTTCTCTCTCTGGAATTTTTCATTTTAACTGTCATGCTTCTGGTTTCCCATTCTTGACTTGTGGCTTCCTCAGTGCACCCTGTTTCCAGACGTGACACCATTTCTCAGACAAAGCTTTAGTTTTTGTTTTTTAAAGTAGACTGTTTTGAGCAGTTTTAGGTTCATAGCGAAATTGAGGGGAAGGTACGGAGATTTTCCATATACTCTCTGCCCCTACATATGTGCAGCCTCCCCTGTTATCAGCATCTCTCTCCAGAGTTTACAGTGGGTTCAATTTTTTTTTTTTTTACAACTGATGGACTTACATTGACACCAAAATTCCCCGAAGTTCACATTAGGGTTCACTTGGTGCTGTGCGTTCTATGGTTTTGGACAAATGTATAATAACATGTATGTATCATTATAATATCATATAGAGTAGTTTCACTGCCCCTAAAAATCCTCTGTGCTCCACCTGTTTATCTCTCCTAGCTCCTCACAGCCATTCAAAGGGTATTTTTGTATCTGGAACTCTCGCCATCGTTTCACTTTTTCCAAAAAGTCACATCGTTGGAATCACAGAGTGTGCAGCCTTTTTAGATTGGCTTCTTTCACTTAGCGGTATGCATTTAAGTTTCCTCCATGTCTTTTCATGGCTTGATAGCTCATTTCTTTTTAGTGTTGAATAATATTCTATCGTCTGGGATGTACCACAGGTTATATATCTATACCTACTCAAGGACATCGCTGTTGCTTCCAAATTGTGACAGTTATGAATAAAGCTGCTGTAAACATCAGTGTACAGGTTTCTGCGTGATCGTTAGTTTTCACCTCCTTTGGGTAAATACCAAGAAGCGTGATTGTTGGATTTGTAAGGTAAGAATATGTGTAGTCTTGTAAGGAACCACCAATCTGCCTTCCCAAGTGGCTGTTCCAGTTTATGTGTGAAGACCCAGGTTGAGGCAGAGCTGGGTCCAGGGCTGCACTTGAGGAGTGAGGTCCCTGTGTTTATGGAGGTGATGGGTACCAGGGTGGCAGGCACTGTGCAGGGCATCAGGCTGCTGGAGGAGGGCCCGCTCGGTGTTCTGGGGAAGGGCTTAGTTGGGCTTGACCCTCCCTTTTCGGGTTTTCACACAGCCCGCGCCCTGGGCTGAGGACGGTCGCCTGAGATCACACTGCCACCACATCCTATATCCAGATCCTGCCTTCCAGCCCTGCTGCGGAGGCTGCAGCTGCCTCTCCACCTCTGTCTTCCTGCTGCCACGGTTGTGCTCCAGGAAGGGCTGCTGGGCTTAACATAAAATTGCAGGACGCTCAGGTAAATCTCAGACTTTTCAGGGATGACCTATGCATTGTTCGGGAAATACTTTTACTGAGGACATTATTTACTGTTTATCTGAAATTCCCATCTGACTGGGCATCCTGTATTTGATCTGGCACTTTGCATTGTCTGGGGATATTTGTGGTTGTCACTCAGGCATGGATGCTCCTGGCATCGAGTGGGCTGGACCCAGGTGTGCTCTCAGCACCCAGCAGAGCCCAGGACGGCCCCACAGAGAGTACTCCAGATCGCCCAGTTGTTGGCTATGCCGGCCAAGAAGGCTGCCCTGAGCATAGGCTCACACTACCTTACCCCTTCTCCTGCCGACCTGTTCCCCATTACTCACCTGTGGCAGGGGCAGCAGACAGTCAGATTTGGGGAGGTGGGGCAGAGGTACATTGCAGCTTTGTCATTCCTTAGGGGCTGCATGGCATGTGGCCATTTGCACAGGTAGCTTAGAAAGTGCCTGAGCCCAGAACCTGGCCCTGCTCCCCACCCAAGCCCATCTTGAACCCATGGAACGTCCATCCCATGAGTGAGATGGACGCATCAGAGGTCCTGTCCACCCCGGCACTCTGGTGGTCCCATCACCACCCCTCCTTAGGGCCCTCTACTGGCTGGGTCTCCTCCCAACGTGGCCATGGCTTTACCTGCATCTCTCCCTCCTCCTCCCAAGGTTTTCTCTCCCCAGCAACCTCACATTCTGCTCACCCATGCCCAGTTCCTCCCCTTGCCAGTATTTCATACCGTTTCTGCCTGCTTCCTCTATCAGAGATTTAAAAAATAAAAGTGTAATTGCACATGGTTAAAAACCCTAACCTTAAAAGGCTTATGATGAAAACTGACTGTTGTCTCCCTCGTGTCTCACTGGCACAAACCCATCTTCTCCAGAGGCAGCTCCTTTTTCTTTTGAAATAATTATAGATACCCAGGAAGCCACAAAAAAATGAACAGGGAGGTCGCATGTCCCCTTCACCCAGTTCCCACAATGGCAACACCTTGCCTTCTGTAGTCCAAGGTCACAACCAAGGGACTGACGTGGGCCAGCCACAGGGTGCACCCAGGTTCCTCCAGATTTCCACGTGTGCCTGCAGCTCTGTGATTTGATCACACGTGTATGGACCTGGGGAACCTCGATCAAGACAGCTCTTCCATTACTATCAGGCTCCCTTCTAAACTTTGCTCTCAGGTGCTCAGCTGCTTGCCCTCCATCTCTATGACTGTGTCATTTCAGGAGTATCGAATGAACAGAGTCTCTTAAGATTGGGTTTCACTCACCTCGATGCCCTTCAGCCTCTTCCCTGCTGAGTACTATTCCACCGAGATAATGTACCACAATGTGTGAACCGTTCACCCGCTGAAGGGCATCTTGGTTTCATTGCCTGGCTGTTAAGAATAAAACCGCTCCTAACGTTCATGCATGGGTTTTCTGTGAACACCTGGGGTGTTCCCTGGGGTAAGTGCCCAGGAGTGCAATGGCTGGGTCATGTGGTAGCTATGTGCTTAGTTTTATAAAGAACAATCCATTTTCCAGAATGGCTGTTCCATTTACATTCCCACCAGCAAGGCTGAATGATCCAGCTTCTCCTCTGCGTTCTCTCTGCCTTGGATGTTTTTATTTCAGCCGTTCTGATAGCTGTGCCCTGGTGTCTTATCACAGTGGGTTTTGCCTCGTGATAAGTGACATTGAACTTCTTTTCGTGGGGTTATCTGCAGCATCGCCTTTGAATTCTTCTGTTTGTTCTGGCCTTTTAATTCCGGCTGTAAATGACCCTTTCCCCACCCCTCAGCTGATCTCAGTTTTGACCTTCTTTGAGGACCGTTTGGGAGGTGAGCGGCTAACCTGGCTTGCTGCTGCAGCCTGCTCTTTCCCGCTTTCTCCACGTGGTTGTTGCCGTCCTTACTGGACCCACGGCTGGTAGTTACGGGCAGGGACATGGAAGGTTTTGTGCTGTGGGGTGAACCCACAGCAGATCGGCACACAAAGCAAGCCTCTGCAGCTTTTTCCTCTGGGAGTGACTGACTTCTTCAGGGCAGCACTTAACCCTTTCCTGCCTGGGTAGGAGGTTGGGGGCACAGCTGGTGGGCTCTGGGGGCGGGGGCGGGGGTACCAGCTGATGGCCTTTTTCTTATGTGTACTCCTGGAACGTCTTACCCACTTCTTCGTCTCAGCTTCCACCTGGCTGTGGGTCCTTGCTCAATCCATGTGTACAGCCAGGACCTCAGCCTTATACCCCTGTGGGTCCTAGAAGTCTCCACTTAGGGCTTCTCCTCCATGTCCAATGGTGCACTGCCTCTCCTTTGTGCTTATCTGTCCGTGATGGCTCCACCATCCGTCTGGTCACCACAGTAGGATCCAGGGTCCTTCCAGTGCATGTTGGCTGCCAGTGCAGGTTAGGATGGTTCTGGGGCTCTGATCAGGTTGTGGGGCTTTCCTAGGGGAGGTGGGAGGTGGCCTTGGGCAGGACGTGGCCTCACCACGCATCTCACCTTGCATCAGCTGCCTGCTGTCCCCCCAGCTCTTCCTGCCCGCTCGCATCCCTCCTGAGATCCACTGTGCACCCTGCCTTAGAACCCTTGGCTTTTTCTCAGTGGCTTCTCAGGGCTGGAGGAGGCAAATCCTGGACCTCAGTGTGACCTTGAGCACCTGACACCACTGTGGTCCCAGGGCCCTGCTTCTCACCGGTCCGGCCAAGGCCTCTCCTCCACTGGTCAGACTGCTCCCCGTGGGTGAGGAGGGGTCCTGTGGTGGCCATGAGGTTTCTAGCATGCACTGCACTGTGCAGCAGTACCAGGTGGTCCAGGGGTGGCCCATTGCATTGGAAGGCACAGCCGTGCATGGGCGTGGCCCGACCCTGCGCACTTCCTACCATGTGCCCTGCCCACCCCACCTCCCCCTGCAGGCTCCTTGAGCACTCGGATGAGCAGCCCACCTTCCTCCTGGAGTGTGACACGTCAGTGCTGGACGCGCTGCAGAGGCATCTGGTGCTGCACAGGATCCGGCGGAGGGTCACGGTGGAGCCATGCCCTGAGCTGCGCGTGTGGGCTGTGCTGCCCTGTGCCTCTGAGGACGCCAGCAGGGCTGCACCACTGCAGGAGAAGGCCGAGGGCACCGCCATCCTCACCCGTGATCCCCGGACAGCCCGCATGGGCTGGCGGCTCCTCTCCCAGGATGAGGGCTCAGCCCTGGTGCCCGGGGCCCGGCTTGGGGACCTCCAGGATTATCACCGGTACCGGTACCAGCAAGGTATGGACATGGGACTGGGCCTGGGGAAGGGTGAGGGAGAAGTGCTGGATGGTGGGGCGGGATTAGGGTGGGATTGGAGGGGGAGGAGGGGTGTGACACAGGGCCCTGGGGAAGCTGTGTGCTGGGCCCAGGCTCTGGGAGGAGCCAGGGGGGGAGCAGGGGTCTGGGATAAGACCAGACCTAGGTGCTGACCTGGGACCAGGATGGGGAGCTGCAGCAGGGACCTGGAGAATGGGAGGGACCCGGAGGATTGTGGGGGGCAGATGGTGGGGCTCCTACAGGCCAGCACTGCCAGCCTCCCTGGGTTGAGCTGCCAGCTCTCTGTAGGTCACCTCAGAGTCCAGGATTCACCAAGCCTCTCCCCTCCCACCCCTATAGGTGTTCCCGAGGGGATCCACGACCTGCCCCCAGGAGTGGCTCTGCCCCTGGAGTCCAACCTGGCCTTCATGAACGGCATCAGCTTCACCAAGGGCTGCTACATTGGCCAGGAGCTGACGGCCCGCACCCACCACATGGGTGTCATCCGAAAGCGCCTCTTCCCAGTACAGCTCTCAGGCCCTCTCCCAGTGGGCGGTGTCGCCCCCGGCACCTCCGTGCTCACCGAGTCAGGTCAGGCAGCCGGCAAGTACCGGGCAGGCCAGGGGGACGTGGGGCTGGCTCTGCTGCGGGCAGAGAAAGTCAAGGGCCCTCTCCACATCAGAACCTCTGAGAGCGGTCTAGTGGCCCTGGCTGCATCTGTGCCAGACTGGTGGCCCACAGCTACCAAGTAGCCCTGGATGTCCCTGCACTCCTGCACAGGGCCTCTGTCCATCTGCTGCACCCTATAGGCCGTCCCCCGCTCCCAGGGTGGCCCAGTTGAATGAACACCAGCTTGGAGGCTCCCCAAGTGTACGTGGGCCTCCCAGGGCTGCAGGTATTGGGGGGCATGCTGCTGTAGCCCAGGTGTTCCCAGCCTACCATGCTTCCTCTGGAGGGTCCTATGCTCAGGGTGGGCCGTCCTCTTCTGGCGGCTCTGTGGCTAGAGCAGCAGGAGCCTCTTGGGAACTGGGGGCAGGTAGAGGTGAGCCCTGCACCTGCCTCTGTGCTATGCTGAGCCCCAGCTTCCACTAGACCTTGGATGAGGCTCCAAACCATATAGGCCTGGAGGTCATTCATCCATCAGCCAGGGATGCTCCAGGATGTGTCTGAGCCACCTGCATCCCTCTTGAGTCTGCTCGGGCTGGCCTGGGGAGGAGGCTTCTCAGCATCTGGGGTGGCTGAAGGGACAAGTGGGCTCTGGGAATTGTCTTACCATGTTGGCTTGGGGGCAGGTCTCAGGGTGAAAATCTTGGGGGCCAGGTGGAGTGGTGGTGTCTGTGAGTCGAGGTGTATACACTGCTCACACCCACCAGGGATCTCCCAAGTGTATCCCTGTGCTCAGGGGCAACCAGCTGGGGGAGCCCCAGTACCATTTCTTGCCAGGGTGCCCCATCTGCACAGCTTCGGCCCCACAGTGGTGTCAGCAGCCCTGCCTGACCCCTCCGTGCCCTGCAGACCTCAGGAGCTTGGGGTGGGGGAGGCTGCCCTGGGACAGCAGGGCCCAGCGTGCAGAGAGGAGCTTCAGCTTGGTTTACTCGCTGCTGCTTTCTGATACAGGCATGTCTTCACAGTGAGGGGATGACTGACTGACTTACCCCTCTTTAAACCACTGATTTCCATTTTCCCGCTGCAATGTGAATCTCGTGTTTATGGGGTGTCCCACCAGATACCCCAGAGTGGCTATTAAAGTGTGACCCACAACTGGCCCACGTGGAACTCTGGTTTCATTCTGAGTGGCAGGTGCTGGGACTTGGTTTTGGGTAGACCAGATACATTGAGATGCTCTTTCTTGAACAGCTGAGCACACCAGATAAAATATTTTAGTGGAGTTTCCCCGGTTTGCTGGACTGACTAGAAGGGAAGAGGTCTCAGAGGCCTGGACCAGTGATGGAGTGCCGAGTCCAGAGGAGACAGGACCTTGGTGATTCTGAGCTGTGGTCTGAGGACCCAGGGTAAAAGGCAGACAGGCCTGTCCCTGTGGATTGTTGGTACCCACAGAGCTGGGATGGGGAACTGAGCAACAAAGGAGCCATCCTGGTGTCGGGGGGAGCAGCAGAACCCCCCCCCCCAAGAACCTGCAGCCAGATGCAGGTAGGAGTCATTTCAGGAGGAGGTGGGGAGAGTGGAGCTGGGGGTGGGGAGCTATTGGGCACTTCAGGGGAATAGGAGACACAGAGAGGGACTGGGATATTAAAGGTGATGGAGACATAGGGGGCGGTGAGTGCTTGGCCAGTCCTGCGAGGCGAGGAAATAGCCAGGCAGTTCTGACCTCTTCCATCCCCGCAAACTGAGAGCAGGTGGTCAGGCTGGGTGGGCAGCAGCATCTGAGGTGCCGCTCCTGGGGTACCTTCAGTCACGCCAGTTGGTTAGGGAATAGAACAAAATTAAGGCAGGACAGCCTCTGGACAGGAATGACGGGGGTCTTCACAACATATAAATAAAGGACACAGGAGCCCCTGTGCTGACGGCGCTGCCACTGTCTGTGATGGGAATTAAAAACGCTCAGGGCTTCTCACGGTCTGTGGATCCCCAGAGTCGAGAGCTAGGCGTCTTCTCTGGACAGTGGTTTTTGTAGAATGTCAGTCCATTGGCGTGAGCATGAGCTTCTGTGCCCTGATGTGGGAGCCATAAGTAAATGAGAAAGGAGGTGGGCCATGGTATTAAGCGTGGTCAGCTTCTGAGTGAAATGCTGCCTTGGACGTCGTGTGTCCCAAAAATGTCCTCAGTGTTCTCCAGTTAACAGAGACCTTAAAATATTTGGTGCAGACCCAAAGAAATACACACTCCGGGTTCAACCTCAGTGTTTTTAAAAGGAGGCTGCCTCGCAATGCAAGTGCTCCCTTTCTTGGACAAACCAAGTCAGTTTTCACGAAAACACTGGAGCTTAAAGAGCTCTGACTTTGAGGCGCTCCAAAGCCAGCTGCCTGGTGCGCATGACCCAGAGGAAACCAGTCAGTGTAAATCTTCACGTTCGCTTCCAATTTCATACACGCTGAACCCTGTGAATACAGATACCTGGGGGGAGCTCATTGCTGGTTTTCCTGTCTGCTTTAGTTTGTTTTGTAAAAAGTATAAAGTTCTGAAAATTAGCTGTTTAAAAAAACAGAGTAGCTCTGGGTGGTAGTATTTCTAGAAGTCTGGCAAATCCAAGTGTAAACCTTTCTTTAGAAACTCTTGTCCAACTCAAGTTGTACAGAGAATACATTCTAAGGAATACACCTTTGTTGTTAAAAAACAAACAAACAAAAAACCCAGAAACACTCATTTAACCCCCAAAGAAACAAGGGTCAGCAGAAAAAACAGTAGAACCAAACCCACAGATTTTTCAGATATTGGAGTAACCAGACACATAACATAAAATAAATATACTTAGTGTATTTAAAGAAATAAGGCATTTAAATATTAGTAAGAAGCACGAGACTATAAAATGATTAGATAGACCACGAAACAGAATCAGAGAAAACTTCTGGAAATAAAAATAAATTAAAATCTATGAATATAGTCTCTGAAAAGAAGGGATTAAGAGACCGAAGAAGAGAGAGATTTAATATAATGTAATGATCTAAGTGGAATTACGGAAGGAGAGAAAGAATGGCTGAGAATTTTCCAGAATGGATGGCAGTTGCCACTTCCTAGGCTCAGGAAGCCCAGTGGGTGTGTAGCATTGTATCTTCTGTGTACTGAGAGAAAAATAACTATCAAGTCTAGAATGTATACCCCAAACTGTTATTCAAGAATGAGGTGAAATATGACATCTTCATCTGTGATGTGATTTTTGTAGGAAATATGTATTTGGTCTTTCTCCCTAATCCAGGCGCAGAGCTCCTAGAACTCTTAGAATTTTCTAAGTGATGAGAGTGATAGAGATATATTGCTATAACAAGCCCCTGTCAGCCACTCCAGAGTTTATGTTAATGAGGTGATTTGGGAAACCCCGGTGGATGGGGGCTGGTTGCGAGGGAATCAACCATGTGATTAGAGGGTTAGAACTTTGAATCCCCTGACCTCTGGGAAAGGGAGAGGTGCTGGAGGTTGAATCAGATGCCAAAGACCAATGATTTAATCAATCATACCTCTATAATGAACCCTCTATAAAAACCTAAAAAGGATGGGGTTTGGAGAGTGTCCAGGTTGGTGAATACGTGGAGGTTTGGGGAGAGTGGTGTGCCCAGAGAGGGCATGGAAGCTCCATGCCCCTTCCCACATACATTGCTCTCTCCATCTCTTCCATCTGGCTGTTAATGAGTTATACTCTTTAAAAATCAACCGGTAATCTAGTAAGTAGAATGTTTCTCTGAGTTCTGTGAGCCACTGCAGCAAATTAATCGAACCCAGGGATGGTCGTGGAAACCCACCTATAGCCAGTTGATCAGGAGCGCAGGTGATAACTTAGACTTGGTTTTGGTGTCTGAAGTGGTGGTAAGGGGGGCACCCTTGGGGGAATGAGCCCTTAACTTGTGGGTTCTGATGCTGCCTCCAGGTAGATGGTGTCAGAATTGGGTTGAACTGTAGGACACAGAGGCGGTCTTGGAGAATTGCCTGATGTGGGGAGAAAGCCTGCATGTTTTAGAATTAAAGAAGCAAAAAGTTTAGAGATAAAAAATTCTAAAGGATGTCTTTAGGCAGAAGGACAGTCCCATAAACGAAATCCCACAAGGGAAGCTCTGAAATACAAGATTGGAATGAATAGAGGAATAAAAGGTAAATATATGGATAAATCTAAAAGCCTGAATTTAAAAGTTGGTATTTATAGTACCTATCTTGGGAGTGAGTTTATGCTAATGAGAAGGTTCAGGGTGGGCCCCGAGATGGCATCAAAATGAAGACCAAGTGATAAGAGAGTGGGAACTTTCAGTCCCATTTCCAACCTCCAGGGAGGGAGGGGATCTGGAGATTGAGCTTCCATTAAAAACTCTTGAACAAGGAGATGTGATGAACTTCCAGGTCGGTGAGCACGTGGAGGGGCTGGAAGGGTGGTGCCCAGAGAGGTCATTGAAACCCCATACCTTGCCTTGTATGTCTCTTCCAGTAGGCTGTTCCTGAGTTATATCCAGAACTCGGTTAATAAACCAGTAAACCTAAGTAAAGTGTTTCCTGAGTTCTGTGAATCATTCTAGCAAATTATCGAATCTGAGGAGAACACGGGAACGCCTGAATTTGTAGCCAAGCTGAACAGAAGCACTGGTGGGCTGGGCACCCCATGGTAACTGGCATCTGAAGTGGGGGGCAGTCTTGTGGGCTGAGTCCCAACCTATGGGGTATGATGCTAACTCAGGAACTTAGCGTCAGACTGAGTTGAACTGTTGGACACCTGGTCAAAGAGACAACTGGAGAGTTGGTTGATGTTGGAAGACACCATGTATTTGATGTCACAGAAAAAAAAACTACAGAAATCCTTCTCATCATTAATTGGCAAATCAAATTAACAAGAGTCAGTAAAGACAGGGTGATAATAACATAATCCTTAAGCTTGACCTAAAGCCTCCATCAACCATTGCCCTGAGCAATCAGAGAGTACACATTTCTATCAAAAGCACGTTGAATGTTGAATGTGTATGAAGATTAGCCTTGTTCTTGGCCCTAAAGTTTCCACAACTTTCTTTTTTTTTGTAGGGGGAGGCAATTAGGTTTGTTTGTTACTTATTTTAAAATTTTTTTAATGAAGATACCGGGGGTTGAACCTAGGACCTTGTGCATTCTAGGCACACTGTCACTGAGCTATGTACCTTCTCCCGTTTACAACTTTCAAAGAACTGGTTTCATGGAGATTCCTTTGATTACAATTCTATTTAAAAAGATACCAATAACTAAAAACCTTCATCACTTGAAAGTTAAAAAAGTCATATCTAACTACCTCGTGGGTCAAAGAAAAAAGTCATCACAAATCATTAGCTGCTTAGAAATGAAATGTCAATGAAAATACAACAAAATTTGGTTGTGGGTGTACATTTATCAGGGGAGCTTTATAGCTTGAGTCATATTATTGAAAAAGACCAAAAATTAAGCAGCTGTGCCTCTGACTTAAGAAGTTAGCAAAATAACAACACAATAGACTAAAAGAGAATAAAAAGAAGGAAAAAATAAAGTGAAAAACCAAAAGGCAGAGGAGCGACAATGCCAAATACTTTGAATCAACAGGGCAGTGGGAGTGGGAGGAGGATCCCAGGGGCTGCAAGGGAGGCAGGGTGGGTGGCTGGGTCTGCACCCTCCCCCTGCCTGGCCTTTCTAGAAAACCCCTCTCTTTCCACCCCTCTGTGTTTCCTTTTCATGTTTCCTCTCCCAGCTGGTGCTGCAGGTAATTTGATTTTCCAGAAGTTCTCTTTTAAAAATACATACTCTGTCCCATTTTCTTCTGGGTTTATCTCCGTGTTCTTTCTCTGCGTAGCTGAGGTGGTTCTGTGTATAACACATCAGTTTCACGTCCTGTATTTCCCCCCACGTACCTTGAGCACTTTTTCCTCTGTCATCACCATGGATGTTTTTTTGTGGCTTCCTGGCATCTTCAGTAGCCCTTGGTTGACTCAGCTAGGCCACCGATGGCCATCCAGTACGTTTCCTTGGTTCTTCTCTCTCTTTTTTAGCTATGGTGATGTTTCAGTGCAAGCCTTCCAGATAAGTCTCGTGCTCGCATTTCAGGTTTCGTGGCTCACTGTGGGCAGGGGCGGGATGCTGACCTCCTAGTGGGTGGCACTGAGCCAGCTGTGCTGTGTTCTTGACTTGCCACTGGTTTCAGGAGTATTTATAAATAGGTTTGAGAAAAATGATCAAGTGGGGGAGCTGAGACTGAGTGGGACAGAAACCCCACTTTAAGAGGCCAGCACGATCCCCCCAGCCTATCTCAGTGGAGGCTGGTGGATGGGTAGGTCCGGAGTCACTGGCCCTGCTGACTCCTCCTCCTCCATTAGGTTCAGACATGTTTACTGCAACATTTTATTATGAAAAAAATGAACACAGGAAGTGTGAGTTTCGCAGTAAACACCCCTGGACTTGCCCCATTCGCAGTGAGCTGCTGCTGCGCTTGGTCCTTTGGGCATCAATCCCGCGCCCGAATTCTCTCTACTCCCTGCCCCCGCTTGGCCTTTCTTAATTTCTGATGCATTTCCAAGCAAGTGGCAGTCCTCGGCCCCGCTCATTCCTGACACAATCAATACCAGTTACGGTTCATTTTTTCCCCTTAAGGTGAAATTAGCATATAGTGAAACACACAAGTCGTGCTATTTGATGGGATTCTGAAAAATACATACAGCTGTGCAGCCCAGACCCTGGGGAGGTCTGGGACATCCATGAGCTACATGTGGTTGCTCTCTCCTGCCCCTCCCAGCCAGGCCCTGTGCCCCAGCCACCACGGATGGACTGAACCTGCTGTAAAACTTCACGTGGATGCAGGCACTCAGTGCTGTGGTGTCTAGGGATGCTTTGTTCTCAGCACATTTTGGACCCTCCTCCACTGTGCGTGTGTCCCCGGTGCAGTTCTTTTATTGCTGAGTGGGGCTGGTTGAGTGGATGGACCACAGTTAGCTTCTGCATCTCCTATGGAGGGACCCCTCCCCCATCCCAGGATGCTGGCACTTTGGGCTGTTATGAGGAAAGCAGCAGTGAGCATACAAACAGGCGATGGCCGGACCATCTGTCAAAGTAGAACTCTGACCCACGACCTTTGACCCTCCGACCGGGAAACCAACCCACCGTCTTCAGTGGCCAACCCGGAAAGCCAGCCTGCTGTAAGCTGAACTTGCAGGCTATCAGACTGCCATCTCCAGCAACAATCCAGGCAGCCAAATAACCCCTGTAATTAGCAATCAGCCCCAAACCACAGGACTTGATCAATAATGTGTGCTCCCTATCTTTTGTTCCACTTCCAACTCAGGACCAACCAGAGAAAGCCAAATATGCTCCCTTGACAAGTCCCGCAGGGTGCTCCTAGTCGGTCGCTCTGGGTCCCCAGGCCCGCAGGCCTCCCCTTTCTCCATGGGGAGGCTCTGCGGCCCCTGACTGCCTCTGACCCCCTTGCTGCAGCGAGATCTGAGCCCACGCCATCCTCTGCTCCAGCAGCCTGTGTTCATTTCCACACAGGACCAAGCCCTTTGTGGACACAGGCTTTCAACTCATGAGGTCAGCGCCTAGGGGTGGGTGTGTGGGGCCACACAGAGGAGGGAGGGTGTGTGTAAACAGCTGCCTGCCTTCCCCCACAGCGACCAGTCCATTTAATGCTCCCACCGACAGCCAGCCCAGTGCCAACATCTGGTGCTGTCAGTCTTGCTGATTGCCGTTTGGGGATTTGGTGTCTACATTTCAGGCATCTCAGGCAGATGCCTGGCTGTGCGTGACGGGGAGCTGAAGGGGCATTCCCCCACTCTCTGTGGTCTGGGCACCTGATCAACTCAGCGTCCTCGTCTTCAGTTTCTTTTCAACTGTTGATTCAGTTTGGGTCACGTTAGCGTTTGTGGGAAAAATGAAGTACTTCCAAATAGATTTCATGCCAGAAAGCTCGCAAAATGAGAAGTTCGTCAGGGAAGGTAATGATAGCAGGAACCCTGTGGATGAAAAATCTGGAAATTGCTGAGTTCTGGTCTACATTTCACTCATCCATTCATTCAACAAATTATTGAGTGCCGACAAGCCACAAAAGAAAAGTAACAGTATACTGGGTTGCCGTAGCTCCGCAGTGAAGAATTAAACAGAATGGGACAGAGTGTGTGGAGATGGGGTGAAGAGGGAGGATGGGCTGTCCGTGGTAGGATGGGTTGTGTTGGGGGGAACCAGGCTCATGGGGTTACCGGGGCATGTGCAAGGATGGGGTGCATTGGGGGAACTGGGCTTGTGTGAGATTGGGGTGCTTGTGGGGATGGGGCAGGGTTGGGGCACATTGTGGGACAGAGTGAGTGCAGAGTCAGGGCATACTGGGGGATGGGGCAAGTGTGAGGATGAATTGCACATGGGGTCGGAGAGCACTGGAGAGACGAGGAGAGCACTGGAGAGATGAGGAGAGCATGGGGTTGGGGTGCGTGTGGAGAACAGGCACATTTGGGGGATAGGGCACAGTCAGAGTGCATTGAGGGGATGAGGCATGTGCGAGGTCAAGATGCATGAATGACGGGTACACCTGGGGGCGATGGGACAGGATCAGAGTGCGTGAGGGGGATGGAGCACCCTGGGGGGACTGGGCACATGAGGGGCAGGGGTCAGGGGGGCATATGTGCTGTGTCCAGACAGAGGACACATCTGGAATACCCTTCAAACAGCCGAGGCCAGTGTGGCTTGGAGCAGGGTTACAGGACAGAGACTGAGGAAGGGGTTTGCAAAAGGCTTGGCTGGCAGTATCCCAGAGCAGAGTGGGGGTTGAGGGAGAGCCCCTGGCTGAGGGGTGAGGGGGTGCCAGCAGGGCGGGGCAAAACTGGGTTTACCTTAAAGCACATGGGGCTTAGAGGAATTGGGGTGGCACTGCACTGGCTATTTTTGTGGGGGTGGGGGGGCGACTGGGTGTTCAGTGGGAGTAGGTGGGGTGTGGCCTGGGGGTCCTGAGCACAGAGGAGGGCACCACTGAGAGGAGGCAGACTAATGTAGAGGAGCATCGGGGGGCAGGGCTGCTCGCAGATACGGGCTCAGGGCCTTGAGGCTGTGTGACCTCTTCTGACCCACCCCAGGTACCCCATCACCTTGTGCTGGGCTGTTTCGTTTAATGGGGATTTTTGCCAATAATTGCAGCTGTGAGACATGATACAGAGGGGAGTCAATACCCCTTGCTCAGGTCCTCCCCAAGGTAACTTTTAGCAAAAACGTGCTGGTGTGTATCACACCGGGATATTGACTCTGTTACCATCTGATGGCCTCGTTCAGAGCCCACCATTGTCTTTGTGCTCATTGGTGTACATGTGTTGAGTTCTGTGCAGTTTTATCTCATGGGGAAGTTAGCGTGTCTCCACTAGAGTCAAGACGTAGAACATCTCCATCCCACAGGGTCCTGTTGGCTCACCCATGTTGACCCATCCCTAACCCCTGGGCATCGCCGATCTGCTCTCCATTTCTAAAAGTCTGTCATTTCAAACGTGTTACGTAAACGAAATCTTACAATAACCTCTACGTTGGCTTTTTCCACTCGCATAACTCCCTGGAGATCTGGCCAGGCTGTATCAACAGGTGATTTCTCTCTGTGGCTCAGCCCGATTGCATGGTATGGCCCTCCAGAGCCTGTTCAACCATCCACCTGTGCCAGGACATTAGCGTTGCCTCCAATTTGGGGTGATTACAAATAAAGCTGCTATAAACACTCGTATACAGTTTTCATGAGAACACAAGTTTCATTTCTCTGGGATAAATGCCCAGGAGAGCAATGGCTGGGTCATATGGTAGCTCCGTGTTTAGTTTTATACGGAACTGCAAACTTTTCCAGAGTGGCTGCACCATTCTACATTCCCGCCAGCATTGTGCCAGAGATCCAGTTTCTCTGCATCTTCGTCAGCATTTGCAGTTTTCACTAATTTTAATTTTTAGCCATTCTGATAGGCATGCGGGGTGTGTCACGGTGGTTTCACTTTAACTCTCCTCGATGGCTAAATGGCGTTGAACCTCCTTTCATGCGCTTATTTGCCACCTATGTGTGCTCTTTGGTGACATGACTTCTCATGAATTTTGCCCCCTTTCCAACTGGGTTGTTTATTTTTACCGTTGATTATATATTTCAATACCAGTCCTTTGTTGGATGTGGTAGATTCTCATTATTTGCAGTAGTTATGTTCTATCGCGTCCCAGCAAACACTGAATTGATGAAGAGTGAGCTCCCGGGGAAAGAAGGGAGGTAGGTTCCTGCCCGCCTCTGGTCACATTTTTGTCAGTTGATCAATAGGTACCTTTATTTGATACATGTGTCTGTTTAAAGATGCCTTATTTCGTATGTACTGCTGGCACATTAACGATGAACTCATGGCCGACAGCATGGTGACTTGTACCTGAATGAAGGTCACCCAAGGAATTTTCTCCGTGAAGCACATCACAGCCCTCTTGTGCTCAGGACTCCTAGGCAGCACTTCAGCTCTTATTCTTGGGGGCCGTTTTAAACAGGTGATCACCAAGGAAAAGCACAAAAATGCAAAAAATGTAGCACCGAATCAACCATGAAAAGAACGTTTGTTTACAGCCCGAGAGCTGGGGCGCGAAGGCAGAGCAGCGCCTTGTTCCTCTTCAGCTGGGAATGTGGGCGTTGGGAGAGCCGAGCGTTCACTGGTCTGAGCATGTCCACGAGGGCTGCGAAAGCACCTCGAGGACTGATTTGGGGATCACAAGTTAAACTTAGGGAGTAGGTGAGTTCAAAAATAGAGACCCTGAGGGTAATGAGGATTGACTGTGGTTTGAAATACAGTCATCCCTTGGTATCCCGGGGGCTTGGTTTCAGGACCCCCTTGGGTACCCAAATCTGAGGATGCTCAAGTCCCTTATATGAAACGGTGTAGTATTTGCATGTAACCTGTGCACATCCTCCTGTATACTTTCTTAAAAGGTTTTTTCATTGACGTATAGTTGATTCACAATATTACATTGGTTTCAGGTGTACAATATAGTGATTCAAAATTTCTATAGATTATACTCCATTTAAAGTTATAAAATATTGGCTATTTTTCCTGTGCTGTACAAAATACCCTTATGGCTTATTTATTTTATACATAGTAGTTTGTAGCTCTTAATCCCCTACCCCTAGCTTGCCACCCCCTCTCCCCACTGGTAATCACTAGTTTGTTCTCTGTATCTGTGAGTCTATTTCTGTTTTGTTATATTCATTTGTTTTATTTTTTACATTCCACAAATAAGTGATAACGTACAGTCTTTGGCTTTCTCTGTCTGACTTACTTCACTAAGTGTAATACCCTCCAGGTCCATTCATGTTGCTGCAAATGGCAAAATTTTATTCTTTATGGCTGAGTAGTATTCTACTGTGTGTGTGTGCGTGCGTGTGTGCATGTGTATACACACACACCATATCTTCTTTATCCAGTCATCTGCTGGTGGGCATTTAGGCTGCTTTCTTATCCTGGCTATTGTAAATAATGCTGCTGTGAACATTGGGGTGCATGTATCTTTTCAAATTAGCACTTTTGTTTTCTTTGGGTATATACCCGGGAGTGGAATTGCTGGATCGTATGGTGGTTCTATTTTTAGTTTTTTGAGAAACCCCCATACTATTTTCCACAGTGGCTGCACTGATTTACATTCCCACTATCCTTTTTCTCCACATCCTCACCAACAGTTGTTGTTTGTATTCTTTTTGATGACAGCCGTCTGACAGGTGTGAGTTGGCATCTCATTGTGTTTTGATTTGCATTTTCCTGACGATTAGTGATGCTGAGCGTCTTTTCATGTACTGGTTGGCCATCTGCATGTCCTCTTTGGAAAAATGTTCAGGTCTTATGCCCATTTTTTAATTGTTTTTTTTTTTTTAATGTTGAGTTGTATGAGCTGTTTGTATATTTTGGATATTAACCCCTTATTGATCTCATCATTTGCAAATATGTTCTCCTATCCTGTAGGTTGTCTTTTCATTTTGTTGATGGTTTCCCTTGACATGCAAAAGCTTTTAAGTTTAATTATTTGTTTATTTTTGCTTCTTTTTCCTTTGCCTTAGGAGACAAATCCAAAAAAATATTACCATGATTTATGTCAAAAAATGTTCTGCCTGTGTTTTCCTTTAGGGTTTTTATGCTTTCTGGTCTTACATTTAAGTCTTAAATACATTTTGCATTTATTTTTGTATATGGTGTCAGAGAATGTTCTAATTTCATGTTTTTACTTGTAGCTGTCTAGTTTTCCCAGCACCAACTTTTGAAGAGACTGTCTTTTCTCGATTGTATGTTCTTGCCTCCTTAGTCATAGATTGATTGACCATAAGCGTGTGAGCTTACTTCTGGGATCTTCTATTCTATTCCATTGATCTACGTGTTTATTTTGGTGCTAGTACCATACTTTTTTTTTTTCTTGTTTTTGGACAAGAAAGTAGGATTTATTGGTGGGTGTGAGTAAGGAGAGAACACCACCGAGGCAGTCACGAGTGCAGGTCTGCCGTTTTTCTAGGAGGCCATGATTAGAGATGTACTTGACCCCACAGCCATCTGGAAAGAGCTGCTTTTCTGCCACCATGTTTTCAAATTCATCTGCACTAAACTTAGTGAATCTCCACTTTCTGGAGATGTGGGTCTTCTCCAGGGAACTTGAACCTGACACTGTGTAGGGCCCCAGTCACATGCTTCTTGTTCTGTGTCTTGGTGTGGGTGAACATGATGACCTGGCCAACGTAGACCCTGATCACTGTGCCCTGGGTTGTTCCAAAGGCACCACAAATACCTGTCTGGAGCCTAGACTGGAGACAGCATGCCAGACATGAATATCCACTGGGAAGGGCTGTCTGCAAGGTCCCCTAAGGCAATTCATACAAACAACATGCTGCATACACTACCAAAGAGGCTGCTGTTTGCAGCCATTGCACACCAGTCCCCCACAGGAAATAGAGCAGTCGGCATAATTAGCTGCAGAAATACCATACTGTTTTGATTACTGTAGCTTTGTAGTAGAGTTGAAGCCAGGGAGTGTGATTCCTCCAGCTCTGGTGTTCTTTCTCAAGATTGTTTTGGCTATTTGTTTTTTTGCGTGTGTTTCCGTACAAATTTTAAAATTATTTGTTCTAGTTCTGTGAAAAATGCCATTGTTATTTTGATAGGGGTTGCATTGAATCTGTTGATTGCGTTGGGAAGTATGGTCATTTTAACAATATTCTTCCAATCCAAGAACATGGTGTATCTTTCCATCTGTTTGTGTCATCTTCAGTGTCTTTCATCAGTATCTTACAGTTCTGAGTCCAAGGCCTTTTACCTTCTTAGGTAGGTTTATTCTTAGGTATTTTATTCTTTTTAATGCAATGGTAAATGGGATTGTTCCCTTAAATTCTCTTTATGATAGTTCTTTTTTTGGTATATAAATGCAACAGATTTCTGTATATTAATTTTGTATGCAACTTTACCAAATTCATTGATAAGTTCTAGTTGTTTCTTTTTTTTTTGGTGGCATCTTTAGGATATTCTATGCATAATATGTCATCTGCAAACAGCGACAGTACTTCTTCCTTTCCAATTTGGATTTTTAAAATTTATTTTTCTTTTCTGAATGCTATAGTTAGGACTTCCAATACTGTGTTGAATAAAAGTAGCAAGAGAGGGCATCCTTGTATTGTTCCTGATCCTTGATGAGATGCTTCCAGCTTTTCGCCATTGAGTGTGATGTTAGCTGTCGACTTACCACATATGGCCTTTATTTTGTTGAGGTATATTTTCTCTATACCCACTTTGTGGAGTTTTTCTTTTTTAATATCATAAATGGATGGTGAATTTTGTCAAAAGCTTTTTATGTATCTATTGAGATGGTCATATGATTTTATTCTTCAGTTTGTTAATGTGGTGTATCATGTGGTTGATTTTTGGGTATTGAACCATCTTTGAATCCCTGGGATAAATTCCATTTGAACATGGTGTATGATCCTTTGAATGTATTGTTGAATTTGGTTTGCTAATATTTTGTAGAAGACTTTTTAAATACCTTTATTATGGTATGATTCCTTTACAGAAAACTACAGATATTTCAGATGTACAATTTGGTGAATTTTGATAGATGTATATACCAATGAAACCACCACCACAATCAAGATAGCTAATATTTCCATCACTTCCCAAGAGGCGCAAGTTTCGAATTCCTAGTTTGTCCCTTCCCACTTCTTTTACCCCCTGGTAACCATAAGTTCTCTATGTCTATGAGTCTGTTTCTGTTTTGTAGGTAAGTTCATTTGTGTCTTGTTGAGGATTTTTGAATTTATCTTCAACAGTGATATTGGCCTATATGTATTCTTGTGGTATCTGATTTTGGTATCAGGGTGATGCTGGCCTTATAGGATGAGTTCAGAAGTGTTCCTTCCTCTGTAATTTTTTGTAATAGTTTGAGAAGGATGGATGTTAATCTTGTCTAAATGTTTAATAGAATTCCCCTGTGAAGCTATCTGGTCCTGGACTTTTGTTTGTCAGAAGATTTTTTAAAAAATTATTATGATTTCATTTCATTACTGGTGATTGGTCTGTTCATATTTTCTATTTCTTCCTAGTTCAGTCTTGAGAGATTATACATTTCGAGGATTTTTCTGTTTTTTCTAGGTTGTCCATTTTATTGGCATATTGTTGTTTGGAGTAATCTCTTGTGATCCTTTATATTTCTGTGATGTTGGTTGTAACTTCTTTTTCATTTCTGATTTTATTGATTTGGGTTCCCTCTCTTTTTTCTTGGTGAGTCCAGCTAAAGGTTTGTCAATTTTGTTTATCTTTTCAAAGAACCAACTCTTTTATTTATCTTTTCTATTGCTTTGTAGTCTCTGTTTCACTTATTTCTATTCTGATCTTTATGATTTCTTTCCTTCTACTACCTTTGGGCTTTGTACATCTTCTTTTTCTAGTTCCTTTAGGTGTAAGATTCCATTGTTTATTTGAGGTTTTTCTTTTTTCCTGAGGTAGGCTTATATTGCTGTAAATCTCCTTTTTAGAACTGCTTTTTTAGCATCCCATGGATTTTGGGTCATTGCGTTTTTTGTTTTCATTTGTCTGTAGGTATTTTTGATTTCTTCTTTGATTTCCTCAGTGATATGTTTAGTAGCATATTGTTTAGCCTCCCTGTATTTTTTTATTTGCATTTTTTCCCCTTATAATTGATTTCTAGTCTTATGGTGTTGTGATCAGAAAAGATGCTTGATATGATTCAGTGATCTTACATTTACTGAGACTTTGTTTTGTGAACTAGCATGTTATCTATCCTGGAGAATGTTTCATTTGCACTTGAAAAGATTGTGTTTTCTACTGCTTTTGAATAATCTATCTATCTATCTCCTTCCACCTGGTCCTTTAAGGGCAGTGTTTCCTTATTGATTTCTGTATGGATGATCTGTCCATTGATGTAAGTGGGGTGTTAAAGTCCCCTACTATTTCTCTGTTACTGTTAATTTCTCCCTTTATATTTGTTAATTAATATTTGCTTTATGTATCTAGATGCTCCTATGTTACATGCATATATAATTTATAATTTATATATATATAATTGTAATTTATAATATCCTTGGATTGATCCCTTGATCATTATGTAATGCCCTTCTTTGCCTCTTGTTACAATCTTTGTTTTAAATTCTTATTTTTTCTAATATAAGTATTGCTACCCTGGCTTCTTTTGAGTTCCATTTGCCTAGAATAACTTTTTCCATCCTCTCACTTTCAGTCTGTGTGTGTCTTTAGACCTGAAGTGAGCTTCCTGTAGGCAGCATGTATATGGGTCTAGTTTTTGTATCCATTCAGCCACTTTGGTCCATTTACACTTGAAGTAATTATTCATAGTTATGTACTTAATGCCATTTTGTTAATTTTGGAAGAGGGTTGTTTTTGTAGTTCTTTTTTGTTCCTTTCTTCTTCTTTTGTTCTTTTTCCTTTGATGACTATCTCTAATGTTATATTTGGATTCCTTTCTTTTGTGTGTGTGTGTGTGTGTGTGTATGTGTTATAGATTTTTGGCTTGCGGTTACCATGAGGGTTATATATAGCTACCTATCTGTCTATGATTGTTTTAAGTTGTTAATTTCTTAATTGCAAATATATTTAAAAACTCTACATTTTTACTGTGCCACCCCACAATTAAAGTTTTTGACATCAGATTTGAGGTCTTTTTGTTTTGTGTATCCCATAACTACTTACTGCCGATGCAGATTATTTTTACTACTTTTGTCTTTTAACCTTCTTACTAGCTTTATATGTGGTTGATTTACACATATGGTTGCTCCAGAGCCATTTGGTGAAAAGGCTCCTTCCTCCATGGAACTGCTTTTGCACTTCTGTCAGTGATCAGTTGGGTATATTTATGTTGGGCTATTTCTGGGCTTCTGTTCTCCTTCATTTATCTGTGTGTCTGTCCCTTCACTGATACCACACTGTCTTGATTTCCGTAGCTGTGCAGCAAGTCTTAACATTGGGTGGAGTGTTTCTTCCCACTGTTTTTTTTTTCCCAAGACTATTTTTAGCTATTCTAGGGCCTGTGACTTTCCATCCTTTCCAAAAAATTTTAGAATAATCTTACCTCTTTCTACAAAAGCCCTGTTTTTTCTCTTTTCTTTCTTTTTTCTTTCCTTCTTTCCTCCCTCCCTCCCTTTCTTTTCTTGAGAGCATGATAGTTTATTGTGCAAAAGAAGATTATGAATTCATCAGCCTACACTGAAAGGTACCTATATCTTTAAGTTGATTTTACTTTTAGCATTTGAACTGAGAACGAGAGCATTAGTATATTTAATTTTACAAACATATTAAGAAACTTCTAAGTGCAAGCCTTGTGACAAAGCTAGAAATCTAGTAGTGAACAAAGTTGACACACATTAGAAGTTCTCAGCGTGCATACTACTTATTTTAAATAAACTATATATTGATAGAACTATAGAACTGATCAGTTTGGCACTACTTTTATTTTGTGTTCATTGAATATTTGAAATTAAATGGCTTAGCCAGTATTAATAAAAATTTGTGTTAGAATGCATCACCTCAGTGCAAGATTTGAGCAAGATTATCAGCTCAAATATTGAAAATGGAACAGAATGTCTGAAGTGTCTGGGAGATCAGAGAGTAAACTTGGGAAGATATCTGACCAGCAAAACATAATTGTAGAGAACATTTCCAGTATATAATGGAGAAGACAATGAACTAAGCTTTTCAGCTTAAACCTTTCTCCAAAGGAAAATGTTTATTTATCTTCAATGTAACCCCAAGGAAAATGGTGATTCCTTTTTCAGAAATTTACTTTATGGCCAATTGCTAAAGAGTAAGATGAGTGGTAGACAGTCCAGAGAGAGGAACTGCAAATGGGAGAAGACATAAGGGAAAAGCTGAGATGGACCATAAGTCAGGTCAATACTTGAAGATTTTTAAAATGTTGGGACGGGTACAAACAGGTAAGGAAGAAATGGCTGCAGCAAGCATCAAACCTTCCAACTCAACCACTCTCTGCCCAGCGGCAGAGAATGAAGGACACAAATTCAGATCTAGGGTCATCCATTGAAATGTAATCATCATGGGGAGAATTGAGTCAGAAGCAAATGCCGAATTCTATGAATAAAATGCAGAGAGAGAGAGAAAGAAGGGGGGCGATATCAAGCATAGTTGAACTGCAGATGTACCTCCCATATATAAAGTTGATAAACAACAAGAATTTACAGTATAGCACAGGGAACTATAGTCAATGTCTTGTAATAGCCTATAATGGAAAAGAATGAAAAAAGAATATATATATATATCCCCAAGTCACTTTGCTGTACACCTGAAACTAACACAATATTGCAACTTAACTTACTTCAGTTGAAAAAAAAAAAGCATAGTTGAAGTATGCAGACTGCAGGTGACAGCATTCTGGAAAGCAGAGGGAGGGGGAAGAGAGAGAGAGAGACAGTGTGTATGTGTGTGTGTGTGTGTGTGTGTGTGTGTGTGTTGTGGGAAGGGGCACAAAGTGAAGTTAAGATACTGGAGAATTCAGGCAGCTAACAGATCAGCATCTGGCTACGTTTGGCTTCAGGGAACAAATCTGTGTGGATCTTCTGCTCTTCTGAAAACATTTACTGTTTCTAGACTTAGCTCTAGCTAATGTAAGATTTTAAGATTTAGGATTTTGGCTGATTTCTTGTTTAATAGGAGTTGTGTTAGGCCTACAGAGCGTTTTGGGGAGAATGGACCTGTTCTGTGAAGCAGGGGTCCTGTGTGGCCTCTTTGGGCCCGTCAACCCACCCTACGGTGGATCTTCTCTTCTCAGGGCTCCTGTCCTTAAAGTGGTAATAAAGCACTTTAAAGGCCTCTCAGGGAATTTTTGCCAACAAAGCTCCCTGGTCAGTTTTGCTGAATTTCAGTGAGAAAATGACACCACATGGGCGGGGCCTGGCAGTGGCTGTGGGCAGGTGCCCCCAGAGTACAGTTCCTGGGACGCACCTGCATCCTGACCACATGCCCCTGGCACGATCTTGCCCCCAGGGTCCTGCTTGCCATGTTGGTGTGCAGCTACACGACTCCACTGTGCGCACCCGTGCAGGCCCTGAGGGTGCTCAGTGGGGCACTGTATGGAGCTTTGGTTTGTCCTTGGTGCTCAGGCTGTCAGGTGCCCCTCAGAAGGCTGGCCTTACCCTGGGGGGCCTGTGGGGAGCAGTCGAGGTCTGCACTTTCCATAGAACAGACCTCCTGTAAGGAGAGGGGTGGCTCTGCTGGGAATGCCCTGCCCCCTGAGAGGGAGGCCCAGTAGACTGGCACCGCCAGATTGGAGGTCACTGAAAAATAACTGGTGGATGTGGCCAGGGGTCAGAGCAGCTTGGAGTGAACCCCATTGTCCACCACGTCCCTCCAAATCAGAAGTCATGCTTCTGCATCAGCTACTTCTGGCATTCATTTTTCCCTGATGCAACTAATCGGCTCCCTGGGTGTGGGGTAAGGGACCAAGAGAGAGCTGCATTATTCCTCAGGGGGTAGGGCTGGTTGCAAATGGACACTTGGGAATGGGGGATTGCCTGGGGGAATGGGGTGGGTGCTGGGGGCCTGGGGTTGGGATTTTGGAGGTAGGAGCCCATAATTAATATGGGAGGGGAATTTGGGGGGATGGGTGTTTGAGAAGGCTGGGAACAAGATATGAAGGGTGGGGGCGGTGGGCATTTGGGAGCAAGAGCAGAAGGAGAGAGGCAAGGATGGGGCTCAGTGGCATTCCCAGCCCCTTCCCTGTCCCCTGGAAGAGTCGGAGAGTGAACCCGAGTGAGTTAGCTCTCAAACAGGTAGGATCTCTTAAGGAGACATCTTGGTTGACCTGGTGGAGTGGGGTGGGCCAGGGCGGGGTGGGGGAGTGGTGGCTGGGGAGATGACAGGGGAAAGGGAGGCTGGAAACGCAGAAAGCAGTTGTCCTAGGAATCAGTGAAAAATGGCAATTCGGTTTTTTAGAAAATTTTTTTACTTTAAAAACTTGTGGTAAAATACAATAACATAAAAATTACCATTTAAACTATTTTTAAGTGTAGATTCCAGCATCAGCGAAATTCACATTGTTGTGCGAACTTCAGCAACTTCAGCGCCATCCATCTGCAAAGCTTTTTCATATTCTGAAACTGAAACTTTGTCCTTATTAAACAATAACTCTCCATTCGCCCAGCCCTTAGTACCCACCCATCTACTTTCTGCCTCTATGAATTTGACTCTTCTAGATCCCTCATGTTAAGTGGAATCTTTCCTTTTGTAACTGGCTTATTTCATTTAACATAATGTCTTCATGGTTCATTATGTTGTAGCACGTGTCAGAATTTTCTTCCTTTTTAAGGCTCAGTAATATTCCATTGTATGGATGGACCACAATTTGTTTATGCATTATCCATGAATGGACATGTGGGTTACTTGCAACTTTTGGCTATTGTGAATAATGCTACTATGAACACAGGTGTGTAAATATGGAAATTCAGTTTTCAGCACAACCTGAGCGGTCCATGTGACCCTCATTACCCCCATAGGAGAGGCGGAAATGATCAGCCTAGAATGGACCCGACCCCCAGCTGGAGGCCCATGGCCAGGCACTGTGTCTGTGATCTTTCTGTAGGGGGGTTTGGGGGGAGTGTTTAGAAACTGTTCTTAGAGAAAGACAATATATGTTTTTGCCCCTGCAGTGCATCACAAGGGCTGCACTGGAGTGAATGAACGCAGGGAAATTCGGGTCCATAGAGTGGGTGCATCCTACCACAAGAGAGTTCTGAGTTGCGGGCTGGCTGTTCAGATAGAGCACTGGAGCAGAATGAAAAACCCAGAGACAGACTCACATAGGTAGACCTGTGGGGGTGACCAAGTGCATTGTGGGTCAGCAGGGAAAGACAGATTGTCTGATGAGCAGGATTGGGACAACTGGTTATATAAACAGGAGAATATTAAAGTTAACCTCCACCTCCCACAACACATCAGCATCAGTCCCAGATAGATTCAGATTCAGACGTAAGTGTGGAAAGTCCAACAGCAGAAGTTTTAGAAGCCAGTAGAGGACAACGGCTTCATGACCTCAGGGTGGTAAGAATTTTTAAAGCAAGGAACAAAAAAGCACACATCCTAAGAAAAAATTGAGAAAAGTTAACCATGTTAAAATGTAAAATTTCTGTCCTAAAAAGACATTAAAGAAAGTGAGAATGTTCTGTATATGTCTCTTAGGTTCATTTGGTCCAAGGTTCAATTCCAGTGTTTCCTTGTTAATTTTCTGTCTACTTGATCAAGCCATTGTTGAAAGTAGAGTACTGAGAAGTTCCCTATGATTATTGTAATGTTATCTATTTCTCCCTTTGGGTCTTTTAGGGTTTGCTTAATACGTTTAGGTGCTCTGATATTGGGTGTATATGTATTTATGATTGTATATCTTCTTGATGAATTGCCCACTTTATCATTATATAATGACCACCTTTGTCTCATTACCATTACCATTTTGGTTTAAAGTCTGCTTTACCTGGTATAAGTATAGCTACCTGCTCTCATTTGGTTTCCATGGAATATCTTCTTCCATCCCTTCACTTTCAGCCTGTGTGTGTCTTCTTACATCTGAAGTTGTGTCTTGTAGGCAGCATACAGATAACTACTCAGAAGCGGAATTGCTGGATCCTGAAGTAGTTCAATTTTTTTATTTTTTGAGGAACTTTCATACAGTTTTCCACAGCGGCTGCACACATTTGCATTTTAACTAACTGCACAAGGGTTCCCTTTTCTCCACATCTTTGCCAACACTTGTTACTTCTTGTCTTTTTGATAATTGCCATTCTGACAGATGCGAGGTGATATCTTGCTGTGGTTTTGATTTGTATTTCCCTGATGACTAGTGATGCTGAGCATCTTTTCACGTGCCTGTTGGCCATCTGTATGTCTTCTTTGGAAAAATGTCTATTCAGATCCTGTGCCCACTTTTAAATTAGATTTTTTTTTTTGCTCTTGGGTTGTATGAGTTCTTTTTACATTTTGGTTATTAACCCCTTATCAGATATATCAATTGCAAATATTTTCTCCCAGTCAGTAGGTTACCTTTTCATGTTGTTGATGGTTTCCTTTGCTGTGCAGAAGCTTTTTAGTTTGATCTAGTTCCATATTTTAATTTTTTCTTTGGTTGCTTTTACTTTTGGTGTCAAATCCAAAAAAGTCACTGCCAAGACCAATGTCAAGGAGCTTACTGCTTATGTCTTCTTCTAGGAGCTTCATGTCTTATATTTATGTCTTTAATCCATTTTGAGTTAATTTTGGTGTATGGTGTACGATAGTGGTCCTGTTTCACTCTTTTGCATGTGGCTCCCCAGTTTTCTCAACACCATTTATTAAAGAGACTGTCCTTTCCCAATGTATAGTCTTGGCTCTTTTGTTGTAAGTTAATTACTCCTGAGCTTTCTATTCTTTTCCATTGATCTATGTGTCTGTTTTTAGACCATTATTATACTATTTTAATTACTACAGCTTTTAATATAGTTTGAAATCAGGGAGCGTGATGCCTCCAGCTGTGTTCTTCTTTCTTAAGATTGCTTTGGTTATTTGGTGTCTTTTATATTTCCATACAAATGTTAGGATTGTTTGTTCTGTTTCTGTGAAAAACACCATTTGTTTATTTATTTATTTAACATTTTTTATTGATTTATAATCATTTTACAATGTTGTGCCAAATTCCAGTGTAGAGCACAATTTTTCACTTATACATGAACATACATATATTCATTGTCACATTTGTTTCTCTGTGAGCTACCATAAGATCTTGTATATATTTCCCTGTGCTATACAGTATAGTCTTGTTTATTTATTCTTCATTTTGAAATCCCAGTCTATCCCTTCCCACACCCTGCCCCTTTGGCAGCCACAAGTTTGTATTCTATGTCTATGAGTCTGTTTCTGTTTTGTATTTATGTTTTGTTTGTTTGTTTTTTAGATTCCACATATGAGCGATCTCATATGGTATTTTTCTTTCTCTTTCCGGCTTACTTCACTAAGAATGACATTCTCTAGGAACATCCATGTTGCTGCAAATGGTGTTACATTGTCGATTTTTATGGCTGAATAGTATTCCAGTGTATAAATATACCACCTCTTCAAAATGACACCTGCACCCCAGTGTTCATGGCAGCACTATTTACAACAGCCAAGACATGGAAACAGCCTAAATGTCCATCAACAGATGACTGGATAAAGAAAAACACCATTTTTAAAAATAGGGATTGCATTGAATCTATAGAGTACTTTAGATATGGATATTTTAATAATACTAATTTTTCCGACCCATGAGCATGAAATATCTTTCCATTTATTTGTTTTCATTTTTCATTTCTTAATTTTTAAAATGAAGTATAGTCAGTTACAATGTTAATTTCTACTGTACAGCATAGTGATTTAGTAATACATGTACATATATACCTTTTCATATTCTTTTTCATTATAGGCGATTACAAGGCATTACCTACAGTGTATAAAAATGCAACAGATTTCTGTCTATCGCTTTTTGTATCCTGCAACTTTACTAGCATCTTGGCTATTCTTGGCTTGCTTAATTCTCTGAACTTTAGAGTCACATTGTTTACAGTTGGTTCACACACTTGTTTTTACACACAATAGCATTTTGCCCAGCATTGCATTAAATTTGAAGGTCAAGTTGGGGAAACTGCCCAACTTGACCTACAAATTTACTGAATTCTGAAATCCATGAACATCATGTATCTCTCCATTTATTTAGGCTCACTTTGATGTGTTTCACAACAGTTGTATAATTTCCCTAAAGTTCCTATATATTTTTTGTTACATTTATCATGTGTTCTTAAAAATAATTTTGATACTGTTGCAAATGATATCCTCGTGAAATTACATTTATCTAAATTTTTGTTCACAGATGTGTAGAAATAAATTTGCAAAATTGTAAATGATTCTTAATGATTCTTTTCTGTAAGTGGTTTGGTGCTTTTTCTGTAGACAATCATATAATCTGAGATGAAAGACAATTTTGTTTCTTTCTTGCAATCCATACACCTTTGCCTTTTTCTGTGTCTTTCTACAATGGATTGAGTTAGATAGAGATTCAGTACCTCACCCCACTTTTTAATCTTAAAGAGATGCTGTTGTCATTTTACCACTTGGTCTGGTTGTTGCTGAGATTTTTTTGGCAGGTATCCTTTCTCAGGTTGAAAAAGTGCTTGTAACTGGAAGTCCTACTTTGATTATTTTTTTAAATCATGAATTGTTGTTAAAGTTTATTGACTTTTGGGGGGTATGAATTGAAATGATAATTGTTTTCTAAGAATTTGTCCATACCATCTAAATTTTCATATTTGTTGTAATAACATTGTTCATAATACTACATTACATAAAAATAATCTATATTATATTATATTTATATATACATAAATAACCTATATACAATATATTTTAAAATTTATTTTTATATATGTATACTTATTTAAATATCTAAATTTATATATAAATTATACATATAAATAATCTATAGTATATTAAAAATAATCTTTAGTTGATATACAAAAACTGCATCCATGTAAAGTATACAATCCAATGAGTTTTGGTAAATATCCTCTTATTTTTAAAAAAAATCATGCCTCAGAATTTTTTAAAAAATCTTACAACTGAAGGTCTTTATGCTTTAACTAATGTCTCTCCTTTTCCTCCATCCCCGACACCCCTGGCAACCATCATTCTATTCTCTGTTACTATAAGCTCAACTTTTAAAATTCTTTTAAGATTCCACATATAAGTGATTCTATACAGTATTTATCTTTCTCTGTCTGACTTACTTCATATATCATGATGCATTCCAGATTCACCCATTTTGTTGCAAATGGCAGGATCGCCTTCTTTCTTCATGACCAAATAGTATTTCTTTATATATACAAACCAAATTTATTTATCCTTTCATCAGTCAGTGGACACGTGGGTCATTTCTACATCTTGGTTATTGTGAATAATGCTGCGATGAATATGGAGTTGCAGATACTTCTGAGATACTGATTTTGTTTCCTTTGGTTAAATACCTAGAAGTGGAATTGCTGGATCATATAGTAGTTCTACTTTTAATTTCTGAAGGCCCATCCTCCTGTTTTCCATGGGGCTGCACCAATTTACATTCTGATCAGTGGTGCAGGGGTTCTCTTTCCTTCACAGCCTTGCCAACTTTTGCTAGCTCTTGTATTTGGATACTAGCCATTCTAACAGGTGTGAGGTGATGTCTCATTGTGGTTTTGATTTGTATTTCCCTGATGATTAGTGATGTTAAGCATCTTCTCACATGTCTGTTGGCCATCTGTATGTCTTCTTTGGAAACCTGTCTTCAAGTCCTTGACTTATTTAAAAATCAGATTGTTTGTATTTTTTTGCTATTGAGTTGTATGAGTTCATTATATATTTTGGATATTAACCCCTTATCAGATATATGGTGTACAAATATTTCCCACTTTTGTAGGTTGTCTTTTCAATTTATGGCTTGTTTCCTTTGCTGTATGGAAGTTGCTAGTTTGACATAGTCCCATTGGTTAATTTTTGCTTTTGTCATTTGTGCTTTAGGTGTCATTCAAAAAATCATTGCTAAGACCAAAGAGAAATTTTCCTATGCTTTCTTCTGGGAGTTTTATGGTTTTATGTCTTATGTTTACATATTTAATCCATTTTGAGTTAATTTTTGTGTATGGTGTAAGAGAGTGGCTCATTTTCATTCTTTTGCATGTGGACACCCAGTTTTCCCAGCCACATTTTATTGAAGAGACTGTCCTTTCCCTGTTGTGTGTTCTTGATGCCTTTGTCACAGACTCATTGACTGTAGATGTGAGAGTTTATTTCTGGGCTCTTGATTCTGTTCTGCTGGTCTACGTGTCTTATTTTTATGCCAGTATCATTGCTGTTTCAATTACTATTGCTTTGTAGTATAGTTTGAATCTTATCTTTTCAATCTGTGCAGCATTTGTAATTCTGCCATCCTTTCATTCCTAATATGAACTATTTGTACCATTTCCTTTTCTTGGTCAGTCTTGACAAAGGTTTGTCAAGAAAGCAACATGTAGTTTTTTTTGTTGTTGTTGGAATTTTTAAAAATTGAACTGAAGTATAATCAGTTTACAGTGTTGTGTCAATTTCTGGTGTACAGCATAGTGTTTCAGTCACACATATACATACAAATATTTGTTTTCGTATTCCTTTTCATTATAGGTTACTGCAAGATATCAAATATAGTTCCCTGTGCTATACAGTATGAACTTATTTTTTAATCTATTTTATATATAGTAGTTAGTATCTGTAACAACATGTGGTTTTATTTATCCTCTCTGGTTTCTCTTTACTCTTTATTCATTAATTTCTGTTCTTAGAATTATTCTTTCATTCCTTATATGTTTCTTTATGTTGGTTTGATAATTCTTTTTCTAGCTTCTGAAATTAGATGATTAGCTTTTAGATTCTGGTCTTTCTTCGCTCCTGCTCTGAGCTATTCAGGTTGCTCCTTTCTCAGCAATATCCTGTTGGTTTGACAGGCTATGCTTTTGTTACATTTTCATTCTAAATATTTTAAGATTTCCATTGCATTTTTTTTTTTTTGGCTCTTGAGTTATTGAGAGGTGATAGCTAAATGGCGCATGTCTTTGTTTTGTTTTTTGCTGAATTTTAACATTCTGGTTAGAGGACGTCAGCTATGTTATGCCTTTCCTTTGATGTTATGACTCCCTGGTGAATCGAACCTTTTCAAATGACCTCTGAACCTTAGTTATTATTTTTCCACAAAGCCAATTTTGTTTGCTAGTAATATAGCTGCATCGGTTTTCTTTGGGTTAATATTTGCCTTTTCTATATCTTCCTGTTCTTTTTCTTTGAACTTCAAAAAATCCTTATGTTTTAGGTGTGTTTCTAATAAAAAGCATCATTTAGATTTTTCTTGTTGTTATCCATGTCCCACATATTTTTAGCCAGAATATATGTATGTGAGCATGTCTACAACACTTACATATAAAACTCTGGATCTATTTTTACTACTTGCACCAACAGCTATTAGTTTATAAACCATGAGTCTTGAACTCTGTCACTCAACACCATTGTGTTCTTTCTTGTTTAATGCTGCTGCTTTAGATATATGTCCTGTGCAAATCAGGGATTCCTTGGGACCTTTTTGGCTTCAGAATTGTTAAAAATCCTGAAAACTTTCTCACAGACGCCACAGAGCTTCAGTTCCCGTGGGACAAATCTATTGATATCAAAACTGAGAAAAATTTAAATATTTATTAATTCATTTAAAGTAATAATAAGCCTATTATAAGTCAATATAATTAGCATTTTAAATGAAAAGATAACTGTATTTTCTAAAACCAACAACAAACAAAATATAGGGACAAGGGTGGCATTTGTTAGTGTGCAGATTGCTCATCACCCAGCTTTTCATGGGACAGCCGGATTCTCTGCTCTGGAGTCCCGCAGCCTTGGGACAACACCACACTTGTGAGAAAGTGAGAGTGAAAGAGACAGGTGGCATCTTAACATCGGCATGGAAACCATCGGTAAAGCTAGGTCTCTTGAAAGGGCTGGTGGGTCTACACTTTGAGAACCACGGCACTGTAACATTTCTGCTCTGATTGGCTTCTTATGTGTGAGCTCTGATTAAGACTTCATTGAAAGAAACAACTCTGAAGGCAGGCTGAAAAGTGCGGGAGGAAGGGGAATGCCTGAGCACGAGGCCTGGCACTCACTTCAGCAACGAGGCTACTTCTGCCCTGAGCCCAGAAGGACCTGCCTTGTGGCCTTCAGCATGGCCCTCCTGGTGACCCTCACCATAGCCATCCATTGATCTTCATTGTAGCTCTCACCATGTTCCTCACCTTGGCCGTCATCTTGGCCATCAATGTGGCCCTCACCGTGACCCTCACTATGGCCCTCACCTTGACAGTCACCATGACCCTCATCTTGGCTCTCACCTTACCCTCACCTTGGCCCTCAGCCCAACCCTACCCAGGCTTGGCCTCCTGCACAGTCTGGAGGCTGCTCCTTCTCCTGTTGTTACAGATTCTCTTTGTCCTCATGAGCCAGGCTGCATGTCATCCTCAGTTGCTCAGAGTTGGGACACAAAACACCAATTTAGGCACCTCTGGGTCTTCTCCCGACTTTGGCTCTCCTGGAATTTCTGCCTGGCTGAGTTCTCCCGGTTTCCACTGGCACACATGCGTGTTCAGGCACCCTCTCCTTGTCACACCTGGCTCCCTCTACCTGGGGCTGCATCTCCTGGAAGATCTCCCTTGTGGAGTCTTGTGTTGAGGTCAAGCTCACTGACTTTGCTTTCCTCTTTTAAAATGTATCTTATTGTTATTTTTAAAATGCAGATGGGTTGTGTGCCTGTTGAATACAATTTAACAGCCCAGGAGCACACATACTGAAAAACCTGTGTCCTCCTTTCCATCCTTCCAAAAGTCGCCATGATCAGCCATCTGTGCTCACTCTCAGACAACTCTGTGCACTTACAGACATAGATATATTCATATGTTTGTGTCTACACAGTTTTGCATTGTTCTTTTCCAAGCTTAAATGGGATGGTGTCCTCTATGTCCTGCAACTCACATTTCTAACCTGGGTGTAAGTGTCATGATGGCTAATTTAAAGTGTCAACTTAACTAGGCCACAGGGAGCCCAAATATTTGGCCCAACATGATTCTGGGAGAGGCTATGAGGGAGTTTCTGGATGAGGTGGACTATGTAAAGCAGATGACCTTCCCCAGTGTGGGTGGGTCTCATCCAATCAGTTGAAGGCCTGATTAGAACAAACAAGTGGAGGAGGAAAGAGCTCCTCTTGCCTGACTATTTGAGTTGGGACATCAGTCCTCTGTCTGGACTCAGACTGGAATATTGACTCCCCTGGCTCTCCAGTTTGCTGACTCAGATGCATATATATATATATATATATATATATATATGCATGTTGGATTTGTCTCTCTAGAGAACCCTAATATGGTGTCTTTCCATGTCAGTGGATAAGGACCTTTTGCATTCTTGACTGCACCCTGCCTTCACCAAGTGTGTTCTGCAATTTATTTGATTCTCCCCCGTCGACTGAATTGGTTGACAATTTTTTTGCTGCCACGTGCCACTGTGAACATCCTTGTATCTCTGTCACAGCGCACATGTGTAAGATTTCCTGCAAATCACACATGTGGCAGGCGTCATTTCTGAAGTTTGCTTTTGGTATCTTTTTTGGGACAGCCATCATGAATTTTAATGTAGTCAAATTAATTATTTTCCTTTTAGGATGTCTACTGTTTTGTGTCTTAAGAAATCCTTGCATATATATGTTCTCAATTTTCTTCTAACGTTTTTGTGGGTTTCTTTTCAGTTAGTTTTTAAAATTCATCCCAGCTTGATTTTTTTAAATTGAAGTAAGATTCACATAACATAAAATTAGCCATTTTAAAGTATACGATTTAGTGGCATTTCATGCATTCACAATGTTGTGCCACCATCACCTTTATGTAGTTTCAAAACATTTTCATCACCTCCAAAGGAAACCCTGTACCCAGCAAGCAGTCTATTCCTCATTACCCACCCCCACACCCTGGAAGCACTGATCCACTTTCTGTCTTTCGATTTGCGTGTTCTGGACATTTCATATGAAAGACTCATACAATATATGGCCTTTTGTGACTGGGTTCTCTGAGCATAATGTTTTCAAAATTTATCCATTCTGTAGCATGTGTCAGTATTTTATTGCTTTTTATGACTGAATAATACTCAGTTATAAGGATAGAGCATATTTTGTCTATCCAACTTCAGTTAATGGACATTTGGGTTGTTTCCCCTTTTTGGCTTTTGTGAATAATGCTGTTGTGAAAGTTGTTGTGTGGACCTGTTTCAATTCTCTTGAGTATATACCTGGGAGGAGAATTGATGGAAGATATGGTAAGTCCATGTTTAATCAGCTTGAATGTTATGTGTGACATTGTATTAATTTCTTAGGGCTGCTATAATAAATTACCACAGATTGGGTAGCTTTAAAACAGCAGAAATTTATTCTCCCAAAGAAGTACAAAACCCAAGCATCAGCAGGCCAAGCTCCTTCCAGAAGCTCTAGGGGAGGATCCTTCCTGTCTCTTCCAGCTCCTGGTGGCCTAGGAAGTCCTGACTTGTGGCTGAATCACTCCAATCTCTGCCTTCATCTTCACATGAGCCTCTTACTTTGTGTCCTTACATCATCTTCCCTCTGTGCATTTCCATCTCTGTGTCTACATTCCCCACTACAAGGACACCAGTTATTGGATTGGAGCCCATCCTAATGACCTCGTCATAACTTGAGTGTATCTGCAAAAACTCTACCTCTAAAAAGGTCTCACGCACAGATTCTGGTGGTGAGGACTTTGACATATCTTTTGTCTGGGGAAATCATTCATCCCATGCCAGGTATAAAGTCCGGATCTGGAGGCCCTGGGACAGCTTTGTGGTGTGCCCTGCAAATAACTGTCCAAAGCATCTCAGCACAACCTTGGGACAAGGTGACAAGGACAGGATGTTGTGTGAACTGATGCCGAGAATGTGATGCCCAGGAGAAGATGACTTGGGGTCTTGAAGCTCTTCAGAAACACCAAAGAAGCAGGGGTTGAGCTGAAGCAAATGAGACACTTTGTAGCAAAGCCATGGCTGCAAGAAGGACCAGTTTCTAACCATGATAAAAGGGCAAGATTGTCCAATTAAGTCACTCAGTTAATTGTGACCCTTAATTTCTACTCTAGGAATTTGTGTAGCCCTAATATTAGCATTCCCAGGGAGGGAAGGCAGCTGTTGGGGGCAGGAGTTAGCTCCATGTTCCATGGTGACTCCCAGGCCCCACGGGTTCTAATTTTAAACCTTGATAGGGGGAGGGACGGCTCACAGCTGTACTGCTGACACCATTACAAGGGCACCCAGAAGTTCATTTTCCTTGGACATGTCAAAAAGATTTTCCACAAGCCTTTTCAAAGGTTCAGCAAATACTTTCAGGCCAAAAATTTTTTTTCATGTATATTCTCTGGCATTTATTTTAGTGGATGCAGGATATATCAGTAAAATCCTTGTGTTTCTTTTAAGTTGTTTAAATTCTCATATCACTGTTGCTTCCTGAAACACTATTAAATTACATAATAATTTTTGGATTTTCACCTGAGTTAGTCATCACAACTAAGTTTCTCTTGAACACTGTGAGAAAACCTTAAGGACTGATGAGAGAATTTTTAAAATTTAACCAATAGTATTGCAGCCCCCACTAGCAGGTGATTTAAAGCATTGCCCAGGATTTAAAATCGTTTTAATGATAGTTACTAATTTGAGTAACGGTAACACAATTTCAAGTATGTTATATTTATTTTAATGTTCTGATTTAGCATTTTTAAGATCCCATTTTATTTGATACACTGTTTCGGTGACAGAGAATGATTTACCTGGGAAGTCCACTCTTTGGTACCTATTTCCACTGCCTTGTGGCATCCATTGTTTCTGGTGAGAAATAAGCTGTAAATCATATCGGGTTTCTCCTGAATGTGATGAGTTGTTTTTATGCATATATTGGTCCACTTCATGGGGTCTCACGTTTCTCTAAGACTGTCTATTTTTCTTCATTCTTTATTCTCTCTGTTCTTTGGATTGTGTGATCTCTATCAGTCTCTGTCTTCAAGTTCACAGCTTCTTTCTTTTGCCAGTTGACATCTACCATTGGATCCCTCTAGTGCATATTTCATTTCATAATTTCTTTTTATTGCTATCTTTTATTTAATGAGACATCTTCATGATACTTTCCTTTACTTCTTTCAGCATGGCTTCCTTCAGTTCTTTGAACAGTTGTAATAGCTGGTGTGAAGCTTTGTCTGCTGGGTCCAACACCAGGGACCTCTCACTGACAGTTTCTGTTGTCTGCTTTTTTCCCTTGTGGATGGATCACTTTGCTGTTCTTTGCATGATCCATAATTTTGTTGTGTTGTTGAAAGCTAGATATTTTAGGTAATACATTGTAGCAACTCCAGATACTGATTCCCCCTTTCCTCTCTGGGCTTGTTTCTGCGATTGTTCGCCTATTTATTTGCTTGGTGATGTGGCTAGACTATTTTAGTGAGTCTGTTTCCCCTTCAGTGTGAAGTCTTTGGTATCACCAGTCAGACGGTGCAATTTAAGCATGAGCAAAGTCAGCCTGGGATGCAGGGATTTTCAGAGGGCTCTCTGACGATCTCTTTCATGAGCCCTCCATTAAGCTGTCTGTTTCAGTTGACATCATACCCAGCTGTTGGGCTCCACTGATTGTTGGCTGACCAGTATGCTGTTTGAATGGGAGTGGGCACAGCTGGCTCCCCATGGGAGGGACAGCCTTGGGGGTGAGACAAGGTCAGGCCCCCCGAAGGTGAAGGAGCTGTCCTTTGTCCACTCATGAGGCCACCAGACTATCTTCGGAGCGAGGCTGAGGCTGTGACTTCGCTTTCTTTGTTTTAGGCTCAGGTGGGATTTTAAAATTAAGCCAACACTTTTCCTGTACACTTGTGATATGCTGGAGATATCACAGATGGAAACCTGTAAGATGGCATTCAGAAACTATCAGGGTGATTTTAAAAGGCCATCGCTGATGCCCTCAGCTAAGACAGCATACAGCTGGCATTACTGAGAAATGCGTGTGCATTGTCTTGGTGAGGCAAAAGAGCTTACAGCCTGCACCTGAGAAGCAGATGCAAACCCAAGGTGCACTTCTCTAAGGAAAGTATCTCCTGGGGCCCTGCGATTCCCAGCATCTCTGCCCCTGAAGTTTCTGTCCCACATTTGTTCCCTGTCTTTTCTTTTATATAAAAGCTTTGCAGAATTCTGACCACAAAGTAATCTCTGCGAAGATAATGTCATTTTTCTTCTAAACCTCAGCCAGAGGTACCCAGATGTAGACCCCGATGTAAGCATGGAAATGGTGTGGCCCCTGTTCTGCTGGACAGACATGGAACTTTCATTGGTACAAACACCTACAATTCAATTCTGCCAGTGACAGAGTAAGTTTGTATTTCATTTGCTAAGTTTCCCTGCACAATTTACTTTGTTTTAGAAAGTAGCATTTCCTTTACATTTCTCATTTCATTTCATTTCAAAATTGGCCTAACTTTGTAATGGATGCTTTTTCTAAAAAGTAGCCCACCAAAATAAAAATGAGGTACCTCCATATTTTGGTCTTGAAATGGAAACAAAAAGGACAACCCAGTTTTGAACTTCCTTTAGGAGAATGGGAAGATTGGAATCAGAGAGCTTTTCCTCCACAATAACATTTTACTTTTGTTGGACTAATGTTACGAAGTAGCCTGATGTGCATTACAACAGAGAGGGGCAAACCAGGGCTGCGTAAGGAAAAAGACAGAGATCCTTCATCTTCATGGTGCAATTTAACACATGTTAATAACACTATGAATAAGGTTCTATTTTACTATCTATCAGTACTTTACTGTCAATCTATTGTGTGTGGTGTCTCTTGTCAATACTTTACTGGGGTAAAATCAACTTTATTTGCTCCAGATAGATTTTATTTTGCTCCTGAAATATTACGGGAGAAAGTTGACTTTGAAGTGGGATATTTGTATCAAACATGGCTGAAATGAAAGCAGGTGTCTCCATTAAAACACTGCAGCGTCACTTGACAGAAAACTTTTTTTAGAATCTGCATCCACCCTCCCCACCCCCACCCTGCTGCACCGGGACAGCTGGCCTTTGTCTCTTGTGTGGTCTTGGTGGAGTGTCCACTCTGCTCCACTCTTGGGTCACCTTTATGGGGCGATTGTCAGTAAGGGGCGAGTAGGGGGACCTGCACCCCAGGGAGCTCCCACAGCCACTTGGTTTTCCTGGAATGAATTTTTGTCTTTTCTTTCTTTTTTTTCTTGCAAAGAAATACATGCTTGGTGTTCAAAATTCAAATAATGTACAAATATGTCAAGCTAATTATAATCACAGCACTTTAACAAGAGTTTTCTGGATGTTTTTGTCAGTTCTTTTGCAGTTTCTGACCTTGGAATGCAGATGGTTGTGGGCTCCATTCCTGCCCTGGACAGATATTTACTTTCTGGTGATTTTTGAGGCTTCTCCTCTAAAAGCCAGTCTTAGCTACACAGACCATCCCTGTAACCAATGTTGAGCATGATCCACTTTATTTTTCTCTCTGCGGCTGATTCTCCTAATATCTCGGGAGGCTGTCAATCACTGAGACAACTTTTTGTGGCTGTTCCTGAGGAAATCAAGTGCTTCATCTTCCAAATAACAGTGGCCTCTTGTGTGGCATTTTCTTGAAACCAAGTTTGGGCCTCACCATTTCTTGCACACACACAGTGCAATTCTGCAGTGACCTCCTTTCTCTTGGATTTTGCAGCTGCCTTGTAGTAGGCCTAGCCCCTGGGTCCTTGGACTGGAGAAAGCAGTTCCCTACCTTGGGGCTCACTGTCGTCCTGGCACGGATGCTGAGCTCAGGTCTAGAGGCAACTAGCACACATCCTGGAACGAGGTCCCCAGGTGGGGACCAGGACAACTCTAGCTTTGATTTGGGGCCTGCAGTTAGATACAAAAGGAGATAGCCCACCGTGTGGATGGGAAGACAAACAGGGTGATGGTAAGCCCCTCACTCCCTTTGGTCTCTCTCCTCTGGATGTGAGTGGCTCTGGAGCCTTGCCTCTTGCATGCAGGGGCCCACGGGTACCTTCTCTCAGAGGCCTATCCAGCCCAGTATGCCCAGAGCTAGCTCCCTCTTCTCAGTGCCCCCTACTTCCACCTGATGAGTGAGGCCATCACCTGTGCAGGGTCGGGCCAAGTTGCGAGTCTCTCCCACTTCCGCATATCTGGTGGTCAGCAATCAGCCCAGGATATCCCTTGAGCCCCTCCCTTCCTCCTGGCCCCTCACCACCTGGCCCTGGCTCCATTCTAGTCCTGTCATGGGGAGGACATCCTGGAGCTGTTTCCAGGGTCTGCACTTCTGAGCAGAGGTCCCCAAAAGCCCCACCGTGGGCGGATAACGGGCCTCGGAGCTGGAGGGGTGGCTTCTGCAGGTCCTGCCACCCTCACCTACGCTGTCCTGCCCAGCAGGACCTCCTTCCTTTTCTGGCACGTTCTCCTCCTCTGCTTAGCTCTGGCCTCAGAGCTTGCCTGACCCACCACCTGCCCTTCCTCCTCCCCCCTCAGATTCCAGTGTAGGTTTACTCTCTTGTGGCCAAGGGGAGGTGGTGGGTGCACCAAGAACCAACAGATATGCAGGAGAATGGGACACCACCACTTTGGGTTGGTTTTTTTTTCATTTGATTACTTACCTTATTTATAGACATTATTCTTTTTAGAGTTAAATCTGTGGCTGTAATTCCAGTCCTTCCTTCCTTCCTTCCTCCCTCCCTCCCTCCCTCCCTTCCGTCCTTCCTTCCTTCCCATAGAGTAGGAGATACTGGAGATTGAACCTAGGACCTCGTGCACACTAAGCACGTGCTCTACCAGTGGGCTATTACCCACTCCAGTTCACTTTTTAAACTGATGTGTAGCACCCACTGCCCAATGACACAATCAATTCTTTATCCATTATAACATTGGTGAGCATTTAGATTCTTTCCAAAGTTTCTCCATTAAAAGCAATAGTATGATTTAAAAACCCTTATCTACTTACACACATGCAGGATTTTCATCTGGGCAGCTGACTTCAACCTTTTTGCCTTTCTGTCTCCCCAAGGAATTTTATTTCTTTTTCATTTCTACAGTCAGTTTACAATGTTGTGTCAACTTCTGGTGTGCAGCATAATGTTTCAGTCATACATATACATACATATGTTCATTTTCATATACTTTTTCATTATAGGTTACTACAAGATATTGAATATAGTTCTCTGTGCTATACAGAATAAAATTGTTATTTATCTGTTTTATACATAGTAATTAATATCTGCAAATCTCAAACTCCCAGTTCATCCCTTCCCACTCCTTTCCCCCACTTCCCATCTATAATTATGTTTGTTTTCTATGTCTGTTTCTGTTTTGTAAATAAATTCATTTGTGTCTTTTTTTAAGATTCCACATATGAATGATCTCATATGGTATTTTTCTTTCTCTTTTTGGCTTACTTCACTTAGAATGACATTCTCCAGCTCCATCCATGTTGCAGCAAATGGCATGTATTTTATTCTTTTTTATGGCTGAGTAGTATTCCATTGTATATGTGTACCACATTTTTTTAACCCAGTCATCTATTGATGGACATTTAGGTTGTTTCCATGTCTTGGCTATTGTAAATACTGCTACTATGAACATTGGGATGTGTGTATCTTTTCAAATTAGAGTTCCCTCTGGGCATATGCCCAGGTGTAGAATTGCTGGATTGCTTGGAAAGTCTAATTTTAGTTATTTAAAGAATCTCCACACTGTTTTCCATTACAGCTGCACCAAACTACATTCCCATCAACAGTGTAGGAGGGTTCCCTTTTCTCCACAGCCTCTCCAGCATTTATTAATTTGTAGACTTTTTAATGATGACCGTTCTGTCTGGTGTGAGTTGATACCTCATTGAATTTGCATTTCTCTGATAATTAGTGATATTGAGCATTTTTTCATATGCCTGTTGGCCATTTGTATGTCTTCATTGGAGAACTGCTTGTTTAGGTCTTCTGCCCATTTTTGGGTTGGGTTTTTTTTGTTGTTGTTGTTGTTATTAAGTTGTATGAATTGTTTATATATTCTGGAGATTAAGCCGTTGTCAGTCTTATGATTTGCAAATATATTTTCCCATTCCATGGGTTGTCTTTTTGTTTTATTTATAGTTTCCTTTTGCCGTGCAAAGGCTTATAAGTTTAATTAGGTCCCATTTGTTTATTTTTGCTTTTATTTCTATTGCCTGGGTATTCTGCCCTAGGAGAACATTGCTAAGATTTATGTCAGAGAATGTTTTGCCTATGTTTTCTTCTAGGAGGTTTATAGTGACTTGTCTTATGTTTAAGTCTTTAAGCTATTTTGAGTTTTTTTTTTTTTTTTTGTAAAGTGTGATGGAGTGTTCTAACTTCATTGATTAACATGCAGCTGTCCAGTTTTCAGAACACTACTTGCCAGAGAAGCTCTCTTTTCTCCATTGTATATTCTTGCCTCCTTTGTCAAAGATTAATTGTGAGTGTTAGGGTTTATTTCTGGGCTTTCTGTTCTGTTCCATTGATCCAAATATATATATATATTGGGCCAATACTATGCTGTTTTTATTACTGTAGCTCTGTAGTATTGTCTGAAGTCTGGGAGAGTTATTCCTCCAGCTTCATTCTTTTTCTTCAGTATTGTTTTGGCAATTCTGGGTCTTTTGTGATTCCATGTAAATTTTAGGATTATTTGTTCTAGTTCTGTGAAAAATATCCTGGGTAATTTGATAGGGATTGCATTAAACTTGTAGATTAGTTTGGGCAATATGGCCATTTTAACAATATTCTTTGAATCCAAGAGCATGGGATATCTTTCTATTTCTTTAAGTCATCTTTAATTTCCTTAATCAGTGTTTTGTAGTTCTCTGTGTATAAGTCTTTCACCTTCTTGGTGAGGTTTATTCCTAAGTACTTTTTTTGGGGGGGGGTGCAATTTTAAAAGAGATTGTTTCTTTACATTCCTTTTCTGATATTTCATTGTTAGTGTAGAGAAATGTGACTGATTTCTGTACGTTAATTTTGTATCCTGCTACCTTGATGAATTCTTTGATCAGCTCTAGCAGTTTTTGTGTGGATCCTTTGGGGTTTTCATACATGATACCATGTCATCCACATATAGTGACAGTTTTACCTCTTCTCTTCCAATTTGGATCCCTTTTATTTCTTTTTCTTGTCTGATTGCTATAGCTGGGACTTTCAATACTATGTTGAATAGAAGTGGTGAGAGTGGGCATCCTAGTCTTGTTCCAGATTTTATCAGGAAAGCTTTCAACTTTTCACCATTGAATATTATGTTGGCTGTGGATTTGTCATAAATAGCTTTTAGTATGTTGAGATATGTTCCCTCTCTACCCACTTTGGTAAGAGTTTTCATCATGGGTGTTCAATTTTAACAAATGCTTTTTCTGCATCTATTGATATGATCATGTGATTTTTGTCCTTTCTCTTGTTGATGTGATGTATCATGTTGATTCATTTGCACATGTTGAACCATCTTTGTGCCCTTGGAATGAATCCAATTTGATCATAGTGTATGATCTCTTTTATGTGTTGGATTCTGTTTGCTAATATTTTGCTGAGAATTTTTGCATCTATGTTCATCAGCAGTATTGGCCTGTAATTTTCTTTTTTGGTAGTGTCTTTGGTTTTTGATATCAGGGTGATAGTAGCTTCATAGAATAAGTTTGGGAGTGTCCCCTCCTCTTCAGTCTTTTGAAAGAGTTTGAGAAGGATTGGTATAAGTTCTTCTTTATATGTTTGGTAGAATTCTTCAGTGAAGCCATCTGGTCCTAGACTTTTGTTTGCAGGGAGGTTTTTAAAATTGATGATTCTATTTCATTTCTAGTGATTGGTCTGTTCAGATTAATCTATTTTTCTTGATTCAGTTTTTGTGGATTATGTTTGTAGAAACTTGTCCATTTCTTCTTTGTTGTCCAGTTTGTTGCCATATAGTTGTTCATAGTATTCTCTTATGGATTTTTTCTTGTATTTCTGTGTTGTTGGTTGTAAGTTCTCCATTTTCATTTCTTATTTTGTTTGTTTGTGTTCTCTCTCTCCAGAAGTTTGTCAATTTTGTTTACTCTTTCAAAGACCAGCTCTTTGTTTGATTGATTTTTCTATTGTTTTTCTTTAAACTTTGTTTTATTTATTTTCTCTCTGATCTTTATTATTTCTTTCTTTCTGCTGACTTTGTTTTTTTATTTTTCAGTTTTATTAGGGAGAATTGTTACATTTTGACTACACGTATACAATATATTGCATGTAAATACATATGCCCAATATACTGCACATATTTTTTTCTGTTTACATATATGTACTGTTAATTGTTTCTAAGAACGTTTAGAGTGTTAGCTTTTTAAACTTACATAGTTATCAAAGGAATAAAGCCAACCACAAAATACGAAAGAATTAAAAAAGATACATACACCCTGCTATTAACAGCAACACTATTTACAATTGCCAAGACACAAGAGCACCCCAAGTGCACATCAATAGATGAATAAAGAAGATGCAGCACTTATATATGTAATGGAATACAGCTCACCCATAAGAAAGAAGGCGATTTTGCCATTTGCGGTCCTTTATTCACTTTTTTTTTCACTTCAAAAACCAAAATTTTATAACTGGCATAAACATTTCCATGGCATGAAAAACAACAAAATACCTAGACATAAACTTAACCAAGGAAGTTACCTATGCTCTGAAAACTGTAAAACATTAATGAAGGAAATTGAAGATGATACAAAGAAATGGAAAGATACCTCGTGTTCTTGGATTTGAATAATCAACCTTATCAAAATGGCTGTACTACCCAAAGCAATCTACAGATCCAATGCAACACCTGTCAAAATACTCATGACATTCTTCACAGAACTAGAATGAAAAATTCCAAAATTTATATGGAACCATAAAAGACCCTGAACTGCCAAAGCAATCTTTGATAGGTCTTTTTTTCCCCCTTCTTTCTTCTTTTTGTTTTCTTTTCTTACAGTTTGATGACTAGAGAAGTTCCTTTAACATATGTTGTAAAGCTGGTTTGGTGGTGCTGAACCCTTCTTTTAGCTTTTGTTTATCTGTGAAGCTTTTGATTTCTCCATCAAATCTGAATGAGAGCCTTGCTGGATAGAGTATTCTTGGTTGTAGGTTTTTCCCTTTCATCACTTTAAATATATCTTGCCACTCCGTTCTGGCCTGTAGAATTTCTTCTGAAAAATCAGCTGATAACCTTATGGGAGTTCCCTTGTATGTTATGTGTTGCTTTTCTCTTGCTCATTTTAATATTTTCTCCTTATCCTTAATTTTTGTCAGTTTGATTACCATGTGCCTTGGTGTGTTTCTCTTTTGGTTGATCCTGTGTGGAACTCTCCGTACTTCCTGGACTTGGGTGACTGTTTCCTTTCCCAAGCTGGGGAAGTTTTCGGTTATTACTGACTTTGGTTTGTGTTTGTTCTTCTTTTTCTAATTCTTTTAGATGGTAGTTTAGGTTGCTTACTTGAGATTTTTCTAATTTTTTGAGGAAGGCCTGTATTGCTATGAACTTCCCTCTTAGGACTTCTTCTTCTGCATCCCATAGATTTTGTGTGGTTGTGTTTTCACTGTCATTTGTCTCGAGGTATTTTTTCATTTCTTCTTTGATTTCATTGACCCACTGGTTTTTTTAGTTAAATGTTGTTTAGTCTCCATGCACATTTTCTTCTCATTTTTCTTTCTGAGGTTGATTTCTAGTTTCATGCCATTGTGGTCAGAAAAGAGGCCTGAAATAATTTCTATCCCCCTAAATTTGCTGAGGCTTCTTTTGTGTCCGAGTATGTGATCTATCCTAGAGAATGTTCCATGTGCACTTGAAAGGAATGTACATTCTGGTTTTTTTTTTTTTTTTGGCATGTAATGTCCTGAAAATATCAATTACTCTAACTGTTCTATTGTGTCATTTAGTATTTCTGTCGCCTTACTGACTTTCTGCCTGGAAGATCTGTCCAATGATGTTAGTGGGGTGTTAAAGTCTCCTACTATTATTGTATTCCCATCAATTGCTCTCTTTATGTCTGTTAGTATTTGTTTTATATATTTAGGTGCTCCCCCCTCCCCAGGAATTTTAACCCCTTATACATTTTTTTTTTCAAAATCAGACTCCAGATTTTATTTGGATTTCACCAGTTTTCCCATTGATGTCCCCTGTTTGTTCCAGGATATCATGCAGCTGTGATGGTGCACTGAGCTGACACATTGTCCTGGTGGTTTGTCATTTATGCTCAGGAGTAAGTTGGTCAAGCACTGTCAGTTGTATAAACTTACATAAATCATTCTAACTTCTCTGAGCCTCAGCTCTCTGCTGTAAAATGAAAAGAAAATCACCATTTGGGGGAAGAGCCAATAAAATCTTGATATAAAACACTGGAAAGTGTTATGTGTCTTTGTTTTCCATATGGGAGCTTGTATTTACTTCATCTGTGTTATTCACAAGCTGGTCAAACATCATAAATGTCCTCCCTTTAAAATGTTCAGAAGGGAATCAGAACCCTTCTTCCCTCCAGAACATACAACTTCACCTTCACAATTGCACCAAAACCATAGACTTTGACATGATCACACAGGACTTGTACTTGATAACATTTGGGACACCCTGGGGGACACACTTGTTTTTGTATCTACTCATGGGAATGTTAATCTAACAGTCTCAGGACAGGTGGAGAAGACAGGGCCCAGGTCCCTCGAAGCATGCAGTCCCCCTGGATTGACAGGTGGGTGACTCAGTCCAGGAGAACCCAGTGGGTGATAGTTGTCCACTCTCCCTGCTGAGGATGAGAAGGATGGGATGACACAATTTCCATGGAGTGCAGCAAATATGTGGACTGTCAAAAAATACAGACACCTTCCCTGCAGATGGAGGGAAGAGAGAGCTGACATCTTGAGAGTGCCCAGTGATGGTGGGTCCATCGGCTGTGGCTGGTGACTGAGGATCTGTCTGTAAGCAGGGTGGAGTTGGGCTGGTCTTAAGAGTGACTGAGGCATGGAGGAGGATCAACAGGACAGGGAGGAGGGACAGAGGAGGAGAAGGGTGAGCTATAGGGGATCACAGGCAAGGAGGAGGGTGATTAGGGTTAGATAAGGTTATGGGATAGGCCCCCATGATGGGATTACTGCCCTTAAAAGGAAGAAACACTGGAACCCACTCTCTCTGCCAAGTTAGGATACAGAGAGAATACAGCATCTGTTTTGTTTACCAGAAAGAGCAGCTCTTAGCCAACATGGAATCTGCCAACACCTTTGTGTCGAACTTGTAGCCTCTAGAACTGAGAAACAAATGTCCGTGTTTAAGATCCCCTGTCTGCGGTATTTGCTTTGGCAGCCTGAGCTGACTGAGACCAGGTTACCCAGGTGACTGGTCTGTGCTCAGAGCCTCAGTTTTCCCACCGGATACAGGCCTGGGTGCAGAGGGCAGAGATGGCTCAGACCTCAGACTGGGGGTGCACTGGTGCTGGCTCAGGGTTGGGGGTGATGATGGGGCACAGAGCAGCACCCCGCCTACCCCCTACCCCTAGTGAATCAGCCTTTTCTTAGGAGAGGTCCCAGGATCCTATCACGTGGCCTTCTTTGGCTCCCTGTTAGACCTTTGCCAAGCAAAGCCCTCCTTCTCCCCTGGGTGGGCCCGGAATCCCGTCCACCACTGTTCCTGCACCAGGGCCATGGGGACGGGGGACAGCCCTCCTGGGGCGTGAGGCAGCATGTGCCACCCACCACACCTGCCCCTGTCCTGCCTGCCCACCCCTGAGGCTGTGTCCTTCATCCCTGGGATGTCCCATGTAAAGATGTAATGGACACCCAGCCAGGCCAGGTGCTGCTAGGAAGGACCAGGGATAAAGAACCCACCTCAGTCATGTGTGCGATTAGGCTGGAGAGGGGCTGACCGTGGGCACCTGTGCTTGGTTCCTGGCTGCATGCCTCCACCAAGAGGCTGCAGGACTCTCAGGTGACTGGTCATCTCAGGGTGGGCCTGTTCCCCTCTGGGGGTGGTTCTGGGTGCCCCTGTGAGTGGTACTGGATTCCCCTTTCTCCCTCTTGCCCTGCACTCCAGGATGCTGGTCCAACTAGGGGTCCTCACGAGTTAGGGCCCCGGTCCCACAGGCACCATCACCAGAGCACACATGCCTCCTCCTCCCCCAGCCGCCCAGAGCCTCTGCCCTTTGCCTCCCTGGGGCCAGGGGTGAAACCAAATCTGGGGCAGTGACACCCGGGCTATTTTGGAGCTGGGCTGGGCAGGCTGGCGGTGGTGGGGGTGGGGTGGGGGCGGGCCCAGCCTTCTTCAGCTGATAGCATCCGCCTGTCCTTTCGTCCCTGTCCAGTTTGAGGACCGGCAGGAGTGCGGGCTGCTGGGCGGGAGCCTTGTCGGTCCTGGGCCCGTGGAGGGAGGTGAGACCCAGCAGCCCTGCCCCACCATCTGAACCCCCCACCTGAGTGCTGCCCAGTGCCCCCGGTAGAGACAGGTGAGGAGGCAAAGGGCAGGCAGGGGTGGGGGGGCCATCCTGTGCCCCTGAGGATGTCTCGGCTGAAGGTCATGGCTCTGGGGGACGGAGGGACCTGGGGTAGAGTTTCAACCAGGCTGTGCTGCTCCTGGGGTTAGGGGCATGGATTCCAGCCCCTGACTCATTGGTGACCTGAGCCAGACCCTCATGTTGGGAGGGAGCAGCTGAGGCGGCAGGGGGCGGGGGGTGTCAGGCGCACCCACCTTTTCCTTTGCCCACTGCCCTGAGGGTCTGGCTAGCCCTGCCCCCAGCTCTGTTGAGATGGATGCCCGCTGACAGCTGGGGCTATTTTGGGCCTGTTGGCTCAGCGGAGGGGACAGCCAGTGGGGCAGTGACACCTGACTCCAGGAAAGAATTTCCCCTGGAGTTCAGGAAGCTGGCGGGCCCAGGGGTCTAAGGGGAAGGCACAGACTGCAGGAGCTGCCCTTGGAAGTCTTTTCTGGAAGGGCATGGGGGCAACAGGGTTGGGGGCGGGAAGAGGGGGCAAGCTAGGGAGACAGGGCTTCTGAGAGGGGGCTGGTAGAGGTCCTGCTATCAGGCTGCGAGCCATTTCCCACTCTGGGCTCATCTGGAAAATGGCCCAAACCCCACAGGGGCCCAAGAGTGGCCAAGTTCTGGAAAAGCAAGGGTGGCGGGGCTGTGGGTGTGGCACGGGTCAGCCACAAGGCTCCCTGGCAGGTTTGCAAGGGGGTCCTGGCCTCAGTGTGAGCGCCAAGCCGGGGCCTCCGAGGGGCTGAGGAGCCCAAGTGGGGTCCACAGGGAAGTACCTTCCAAGGTGGGCATCTGAGAAAGGAAGGGGCTTCCCTGAGAAGCCACGGTGGAGGTCCTGGCTCAGTCTCCCCTCCAGAAGCTCCTGTTTCTGCCCGTGCAGCTGCAGCTCCAGCAGCCCCAGCTCCCAACATGGCACAGGGAGGAGGGGGATGGTGCAGATGGCCCAGTGCCCGGAGGGTCTTTGGGTGGTCCCTCTCCCCAAGCTCAGAGTCCTCGGGCGCACCTTGGGGTGCCTTGGTCCTGCTGACCAGTGGGGACCCCTGTCTGGTGGGACTGCTGTGGGCTGTCAAGGCACTTATGTTTGGGTGAACTCTCTTAGATCCCTGCAGTTCTGCCGCATTGAGAGTGGGGAATGCAGGCTCTGGACAGGGAGCGGAACAGCAGCATGACCCCCGGTGGCTTTGGAGGATCTTGGGGTCTCTGCCCACCCTTGTACATCTGCTGAAGGCTGGTCCCCTAAGCATGTGCAGAGATGAGATCTCCCTCCCCACCCCTGTCCTCCTGGCTCACAGAGGCTGCCAGCTGTGGAAGTGGCCCCCAGGCCCCTGCACGTACTCACTCATCAGCCTGGAGCAGAGTCTCACACCTGTTCTGGGTGTGGCAGGAGGAGGGTGCCATGTCCTGCCTGGGGAACCCAGAGACTGACTGTATGACTCAGGAGATGGGGTGCGCTTGGAAGAGCTCAGAACTCAGGCCCCCGGGGACCTGGTGTCAAAGTAATCCTTCCACAGAGGGGTGCCAAGGACCAGGAGGGTGTCCATGGAGGCAGGTGGCCACTCGCCCAGGACAAGAGCCCAGTCAGGCCGTGGGGGTGCGGTGTGGATAAAGAACAGAGGCGCTGACTGCACAGTGAGTCAGCAGGACGGTCCCGGCTCACCTCCTTGGGAGGGATTAATGGGATTAGGTCCTGAATCACAGGACAAGGAGCCAGAGGGCCTGGGAACACTGCCCCGGTGGGCAGCCCACACTGAAGGCCCGGCTCCTGGGGTGAAGAGAGTTAAGGCGCTTGGGGCCAGCCCAGGGCCCAGTGGGGCCCATTTGTGCTGGCTGTCGATATAGAAGGCCCTGTGCAGGCAAGGCCCGATTTTAATCTCACCCACCTGTGCCCGGGGCCAGCGGGGCCCAACCTGGGGTGGGCAGAGGCCAGCGTCAGCCTGGGGCCTTCAGCTCTGATGGTGCCAGCCCCGTCCCTACAAGGTGCCCCGTTGGCAGAGCCCACAGCCAGTGAAGCCACAGCCAAGAACTGCAGAGTGACCATGCTACCTGAAGGCCCCCTCGTTGGGCCTGGTTAGCCAGTCTGGTCATTCTCTCCTGCTGGGGGATTCTCTGATTGACCTCTACAGACATCATTGAAGGCACTGCCCCTGCCCCTCCCCATTCCCAACTTCAGTCTCCAAGGGAAGGAGGCAGGCACTCACAGCAAGGGGGGGGTGGGCAACCCCCTACCAGCTGCAGGATTTCCATTCTTTGCTCATTGATGACTACACCCCTTCAAGGGTTGAGGGGAGGTGGGAGGATCCCAGGAGAGGTGAGGTGTGCCCTGGCCCAGAGCTGCTGTAAGCGGGACAGGCTCTGTGTACAAGGCTCCCCGTTGCGGGCAATGCCCAGCGAGGAGGTTTGAGCAGCTGTGCACACAGCCTGCAGTGCATCCCAAGTGCTTGGTTGGGGGAAGTCACTGAGGAGGGAGGATGGGGGGCAAAGGCGGCACGCAGAGCAGAGGGCTCGGAGAGCCTGCTGGAGTGGAGAACCTGTGACCTCTGGTGTGCCTTAGTCAGAGAGAGGGGCAGGCCAAACGTGGGCACTTACTATAAGCTTCCATGGCCAGGCCCTGTTAGGGTGCAGAGAATTGCCATTCTTTGACTGGGTGAGACCAGGTAGATTGGAGGTTTAAGCCACAGGAAGGAACAGCGTGTGGGGAGGGGACAGGACACCCGATGGCAGTTGGAGTGGCCCAGGAGGGACAGGGAAGGTCTTTGTGGTGAGATACAACATGGCAGATGCCACACAGGAGGAGGGCAAGCTTGGTGCTGGTGTTTTGGGACAGTTGCTCAGCTGGACCTTGAGTTTGGGGCAGCGGGCCTGGAGGAGGGAAGAGATGCTCTTATCAGTTAAAAAGAGCCCATTATGGGAGGTGAGACCAAACCCCAAACGCCCAGAAAGAGGCAAATTTACACTTGTGGACTACCGTACCATCTGGTGATGCTACCTGCAGGGATGGGGTGTGTGGGAGGAGATGAGACCGGGATGGGGCAGGGGGGCCACGTGGAGGTGTTCACCCTGCATTAAGCTGGGTTCTCCAGGCAGCCCTGGATGGGTGAAGTGACCAGGTGGGGCACAGGTGGGGGGCTCTTGAGTGCACCCGGGTCTCATCCCCACTATGCCTTCCCCGCCACCCTACTTTGCAGGTTCCCCACCTCCCCCCTCCCACCACCATGGATCACTCCTCGTTCAGTGGAGCGCCCCGCTTCCTAACGCGGCCCAAGGCCTTCGTGGTGTCGGTGGGCAAGGACGCCACGCTGAGCTGCCAGATTGTGGGCAACCCGACGCCACAAGTGAGCTGGGAGAAGGACCAGCAGCCGGTGGAGGCTGGCGCTCGCTTCCGCCTGGCCCAGGACGGTGACCTGTACCGCCTCACCATCCTGGACCTGGCGCTGGGAGACAGCGGGCAGTACGTATGCCGCGCGCGCAACGCCATCGGCGAGGCCTTCGCGGCCGTCGGCCTGCAGGTGGATGCGGTGGCGGCGTGCGCCGAGCAGGCGCCGCACTTCCTGCTGCGGCCCACGTCCATCCGCGTGCGCGAGGGCGCCGAGGCCACGTTCCGCTGCCGCGTGCGGGGCTCGCCGCCTATGTCGGTGAGCTGGGCCAAGGACGGGCGGCGCCTGGGCGCGCCCGACGGCCCCCGCGTGCGCGTGGAGGCGAGCGGCGAGGCGAGCGCGCTGCGCATCCAGGCCGCGCGGCCGCGCGATGGCGGCACCTACACGGTTCACGCCGAGAACCCGCTGGGCGCCGCCAGCGCCGCCGCGGCGCTCACGGTGGATGCGGACGCCGATGCGGTCAGCCCACCGGGGGCCTCCACAGCGATGCTCCTGGCGCACCTGCAGCGGCGGCGCGAAGCCATGCGCGCAGAGGGCGCCCCGGCCTCGCCGCCTTCCAGGGCTGGCACACGCACCTGCACGGTGACCGAGGGCAAGCACGCACGCCTCAGCTGCTACGTGACGGGTGAGCCCAAGCCGGAGACGGTGTGGAAGAAGGATGGGCAGCTGGTGGCCGAGGGCCGGCGTCACGTGGTGTACGAGGATGCCCAGGAGAACTTTGTGCTCAAGATCCTCTTCTGCAAGCAGTCAGACTGTGGCCTCTACACCTGCACGGCGTCCAACCTCGTGGGCCAGACCTACAGCTCCGTGCTGGTCGTCGTTCGAGGTGAGCTCCTGGTGGCGGGCCCACAGTCCCAGCGCGCAGTTAGCACAGGCAGGGGCCCCTCCCCAGGCCTTCCATCCTTTTCTTCTAGCGGCCGCTGCCGCTGCCATCTCCCCGCCCTGTGTCTGTCTGGCAGAGAAATCTGTAGTTATGGGTCTTGGCAGCAGTTACTTTTCTGGGTCCACAAAATGGGGGTGATATGGGATGACCCTCAGTCTGTTCCATTGTCTGTGAGAGTAACACGAGTATAGAGTAAAGCACTTTGTCACCAAAACCACTTACCCCTGGGAGGCAAGGTGCCCAATGGCTGAGCCTGCCCTGTCCAGGCTGAGGGTGACCCAGGCTCTCCACCCCTCCTACAGGATGCTAAGGGGGTCTCCCTGGCAGAGATGGAAGGAGAGCAGGAGCAGGGAGAAACCCCATACTGTTGGAGGCCTCAAGCTGGGGCTGCATCAGGCTGCAGCCTGAAGGTTGTTCTGGGTCAGTTTGCAGGCTCCTGTCCAGGTCTGAGGCTCATCCAGGGCACCTGGGCAAGTGTAGGCAACACCACCAGCATTTCCTGGGGTGCCATTTAGTCTTGGTTCCCTAAGGCCAGCCTCTTGCTGTGGTTGGAGTCCCACTTCCACTTTTTACCAGCTGTAGGATCTCCAAAAGGGCCTTTCAGCCTCTGTGTGGGTCCCTCAGCATCTTCATTTTTGCAGGGAAGTGCGCTCATGCAGTTGAGTGATTTCATGATTCCGCAGGCGGGTACAGGTCCAGCGGCCTCACCCCTGTGAGCCTACCCCATCCTGCCCATTAAGGGCCTGCTCAGTGGGGCTGCTTGCTGTGGCTTCACTGGCCTCATTTCTCTCTTTCTCTTCCAGAGTTCTCCTTATATTTGGGAGAGGGGGCTCTTAAATTCTGTTTCCCATCCCGTGTCCTCCCTCTTTTGCTACACCCTTAGCTCCCTCTGTTCCCCTCCCTGCAGCTCCTCTGCCTTCTCTCCCACCCACCTGCTGCCCCCGGAGCCCCTCCAACCCCTGTCCTGGCTCCCTGCCCCCACCCAGTCTTACACCTCCCTTACCCTGCCCACCTCCTTCCCTGTCACCCACCTCCCAGTCCCTCCCCACTTCCCCGTCCCCTCACTCTTCATCGCCTCTCCGGTCTGCCCCCTCCCCTCTCCTGGCCCCACTCACCTGTGCTCTTTTCCCGCAGAGCCCTCTGTTCCCTTCAAGAAGCGGCTGCAGGACTTGGAGGTGCCAGAGAAAGGTTCGGCCACGTTCCAGTGTGAGGTGCCGCTGCCAGCCACGGAGTCCGCGTGGTACAAGGAGGAGACGCGGCTGTGGGCCAGCGCCAAGTACCGCATCGAGGAGGCAGGCACCGAGCGCCGGCTGACCGTGCTCAACGTCTCCTCTGATGACGATGCTGTGTACATCTGTGAGACCGCAGAGGGCAGTCGCACGGTGGCCGAGCTGGCGGTGCAAGGTGGGCGGGCAGGGGCCCAAGAGACTGGACGGGCAGGGCTCGGGGTCCGGGCCTCACAGGAGCTGGGCGGGTGGCTAGGTACTGGGCAGATGGGCAGGCAGGGTCGGGGTTGGGGACGGTGGGCGGGTCAGGGAGGGGTGAGCAGGGCGGGCACTCTGGGACAGGGGCAGGAAAGAGGTGGGATCAGGGCATGCTGGCAGGGGTCTAGTCTGACCAGCTCCAACCCCCTCCCACCCCCAACCCTGGCTCCGCCCACCTCAGGCAACCTCCTCCGAAGGCTCCCAAGGAAGACAGCTGTGCGAGTGGGAGACACAGCCATGTTCTGTGTGCAGCTGGCCAAGCCAGAGGGCCCTGTCTCCTGGCTGCGGAACCAGAAAGAGATGGTGGCCGGGGGCCGAGTGGCCATCACTGCCGAAGGCACGTGCCACACGCTGATCATCTCCCAGTGCAGCTTGGAGGATATGGGTGAGGTGGCCTTTGTGGCTGGGGACTGCCGGACATCCACCCAGTTCTGCGTGTCAGGTAAAGGCCTAGGGAGTACCTGTCAGATGGAGGGAGCTGCTTATCTGCCCTCAGTCCCCTGGGCCCTGCTCTGTGTTTTAGCCTGCTGAGGGGAGCGCCATGAGGGGCAGGGGCCACCTAGGTTATAGCTCTGGTTCCCTGGGGCCCATGGTTCATTTGATGCCCTCTCTTAGGTATCTGCAAAGTGGGAGTCCTGGTGGCCCCCCACCCCAAGAATCAAATTAGAAGGTGCAGGTTGTTCTAGAAGCCCAGTGGGTAGGGGTTGAGTGCGTCCTCTTTCTGTGGCCTTTGGTGTTGCGATTGGCCCCGACAGGGTCAGTCTTTTGCCGGGGCCAGGGATGAGCCTCAGCATGTGGGTCTCAGCACCTTTGGAAGGGTCATTGTGTCCTGCCTCAACCAGTGTCCAACCCAAGACCCCAGTGCGCAGATGGGGTCAAGGCTGAGAACTGGAAAGAATTCATTTCCAGGACACGTGGACAGTTCATGGTGGCCCTGGGCTGAGTGTGGCCCCTGAGGACTGGGTAAACTTTCCACTGCAAGCAGAGAAATGGCCACAGAGTCAGGACTGGGGCCATGGGCTCACAGCTTCCTCTTGGGTTGGTGGTCCCCTTGGGCTGTGGCCATTCCAGATCATCAGAGAAGTGCTCCCTGGGAGGGCTGGGACTTCTGTGACAATCCCACTCCCCCATCATGGTCTTGGACCTAGGGCTTGGGGAAGGGGCTCCCAGCTGGTGACATGGGCCTGTGCTCTGCCCAGCTCCCAGGAGACCACCCCTACATGCTCCTGAGGGTCCTGTGGTGAAGGCCAAGACAGAGAGCTCCGTGACCCTCAGCTGGTCCCCGCCACCCCACGGCGACCGCCCTGTGGCCATCGATGGCTACCTGGTGGAGAAGAAGAGACTGGGCACCTATACCTGGAGCCGGTGCCACAAAGACGAGTGCGTGGCCACACCTGAGCTGACTGTGGCTGGTGTGGCTGAGGAGGGGGAGTTCCAGTTCCGGGTGTCAGCTGTGAACACCTTTGGCCAGAGCCCTTACCTTGAGTTCCCGGGGACTATACACCTGGGTAAGTCTGGAAGGTTGTGTTCTCCATGGTGTCCTGGTAACCATCTGTGGGGCCGTCTGCTCCTGAATCACCCAGACCCAGAGTGTAGCCCAGCCTTGGAGAGGCCTGAGTGACTTATGGGTCCTCTTTATGGCAGAGGGGAGGGACCAGGGTCCTGATGTTATTGGAGACTCCTCTGTGGGAAGGACCCCGAGACAGGACTTGAGCTCCCAGGAACCTGTCTGTACCCACCAGCCCCAAGACGCTGGGCTGGGCAGCTGCCCCACCCTACTGGGTTTGTGGGATCCGAAGGGGATCTCGGATGGCTCTGACTTGTCCCCTCTCTATCCTGGGTCTGACTTTCGCTTGTGGTCTCTGTGCGCTTGTCCAGTGGACTTCCTGGAGGAGGGGTCATTTGGGCCCAGGTATTGGAGGAGAAGGGGGCAGTGGCCCAGCTCCTTCCTGAAGCCCCCATTTCACAGCCCCCCAGCTGGCTGTGAAAACACCTCTGAAGGCAGTGGAGGCAGTGGAAGGAGGTGAGGTGACCTTCTCCGTGGACCTCACTACGGCCTCAGCAGGCGAGTGGTTCCTGGATGGGAAGGCCCTGAGGGCCAGCAGCGTGTACGTGATACACTGTGCCGGCACCCGGCACACTCTCACCATCCGCTCGGTGCCTGTCAGCCTGCACGGCGCTGAGCTCAAGTTCGTGGCTAACGGCATCGAGAGCAGCATCCGCATGGAGGTCCGAGGTAGGGCCACCCCTTCTTGTGACCCCGAGGCGCCTCTGAGCCCCGTTTCCTCCAGGGGGTGGGAGTGGGATAGGAGACCCCCAGCTCTCAGGGCTCCTGGGGGAGCTGCTGCTGCTCCCAGGGCAGGTGGGCTGCTGGCTGGAATGGGGCCTGGCCATGAGGTGCGCAAAGCCACCAGCTGTGAGTGGGGGAGGGACTATGGAGCCCCGAGGGCACAGAGCCTCCCTCTCTGTCTGATTGTCCCCCTTCCCCCTCCTTTCTCCCCTCCTTTTGTTGATTCCTTCTACTCCGCTTCTGGTCCTGTTTCTTCGTCTTGCCTCTCTGACTCCCCTCCACCATATCTGGCTCTTCCTACTCTGTCCACTCTGCCTCTCTCCACTCCCTTCTGTCCACTTCCCTCTCTGTCCTCTCCCCCTCTGTCTACACCTTCTCTGTCCACATCCCTTCTGTCCACTTCCCTCTCTGTCCTCTCCCCCTCTGTCTACACCTTCTCTGTCCACATCCCTTCTGTCTCATTCCCCACCCCCCATCTATGCCCCGTTGTCCACACCCTCCTCTGTGCACACCCCTTTTATCCACACCTCCTCTGTCCCCTCCCTTCTGTCCATGCTCCCTCTGTCCTGTTTTCCCTCTGTCCACACCTCTCCATCCTCACCCCCTTTGTCTGCTCCTTCATCCCACTCTCCTGCCTCCTCCCCCTCCCTCCTCTGACCACTTTCCCTCTGTCCCGCTTCCTCTCCATCCACACCCGCTTTGTCCACCTGTCTGTGGCTCCCAACAGCCCCGGGGCTGACGACCAAGCGTCCAGCAGCGGTGGCAGCAGCAGCAAGGGAGGTGCTGGCCCGGCTGCACGAGGAGGCCCAGCTCCTGGCCGAGCTGTCGGACCAGGCTGCAGCTGTGACATGGCTCAAAGACGGACACACGCTGCCCCCAGGCCCCAAGTACGAGGTGCAGGCATCAGCCGGCCGGCGGGCACTGCTGGTGCGGGATGTGAAGCGAGAAGACGCAGGCCTGTATGAGTGTGTCAGCCAAGGGAGCCGCATTGCCTACCAGCTGTTGGTGCAAGGTGACACTGGGACATGTGTGTGTATCCGTGTCCCTTCTGGGCCGCCACCATGGCCAGGGCCACACATTCTGTCCCCCAGCTCCAGGGGGTCTGGGGGTTCTGAGCAGCAGGAGCTGCTATTCTCTGTCCCTGTGGGAAAGGTGGGGGAGCAAGCTGGCTCAGGTAGCCCCCAGGGAGCTGGGGGACCAGGGGCTATGCTGACCTCATGGAGGGGGTTGGGGATAAAGCAGCTCTGCCAGCCCCGTGAAGAGGATGGGGAGTCAGATAGGTCTAGGTGACCCTGAGGGGAAGGCAGGGGTGTGTGGGGGGAGCTCAGCCCACCTTGTGGAGACAGTTGGGGAATGGGGTGGAGGCAGGTGACCCTACTGGGAAGGCAGGGGACTGAGTAACTCCACCGGCCGACCTCGTGAGGAGGCTAGGGAGTCAGGGCAGGCTCAGGTGAGCCCCAGGAACCAGGGACCCCCACCAACCCCACTGGGGGGGCCCCTGCTCAGTAGCAGGGGAGCTGCCTGGTGGGTGGCAGTTGGGTGGCTGGACATCAGCAGCTGAGGCTGGCCGCGTCCCTGAAGGGGCCTTGGTCTGGGCGAGGGCCCGGTGTCTCGCATGATCCTGAGGCCCCCAGCACCTTCACCTGCTAGCCGCGTGGGCATGTGCACGATCAGGACCCTACCGGCCCCCTGACCTGCCCATGTGCCCTTGTAGGCCTCACACCTTTTCTGCACAAGGACACGGCTGGTGGCTGTGTGGACGCTGTGGCTGGGGGCCCAGCCTGCTTTGAATGCGAGACTTCAGAGGCCCACACGCGTGTGCACTGGTACAAGGACGGCGTAGAGCTCAGCAAAGCCAGCCAGCGCTTCTCTCAGGAAGATGAGGGTACGCGGCACCGACTGGTGGCTGCTTCTGTCACTGCGCGGGATGAGGGCACCTACTCCTGCCGAGTGGGAGAGGACTCTGTGGATTTCCAGCTGCGTGTCTGTGGTGAGTGCACCTCCTCCCAGGCTTGTGAGGTGGGGAGCAGGTCTGGCTGCATCCAGCTGTCCAGCATTTGCAAGGCCAAACTGTCTCTCCCTTCATTTCCTCTTGGAATACTTGGGGGTGGGGGCAGTTGCTTCTAGATTTGGGTGAAGAAATTACCCACAAAACTAACATACATATGGGTGGAAAATGTGGGTCTGGAAAATAAAAGATAAGAAGGAAATTTGAAGCCCTTGTCGTCTTTAAAGATGAGATAAGGTGGCGCAAACCCAAAAAGTGCTGAAAGTGTCCTTAGAAAGTTAGATTTGGATCTGGGTGAATCTGAGGCCTTGGTTCTTTCTAGAAGCCTTGGGTTTTCTTGGCAGATTCACAAAGTCTTACAAGAAAGACTCTGCCATGCCCCTCCCCCCCACGCCGCCCTCTGTCTGAGCCCAGGCTCTGGGGCTCGGCTGCCCACCACGGAGCTCTGAGGCTGCTTCCTACCACACCCAGGAGGGGTTGGGGCATCTGGCCCACCAGTGCCCATGGAAGGTTCCCTGTGCAGCACCTGGTCACAGAGGATCCCTGTGGTGGGGACCCAAGGCTGCCAGGGGTCTAGAGCTTAGGTCTGCTGTGGCTCCAGGACTCAGGGAACCTCATCTTGCCAGGGCTTCTGATCATATATCCCTCCCTGCCTGTCCCCAGAGCCCTCGGCGGTGTTTGCCAAGGAGCAGCCGGCGCACAGTGAAGTGCAGGCCGTGGCGGGGGCCAGTGCCACGCTGAGCTGCGAGGTGGCCCAGGCCCAGACGGAGGTGACGTGGTACAAGGACGGCAAGAAGCTGAGCTCCAGCTCGAAAGTGCATGTGGAGGCCGCGGGCCGCACCCGGAGGCTGGTGGTGCAGCAGGCGGGCAAGGCGGACGCCGGGGAGTACAGCTGCGAGGCTGGGGGCCAGAAGGTCTCCTTCCACCTGGACGTCACAGGTCAGTTGATGAAGCAGACGTTGGAGCATCTCACAGGAACAGGCCCGGAGGAACCATATCAGTGTGGGGGACGGCAGCAGACTCATTGGCCCGTATCAGGCAGTCACACAAATAGCTCCAGACCTCAGTAGCCCAGGGGAATAATCCACGGGCAGGAATTTAAGCAGTGCTCAGCACGCGTGGCTCATCTCTGCTCCACGCGATGGTGGCCGGGACGGGAGGCTCCAGCCTGGCCTCAGATGTCCTAGTCAGGGGGCTGGCAAGGATGGCAGGCCAGGATGGCAGGCCTCTCTCTTCTGGAGCTCTCTCTTCTTGGCTGGGCTCATTCCTATGTCTGGGACCGTGTTGTCCTCTGCTCTGGGGCCATGCTCTCCAGGTACATTGCATTCTCAGGGCCTCTTCCTCCATGTGGATCACCTGAGCTCCTTCATGTGGTGGCTGGGTTCCATTCAGGGAACAGTAAATGCTTCAGGGTTTGTTAAGGTTTGCTTTCACCAGTCCCAGAATGTTCCGTGTTCTATCGCACAGAGCCAGGCATAAGGCAGACCTTGTTTCCGGGGGGTGGAGAGGTAGACCCCGCTGTTGACGAGGGGTCCTTTGGCTCACTGAGGACAATTTCTAAAAGTCCATCACAGGGACACAGGCTCTGTCTGCCTACGTCTCTGCTGTCCTGAGAATGAGATAAAGATCTCTCTAATGTTTATTGCCTCATGTCACAAGATGGCTTCCACAGCGTCAGCCATCACGTTCAAGGTGGGAAGAACACGCAAAGATCGTGTGTATGCTTGTTTTTTTTTTCTTTTTTCACTGCTGTACAGCAAATTATCACAAACACAGTGGCTTAAAACAACACTCGTCTATTAGTTCATAGTTCTGTAGGTCAAAATTCAGAATGTGGTGTGGCTGGATTCTCTTATCAGGGTCTCAAGAGCTGTAATCCATGTGCCATCTGGCTGAGTTCTCTCGGAGTCATCTTCCAAGCTCATCCAAACTGCTAGCTGAATTGATTTCCTTGTGGTTCTGGGTCTAAGGCTGTCTCCTGGCTGGCTGGCAGTCAGAGGCTGCTCTCATGTCCTTTTCCACTCAGCCCCTCATGTCCATTCACTCTCATGTTTCGACTCTCTTTGGCCAGAAAGAGCCCCCTTGCTTTGAAGGTCTCATATGATTAGGCCAGGCCCACCCAGGATAATCTTGTTAATGAACTCATAGTCAACTGATCTGGGACCTAAATTCCTTCTGCAGAATCCCTTCACAGCAGTGCCCGGATTAGTGTTTGTGACATAGCCTGGAGAAGGTGCATGCACACCATGGGGCGGGGATCTTGGGAGCAGTCCTACCCAGCTCAGGATGTCACCAGCTCTTTCTTCTATTCAGAGAGCAGATTTCCCCTTATGCCTCTCAGTGTTGTGTGGGTCCAGTGGCACCTTGCTGCAGACAGCCTGGAAAAGTGAGTCCCTAACCGTCCGACCTCAGCAGTGGGACATTGAGGATGGCATTAGTGGGCCTGTGGTGGTGTGGCTGTCATGGCTCTGCTGAGGGACTTGTGGCACTGGCCCATACTCACACCCAGGGTGGCTACACCCTGATTTTGGACACCCACTTTGAGGCGGGGTGTGGAGGGATCTGTGTGGACCTCTTAGCAGCCAGGTGACCTTAGGCAAGTTGTCAATGTCATGTCTTCCTGAAATTCACATCTACCTGGAAACTCAGCAACATGGCCTTAACTGGAAATGGGGTCTTTGCAGATGACATCGTGGTAAGGATCTCAAGATGAGATGACCCTGGATTAGGGTAGGCTTTGAGAGAAAGGAGAGGGAGATTTGAGACACAGACGTGAGGAGACAGCCATGTGGTGACAGAGGCAGAGACAGGGGTGGTGCAGTCACAGCCCAGGGATGCCTGGAGCCACCAGGAGCTGGAAGATGCAGGAAGGATCTGCCCTCACAGCCTCCAGAGGAAGCTCACGCCTTGATCTCAGACTTCTTGTGTCCAGAACAGGGAGAGCAAAAATTCATGTTGTCTAAGCCCCCTGTCTGTGGTCATTTGTTATGGCCACCCCAGGACCTCATACAGTTGCCCCCCACCCCAGTTTCTTCATCTGTGCAGTGGGGCAGTAACAGAGCTGCTAATTCTGTGCTGAGGACTCTGTCCCCAAACCCATCCCCACCCCTCCAGGAGTGGCATGGGCTGTCTCCCCTCAAGGTACTGTAAATTATGGCCACTGGGCTGAGATTCTGGGGGCAAGGTAGGTCAAGGGAAGAGGGAAGAGCTTGATTGGTGAACAGAGGCCCAGACATCAGAGCCCTGGCATCAGGTACTGGAGGAAGAATCCAAGTGTGTCAGACAGGGTGGCGCTTCACTGAGTGTGCGTCGGGGTCTCCAGGAAGCTCTGGATGGCGGTGTGAGAAGGGAGGGGCAGGTGCTCGGCCCCTGGTCCTGCTGAGTGGCGTGTGCTCTGGCACCTGAGCCCTGATGCTCAGAGAAGCCACATCGTCTTGTGCAACCTCAGTTTCTCATCTGTATAGTGGGCATAGTGAGGTCCACTCATTTGAAGGCTGTCCAGGGAGTTTGACTGAGCTGGCACTTGTCAAGGGCTGCACACAGCACCCAGCCACCATGCTCCGTCTGTGCTGCCTGCCCCAAATTCTTCCTTGGGAACACACTGCTCTAAACAGGGGACACATGCTTGTGTGTTCACAGGCTCACGCAGCTGTATCCACAGTTGTGCACTTGAATGACAGGCAGTGAAGCCATTCTGCATGGGGCTGTGTGGTTCTGTGTGGCACGAGCAGGAGCCCTTCAGGCTGCCAGGGTTTCATCCCAAACTGGTGGTCTTTGCATGAGATTTTTCTTTAAATTGGGTCCTTAAAAACTTTTGTAATGCCCATCTAAGTCCCCCTTAGCCGCGGCATCTGTGTAGTTTGTATTTAAGAGGCTAATTTTGCCTTCTTCTGATGTACATTCAAATGGATACACAATTGTTGAGATAAACACTGTTCACTCTCATTCCACTGGGGCCCTGTCACCCATTCTGGAGACTTGGACCAATGTCTGTGGCCCAAGTGAGGAGGAGTTGGGAAGCAGGGTTCCTTGGTGACAAAGGAAAGTCCAAACTACTAGTTTCTAATGAATGAGTTTGACATATTATAGTTATGTGCAGGGCTTCTCATGTGCCATTAATCCATTAATTCTACCTCCTGCCTTTTTTTTTTTTTTTTTTGTCGTAAAGAATTTTTACTTATAAGGGTGAGGCTATAGCTCAATGGTAGAATGTATGCTTAGCATCCATGAGGTTCTGGGTTCAATCCCCAGTATTGCCACTTAAAAATAAATAAATAAATAAATAAACCTAGTTTACCCCTCGCACCCCCCCAACCAAAAATAATCTTTAAAAAAAAAAGAATTTTTACTTTTAAACACGCAGCTGGTTTTGCACCACTTACTTGCCTTAGGGAGGCCTTTTATAAGACAGAAGTATCAGAAGATTTGGGTATTTCATTATTTCAGCCTCATCCTGCACTTAAATTTTAAAAAAGGAAACCTGTAAAAGCTGATTTAAAACTAGGCTGTGCGACGAATCAGCTTGTGAAGGTTGGTTGACTCACCTCTCTAAGCCTCCTTGCAGTAAGCAGAGCGCGGAGCCCTCGCGCCACGGGGAGCTCGGCCTCCTGAGGTCGAATGCAGTCCCGAACTGTCCTGGGTGAGCGTTATTCTGCATCTGTTGATGGAATCATGGGGTTTCTACTTTAGACTATGAATATAGAGGATTACACTGATTGATTTTTTAAAACTGAGTAATTCACGTCATAAAATTCATCCTTTTACAGTGTGCAATTTCGTGGGTTTTAGTATATTCACAGGTTGTGCAACCACACCACAGTCTAATGCTAGAACATATTCATGACTCCCAAAAAGCAACCCTGATCCCACTATTCGTCGCATCCATCTTGCCTTTCCCATCCTTGGCAACCTCTAATCCACTTTCTGTCTCTGTGGATTTGACTCTTCTGAACATTTCCTTTCAATGGAATCATATGAGATGTGGTCATTTGTATCTGCTTTTTTCACTGAGCATAATGTTTACAAGGTTCATCCATGCCATAGCAGGTGTTAATAATTCTTTCCTTTTCATGGCCAAGTAATATTCCTTTGTGTGCACATATCGCTTTTTGTCTATCCATTCATCAGATAATGGACAAACGTTTCCACTTTTTGACTGTTGTGAAAGTGCTACTATGAATATTCTTATATAAGCTTTTGTGTGAACATATATTTTCAGTTCTCTTGGAATTGCTGAGTCATATAATAATTTTGTGTTTAACTTCCTGAGGGGCTTTCCAGAGTGGCTGCACCATTTTGCATTTCCAACAGCAATGTTTGAAGGTTCGATTTTTTCCACATCCTTACCAACACTTGTTATTTTTGGTTTATTTATTTGATTACAGCCGTCCTGGTGGATATGAGGTGGTATCTGATTGGTTTGATTTGTATTTCTCTTATGACCAATTGTGCTGAACACTTTTTCATGTGCATTTGACCATTTGTATATCTTCTTTGGAGAAATGTCTATCTAAATCCTTTGCCTATTTTTAATTGTTATTTATCTTTTAATTATCAAATTGTAAGAGTTCTTCATATATTCTGAATACTACAGCCTTATCAGATATATGATTTGCTAATGTTTTCTCCCTTTCACTTCCTTAATTGTATCCTTTGATGCTCAGAAATTTTTAAATTGTGATGAAGACCAGTTTATCCCCTTTGGTTGCTTGTGTGTTAGGTGTCACATCTAAGAGACCATTGCCTAATCCAAGGTCAAATAGATTGACATCTATGTTTTCTCCTAAGAGTTTTTTAAGTTTTAGCTCTTATATTTAGGTATTTGATTCATTTTTGTGTTGATTTTTATGTATGATGTGAGGTAGGGGTCCAGCTTCATCCTTTACATATGGATATCCAGTTGTCCTAGCACCATTTGTTGAAAAGAATTTTTCACCATTGAATTTTCTTGGCATCCTTGTTGAAAATCAATTAACCATTGATTAAGAACTTATTTCTGGATTCTTTTATTCAATTTTATTCCATTGACATATATGTCTACCTGTCTATCCTTGTGTCAGTACCACACAGTCTTGATTACTGAAGCTTTGTGGAGCTTTGTGGTATGTTTTGAAATTGGGAAGTGTGAATCTTTTAACTTTTTTTTCAACATTGATTTGGCTACTTGAGGTCCCCTGCATTTCCACAATGATTTTAGGATCATCTTTTCAAATTTTGCAAAAAAAAAAAAAAAAAAAGGCAGCTGGCATTTCTATGGGCTTTGCATTGAATGTGTAGATCAATTTGAGGAGTATTGCCATCTTAACAATATTAGTCTTCTAATCCACAAATATGAGATGACTTTCTATTTGTTTTAGTCTTTTAAATTTCTTTTAATGATGTTTTATAGTTTTCAGTGTACAGTACTTGTGCTTATTTCATTAAGTTTGTTGCTGAGTATTTTATTCTTTTTGGGGGGAGGTGGAGATAATTAGGTTTATTTATTTGTTTAATTAATTAATTATTAGTTTTTAGATTTTATTTTATTGAGTTATAGTCAGTTTACAATGTTGTATCAATTTCCAGTGTAGAGCACAATTTTTCAGTTATACAGGAATATACATATATTCATTGTCACATTATTTTTCACTGTGAGCTACCACAAGATCTTGTATATATTTCCCTGTGCTATACAGTATAGTCTTGTTTATCTATTCTGCATATGCCTGTCAGTATCTACAAATTTCAAACTCCCAGTCTGTCCCTTCCCACCCTCCTCCCCTCTGGCAACAAGTTTATATTCTATATCTACGAGTCACTCTGGTATTCTTTATATTTTCCAACTCTTTGCTAAAAACTTCACTCTGTGCATCTACCCTCCTCTTGAGGTCTCTGAACATCTTTGACATCATTACTTTAAACTCTTTCTCAGATAAATTGCCTATCTCTTCATCATTTATTTCTTCTTTTGGAATTTTATCTTATGCCTTGGCCTGGGAGATATTCCTCTGCCGCTTCATATTGTTTATCTTCCTGTTTGTATTTTTAGGTAGCTTAGCTGTATTTCTCGACCTTGGAAAGATGGCCCTCTATGGGAGACGTCATATGCATCCCAGCAGTACACTCTTGTCTTGTCACCCAAGGGCCAGGGTCCATCCGGTCCAAATATAGATTCTGGACTGTTTTTGTGGATTCCTTCCACAGGCTTTGGGATTGTTGTTTTGTTATTTCTGGTATTTGCCCCTGGTGGATGAGGCTGGACTAGAGGCTTATGCAGATTTCCTGGCAGGAGGAACTAGTGCCTGCCCACTGTTGGGTGAGGCTTGGTCCTGGACCTCGGCAGGAGGAGGGGTGGGGTAGGGGAAGGCTCTGTCTAGAGGCCTTTGTGGCTCAGGAAGTCTGCTGATGGGTGGGGCTGTGTTCCCACCCTGTATGTTGTTCAGCCTGAGGCTACCCAGTCTTTAAGCCTACAGGCTGTTGGGTGGGGCTGGGTCTTGGTGCTAATGATCAAATCAAGATGTCAGCCTCCAGGAAAGCTCATGTAGGTGAACACTCCTGGAATGTCCACCACCAGCTTTTGTGTCCCCTGGGTGAGCTGCAGCCATTCCCTGTCTCCCCAGGAGACCCTCCAAAACCAGCAGGCAGGCCTGGCCCAGGTTCCTATGAAATCACTGCCTCTGCTTTTGGACTCAAGATTCTATGTATGCTTCCCAAGAGAGTGAAGTTCTGTTTCCCCTAGTCCCATGGGGCTCCTGGAGTTAAGCCCCACTGGCCTTCAAAATCAGATGTCCTGGGATCTCCTCCTCCGAAAGCCAGAACCCCGGGCTGGGGAGCCTGACGTGGGGCTTAGAACTCTCACTCCTGTGGGAGGGCCTCTCTGATTTAATTATTCTTCAGCTTATGGACTGCCCACCTGTTGGGGTATGGTGCCCAGTTATATCATGAGCACGCCCCTCCTACCATCCTGCTGTGGTTCTCTCTTTATGTTTCCAGTTGAAAGTGATCTTTGCTAAGTTCCCGTCTTTTTTTCAATGGTTGTCTGGCAGTCAGTTGTGGTTTCGTTGTAGTTGTGAGGAGAGGTGAGCTCGTGGTCCTACCACTCCACCATCTTGACGGGAAATCTACCTACACATATTTGAAGTGAGTTTCCTGTGGACATCGTAAAGCTGAGTCATTTTTACCCATCTTATAATCAGCGTGTTTCGACTGCATTACTTATTAATGAAATAATTGATTTGTTTGAATTCTGGTCTACCGTTTTATTATTTATTTCTGTTTTTTCTCCCTTTTGTTTCTCTTTCACCTTTCCTGCCTTTTTTGGGTTATTCATGATGTTTTTAGTATTCCATTTTAATTTATCTATTCTGAATTTGTATGTATTATTGTGTCGTCACCCTAGGAATTGCACTAAACATACTCAACTCCTCAGCATTTACTTAGAATCAATATTTTACTACTTCAGTTGAGATGTAGAACTCACATAGGTCCTTTTGTCTTCCTTCCTTTATGTTGTTTGTTATCTTCTTTATTATCTCCACGTGCATTGAAAACCTCATCAGACAATGTGATGGTTCTTGCTTTTAACTATGAAACATATTTTAAAGAATTCAAGAGGAGAGGTATAGTCTGTTTTATTTACCCAGTGTATTAGTCAGCTCAGGCTGCCATAACAAAATGCCACTAACTGTGTGGCTTGAACAACAGAAATTTATTTTGTTGCAATTCTGGAAGCTGAAGTCAAAGATCAAAGTTTCAGCATGGTCCGTTTCTTGTGAGGGCTCTCTTCCTGGCTTGTAGATGACTGTATCCTCACATCGCCTTTCCTCTGTGGGCAGAATGTAGCAAAGTCAGGGTAAGTTAATAATCGAACTGGCAAGGAAAAAAAGGGAAATTTCCAGGTGCTGGAAGTTAAGTTGGAATGGAAGACAAGCAGTGAGTGATGAGTTGGTGCTCAGATGCTGCGGTGGGGTTTTTGGTTCCAGGTACCTGCATTTGACTTGCAAATAAGCAGTGGGAGCTTTGGTTCAAGAGAGCTGAGGAAGTGGAACTGATACCCCTATAGAAATCTGGGAACCTTGTTGACCCACATCGTTAAGGAAGAGATGGACCAGAAAAGCAATCTCTCTATGAGCCAGGGAGGCTACAAGGTGCTTGTCTACCTCCCTTAGCTTGGGAGGGAAAAGAAATGGAAAACTGTTTTTCACTCTGGATTGGAGTTTGAATTTATAATATTGAGATCCCAGACTGAGAAGTTAACCTACAAACGGGGTTCCAGGCCAGTGATACTCCTGGAGTAAGACACTCAGGAGGGGTATAGCTACCACCCAGGCCATACTTAGTTACCATCAATTAAATAAACCCTGCCAAAGATGCTTTAACAATAAAAATCTAAGCACCAGGGGAACAATTCAATATAAATGAGAGTTGGAAGTTACAAATAAGAGCAAGATTAGACCAGGAACTTCAGATGATAGAACAACAATCTGAAAGAATATCTGAAATTGTCTGCTTAAAATGACTAAAGAGATAAATGGAAGATTTGAAAACATAAGAAAAAGTGAAATATTAGGAAAGAGAACAGGCAGATTTAAAGAAACAAATGAAATTTCATGAGGTTTCTTCTGTATAGTGTGGGGAACTTTGTTCAATATCTTGTAATAACCTTTAATGAAAAAGAATTTGGAAACAAATATATGTATGTATATGCATGACTGGGACATTGTGCTGTACACCAGAAATTGACACATTGTAACAGACTGTACTTCAATTAAAAAAAAAAAAGAAATTTCATGAGTGGGAAACACAACATTTGTAGTGAAAGAAATCATATGGAGAAGTTTTAGAAATGGTTAAAGAAATGAATCCTAAACTTCAAGATTCACAAGAAATAATGGAAAATGTAAAGAAAACAAATTCACAGCTAAACACATAATAGGAAATTGCAGAAAGCCAAAAGCCAAAAGAAGATCTGAAAAACCTTAAAAACAGAAACAACAACAAAAAAAAGATTTATGGGATGACAGTTATCTTTCCTACAGATTTATCAACAGCAATAAAGAGCAGAGAAAGGATGGCATAATTTCCAAATCACTGAGGGAAAATAATTGTCTACCTAGAATTCTATATCCAGCTAAACTATCATTCAAAAGTCAAGGTGAAATAAAGACATTTTCAGAAAGTAAATGGAGTGAATGTGCTATTCAGAAAATCTTGCTGAAAGAATTACCAGTGGATATACTTCATAAAGAAGAAAATCTAGTCTAGAGTAACAGAATGGCTCCTAGAGTAATGTGATGTGAAACAAATGAGGTAAGTTAATAAAAAACAGCATCTGATCCCAAGGGCAAGGTTTTGGTAATACCAATGGTGACTGGCCGGCTAGAAGTTGTAGACTGCGATAGCATATTAGTGTTCCTGTGGCTCAGGGTTATTGCCTGTTCTTGGTGACATCACGTAAGAAATTCTCCCTGAAAATACCTATGCTTTGATGTGTCAGCCACAAATTATAGCTCCCTTTGTTGGGATAAGTATGAGGTCATAGCTGATACATAGATGCCAGATCTTGAATTGTAACATATGCCAACCTAAAAATTCTTGAACTAGGAGGACTCACCTGTTCCCTGTGTTGTGCATTTTCTGAGTGTGAAGTTCTCTGTGTTGAGAGGGCTCGGAAAAGGGCAGACTTGTGGCCAAGGCATCATGGTTTTGAGATCCAGAAGGACTCTCCTTCCCCAATTATAGAAACTTGAATGTCCCTATGTGTTCCTTCCTGAGCCCATGTTGGTGTTTGCCAAGGAGCATCTAACATGTAAGGAAGTACAGGCTCAGGTGGGGGCCAGTGCCATGCTGAGCTTTGAGGTGGCCCAGGCCCAGATAGAGATGATGAGGTTCAAGGAGGGAAGGAAGCTCAGTTCAAGCTTGAAAGTGTGTATGGAGGCCAAGGGCTGCGCCCAGAGGCTGGTGGTGCAGCAGGTGGGCAAGGTGGATGCTAGGAAGTACAGTGGTGAGGCCAGGGACCAGAAGGTCTTCTACATGGATGTCACAGGTGGGTTACTTGAGGTCCTTCTTATGTTCCTTAAGTTAATTATTAGGGAGTTTGGGGGCTGTGGAGGTGCCACCTAGAATCCTGTTTTCTCACAAAACCTCCCAGATAGCAACTAGCAGGTATTAATTACATGCCGAGGGCCAGAGTTGATGAAGTACTTCTTGTCTTTTTACTTGTGTAAACTTCACAGCCACCTCAGGCACAGTAATTCTGATTATTCCCATTTAAGATAAAGGCACAAGGAAATTTCATAACTTGCCAAAATTCACACAGCCAGATAACTACGGAGCCAGGATCTGGGCCCAGTATTCTGGGATTATTTATTTTTCCTGTCTAAAGAACTCTCATTAGTATGTATTTTAGCAGGTCTGCTGGTGCTCTAGTGTTTTTCTGCTTGTATGGAAACATACCTATTTTGCCCTAAATTCTCAAGGCTGTTTTCTCTGGGTATCAAATCATAGTTTAGCACCACCCCCACCCCATATTAAAAAAATGCATTTTAAAGGGTTTATTCCATTGTCTTCTGGATTCCATATTTTTGAGGGGAACATCAACTGTCAGATTTATTATGTTCTCACAAGGATCATTTTTTCCCTTATCCTGTTGTTTTTAAGATACTGTTTTTTGATTTAGATTTTCAGCAGTTCATATCAATGAAATTTGGTGTGGTTTTCTTTGTATTCATACTGGTTACAGATGCAGAGCATTTTGAGTCTGTCGATTTTTGTCTTTCCTTAACCATGGAATATAGAGTATGGTTGAGGAAAGACCATAGGAAATGGTTGAGGAATGACATAGAATATGGTTTCTCACATGTGTTTCTCTCTCTAACTCTTAATTCTTTTTCTATCTCTTTTTTAGTCTTGGATATAATCTTTCAATCTATCTTCCAATTCACTAATCTTCTGTTCTTCTTTATCTAGCGTGTCGTCAAACCCTTTTATGGTGTATTTACTTTCAGTTATTGTATTTTCCAGTTTTATAATTTTCATTTGTTCAACTTCTTATAGAGTCTGTAGATTCTAGAATCTCTAGTAAAATTTTCATATTTGATCTATTTTCTTTCTTTCACATTAAAAATATTATCATGGTTGTATCCTGATCTGATAGCTGCAAAACTGATCATCTGACACCGCCTTTTTTGAAATTTCTGTTCACATTTTTGCTTGGCATGCCAGCAAATTTTCAGTTGACTGTCGGACATAGTTAGGGAAGACTTTTGAACAGGGATGATGTTATTTTACTCCAAAAACAGGATCAGCCTTTCTTTTACTGGAGAGGGAGTGAACGACAAAGAACTTTAGTCTATTCCAGGACTGCACTGGCTCAAGGCTGCACTGCAGTTTTGTTTTGTTTTGTTTTGTTTTGTTTGTTTTTAGGGGAGAGGTAATTAGGTCTATTTAATTACTTTTTTTAACGGAGGTACTGGGGATGGAACCCAGGACCTCATGCATGCTGAGCACACACTCTACCGCTTAAGCTATACCCTCCCCCTGCACTTCAGTTTTGATCAAGGCCATCTATCTTTAGTTTGCCTCTAATCCTGGGCATAATTCTCCAAAGAATTCTGCAGAGTCTTGGGTTATAGATGTGAGTCTCTTTTCACTCAGCTCTAATCTTTGTCCCTCTGGCAATGCATGATGCTGAAAACTCTGCTCCCATTTTCAGAGGTTTTCTGCTTGGCTTCTTGGACTCCTGCCCCATGCAGCTTTGGAACTCGTCAAATGTCTTGACGGGACAGCAGCTGAGTATGGAACTCAATTCTACAAGGTCTCTTTTCCCTGGAGGCTTGGCTTCTCTAACTTCGTCTCTCTGTTCACACCAGCTGTTCACAGCGTGATCGGCTTTCCTGTTTTATAGGAGCAGTCTTATGCCCAGATTTTCATTGTCATGCCATACCCAGGAGCAGCAATGTCCTGAGGGGAAAAGCAGATGCCCACTGTGGGCCCGTATCTCTGAGCAGTTCCCTGATAACCTTCCTTACTCACCGTACATGTGCCTTCAGGAGAGCCCTGGCCCTAGCTCTCATTTCCGTTAGAATGACTCCCCTCAGCTTCATCAGAGCTGCCTCCCTTTCATCACTCAGCACTTCACCTAAACATCACTCCTAAGCAAGGTTTGCTCTGACCACCAAATCTGTCACCAGTTAGTCCCTTCCAGCATGTCACTCTGTCTTATCTCATCATAGCACTCACCATAGCATTGCATCGTGGTTGTCATTTTTTTTTAACATTTTTTATTGATTTATAATCATTTTACAATGTTGTGTCAAATTCCAGTGTAGAGCACAATTTTTCAGTTATAGATGAACATATATATATTCACATTTTTTTCTCTATGAGCTACCATAAGATCTTGTATATATTTCCCTGTGCTATACAGTATAATCTTGTTTATCTGTTCTACAATTTTGAAATCCTAGTCTATCTCTCCCCACACCCTTCCCCCTTAGCAACCACAAGTTTATATTCTATGTCTGTAAGTCTATTTCTGTTTTGTATTTATGCTTTGTTTGTTTGTTTGTTTGTTTTTTAGATTCCACATATGAGCGATCTCATATGGTATTTTTCTTTCTCTTTCTAACTTACTTCACTTAGAATGACATTCTCCAGGAGCATCCATGTTTCTGCAAATGGCGTTATGTTGTCGGTTTTTATGGCTGAGTAGTATTCCATTGTATAAATATACCACATCTTCTTTATCCAGTCACCTGTTGATGGACATTTAGGCTGTTTCCATGTCTTGGCTATTGTAAATAGTGCTGCTATGAACATTGGGGTGCAGGTGTCATCTTGAAGTAGAGTTCCTTCTGGATATATGCCCAGGAGTGGGATTCCTGGGTCATATGGCAAGTCTATTTCTAGTCTTTTGAGGAAACTCAATACTGTTTTCCACAGTGGCTGCACCAAACTGCATTCCCACCAGCAGTGAAGGAGGGTTCCCTTTTCTCCACACCCTCTCCAGCATTTGTAATTTGTGGATTTTTGAATGATGGCCATTCTGAGTGGTGTGAGGTGATACCTCATTGTACTTTTGATTTGCATTTCTCAGATAATTAGTGATATGGAGCACTTTTTCATGTGTCTATTGATCATTTGTATGTCTTCCTTGGAGAATTGCTTGTTTAGGTCTTCTGCCCATTTTTGGATTGGGTTGTTTATTTTTTTCTTATTGAGTTGTATGAGCTGCTTATATATTCTGGAGATCAAGCCTTTGTCAGTTTCACTTGCAAAAATTTTTTCCCATTCCATAGGTTGTCTTTTTGTTTTACTTATGGTTTCCTTTGCTGTGCAGAAGCTTGTAAGTTTCATTAGGTCCCATTTGTTTATTCTTGCTTTTATTTCTTCTAGGAGAAAATTTTTGAGATGTATGTCAGATAATGTTTTGCCTATATTTTCCTCTAGGAAGTTTATTGTATCTTGTCTTACGTTTAAGTTTTTGATCCATCTTGAGCTGATTTTTGTGTATGGTGTAAGGGAGTGTTCTAGCTTCATTGTTTTACATGCTGCTGTCCAGTTTTCCCAACACCATTTGCTGAAGAGACTGTCTTTATTCCATTGTATGTTCTCGCCTCCTTTGTTGACGCTTAGTTGACCAAAAGTGGTTGTCACATTTATATGTTCGTTTGTCTGTTTTTCCTTAATCGAAGATAAGATCTGTGAGGACGGAGATTATGTTATTCCCATTTCCAGCTATAGGGTAGCATTCCCAGCTACCACCGTGGTGCCTGCATATAGTGGGCCTTCCATTGAAATTAGTTGCGTTAATGATTGAATGAATGAATGAATGAATGACTGCATCTACAGCATGGAATCTCTGAAACCCTGTAGGTATTAATTTCACTTTAATGGGACATATACAAGTATTAAACATTGATGATACCAGCTGTTGTGAAGGATGTGGAGACCTGGGACTCTGACACACTGCTGGTGGGAGTGTAAGTTGGTACAACCACTTTGGCAAAAAGCCCAAAGCAGATGCTCCTATGTGCCAACAGTTCTTTGTGCCCTAAAAGATACATAACGGAATGCTCACAGCAACTTTGCACATCGTATCTCCATATTGGAAACAACCCAAATGAACCACAGGAGAAAAAGGAAAAATAAACTGTGGTGCTCATATGACAGAATCCCATACATCAATACGAAAGAACAGGCTACTGCCACATGCAGCACCACGGACAGATCTTATAGACGTTGTGTTGAGTGAAAGAAAACAGACCCAGAGGGTATATAATGTATAACTCCATTCATGTGAAATCAAAGAACAAGCAAAAGTAATGGATGGTGATAGAGGTCAGAACAGCGGTTACTTTTGGAGGGTGGTCAGTCGTGGATGGGGAGCTGCAAATGTTCTGTTTGTTGATATGTTTTGGTTACATGGGGACAGATAGGTACACCTAAACTTCACTGAGCTGTGTAAATGAATTATACACTTCACATGTGAATTATACCTGGTAAAATGTAGAATAGTTGTGGTGTTCATACTGAATGCCTGGCTCTAGGGTTACAAGAGTGAATAACCCTGCCTGCCCACAAGAGGTGACTGTCACATGGGAAAGACAAGAAACTAGCTGTGACAGATGCTAGAATAACCCTGGCCACCTTCCTTCAGCCTTAGGAATTGCTCTTGAGTCAGAACGTCAAGAAAATGTACACCTGAGGTTATGACACAGGAGACATGTGTGTAAATACAACTCTGTACCCTACTGGGCACATGACATCGCTGGCTCCAAGGAGAAAATTTACTAAACTCTGAAGCTTCGGTCTCTGTGACACAGGCTTGTATCAGTTTTGTGTCTCTGACACTGTGTGTCCCTTTCCGTGCCCAGAGCCCTCACTGGTGTTTGCCAAGGAGCAGCCGGCGCGCAGTGAAGTGCAGGCCGTGGCGGGGGCCAGTGCCACGCTGAGCTGCGAGGTGGCCCAGGCCCAGACGGAGGTGACGTGGTACAAGGACGGCAAGAAGCTGAGCTCCAGCTCCAAAGTGCGTGTGGAGGCCGCGGGCCGCACCCGGAAGCTGGTGGTGCAGCAGGCGGGCAAGGCGGACGCCGGGGAGTACAGCTGCGAGGCTGGGGGCCAGAAGGTCTCCTTCCACCTCGGCATCACAGGTCAGTTCTAGGAGGTAGTAACTTAGCCTGGTGTGGAGCTGATGGGACTGGCTTGCACCCTTGACAGACCCAGTTCTCTTTCCACTAGACTTCATCTCTCCAAGCCTTCTGTCCTCCCACCTCCCATTTTCAAACCCATGGCTGGGCCAAGAGAGGCTGAGTGAACAGGGTGGGAACAAAAGAGAGAAAGGTGTTCCTGTAAACCCCGGGAGATGTTTATACACAGTAATGCACAGTCAGAAGTTCCCAGCCTCTTCCCAGAACCTACTGGGTATTCTTTGGTGCCTGGATGTCTGGTGCTGTCTTACTTGGAGTCTGAGGTAGACCAGATGTCTTTCAGCTGCAGGTATGTGCTCCAGAGTGTACTGGCTGCTCCCAGATGCCCTCACCCAGCCACTCATGTGGGTTCACACTAGGAAGAGATGTTTGAATTTCATTAAACCAGGATAAGGGGATGTTTCTGCCACACAGTTGTATTTGGATTTACCTCAAGACTGGATTGTCAAAGTTTCAGTTCTGGACACCCTTTCCTCCTTGCACACAGACACAGAAGTTATCTGTGCACCTACACGTAGCAAAATTTAGACCCATTTTTCTTGCAATGCGTGTGCAGAGTAAAGAGACCCCCGAGGATTGGCAGACAGGTGCCTGGGATTTGCACATGTGAGGTCTGGAACTCTCTTCTTAAAGCAAGTATTGTTTTCTTTTTGTCTTCTGTTAGAACATCCAATGTCAGAGCTCCTCTCGGAGTCTGGTTTATAGATTCAGACGTGTAGAGGCGTGGCAGCTTCTCCTGTGCCAGCGTGCCTTGTTAAAGACCAGTTACTGCAGTAACAGCCCCTGGCTGGTAAAGCAGTGTTTATTTCATAGCATTTCCTAATGGTCAGTGTGTGTCTGTGTCTCCCTGGCTGGTTGTAGAGAAGGATGAGAAGTAAGTGTATTTTCCTTTTGTTAGGAGAGAGAGTCCTAATACCAAATAAATGTGGGCTGTAGTCACACACTGACTTCTCGGTGCCACCACGGGGCAGTTTGGTATTGTATCTGCATTCGGTGGTTTTTAGGTGTATATAGATATTAGAAATGTATTATATATCTTTAAAAATGGTATTTTAGGAGAATATGACAAATTATTTCCTGGCAATAAATAGGAAAGGCTTGACAAATTGATCAAATTCTTAGAAAATTCTGTAAAAAGTGACACAAGAAGCATTCGACAACTCCGATTGTCCTATAACCTTTTAAGTAACTGGAACCATAATAATAAATCTTCTCATAGAGAAAGATCTAAGCCCAGTGACTCCAGTGGTGAATTATATGAAGTCCTTTGGAAAGAAAATCCGTATCCAAAGGGTTTCATCTAGAAAATAGAAAAAGGAGACACACTGTGGTTTCTTTCCTATAGCCAGCGTAACATTGATACCAATATCTGACAAAGACAGTAATAAGAATTAAAATTACAGACCAATCTATTATGGATACCGAGGCCAAAATCTGAAATAACATATTATCGAAATCAATTGAGCCATGTATCAGGAGGAACATTGACAGCACACTGTGATGAAAGTCATAGTCCAGAAATGCAAGGCTGCGTAAACACTGGGAGCATAAGCAAAGCAGTATAATGCAGTGACGTGAGCAGGTGGAAAGGAAAAACAAAGTGATTTCCTCAGCAAACGCAGAGTAAAATAGTAGGTAAAATTTAGCAGTCTCAATACAGAAGAAATGTTTAATAAAGTTAGCATCAACCACATAAAATTCTTCACAAATTATAGATAAAATCATTCTTTCTTAATTTGATAAATGATGCCGCAGACAAACCAGCTAATCGCACACGAAAAAGCGAAAGCTTGAAAGCTTTGCCTGTGAGATGGGGAAACAGACAAGCCAACTGTCACTGCTTTTCTCCCACAGTGTACAGCACAGTTCAGAGGAAGATCAAATGAAAGATATCAAAGTGTGAAAAACACAAAAGTGGAATTTGCAGATGATATGGTTTATCCAAAAAGATAAATTATGAGACTTAATATGATAGTTGAGAAAGATTACTGGGTAAAAAAAATCAGTATGAAGAAAACACTTCTGTGTTCTCATAGTAGCAACAAACATCTGGAAAATGAAATTTTAAGAGTTCCAGTAGTGTCCAAAAATCACTTTCTAATTCCAAGCCTAATAAAAAGGTGCTGAAAGGCTCTGTGGGAGGAAGTTATTAAAAAGTTTTGAGAGACAGGCAAGAAGGCCTAAATAGTTGGGTAGAAATCGTGGGGGAATCAAAAATGTTCAATACCAATTAAAATCCAAACAAATATTTGTTTGGTGGAGGTTTTGAAAAGTGACAAGCGAATTGTCAAGACCACGTACAGTCAACACACTCTTGAAGAAGACCAAAAGGTGCGTTGTTTGCTGCATCAGATACCAAGACTGTTATAAAGCTACAGTGACGATCGAGTCTTGATGTACAGATAGATACACGGCCCGAAGGACCGGAGTAGTGGTCGCAGACACAGCCCTGCATGTAACAGATGACCACGTGTCCCTCTCACCCCCTCCTTTTTTTAAAATGTGGAATCATGCAAGCAGTGGAGGCAACGTGGTTTTAATAAATAGTACTTGGACCATTTAACCAGACAGAAGAAAGATTGGACCAGTAACTTATAACATACACAGTCAGCTTCCATAGGGTTAGAGACTGCATGCAGAGTAGAAGGGGGAACCATAAAATGCTTAGATGATAATATACATGTTTTTAATTACTTCAGGGTAAAGAGTGATTTCTTAGAGTACACGTGTGCCAACCGTAACAAAAAAAATGTGACATTAGACTGCACTAAAACTAAAGGTGTCGCTTCATCAGAAGACAGCCTAAGTCAGTGAAAAGGCAAACCACACAGATGTGGAAGGTATTTAGAACACACGTAATTGTCAGGGCTCTAGCAGTTAAATATATAAAAAGTTCCTAAAAATGAACGTACGATGGAAAATGCTACGAAATTTGGGCAAAAGCCTTAAACGGTGACATCGCAGAAGAACAAACATTGATGACCAAAAGCATCAGAAAGGGTCCTTCACTTTGTGAGTTCTCAGAAAAATGCAGAAGGTAGCCATGGGAGGCAGAGCTTCACTCCCACCAGATGGCCCACAGGGACAGAGAATAAGAGCGTGGAGCCACTTTGCCAGTGTGCACTTGTCCCGCACCATCCTGTCGGAAAGGCTTTGGCCTGTCTGGGAATGCACGCATCATGACCCCAGAGCTCTCTCCTAGAGGATTTGTGCAGACGGGACGTTTTTCACAGTGTCCTCCCCTGAAACAGACTGCATGGTGCCCTGGTGGAATGTGTAGATAAGTTGTCTTACATGTTGCTGACAAGGCAGTGACACTTCTCCAGGCCACACAGCTAGCGCATGACCTGGAGGAGTTTCCTGTCCCCCTACATTCCTGCCCATGCAGTTGTTTCCTGGTGCAGCAACTTTCATGACTTGAAGGTGAAAAATGTCCTGAATAACCTTATGGAAAAGACTGGGGCGCCATCAGGAGGGATGAAGAACACATGCCTTGAGACCCTGCAGATCCTGTGTGCATAGGGGAAGGGTTTTACAGGGTCCCAACCAGGAAGAGCCCAGAGTGATGGGGGGGAGAATGCATAGTCAAACGGTGTTACCTGTGGGTGACACAGGCAAGGGCTTGTCCTGGCCACAGCACTGGTACAGAGCCTGGAGAATCTCCAGCCCCGCAGCCTCCCCATCCCGGTCTTCTTTCCCCAGTGTTGCCTACCTACTGAGTTGGTATCTTTGACCCCGTGTATCCCTCCCTCCCTGCCTGTCCCCAGAGCCCTCGGTGGTGTTTGCCAAGGAGCAGCCGGCACACAGTGAAGTGCAGGCCGTGGCGGGGGCCAGTGCCACGCTGAGCTGCGAGGTGGCCCAGGCCCAGACGGAGGTGACGTGGTACAAGGACGGCAAGAAGCTGAGCTCCAGCTCGAAAGTGCGTGTGGAGGCCGCGGGCCGCACCCGGAGGCTGGTGGTGCAGCAGGCGGGCAAGGCAGACGCCGGGGAGTACAGCTGCGAGGCCGGGGGCCAGAGGGTCTCCTTCCGCCTGGACGTCACAGGTCAGTTACTGGAGTGGGCAGTAGCCTTGTTTGGAGACGATGGGTCTGATCGGAGCCCATGTTGTCCCTGGTGTTCTTTTCATCACACACATCTCCCTTCTTTCCATCTTGCTGTTTCTCCTCCCGTGGCTGAGCCCAGGGTGGCTGGATTAGGTGGGAGTGTAGGAAGCAGAGGGGCCTTCGTTCATCTTGAGTGGCGTTTCCATGCTTGGTCCTTAGTTACATGTTCCCAGCGCCTGCCTGGTTTTCTTCGTTGTCTGGGGCTCTGAGTCTCCTTGGCTTTGGGGTTCGAAGTAGATCAGGGGACTCTCAGCTGGAGATATGGAAACTTCCTCCCACTGGATGATCTGGCAGCTTCCAGATTTGCTCACCCAGAACTATATGTAGGCTCTCACTCGTGATATATTTGGATCCAATGGGACCAACAATAAGGAGAAATTTCAGTTACCCATGCCAACTTGTGAATATCTCAAGCGGAACCTTGGATCATCAAAGTTTTAGATGTTCTGTGAATCTCTTCCTTCCTTGCACAAGGATGGAGAAGCGTCCTCTGCGCCTGCACCATCGAGATCCAGGCCCTGTTGCGCTGTCTGTGCCAGGTACACAGAGAGCAGGGACGGGTAGACATGTGCCTGTCGGTGCACCTCTGAGGTTGGAATATTCCCCTTAAAGCAAACCTTGCTTTCCTTTTGTCTTCAGTTAGAGCATCCTGTGTCAGAATTTCCCTGGAGGCTGATGTATAAATTTAGAAATGGAGAGGCATTGGGAGCTTATGCTGTACCAACATGCTTCGTTAAAGAGGCCTTAACATAGTAGCAGTCTGACTGGTAAAACAGTTTTTATTTCAAGCATTTCCTAATGGTCAGTGTGTGTCTGTGCATCCCAGTCTGGCTCATAGAGGAGGATGAGAAATCAATGTATCTTCTTTGTTAAGAGAGTGTGAATGTGACTTAGGGCTGGGCTGCTGCAGTCCCACGTGTGCCTCCTAGGTGCTGCCACAAAACAGTGTGGTGTTGTATCTGTGTTCAGTGATGTCTGAGTGTGTAGAGATCCGAAAAGGCCGCTATATCTATTTGTGTAACATTATTTGAGGAAAAGATGACAAATCATTTTATGAGAAAAAAAAATTGGAAAGTTGTAACTTTTGGCGAATTCCTGGAAAACTATCAAAACTGACACAAGATGAAATAGAAAACTCAGCCCAATGTTTGAAAGACATGGAACCAGTAATTAAACAGAAATCTTTTCATAGAGGAAGCCCTAAGCCTAATGGCTGTATTGATCAATTTTACTGAATATTTCCATGTTCATGGAGGTTCTTCAACAGAATAGAAAAGGGAAATACACCGTCCAAGTCATTTTCTGTAGATAACACAGTATTGATACTTAGATGTTACGGGGAAATTTGCAGAATTAAAATTATAGACAATCACATATAAATGCCAAAGCTGAATTAAGATATTTTGCAAACTGTACAATGTCTGAAGAGGACAATACATGATGATGAAAGTCATAGTCCAAGAATGTGTGGTTGGATGGACCGTAGAAACATTAGAAAATCAGAATAATGGGTAATCTTAACAGCATGAAACACAGAAATGTTTTGATTATCCCCCAAAAATGCAGAATAAAAATGTGTGATAGAATTTAACATCATATATCCTGAAAAATTATTTGAGAAGCTTAGGTTTCATCTCATGATCTAAAATTCATAACAGGCTGTAAATATAGAGATTCTTCCTTACTTTGAAACACGGCAGCACAAATGACACCAGCTAACAGCACACTTAAACAGAAAGCCCGGCTTGGAAATCAGGCAAGATAAGGAGGCTTTCTGCCACCACTTGTAACATTGGAAAGCATAGTAAACAGGAATGTGAGATAAAGGTATAAAATTGACAGAAGAACACCAAACGTTTTTTTTAAATGAGGATATTGTTGTCAATTCAGAAAGTTCAACATATTAATGATTAGATTTAGTAAGAGACTTGGAGAAGATTATTGCATAAGATCAATGTACAGGAAACACTTTTATATATGCACTTAGCAACAGACAACTTGAATGTGAAATTTAAAAGAATGACAATAGCTTCAAAAGCATCATTTTCTAATTCAAGTGTAATAACTGATGTTTAAGTTTAATGATATTAAGTTAGTAAAACTATTAAACACTTTGAGAGATGAAAGACACAGAAACCATGGAGAGTCAGTGATGTTCATTCATAGTCAAAATTCAAATATGTATCCTTTTGGATGGAAAGAAAATTGACAAATTGGTTACAAAAGCCAAAGACTCTGAAAAAAAAAACAAAGTGAGAGCGTTTTCTATACTCAATATCCAGATTTAGTGTGGAGCTACGGTAATGAAGACAACGTGGGCTGAATTTGTAGATACTGACAGGTATCTACAGAATAGATAAACAAGATTACACTGTACAGCACAGGGAAATGTACACAAGATCTTGTGGTAGCTCACGGCGAAGACGAATGTGACAATGAATACGTGTATGTTCATGTATGACTGAAACATTGTGCTCTACACCGGAAATTGACACGATGTTGTAAAATGACTATAACTCAAAAAAAAAAAAAAAAAGAGAAAACACAACATGGACTAAATGCACAGATGGATAAACATGAAAGGAATGGATTATTGCCTCAGAAACAACTCTGCACCACTGGGCAACAGCAGCCCATGTCTTTTGTGTTTTATGAGGTTGCGAGTGTGATGTGCAGAGACAGGGTGGTCTCTTCACACGGGGCGCTAAGATCACTGACCATGTGGAACAGAATGAAATAAAATTAGCCGTCCTCTCGAATCATGAAGATCAATTACACGTGAGTTACAGACTTTAATGTGAAAGATAACATACGCTGTCAGTAGGCAGTGCAAAGTATTTCATGCCCTCAATGTATGAAATATTTTGGAAAAGGAATATAAATGTACTAATCAGAAGGACAAATTGATCTACATTTCCATGTTAAGTTTAAGAACTGTCTGGATCAGGAGACACCGTAAAAGGGTGAAACAGAAAAGGCAAGGCACAAGAATGGGGAAGAATTTCACAACAAATGCAACTATCAGTGCTTTAGCATTTCCGTAAGTAAAGGGCTGAAAAAGACAGACAACCCTATTGAAAATGGGGCAGAACGTGAAAATGACATCACCAAACACTCAGAAACGTGACTCACGTTTTCTGTCATTGGGAAAACGGAAAGACAGCCACAAGGTGTAGAACTTCAGCTGCACCAGGTGGATGACAGATGACAACACTGAGAGCAGGAAAGAGAGTGGAGCTTCCGGAACGCTCGTGACATGGGTCAGAAACTCTGGATGCATCCAGCACTGTTGAGGTCTTCCTGCATCATGACCCCCGTATCCTCTGTGCACAGAAGACTTTCACAACAGCGTAGCTGGACCAGCTCAGAGGAATGAGTGGGAGAACGTATAAACCATGTTCTTTGTGTGTGACACGGACAGGGGGACTTGTCCCAGCCACATCACTGGCTCAGAGCCTGGAGAATCTCCAGCCCCCCAGCATCCTCATCCCAGTCTTCTTTCCCCAGTGTTGCCTACCTACTGAGATGGTATCTTTGACCCCGTGTGTCCCTCACTCCCTCCCTGTCCCCAGAGCCCTCGGCGGTGTTTGCCAAGGAACAGCCGGCGCGCAGTGAAGTGCAGGCCGTGGCGGGGGCCAGTGCCACGCTGAGCTGCGAGGTGGCCCAGGCCCAGACGGAGGTGACGTGGTACAAGGACGGCAAGAAGCTGAGCTCCAGCTCGAAAGTGCGTGTGGAGGCCGCGGGCCGCACCCGGAGGCTGGTGGTGCAGCAGGCGGGCAAGGCAGACGCCGGGGAGTACAGCTGCGAGGCTGGGGGCCAGAGGGTCTCCTTCCGCCTGGACGTCACAGGTCAGTTCTTGAGGACACTAAGTCCCCCCTTGTGGAAGGCAGGGTCGGGCTGGCTTACAGCCCCACCAGACCCTTGTGCACCTGCCCTTAGATGTCCTCTCATCATGTCTCTTAATCTTCCGTCTGGCTTTATACCCATTTTGGAACCAGGGAGGATGAATGGGGAGGGTGTGCATGGAAGGAAGGGAGGCCGTGTCTGTCCACTTGTTCCCGCACAGTAAGGCTCAGGCACACATGCTGAGCACCTGCCAGAACCTTCTGTCGTCCCCTGGTGTGAGGGCCCTGGCTCCACCTGATGCTTGGGGTCTGAGGTAGCCTGGGTGTCCGTCACCAGGCAGCGTGTGACTTCCCCCCATCATGTGTCCTCGCAGCCAGCACACGCCCTCAGCCAGCACCCCCTGGTGGTTCTCGGGCTGCAGGGGCTGTTTCAGTTTCACTGAACCCAGACTAGGGGACGTTTGTCTGCACAGTCATACATGGAATTGTGTCAAGAGTGAGCTTTGGATGAACCCATTTGATTTTCTGGGATATCCTTTCTTCCTTTCCATGGATGCAGAAGCTCTTCCCCTCTGTATGTGGCAAATTATAGGCCCACGTTTCGTTGTGATGTCCTTGCAGGGGGAAGAAAGAAGGGAGGATTGGGAACGCTCACCTGTGATATTTAGGGGGATTGATTTCAAACAAACAGCATTTTGCCTTTGTCTTCAGTTTGGATGTGCAATGTCAGAATTCCCCTTGGAGTTAGATTTATAAATTCAGGATGAAAAGGAAGAAGTCACTCCTCCACCTCAGTACCCTGTGCCAAGTACGGGGATTTGCTGTAGTAACCGCCTCTGACTGACCAAGGAGTGTTCACTTCATTGTATTTTCCTCACGGCTTATGAGTGCCTTTGCTTTGTGGCTGGTACCTACTGACACGTAAGAGAGGAAGGTTGTTTCCCTCCCGATATGAGAGTCTTAATGCCGAACGGGGGGGACCGCCCTCCCACCTTGACTCCAGGGTGCCAACACATACTAGTTGGGGGTTTTGTCCGTGTAGATCATTTGTGAGGCTTAGAGATACCCCAAATCCTGCTACGTGCCTCTGTTTAATGTGGTCTTAGGAGGATATTGAAAAGTATCGTAAGATACAGAAAATGAGAAATTGTGAATCTATGCCTGAAATCAGTGGAACTGATTATGTCAAATCTTCTAAGCTGAGTAGTTCTTTGGTGAACTGTAGCAAATATCCTGGAAAGCAGCTGTCATTCCACACTTGTGCAGGTGATCCTAGAGTAGAAAAAGGAGATACAGCCCACAAGTGGCTTTATTTCCGGAGCATAACATTGATACCAAAATCTGACAAGAAAGGCAGGAAGAATGAAGTTACAGACCAATCAGTGGTGGCCCCCAAGGCGAAGATCATAAAGAAACAGTGAGCAGGATGAACTCAGCAGTATCTCAGGAGGGTAAAACACAGTGATGGAGGTCATTGTCCAGTCACCAGAGTATGGTCTAACTTTGGCAACGTTGATCAATATACAGATTGATGTGAAGAGACTGAAGGCAAAGAGATGTGATTATGTCAATGAGTGCAGAATCAAATGCTTGATTACAATTTAGCATCCTCCATCGAGAAGAAAGTTTGACGAGATTTGGCATCAATTCATGCTGTAGAATTCTTAACAAACTGTAAAAAAGTGTTCCTCTGTGATAAATGGGGCTGTGGAAAGATAGCACCGCACTTTAAAGTTTACCTTGAAAGCTTTCATATTAGGGACAATAAGCAGTGAGCAGAGGAAGGAGGGAAATAAACTCAAAGGCAAACCATTTGGGGAAAGTAAAGGTGAGACTTCTGGGTGATTTGATTGTCAACTCGCAGAATCCAAAAGATAAATAAAGATAAATTTGGAGATAAGTTACCATGTAAAAAAAAGACGTTATGCAGAAAACATTTCCATTTGTATATACTAGCAAGAAACACTTGGAAAATGAAAATTAAAAGAGTTACTATTGCATGAAAAATAGATTTCTGATCTGAAGTCTGATGAAAGTTGCTAAGAGGCTGTATGGGGACACTGTTAAACTATTTATGAGACAGTGGAGAGGTTGAAGTGGGTGGATAGAAATTTGTGGAAAAATCAAAGCTGTTCATAACCATCAAATTCTGATTTAAAAACTGGGTGGGAGCACAGTTGGTGTGATTAAAAGACAATGGGCAGACTCCAAAGAATGATAGAGACTTGCCTGGACACAGAGCTGGTGCAGAGCCTGGAGGATCTCCAGACCCCCATTATCCCCAACCAGGGCTTCTTTCCACAGTGCTGCCTTCCTGACTGAGATTGTGTCTGTGACCCCGTGTGTCCCTCCCTCCCTGCCTGTCCCCAGAGCCCTCGGTGGTGTTTGCCAAGGAGCAGCCGGCACACAGTGAAGTACAGGCCGTGGCGGGGGCCAGTGCCACGCTGAGCTGCGAGGTGGCCCAGGCCCAGACGGAGGTGACGTGGTACAAGGACGGCAAGAAGCTGAGCTCCAGCTCGAAAGTGCATGTGGAGGCCGCGGGCCGCACCCGGAGGCTGGTGGTGCAGCAGGCGGGCAAGGCGGACGCCGGGGAGTACAGCTGCGAGGCCGGGGGCCAGAGGGTCTCCTTCCGCATGGACGTCACAGGTCAGTTCTTGAGGACACTAAGTCCACCTGTGTGTACGGGATGATAGGGCTGGCTTACAGCCTCAACAGACTTTTGTGCACCTGCCATTAGGCGTCCTCTTGTCATGTCTCTTCATGTTAGGTCTATAAATTAGGAATGAATGGAAAAAGTCACTCTGCCACATCAGTATGTTTTGGTAATGGGAAATTAACATAACAGCAGCCCCTGGATGGAAGGGAGTATATATTTCACTGCTGGTTTAGAGCCTGGAGTTTTCAGTCCCTTTCTCACCATTCAGTGCTTTTCCTGATTTTGTTTTTCTGACTTTGTTGTGTTTTTTCACCCCGTGAACTTGTATGTGTTATCATAGTTCCCAGTGGGATTTCTTAAGGGGCAGCTGGTACACAGGAAGGTTCATTTATTTTGATGGACTTGAGTTTTATTCTGAAATGGGAGGTAGCTTATATCAAGACTGAACAGGTGGGAGAAGGATGGAAAGAAACTCTGTTGGAGCTTGAACGTGTTTGTGGAGGTGTGACTCTTGGGCTGTGGCTGCTTGTGAAGCAGGCTGGCAAGATAAAAACTAGGAAGTGTATCTGCTAATTCCAGGACCAGGAGGTCTCCTTCCATGTATGTATTTTTCATCAGTTATTGGAGATACCAAATTGGCATTATTTGGTAGTGCGAATGGGACAGCCTTGTTGCACAGTCAGAACCTGCTGCTCTTTTTCTGTGTATTAATATCTTAAATCTCCTATCTTCCAATCTTCCATTTTCATGGCCAATGTTTGGTCAAGAAAGCATGGATGAGTGGTGGATGTGGAGGGAAAGTGGCTGTTCTTTTATACCAAGTATTATTTTCCATGTCATAATGCTTAGTCACCTTTTTCCAGCACATGTTCAGACTGCATTGGTGTTCCTTCATTTTAGGAGTCTTGCTATATCTGATGCAGAGGGGTGAGGTAGACCAGATGTGTCTCTCCTGGGATTGTTCTGGCAGATCATGTAGATAATTACTTGGCACACTGGACATATCCTGTAAACAAGAGGTGTTTGAATTCATTGGATAAGGATAAGGGGAAATTTTGTCTACACGTAATACTTGGAAATATTTCAAGGCTGCACTTCGGGTTTTCAAAGTATTAATTGTCTGGGACACCCATTTTACATGAATATGGAAGCTCTCTGCACACACATGTGTGCACCAAATTCTCAAACAGTAGAGGATTACACATTGATCAATTCCAAAAATCTTTATCAACTCACACAAGAAAAATAGCGAAGTTGTACAGTCCATAACCTTTTGACTAAATGGAACCATAGTGAATAATCTTCTCAAGAATAATACCTAAGTCCAATGGCTCTACTCTTACATTGTGCTGAGTGTTCTGGAAAGAAATTATTTCATATTCATATAAATTCTTCTTTAGTATTGAAAAATGAGATACAGTCTAATTCATTTTTTGTCAATGACATATCATTCCTACCAAAATCTAATAAAGTATATGGAGGATTTAACACAGGTTAATCTCTTGATGATGTCAAGGATAGTATCTTTAAAAAATAGTAGCAGACTGAATTTAGCAATTTATCAAAAGGATAATCCACTATGAAAACAGTCATACTCCAGGAGTGCAAGGTTGGCTTAACACAAGAAACATTAAAACTCAATAGAAAGCTTGAAATTAACAAAATAAAAGAGAAAAAGATAAGATTTCCTCAATTTAAAGGACAATAAAAATACTCAAGAAAATATCACACCAAATCCAGGAGATGTATTTGATAAAATTTAACATCAATTCCTGCCATAAAAATTTCACCAACATATAAATGAATGGTTGTTCCTTTTTTTTTAGACTTTTTTTTATTGAGTTATAGTCATTTTACAATGTCATGTCAATTTCCAGTGTAGAGCACAGGTTTTCAGTTATACATGAACATACGTATATTCATTGTCCCAGGTTTTTTCTCTGTGAGCTACCACAAGATCTTGTATATATTTCCCTGTGCTACACGGTATAATCTTGTTTATCTATTCTACATATGCCTGTCAGTATCTACAAATTTCGAACTCCCAGTGTGTCCCTTCCCACCCACTCCCCCTTCCTTCATTTAATAATTGGTAGTGGAAAATAAACTAGCTAGAATCACACATAAAATGAAACCTTGAAAGTATTGCATATGAAGTAGGGAACAAGACAAGGAAGCCAACTGTCACCGCTTTAATGCTACATTTACAGCACACTTGGGGGACATAAAATAAAAGATGAAAACTTGGGGAAGTAAAACGTGGAAGTCTCAGATAGTATGATTATCAATTTAGAAAATCTAGCAACATTAATTACTACACTTAATATGAGACTTGGGAAAGATGACTGTATATAAATATTAATATACAGAAACAATTCTATATCTGTATACAAGAAACAAGAAACTAGAAAGTGAAATATTAAATTTTGAGTTGTGGAAAAAGGAGATCTTTTCATAAGTGGTCTTAAGATCATTAACTGTATAAAAAGAAAATTGAAATCTATTTCATACCACACGAAGAATTCAACCCAAGGAAGGTTAGAGACCTCAATGGGAATGGTAAAACAAGTTTTTAAAATCAGATAATATACATTGTTTAATGGCTTCAGAATAATGAAAGATTTGAATACACAAGATAAATGGAGAAACCACAGAGACAACTTGACATATTTGCCTACAGTATGCCAGCAAACAATAACTTAATTTCACCAGAAATATTACAAAGGAGCAAAAAGTAGGGCACAGAAATGGGGACGATATATATACACACATAACCATCAACACCTTGGCATTTAATTATATAAAAATCTCCTAAATGAATATGGAAAAGACGGGCAATGTTATTGAAACTGGGGCAAAACTTGAACAGTGACACCACCGAAGGGCAAACCACAGAAGGACCAAAATGATCACAAAGATTCCTCACTTTGTGACTCAGCAGGACCATGCAAGAGACAGCACAGGGGGAGTAGCCTCACTGCCACTAGGTTTCCAAGAGTTAACAGCCCTGAGGGTGGGCAAGGGGTGGATCCTCAGGAAGTGTCCTTCACTGCAGGTGAGAACGTGGCCCTCACCAAGGTGAGGGAAAGGGTCTGGCCTCATCTAGGAAGGGTGAGAACTGCATGACTCCACAGCTCTGGTCCCAGAGGAGGTGGACATGGGAGAAGCTGTTCCCAGTGTCTCGCTGGAACAGCACGCACAGCTCAGGGGCAGAATGTAGACATAAATTGTGTCCCTCGTTGTTGAGAAGGTGGCAGAGCTACCCTAGGCTGCACAGCTGGTGCACAGCCTGGAGAAGCTTCCTGTCTTCCTGCCTCCCTGTTGAGCGGTTCTTTCCCCAGTGCTGCATCTTCACTTAGATGGTATCTTTGACCCCGTGTGTCCCTCCCTCCCTGCCTGTCCCCAGAGCCCTCGGCAGTGTTTGCCAAGGAGCAGCCGGCACGCAGTGAAGTGCAGGCCGTGGCGGGGGCCAGTGCCACGCTGAGCTGCGAGGTGGCCCAGGCCCAGACGGAGGTGACGTGGTACAAGGACGGCAAGAAGCTGAGCTCCAGCTCGAAAGTGCGTGTGGAGGCTACGGGCTGCACCCGGAGGCTGGTGGTGCAGAAAGCAGGCAAAACAGATGCCGGGGAGTACATCTGCGAGGCCGGGGGCCAGAGGGTCTCTTTCCGCCTGGACGTCACAGGTCAGTTCTTGAGGACACTAAGTCCACCTGTTTGTATAGGATGATAGGACTGGCTTATGGCCTCAACAGACATTAGACATTCTGATCACGTCTCTTCATGTTGAATCTATAAAGTAAGAATGAAAGGAAAAAGTCACTCTACCACATCAACATGCTTTGCTAATGCGGAATTAACGTAACAGCAGCCCCTGCCTAGTAGGGAGTATATATTTCACTGCTGGTTTAGAGCCTGGAGTATTTTCCACTGAGTGCTTCTTGTCCTGATTTTGTTTTTCTGCCTTATGTCTATTACCCCAGCATTTCTATGTATTACCATAGTTCTTAGTAGCATTTCTTAAGAGGAAGCTTTCACACAGGAGGTTCATTTTTTAGGTGGACTCCGGTTTTATTCTGAAATGGGAGGTAGCTTATATTAAGACTGAATAGGTGGAAGAAGGATGGAAAGAAACTGTGTTGGAGCTTGAACGTGTTTGTGGAGTTATGGCTCTTGGGCTGTGGCGGTTTGTGCAACAGGCTGGCCAGCAAGACATGAGCGAGTGTATCTGCTAATCCCAGGACAGGAAAGTCTCCTTTCATATATGTATTTTTCATTGGTTATCAGGGATAACATTTGGCATTGTTTGGTAGTGATAATGGGACAGCCTTGTTGCCCAGTCAGACCCTGCTGCTCTTTTTGTGTGTATTAATATCATAAATCTCCTATCTTTCAACCTTCCATTTTCACGGCCAATGTTTGGTTAAGAAAGCATGGACGAGTGGTGGATGTGCAGTGAGAGGGGCTATTCTTTTATGCCATGTATTGTTTTCCATGTCATAATGCTTAGTCACATTTTTCCAGCACATGTTCAGACTGCATTGATGTTCCTTGGTTTTAGGAGTCTGGCTCTATCTGATGCATAGTGCTGAGGTAGACCAGATGTCTCTCTCCTGGGATTGTTCTGGCAGATCATGTAGACACTTACCTGGCACACTGGAGAGTTCCTGCGAACAAGAGATATTTGAATTCATTGAAACATACCAGGATAAGGGGAAATTTTGACTACACGTAATACTTGGAAATATTTCAAGGCTGCACTTTGGGCTGTCAAAGCTCTCTGCACATAGATGTGTGTACCAAATTCACAAAGAGTAGAAGATTGCAAATTGATCAATTCCAAAAATCTTTATCAACTGACACAAGAAAAATAGACAAATTGTACAGTCAGTAAACCTTGGAATAAATGGAACCATAGTAAATAATCTTCTCACAGAGTAGTATCTAAGTCCATAAACTCTACTGTTAAATTTTACTGCATATTCTGCAAATAATTTATCCCATGTTCATATAGATTCTGCTGTATTATTGAAAAATGAAGTACATTAATTCATTTTTTTTGGTAGATGACATATCATTCCATCATAGCAAAATCTGAAAAGGTAAATAGGAAGAATTAACACAGGTAAATCTCTTGATGATGTCAAGAATAAAAAGTAGTAGCAAGCTGAATTTTGCAATTTGTGAAGAGGATTATTCACTATGACAACAGTCATACTCCAGGAGCGCAAGGTTGGTTTAACACAAGAAATACTAGAAACTCAATAGAAAGCTAGACTTGAACCAAATAAAAGAGAAAAATGATACAATTTCCCCAATTTAAATGGAGAATAAAAATATTCAATAAAAAATAACATCATAAATCCAGGAGAAGTACTTGATAAAGTTTAACATCAATTCCTGCCATAAAATTCTTACCAAAGGATAAATGAAAGGGTTCTTCATTAATAATTAATAATTGGTAGTGGGAAAAAACACTGGCTAACTTCAGACAGGAATGGAGAAGTTGAAAGCATTGCATATGAAGTAAGGACCAAGACAAAGAACCCAACAGTCACCACTTTAATGCTACATTTACAGCACACTTAGGCGGGAAATAAAACAAAAGATTAAAACTTGGAAAAATAAAACATGAAAGTTGCAGATGATATGATTATCAGTGTAGGAACTCTAGGAACATGAATTACTACACTTAAGGAGACAATTGGGAAAGATTACTGTATATAAATTCTAATATACAGAACACAATTCTGTATGTATATGTCAGAAACAAGAAACTGGAAAATGAAATTTTAGAAAAATTGCAATAACATTAGATGGATCATCTTACCAATTTTAAGTCTAATAATGATCTTGTGCCTACTTGTGGGCAAAAGTATTAAACATTGTTACAGGCAGTGAAAAAGATATAAATAAATATGTAAATTCTGTGGAAGACCAGAGGTGTTCAATTTCAAAGTTGATTGCAAAAAGTAGGAGAGTCAAGCCAGTCTTGAAGAACAAAGTGGGGACATTTGCTGTAACTTATATCAAGAATTTTTAAAAAGGTACAGCAATTTGGACAAGTGGACTTCAATGCAAAGAACAGCACAAAGGAATGGAATTCACACTGAGGTGTGGAGAGGGGACAGTTTTTACCCAAGTAGTGTTAAGACCATTAACCATATAGGAAAATAAAAGAAAATTGAAATTTGCCTCACACCACCCAATCAACCCTATGCAGGTAGAGAATGCTCAAACAAGCCTTTTATCAGATAATATGGATTTAAGACCTCAGAATAATGAAAGTTTTTAAAACAAAATAGAAATGCAGAAACCACAAAGGACAACTTGACATATTTGTGTGTAACAAAGCAATAACTTAATTTCACAAGAAACATTACAAAGGAGCGAAAAGGTAGGGCACAAAACTGAGTAGGATACATATATACGTAGCCATCAACATTCTGGCATTTAATTATATAAAAAGCTTCTAAACGAATATAAAAAAAAGAGGCAATGCTATGAAAATTAGGCAAAACTTGAACAGGGACACCACAGAAAAGCAAATACCAGGATGACCAAAATGATCACAAAGATTCCTCACCTCATGAGTCATCAGACCATGCAAGAGACAGCACAGGGGGTGTAGCCTCACTGCCACTAGGTTTCTGAGAGTTGCCAACCCTGAGATGGGCAAGGGGGTGGATCCTCAGGAAGTGTCCTTCACTGCAGGTGAGAACGTGGCCCGCACCAAGGTGAGGGAAAGGGTCTGGCCTCATCTAGGAAGGTTGAGGACTGCATGACTCCACAGCTCTGGTCCCAGAGGAGGTGGACATGGGAGATACCATTCCCAACTTCTCTCTGGAACAGCACGCACAGCTCAGGGGCAGAGTATAGAGATAAATTGTGTCCGTTGTTGAGAAGGTGGGAGAGCTTCTCCTGGCTGCACAGCTGGTGCACAGCCTTGAGAAGTTTCCTGTCTTCCTGCCTCCCTGGTGAGTGGTTCTTTCCCCAGTGCTGCATCTGCACTTAGATTCTATCTTTGACCCCGTGTGTCCCTCCCTCCCTGACTGTCCCCAGAGCCCTCGATGGTGTTTGCCAAGGAGCAGCCGGCACGCAGTGAAGTGCAGGCCGTGGCGGGGGCCAGTGCCACGCTGAGCTGCGAGGTGGCCCAGGCCCAGACGGAGGTGATGTGGTACAAGGACGGCAAGAAGCTGAGCTCCAGCTCGAAAGTGCGTGTTGAGGCCACGGGCCGTGGGCGGAGGCTGGTGGTGCAGCAGGTGGGCAAGGCAGACGCCGGGGAGTACAGCTGCGAGGCCGGGGGCCAGAAGGTCTCCTTCCATGTGGACGTCACAGGTCAGTTCTTGATGACACTAAGTCCACCTGTGTGTATGGGGTGGTAGGACTGGCTTACAGCCTCAACAGACTTTTGTGCACCTGCCATTAGATGTTCTCTCTTCATGTCTCTTCATATTAGGTCTTTAAAGTAGGAATGAATGAAAGAAGTCACTTCTGCCACAACAATATGCACTGGTAATGGGGAATTAACATAACAGCAGCCCCTGGCTGGTAGGAAGTATATATTTACTGCTGGTTTAGAGCCTGGAGAATTTCCCAGTCCCTTTCTCGTCATTCAGTTCTTCTTTTCCTGATTTTGTTTTTCTAGCTTAGTTGTGTTGTTTACATCATGTATTTCTATGTATTACCATAGTTCTCAGTGGCACTTCTTAAGAGGAAGCTAGCACACAGGAAGGCTCATTATTTAGGTGGACTCTAGTTTTGTTCTGAAATGGGAGATAGGTTATATCAATACTGAATAGGTGGGGAGTGATGGAAAGAAACTGTTCAAGCTTGAACCTGTTTGTGGAGTTATGACTCTTGGCCTGTGGCTGCTTGTGTAGCAGGCTGTCAGGGTAGATATGAGGGAGTGTATCTGCTAATCCCAGGACCAGAAAGTCTCATTCCACGTATATATCTTTCATCAGTTATCAGGGATACCAATTGGCTTATTTGGTAGTGACAATGGGACAGCCTTGTTGCACAGTCAGACCCTGTTGCCTTTTTTATGTATATTAATTTCTTGAACTCTCCTGTCTTCCACTTTCCATTTTCACAGCCAATATTTGGTCAAGAAAGCATGAGCAAGTGGTGGATGTGCCGGGAGAAGGGCTGTTCTTTTACACCGTGTATTATTTTCCATGTCATAATGCTTAGTCACATTTTCCCAGAACATGTTCAGACTTCATTGGTGTTTCCTGGTTTCTAGGAGTCTGCTTCTATCTGATGCAGAGGGCTAAGGTAGACCAGATGTCTCTCTCCTGGGGTGGTTCTGGTAGATCATATTCATAGTTACCTGGCACACTGGAGAGTTCATGTGAGCAAGATATGTGAATTTATTGACCCAGGATAAGGGGAAATTTTGGCTTCACATAATACTTCAATTATTTCAAGACTGCACTTTGGGTTGTCAAAGTAATAATTGTCTGGGACACCTGTTTTCATGTGGGTATGGAAGCTTTCTGCACACACATGATGTACCAAATTCACAAAGAGTAGAAGATTACGACTTGATCAGTTCCAAAAATCTATATCAACTCACACAGGAAAAATAGAGAAGTTGTGCAGTCCATAACCTTTTGAATAAATGGAACCACAATAAATAATCTTCTCACACAATAATATCGAAGTCCAGTGGCTCTACTCTTAAATTGTACTGAGTATTCTATAAAAAAAATTATTCCATGTTCATATAGATTCTTCTGTAGTATTGAAAAATGAGATACATTAATTCATTTTTTTTGTAGATAGCATATCATACCTACGAAAATCTGATAAGATAAACAGGAAGAATTAACACAGGTTAATCTCTTGATGATGTCAGCAATAATATCTTTTAAAAAGTAGTAGGAAGCTGAATTTAACAATTTATCAAAAGGATTATCCACTGTGACAACAGTCATACTCCAGGAGTGCAAGTTTGGTTTAACACAAGAAACACTAGTAACTCAATAGAAAGCTAGACTTGAACCAAATAAAAGAGAAAAATGATACGATTTCCCCAATTTAATTGGAAAATAAAATTACTCAATAAAATATAACATCATATATCCAGGAGATGTACTTGACAAAATTTAACATCAATTCCTGCCATAAAATTCACCAAAGTATAAATGAATGGTTGTTCCTTCATTTAATTATTGGTAGTAGAAAATAAACTAACCAGCATCACACATAAAATGAAAGCTTGAGAGCACTGCGTATGAAGTAGGGAACAAGGCAAGGAAGCCAACTGTCACCACTTTAATGCTACGTTTACAGCCCATTTAAGGGGGAAATAAAACAAAAGATTAACACTTGGGAAAATAAAACATGGCAGTCACAGATGATATGATTATCAGTTTAGAAAATCTAGGAATATGAATTACTACACTAATGAGAGAATAGGGAAAGTTTACTGCAGGGAAATATTAATATACAGAAACAATTCTGTACCTATCTATAAGAAAGAAGAAACTACAAAATGAAATTTGGGAAGAGTTACAATAACATTAGACATACCCTGTCATTAATTCCAAGTCTAAGACAGGGTCTTGAGCCTCTTTGTAGGCAAAATTGTTAAATATTGTTGAGAGGCAGAGAAAAAGATAAAAATGAATGGATAAAAATCTGTGGAAGACACAGAGGTATTCAATCCCTGGCAAAACCCAAATCACAGTTCTTATGGGTGTGAGAATATTGACAAGTTGGGTGCAAAGGCCAAGGAGATCAAGCCAGTCTTGAAGAACAGAGTGTGGACATTTACTCTAACCTATGTCAGGACTTCATTTTTTAAATCAATATGCTGCAGCAATTTAGACAAGTGGCTCTCAATGCAGAGATAGGCAAACAACCAAAAGAAATGGAATATGGAGCTCAGATTGTGCTGTAGAGAAAGGAGGGGCTTTTCCTAATTGGTCTTAAGAACATTAACTATATAGAAACATAGAATGGAAATCTACCTCATATCACATGAAGAATAAACCCTAGGAAGTTTAGAGACCTCCATGGGGATGGTAAAACAAGTTTGTTTAATCAGATAATATAGATTATTTAATGACCTCAGGATAATGAAAGATCTTAAAACAGAAGATAAATGCAGAAACCACAAAGGACAACTTGACATATTTGCCTGCAACTGATAACTTAATTTCACCAGAAACATTACAAAGGAGCAAAAAAGTAGGGCAGAAAAATGGGGAGGATGTATACACATGTAACCGTCAACATTCTGGTATTTAATTATATAAAAGCTCCGAAATGAATATGAAAAAGTTGGGCAATGCTATGAAAATTAGGCAAAACTTGAACAGTGACACCACAGAAGAGCAAACCACAGAAGGACCAAAATGATCACAAAGATTCCTCTCCTTGTAAGTCACCAGGACCATGCAAGAGACAGCACAGGGGGTGTAGCCTCACTGCCACTAGATTTCCAAGAGTTAACAGCCCTGAGATGGGCAAGGGGGCAGATCCTCAGGAAGTGTCCTTCACTGCAGGAGAGAACGTGGCCCGCACCAAGGTGAGGGAAAGGGTCTGGCCTCATCTAGGAAGGGTGAGGACTGCATGACTCCACAGCTCCGGTCCCAGAGGAGGTGGGCATAGCAGAAGCTGTTCCCAAGGTGTCTCTGGAACAGCACGCACAGCTCAGGGACAGAGTGTAGACATAAATTATGTCCCTGGTTGTTGAGAAGATGGGAGAGCTTCTCTAGGCCGCACAGCTGGTGCACAGCCTTGAGAAGTTTCCTGTCTTCCTGCCTCCCTGGTGAGTGGTTCTTTCGCTGGTGCTGCATCTTCACTTAGATTCTATCTTTGACCTTATGAATCCCTCCTTGCCTGTCCCCAGAGCCCTCGGCGGTGTTTGCCAAGGAGCAGCCGGCACGCAGTGAAGTACAGGCCATGGCGGGGGCCAGTGCCACACTGAGCTGCGAGGTGGCCCAGGCCCAGACGGAGGTGACGTGGTACAAGGACGGCAAGAAGCTGAGTTCAAGCTCGAAAGTGCGTGTGGAGGCCATGGGCTGCACCCGGAGGCTGGTGGTGCAGAAAGCAGGCAAAGCAGACGCCGGGGAGTACAGCTGCGAGGCCAGGGGCCAGAAGGTCTCCTTCCACCTGGACATCACAGGTCAGTTCTTCACAATACTAAGTCCACCTGTGTCTACCAGATGATAGCACTGGCTTACAGCCTCAACAGACTTTTGTGCACCTGCCATTAGATGTCCTCTCATCACGTCTCTTCATGTTTGGTGTATAAAGTAGGAATGAAAGGAAAAAGTCACTTCTGCCACATCAGCATGCTTTGCTAATGGGGAATTAACATAACAGCAGCCCCTGGCTGAAAGGGAGTATATATTTCACTGCTGGTTTAGAGCCTGGAGAAGTTTTCAGTCCCTTTCTCACCATTCAGTGCTTTTCCTGATTTTGTTTTTGTGACTTTGCTGTGTTTTTCACCCTGTGAACCTCTATGTGTTATCATAGTTCCCAGCGGGATTTCTTAAGGGGCAGCTGATACACAGGAAGGTTCATTAATTTTGATGGACTCGAGTTTTATTTTGAAACGAGAGGTAGCTTATAAGAAGACTGAATAGGTGGGAGAAGGATGGAAAGAAACTGTGCTCAAGCTTGAACGTGTTTGTGGAGTTATGGTTCTTGGACTGTGGCTGTTTGTGCAGCAGGCTGGCAAGGTAAACATGAACGAGCGTATCTGCTAATCCCAGGACAGGAAAGTCTCCTTCCATGCATGTATTTTTCATCGGTTGTCAGGGATACCAGTTGGCATTATATGGTAGTAAAAATGGGACAGCCTTGTTGCCCAGCCCTGTTGCTCCTTTTATGTGTATTAATTTCTTGAAATCTCTTATCTTCCAACCTTCCGTTTACACAGCCAACGTTTCATCAAGAAAGCATGGACAAGTGGTGGATGTGGAAGGAGGGGGCTGTTCTTTTATACCATGTATAGTTTTCCATGTCATAATGCTTAGTCACATTTTTCCAGCACATGTTCAGACTCCATTGGTGTTGCTTCGTTTTAGAAGTGTGGCTCTATGTGATGCAGAGGGCTGAGGTAGACCAGATGTCTCTCTCCTTGGGTTGTTTTGGCAGATCATGTCTATATTTATCTGGCACACTGGGAAGTTCCTACAAACAAGAGATATTTGAATTCATTGAACCAGGATAAGGGGAAATTTTGGCTTCACATAATACTTGGAATTATTTCAAGACTGCACTTTGGGTTGTCAAAGGGTTCTCTGGGACACCTATTTTCACATGGATATGGAAGCTCTCTGCACACACATGTGTGTACCAAATTCTCAAAGAGTAGAGGATTACAAATTCATCAATTCCAAAAATCTGTATCAACTCACACAAGAAAAATAGAGAAGTTGTACAGTCCATAACCTTTTGAATAAATGGAACTATAATAAATAGTCTTGTTGCAGAATAATATCTAAGTCCAGTGGCTCTACTCTTAAATTGTACTGAGAATTCTATAAAGAAATCATTCCATGTTCATACAGATTCTTCTGTAGTATTGAGAAGTGAGATACACTAATTCATTTTCTGTAGATAACATATCATTCCTACCAAATTCAGATAAGGTGAACAGGACAAATTAGCACAGGTTAATCTCTTGATAATATCAACAATAGTATTTTTAAAAAATAGTAGCAAATTGAATTTAACGATTTATGAAAAGCATAATCCATTATGACAACAGTCATACTCCAGGAGTGCAAGGTTGGTTTAACCATAACAGGAAACATTAGAAACTCAGTAGGAAGCTTGATATGAACCAAATAAAAGAAAAAATGATACGACTTCCCCAATACATGGAGAATAAAACATATTCAATATAATATACTGTCATAAATCCAGGAACAGTACTTGATAAAATTTAACATCCATACCTGCCATAAAATTTTTTCCAAAGGATAATTAAAGGGTTCTCTATTAATAATTAATAATTGATAGTAAAAAAAAATCTAGCTAACATCACACATGAATTGAAATCTTGAAAGCATTACATATGATTAGGGAACAAGGCAAGGAAGTCAACTGTCACCATTTTAATGCTACATTTACAGCACACTTAGGAGGGAAATAAAACAAAAGATTAAAATTTGGGAAAATAAAACATGGAAGTCGCAGATGATGTAACAGTTTAGAAACTCTAAGAACATTAATTACTATACTTAATGAGAGAGTTGGGAATCATTACTGCATGTAAATTCTACTGTGCAGAAAACAATTCCGTATGTATGTATCGAAACAAGAAACTAGAAAATGAAAGTTTAGAAAAATTGCAATAACAGTAGATGGATCATCTTACCAACTTTAAGTCTAATAAAGATCTTCTGCCTACTTGTGGTTAAAATTATTAAACATTTTTAGAGGCATTGAAAAAGATATGAATAAATACATAAATTCTGTGGAAGACCCAGAGGTGTTCAATTTCCTAGTTGATTGCAAAGGCCAAGGAGAGTCAAGCCAGTCTTGAAGAACAAAGTGGGGACATTTGCTGTAACTTATATCAAGACTTTTAAAAAAAGGTACAGCAATTTGAACAAGTGGATTTAAATGCAGAGAACAGCAGAAAGGAATGGAATTCACATTGAGTTGTAGAGAGGGGATGGTCTTTTCCTAAGTGATGTGAAGACCACTAAGCATTTAGGAAAATAGAAGAAAATTGAAATTAGCCTCATACCACCCAGTCAATCCTAGGCAGGTAGAGACGTGAGTGGGAATGGTCAAACAAGCCTTTTATCAGATAATATGGTTAAATGGCCTCAGAAATGAAAGTTTTAAAACAAAATAGAAATGCAGAAACCACAAAGGACAACTTGACATATTTGAGTATAACAAACCAGTAACTTAATTTTACCGGAAACATGACAAAAGAGCAAAAAGGTAGGGCAGAAAAATGAGAAGGATATATACACACGTAACCATCAACATTCTGGTATTTAATTATATAAAAAAAACTAAACGAATAGGAAAAAGAGCAGCAGTGCTTTGAAAATTAAGCAAGACTTGAACAGTGACACCACAGAAGAGCAAACCACAGAAGGACCAAAATGATCACAAAGATTCCTCTCCTTGTGAGTCATCAGAACGATGCGAGAGACAGCACAGGGCATGTAGCCTCACTGCCACTAGATTCCCAAGAGTTGACAACCCAAGAGGGTGGGCAAGGAGGTGGATCCTCAGGAAGTGTCCTTCACTGCGGGTGAGAACGTGGCCTGCACCAAGGTGAGGGAAAGGGTCTGGCCTCATCTAGGAAGGGTGAGGACTCCATGACTCCACTGCTCCTGTCCCAGAGGAGGTGGACATGGGAGAAGCCGTTCCCAACGTGTGTCTGGAACAGCATGCAGAGCTCAGTTGCAGAGTGTAGACATAAATTATGTCCCTCGTTTTTGAGAAGGCAGGAGAGCTACCCTAGGTCGCACAGCTGGTGCGCAGCCTAGAGAAGTTTCTTGTCTTCCTGCCTCCCTGGTGAGTGGTTCTTTCCCCAGTGCTGCATCTGCACTTAGATTCTATCTTTGACCCTATGAATCCCTCCCTGCCTGTCCCCAGAGCCCTCGGTGGTGTTTGCCAAGGAGCAGCCGGCGCGCAGTGAAGTGCAGGCCGTGGCGGGGGCCAGTGCCACGCTGAGCTGCGAGGTGGCCCAGGCCCAGACGGAGGTGACGTGGTACAAGGACGGCAAGAAGCTGAGCTCCAGCTCAAAAGTGCGTGTGGAGGCCACGGGCTGTGGGCGGAGGCTGGTGGTGCAGCAGGCGGGCAAGGCGGACGCCGGGGAGTACAGCTGCGAGGCCGGGGGCCAGAGGGTCTCCTTCCGCCTGGACGTCACAGGTCAGCTCTTGATGATACTAAGTCCACGTGTGTGTACGGGTTGATAGGACTGGCTTACAGCCTCAACAGACTTTTGTGCACCTGCCATGTGACGTCCTCTCATCATGTCTCTTCAAGTTAGGTCTATAAATTAGAAATGGAAGGAAAATGTCACTTTTGCCACAACAATATGTGCTGGTAATGGGGAATTAACATAACAACAGCCCCCGGCTGAAAGGGAATATATATTCTACTGCTGCTTTATGGCCTGGAGAATTTTTCAGTCCCTTTGTCACCATTCCGTGCTTCTTACCCTGATTTTGTTTTTTTGACTTACTTGTGTTTTTTCACCCCATGAACTTCTATGTATTATCATAGTTTCCAGTGGGGTTTCTTAAGGTGCAGTTGGCACACAGGAAGGTTCATTTTTTAGGTGGATTCCAGTTTATTCTGAAATTGAAGGAGCTTATATCAACACTGAATAGGTGGTAGAAGGATGGAAAGAAACTTTGTTGGAGCTTGAACGTGTTTGTGAAGCTTTGGCTCTTGAGCTAGGGCTGCTAGTGCAGCAGACTGGCAAGGTAGACAGTAGCAAATTCATCTGCTAATCCCAGGACCAGAAAGTCTCCTTCCATGTATATATTTTTCATCAGTTATCAAGGATGACAATTGGCATTATTTCATAGTGAGAATGGGACTGCCTTGTTGAACAGTCAGACCCTGTTGCTCTTTTTATGTGTATTAATTTTTTGAAATCTCCTGTCTTCCAAAGTTCCATTTAAATAGCCAGTGTTTGGTCAAGAAAGCATGGACGAGTTGTGGATGTGGAGGGAGATGGGCTGTTCTTTTACACTGTGTATTATTTTCCGTGCCATAATTCTTAGTCACATTTTTCCAGATAATATTCAGACTTCATTGGTGTTGCTTGGTTTCTAAGAGTTTACTCTATCTGATGCAGAGGGTTGAGGTAGACCAGATGTGTCTCTCCTGGGATTGTTCTGGCAGATCATCTCCATACCCATCTGGCACACTGGAGAGTTCCTGCAAAAAAGAGATGTTTCAATTCATTGAATCAGTTAAGGGGAAATTTTGACCACACATAATGCTTGGAATTATTTCCAGGCTGCACTTTGGGTTGTCAAAGTATTAATTGTCTGGGACACCTATTTTCACATGGATATGGAAGCTCTCTGCTCACACAGTGTATACCAAATTCACAAAGAGTAGAAGATTACACACTGATCAATTCCAAAAATCTATTATCAACTCACACAAGGAAAATAGACACTTTAAAATAAATGGAACCATAATAAATAATCTTGTTGCAGAATAATATCTAAGTCCAGTGGCTCTACTCTTAAATTGTACTGAGTATTCTGTAAAGAAATTTTTCCATGTTCATATAGATTCTTCTGTAGTATTGAGAAATGAGTTACACTAATTCATTTTTTTGTAGATAGCATATCATTCCTACCAAAATCCAATAAGGTGAATGGGAGGAATTAACACAGGTTAATCTCTTGATGATGTCAAGAATAATATATTTTAAAAATATTAGCACAGTGAATTTAGCAATTTATCAAAAGGGTTATCCACTATGACAATAGTCATACTCCAGGAATGCAAGGTTGGTTTAACACAAGAAACATTAGAAACTCAATAGAAAGCTTGACATTAACAGAATAAAAGAGAACAATGATACAATTTCCCCAATTTAAATGCAGAATAAAATTACTCAATAAAACATAACACCATAAATCCAGGAGATGTACTTGATAAAATTTAACATCTATTCTTGCCTGAAAATTTCTCCAAAGTATAAATAAATGGTTGTTCCTTCATTTAATAATTGGTAGTGGAAAATAAACTAGCTAGAATCACACATAAAGTGAAACCTTGACAGTACTGCATATGAAGTAGGGAACAAGACAAGGAAGCCAACTGTCACCGCTTTAATGCTATTTTACAGCACACTTGGGAGGACGTAAAATGAAAGATGAAAACTTGGGAAAATACAACATGAAATTCACAGATGATATGATTATCAATTTAGAAATCTAGGAACATGAATTACTACACTTAATGAGAGAGTTGTGAAAGATTACTGCATATAAATACTAATACAGAATCAATTCTATGTCTATATACATGAAACAAGAAATTAGAAGATGAACTTTGAAAAGAGTTACAATAACATTAGATATATCCTGTCATTAATTCCAAGTCTAAGAAAGGATCTTGGGATTCTTTGTAAGCAAAATTACTAAATATTGTGAGAGACAGAGAGAAGAATATAAATAAATGGATAAAAATCAGTGGACAACCCAGAGATGTTCAACCCCCAGTAAAACCCAAATAACAGCTCATTTGGGTGTGAGACTATTGACAAATTGATTGCAAAGGCCAGGGAGATTCAAGCCAGTCTTGAAGAACAAAGTGAGGACATTTACTCTAACCTATGTCAGGACTTCATTTTTTATTAATGCTACAGCAATTTAGACAAGTGGGTCCCAATGCAGAGATAGGCAAATAACACAAAGAAATGGAATGTTGAGCTCACATCGTGCTGTAGAGAAAGGAGGGGCTTTTCCTAATTGGTTTTAAGAGCATTAACTATACAGAAAAATAAAATTGAAATCGTCCTCATAACACACGAGAATCAACCCTGGCAGGTTAGAGACCTTCCGTGGGAATGGTAAAACGAGTTTGTGTAATCAGATAATATAGATTATTTAATGACCTCAGGATAATGAAAGATTTTAAAACAGAAGATAAATGCAGAAACCACAAAGGACAACTTGACATATTTGCCTGCAGTATGCCTAAAACTGATAACTTAATTTCACCAGAAACATTACAAAGGAGCGAAAAGCACAAAAATGGGGAAGATACATACACATGTAACCATCTGTCATTTAATTATGTAAAAAAAACTAAACGAATATGGAAAAGACAGTCAATGCTATTGAAACTGGGGCAAAACTTGAACAGTGACACCACAGAAGAGCAAACCACAGAAGGACCAAAATGATCACAAAGATTCCTCACCTTGTGAGTCATCAGGACCATGCAAGAGACAACACAGGGGGTGTAGCCTCACTGCCACTAGGTTTCCGAGAGTTGCCAACCCTGAGATGGGCAAGGGGGTGGATCCTCAGGAAGTGTCCTTCACTGCAGGTGAGAACGTGGCCCGCACCAAGGTGAGGGAAAGGGTCTGGCCTCATCTAGGAAGGGTGAGGACTGCATGACTCCACAGCGCCGGTCCCAGAGGAGATGTGCATGGGAGAAGCCGTTCCCAATGTCTTTCTGGAACAGCACGCACAGCTCAGGGGCAGAGTGTAGACATAAATTGTGTCCTTCATTGTTAAGAAGGCGGGAGAGCTTCTCTAGGCCGCACAGCTGGTGCGCAGCCTGGAGAAGTTTCCTGTCTTCCTGCCTCCCTGCTGAGTGGCTCTTTCGCTGGTGCTGCATCTTCACTTAGATGATATCTTTGACTCCATGTGTCCCTCTCTCCCTGCCTGTCCCCAGAGCCCTCGGTGGTGTTTGCCAAGGAGCAGACGGCACACAATGAAGTACAGGCCGTGGCAGGGGCCAGTGCCACACTGAGCTGCGAGGTGGCCCAAGCCCAGACGGAGGTGACGTGGTACAAGGACGGCAAGAAGCTGAGCTCCAGCTCGAAAGTGCATGTGGAGGCCACAGGCCGCACCCGGAGGCTGGTGGTGCAGCAGGCGGGCAAGGCGGACGCCGGGGAGTACAGCTGCGAGGCCGGGGGCCAGAGGGTCTCCTTCCACCTGGGTGTCACAGGTCAGTTCTTGAGGATACTAAGTCCACCTGTGTGTACGGGATGATAGGGCTGGCTTACAGCCTCAACAGGCTTTTGTGCACCTGCTATTAGGCATCCTCTCGTCACGTCTCTTCATGTTAGGTCTATAAATTAGAAATGGAAGGAAAAAGTCACTTCTGCCACATCAGCATGCTTTGCTTAGGGGGAATTAATATAACAGCAGCCCCTGGCTGGTAGGGAGTATATATTTCACTGCTGTTTTAGAGCCTGGAGAATTTTCCAGTCCCTCTCTCATTGTTCAGTTCTTCTTGTCCTGATTTTGTCTTTCTGACTTACTTGTGTCTTTTCACCCCGTGTACTTCTATGTGTTATCATAGTTCCCAATGGGATTTCTTAAGGCCCAGCTGGCACACAGGAAGGTTCATTTTTTAAGTGGACTCCAGCTTTATTCTGAAATGGGAAGTAGCTTACATCAAGACTGAATAGGTGGGAGAAGGATTGATAGGAGCTGTGCTCGAGGTTGAACATGTTTGTGGAGTTTTGGCTCTTGAGCTGTGGCTGCTTATGCTGTAGACTGGCAGGGTAGACACTAGCGAGTGTATCTGCTAATCCCAGGACCAGAAAGTCTCCTTACATGTATATATTTTTCACTGGTTATCGGGAATTCCAAATTGGCTTTATTTGGTAGTGAGAATGGGACAGCCTTATTGTGCAGTCAGACCCTGGTGCTCCTCTTATGTGTATTAATATCATAAACCTCCTCTATTCCAAGCTTCCATTTTTTGGCCAGTGTTTGGTCAAGTAAGCATGGATGAGTGGTGGATATGGAGAGAGAGGGGCTGCTCTTTTACACCTTGTATTATTTTTCGTGTCATAATGCTTAGTCGCATTATTGCAGCGCATGTTCAGACTCCATTGGTCTTCCTTCATTTCTAGGAGTCTGGCTTATTTGATGCGTAGGGCTAATGTAGACCAGATGTTCCTCTCCTGGAATTATTCTGGCAGATCAAGTAGATACTTACCTGGCACACTGGAGAGTCCTGTGAACAACAGATGTTTGAATTTATTGAACCAGTTAAGGGGAAATTTTGACCACACATAATACTTTGAATCATTTCCAGTCTGTACTTTGGATTGTCATAGTTTAATTGTCTGAGACAGCTATTTTCACATAGTTATGGAAGCTCTCTGCACACAGATGTGTGTACCAAATTCAGAAGGAGTAGAGGATTACAAATCGATCAATTCCAAAAATCTGTATCAACTCACACAAGGAAAATAGCCACTTTAGAATAAATGGAACCATACTAAATAATCTTGTCACAGAACAATATCTAAGTCCAGTGGCTCTACTCTTTAATTGTGCTGAGTATTCTATAAAGAAGCTATTCCATATTCATATAGATTTTCCATAGTATTGAGAAATGAGTTACACTAATTCATTTTTTTTTTGTAGATAGCATATCATTCCTACCGAAATCCAATAAGGTGAATGGGAGGAATTAATGCAGGTTAATCTCTTGATGATGTCAAGAATAATATATTTAAAAAATATTAGCACAGTGAATTTAGCAATTTATTAAAAGGGTTAGCCACTATGGCAATGGTTATACTCCAGGAGTGCAAGGTTGGTTTAACACAAGAAACATTAGAAACTCAATAGAAAGCTTGACATTAACAGAATAACAGAGAACAATAATACAATTTCTCCAATTTAAGTGGAGAGTAAAATAACTCAATAAAATGTAACACCGTAAATCCAGGAGATGTACGTGATAAAATTTAACAACAATTCTTGCTGTAATAATTTCTCCAAGGTATAAATAAATGGTTGTTCCTTCATTTAATAATTGTTAGTGGAAAACAAACCAGCTAGCATCACGCATAAAGTGAAAGCTTGACAGCACTGCCTATGAAGTAGGGAGCAAGACAAGGAAGCCAGCTGGCACCACTTTCATGCTACATTTACAGCACACTTAGGGGGGAAATAAAATGAAAGATGGAAACTTGGGAAAATAAAACATGTTTTTGCAGATGATATGATTATCAATTTAGAAAATCCAGGAACATGAATTACTACACTTGATGAGACAGTTGAGAAATATTACTGCATATAAATATTAATACAGAGAAACAACTATCTATATACAAGAAACAAGAAAGTAGAAAATGAAATTTGAGAAGAGTTACAATAACACTAGATACATCATGTCACCAATTCGAAATCTAAGACAGGGTCTTGGGACTCTTTGTAGGCAAAATTATTAAGTATTCTTGAGAGGCAGAGGAAAAGATATAAATAAATGGATAAAAATCTGCGGAAGATCCAGAGATGTTCGACCCCCCGCAAAAACCAAAAAACCCAAATCACAGTTCTCTTGAGTGTGAGACTAGTGACAAGTTAATTGCAAAGGCCAAGGAGATTCAAGCCAGTCTTGAAGGACATAGCGGGGACATTTGCTGTAACCTATGTCAGGACTTCATTTTTTATTAACGCTACAGCAGTTTAGACAAGTGGGTCTCAATGTAGAGATAGGCAAACAACACAAAGAAATGGAATGTTGAGCTCACATCGTGCTGTAGAGAAAGGAGGGGCTTTTCCTAATTGGTCTTAAGAACATTAACTATACAGAAAAATGTAATTGAAATCTACCTCATACCACACGAAGAATCAACCCTGGGCAGGTTAGAGACCTCCGTGGGAATGGTAAAACGAGTTTGTGTAATCAGATAATATAGATTATTTAATGACCTCAGGATAATGAAAGATTTTAAAACAGAAGATAAATGCAGAAACCACAAAGGACAACTTGACATATTTGCCTGCAGTATGCCTAAAACTGATAACTTAATTTCACCAGAAACATTACAAAGGAGCGAAAAGCACAAAAATGGGGAAGATACATACACATGTAACCATCTGTCATTTAATTATGTAAAAAAAAACTAAACGAATATGGAAAAGACAGTCAATGCTATTGAAACTGGGGCAAAACTTGAACAGTGACACCACAGAAGAGCAAACCACAGAAGGACCAAAATGATCACAAAGATTCCTCACCTTGTGAGTCATCAGGACCATGCAAGAGACAACACAGGGGGTGTAGCCTCACTGCCACTAGGTTTCCGAGAGTTGCCAACCCTGAGATGGGCAAGGGGGTGGATCCTCAGGAAGTGTCCTTCACTGCAGGTGAGAACGTGGCCCGCACCAAGGTGAGGGAAAGGGTCTGGCCTCATCTAGGAAGGGTGAGGACTGCATGACTCCACAGCGCCGGTCCCAGAGGAGATGTGCATGGGAGAAGCCGTTCCCAATGTCTTTCTGGAACAGCACGCACAGCTCAGGGGCAGAGTGTAGACATAAATTGTGTCCTTCATTGTTAAGAAGGCGGGAGAGCTTCTCTAGGCCGCACAGCTGGTGCGCAGCCTGGAGAAGTTTCCTGTCTTCCTGCCTCCCTGCTGAGTGGCTCTTTCGCTGGTGCTGCATCTTCACTTAGATGATATCTTTGACTCCATGTGTCCCTCTCTCCCTGCCTGTCCCCAGAGCCCTCGGTGGTGTTTGCCAAGGAGCAGACGGCACACAATGAAGTACAGGCCGTGGCAGGGGCCAGTGCCACACTGAGCTGCGAGGTGGCCCAGGCCCAGACGGAGGTGACGTGGTACAAGGACGGCAAGAAGCTGAGCTCCAGCTCGAAAGTGCGTGTCGAGGCCACGGGCTGCACCCGGAGGCTGGTGGTGCAGCAGGCGGGCAAAGCAGATGCTGGGGAGTACAGCTGCGAGGCCGGGGGCCAGAGGGTCTCCTTCCACCTGGGTGTCACAGGTCAGTTCTTGAGGATACTAAGTCCATCTGTGTTTACAGGATGATAGGACTGGCTTACAGCCTCTACAGACTTTTGTGCAACTGCTGTTAGGTGTCCTCTCATCACGTCTCTTCATTGTAGGTCTATAAATTAGAATGGAAGGAAAAAGTCACTTCTGCCACATCAGCAGGCTTTGCTAATGGGGAATTAACATAACAGCAGCCCCTGGCTGGAAGGGACTATATATTTCACTGCTGGTTTAGAGCCTGTAGAATTTTCCAGTCCCTTTCTCATTGTTCAGTTTTTCTTGTCCTGATTTTTGTTTCTGATTTTGTTGTGTTTCTTCACCCCGTGTACTTCTATGTGTTATCATAGTCCCAGTGGGATTTCTTAAGGGTCAGCTGGCACACAGGGAAGGTTGATTTTTTAGGTGGACTCCAGCTTTATTCTGAAATGGGAGGTAGGTTATATCAAGACTGAACAGGTAGGGGAAGGATGGAAAGAAACTGTGGGCTAGCTTGAACGTGTTTGTGGAGTTATGGCTCTTTGGCTGTGGCTGCTTGTGTATCAGGCTGGCAAGGTAGACATTAGCGAGTGTATCTGCTAATCCCAGAAAGTCTCCTTACATGTATATATTTTTCACTGGTTATCGGGAATTCCAAATTGGCTTTATTTGGTAGTGAGAATGGGACAGCCTTATTGTGCAGTCAGACCCTGGTGCTCCTCTTATGTGTATTAATATCATAAACCTCCTCTATTCCAAGCTTCCATTTTTTGGCCAGTGTTTGGTCAAGTAAGCATGGATGAGTGGTGGATATGGAGAGAGAGGGGCTGCTCTTTTACACCTTGTATTATTTTTCGTGTCATAATGCTTAGTCGCATTATTGCAGCGCATGTTCAGACTCCATTGGTCTTCCTTCATTTCTTGGAGTCTGGCTTATTTGATGCGTAGGGCTAATGTAGACCAGATGTTCCTCTCCTGGAATTATTCTGGCAGATCAAGTAGATACTTACCTGGCACACTGGAGAGTCCTGTGAACAACAGATGTTTGAATTTATTGAACCAGTTAAGGGGAAATTTTGACCACACATAATACTTTGAATCATTTCCAGTCTGTACTTTGGATTGTCATAGTTTAATTGTCTGAGACAGCTATTTTCACATAGTTATGGAAGCTCTCTGCACACAGATGTGTGTACCAAATTCAGAAGGAGTAGAGGATTACAAATCGATCAATTCCAAAAATCTGTATCAACTCACACAAGGAAAATAGCCACTTTAGAATAAATGGAACCATACTAAATAATCTTGTCACAGAACAATATCTAAGTCCAGTGGCTCTACTCTTTAATTGTGCTGAGTATTCTATAAAGAAGCTATTCCATATTCATATAGATTTTCCATAGTATTGAGAAATGAGTTACACTAATTCATTTTTTTTTTGTAGATAGCATATCATTCCTACCGAAATCCAATAAGGTGAATGGGAGGAATTAATGCAGGTTAATCTCTTGATGATGTCAAGAATAATATATTTAAAAAATATTAGCACAGTGAATTTAGCAATTTATTAAAAGGGTTAGCCACTATGGCAATGGTTATACTCCAGGAGTGCAAGGTTGGTTTAACACAAGAAACATTAGAAACTCAATAGAAAGCTTGACATTAACAGAATAACAGAGAACAATAATACAATTTCTCCAATTTAAGTGGAGAGTAAAATAACTCAATAAAATGTAACACCGTAAATCCAGGAGATGTACGTGATAAAATTTAACAACAATTCTTGCTGTAATAATTTCTCCAAGGTATAAATAAATGGTTGTTCCTTCATTTAATAATTGTTAGTGGAAAACAAACCAGCTAGCATCACGCATAAAGTGAAAGCTTGACAGCACTGCCTATGAAGTAGGGAGCAAGACAAGGAAGCCAGCTGGCACCACTTTCATGCTACATTTACAGCACACTTAGGGGGGAAATAAAATGAAAGATGGAAACTTGGGAAAATAAAACATGTTTTTGCAGATGATATGATTATCAATTTAGAAAATCCAGGAACATGAATTACTACACTTGATGAGACAGTTGAGAAATATTACTGCATATAAATATTAATACAGAGAAACAACTATCTATATACAAGAAACAAGAAAGTAGAAAATGAAATTTGAGAAGAGTTACAATAACACTAGATACATCATGTCACCAATTCGAAATCTAAGACAGGGTCTTGGGACTCTTTGTAGGCAAAATTATTAAGTATTCTTGAGAGGCAGAGGAAAAGATATAAATAAATGGATAAAAATCTGCGGAAGATCCAGAGATGTTCGACCCCCCGCAAAAACCAAAAAACCCAAATCACAGTTCTCTTGAGTGTGAGACTAGTGACAAGTTAATTGCAAAGGCCAAGGAGATTCAAGCCAGTCTTGAAGGACATAGCGGGGACATTTGCTGTAACCTATGTCAGGACTTCATTTTTTATTAACGCTACAGCAGTTTAGACAAGTGGGTCTCAATGTAGAGATAGGCAAACAACACAAAGAAATGGAATGTTGAGCTCACATCGTGCTGTAGAGAAAGGAGGGGCTTTTCCTAATTGGTCTTAAGAACATTAACTATACAGAAAAATGTAATTGAAATCTACCTCATACCACACGAAGAATCAACCCTGGGCAGGTTAGAGACCTCCGTGGGAATGGTAAAACGAGTTTGTGTAATCAGATAATATAGATTATTTAATGACCTCAGGATAATGAAAGATTTTAAAACAGAAGATAAATGCAGAAACCACAAAGGACAACTTGACATATTTGCCTGCAGTATGCCTAAAACTGATAACTTAATTTCACCAGAAACATTACAAAGGAGCGAAAAGCACAAAAATGGGGAAGATACATACACATGTAACCATCTGTCATTTAATTATGTAAAAAAAAACTAAACGAATATGGAAAAGACAGTCAATGCTATTGAAACTGGGGCAAAACTTGAACAGTGACACCACAGAAGAGCAAACCACAGAAGGACCAAAATGATCACAAAGATTCCTCACCTTGTGAGTCATCAGGACCATGCAAGAGACAACACAGGGGGTGTAGCCTCACTGCCACTAGGTTTCCGAGAGTTGCCAACCCTGAGATGGGCAAGGGGGTGGATCCTCAGGAAGTGTCCTTCACTGCAGGTGAGAACGTGGCCCGCACCAAGGTGAGGGAAAGGGTCTGGCCTCATCTAGGAAGGGTGAGGACTGCATGACTCCACAGCGCCGGTCCCAGAGGAGATGTGCATGGGAGAAGCCGTTCCCAATGTCTTTCTGGAACAGCACGCACAGCTCAGGGGCAGAGTGTAGACATAAATTGTGTCCTTCATTGTTAAGAAGGCGGGAGAGCTTCTCTAGGCCGCACAGCTGGTGCGCAGCCTGGAGAAGTTTCCTGTCTTCCTGCCTCCCTGCTGAGTGGCTCTTTCGCTGGTGCTGCATCTTCACTTAGATGATATCTTTGACTCCATGTGTCCCTCTCTCCCTGCCTGTCCCCAGAGCCCTCGGTGGTGTTTGCCAAGGAGCAGACGGCACACAATGAAGTACAGGCCGTGGCAGGGGCCAGTGCCACACTGAGCTGCGAGGTGGCCCAGGCCCAGACGGAGGTGACGTGGTACAAGGACGGCAAGAAGCTGAGCTCCAGCTCGAAAGTGCGTGTCGAGGCCACGGGCTGCACCCGGAGGCTGGTGGTGCAGCAGGCGGGCAAAGCAGATGCTGGGGAGTACAGCTGCGAGGCCGGGGGCCAGAGGGTCTCCTTCCACCTGGGTGTCACAGGTCAGTTCTTGAGGATACTAAGTCCATCTGTGTTTACAGGATGATAGGACTGGCTTACAGCCTCTACAGACTTTTGTGCAACTGCTGTTAGGTGTCCTCTCATCACGTCTCTTCATTGTAGGTCTATAAATTAGAATGGAAGGAAAAAGTCACTTCTGCCACATCAGCAGGCTTTGCTAATGGGGAATTAACATAACAGCAGCCCCTGGCTGGAAGGGACTATATATTTCACTGCTGGTTTAGAGCCTGTAGAATTTTCCAGTCCCTTTCTCATTGTTCAGTTTTTCTTGTCCTGATTTTTGTTTCTGATTTTGTTGTGTTTCTTCACCCCGTGTACTTCTATGTGTTATCATAGTCCCAGTGGGATTTCTTAAGGGTCAGCTGGCACACAGGGAAGGTTGATTTTTTAGGTGGACTCCAGCTTTATTCTGAAATGGGAGGTAGGTTATATCAAGACTGAACAGGTAGGGGAAGGATGGAAAGAAACTGTGGGCTAGCTTGAACGTGTTTGTGGAGTTATGGCTCTTTGGCTGTGGCTGCTTGTGTATCAGGCTGGCAAGGTAGACATTAGCGAGTGTATCTGCTAATCCCAGAAAGTCTCCTTACATGTATATATTTTTCACTGGTTATCGGGAATTCCAAATTGGCTTTATTTGGTAGTGAGAATGGGACAGCCTTATTGTGCAGTCAGACCCTGGTGCTCCTCTTATGTGTATTAATATCATAAACCTCCTCTATTCCAAGCTTCCATTTTTTGGCCAGTGTTTGGTCAAGTAAGCATGGATGAGTGGTGGATATGGAGAGAGAGGGGCTGCTCTTTTACACCTTGTATTATTTTTCGTGTCATAATGCTTAGTCGCATTATTGCAGCGCATGTTCAGACTCCATTGGTCTTCCTTCATTTCTTGGAGTCTGGCTTATTTGATGCGTAGGGCTAATGTAGACCAGATGTTCCTCTCCTGGAATTATTCTGGCAGATCAAGTAGATACTTACCTGGCACACTGGAGAGTCCTGTGAACAACAGATGTTTGAATTTATTGAACCAGTTAAGGGGAAATTTTGACCACACATAATACTTTGAATCATTTCCAGTCTGTACTTTGGATTGTCATAGTTTAATTGTCTGAGACAGCTATTTTCACATAGTTATGGAAGCTCTCTGCACACAGATGTGTGTACCAAATTCAGAAGGAGTAGAGGATTACAAATCGATCAATTCCAAAAATCTGTATCAACTCACACAAGGAAAATAGCCACTTTAGAATAAATGGAACCATACTAAATAATCTTGTCACAGAACAATATCTAAGTCCAGTGGCTCTACTCTTTAATTGTGCTGAGTATTCTATAAAGAAGCTATTCCATATTCATATAGATTTTCCATAGTATTGAGAAATGAGTTACACTAATTCATTTTTTTTTTGTAGATAGCATATCATTCCTACCGAAATCCAATAAGGTGAATGGGAGGAATTAATGCAGGTTAATCTCTTGATGATGTCAAGAATAATATATTTAAAAAATATTAGCACAGTGAATTTAGCAATTTATTAAAAGGGTTAGCCACTATGGCAATGGTTATACTCCAGGAGTGCAAGGTTGGTTTAACACAAGAAACATTAGAAACTCAATAGAAAGCTTGACATTAACAGAATAACAGAGAACAATAATACAATTTCTCCAATTTAAGTGGAGAGTAAAATAACTCAATAAAATGTAACACCGTAAATCCAGGAGATGTACGTGATAAAATTTAACAACAATTCTTGCTGTAATAATTTCTCCAAGGTATAAATAAATGGTTGTTCCTTCATTTAATAATTGTTAGTGGAAAACAAACCAGCTAGCATCACGCATAAAGTGAAAGCTTGACAGCACTGCCTATGAAGTAGGGAGCAAGACAAGGAAGCCAGCTGGCACCACTTTCATGCTACATTTACAGCACACTTAGGGGGGAAATAAAATGAAAGATGGAAACTTGGGAAAATAAAACATGTTTTTGCAGATGATATGATTATCAATTTAGAAAATCCAGGAACATGAATTACTACACTTGATGAGACAGTTGAGAAATATTACTGCATATAAATATTAATACAGAGAAACAACTATCTATATACAAGAAACAAGAAAGTAGAAAATGAAATTTGAGAAGAGTTACAATAACACTAGATACATCATGTCACCAATTCGAAATCTAAGACAGGGTCTTGGGACTCTTTGTAGGCAAAATTATTAAGTATTCTTGAGAGGCAGAGGAAAAGATATAAATAAATGGATAAAAATCTGCGGAAGATCCAGAGATGTTCGACCCCCCGCAAAAACCAAAAAACCCAAATCACAGTTCTCTTGAGTGTGAGACTAGTGACAAGTTAATTGCAAAGGCCAAGGAGATTCAAGCCAGTCTTGAAGGACATAGCGGGGACATTTGCTGTAACCTATGTCAGGACTTCATTTTTTATTAACGCTACAGCAGTTTAGACAAGTGGGTCTCAATGTAGAGATAGGCAAACAACACAAAGAAATGGAATGTTGAGCTCACATCGTGCTGTAGAGAAAGGAGGGGCTTTTCCTAATTGGTCTTAAGAACATTAACTATACAGAAAAATGTAATTGAAATCTACCTCATACCACACGAAGAATCAACCCTGGGCAGGTTAGAGACCTCCGTGGGAATGGTAAAACGAGTTTGTGTAATCAGATAATATAGATTATTTAATGACCTCAGGATAATGAAAGATTTTAAAACAGAAGATAAATGCAGAAACCACAAAGGACAACTTGACATATTTGCCTGCAGTATGCCTAAAACTGATAACTTAATTTCACCAGAAACATTACAAAGGAGCGAAAAGCACAAAAATGGGGAAGATACATACACATGTAACCATCTGTCATTTAATTATGTAAAAAAAAACTAAACGAATATGGAAAAGACAGTCAATGCTATTGAAACTGGGGCAAAACTTGAACAGTGACACCACAGAAGAGCAAACCACAGAAGGACCAAAATGATCACAAAGATTCCTCACCTTGTGAGTCATCAGGACCATGCAAGAGACAACACAGGGGGTGTAGCCTCACTGCCACTAGGTTTCCGAGAGTTGCCAACCCTGAGATGGGCAAGGGGGTGGATCCTCAGGAAGTGTCCTTCACTGCAGGTGAGAACGTGGCCCGCACCAAGGTGAGGGAAAGGGTCTGGCCTCATCTAGGAAGGGTGAGGACTGCATGACTCCACAGCGCCGGTCCCAGAGGAGATGTGCATGGGAGAAGCCGTTCCCAATGTCTTTCTGGAACAGCACGCACAGCTCAGGGGCAGAGTGTAGACATAAATTGTGTCCTTCATTGTTAAGAAGGCGGGAGAGCTTCTCTAGGCCGCACAGCTGGTGCGCAGCCTGGAGAAGTTTCCTGTCTTCCTGCCTCCCTGCTGAGTGGCTCTTTCGCTGGTGCTGCATCTTCACTTAGATGATATCTTTGACTCCATGTGTCCCTCTCTCCCTGCCTGTCCCCAGAGCCCTCGGTGGTGTTTGCCAAGGAGCAGACGGCACACAATGAAGTACAGGCCGTGGCAGGGGCCAGTGCCACACTGAGCTGCGAGGTGGCCCAGGCCCAGACGGAGGTGACGTGGTACAAGGACGGCAAGAAGCTGAGCTCCAGCTCGAAAGTGCGTGTCGAGGCCACGGGCTGCACCCGGAGGCTGGTGGTGCAGCAGGCGGGCAAAGCAGATGCTGGGGAGTACAGCTGCGAGGCCGGGGGCCAGAGGGTCTCCTTCCACCTGGGTGTCACAGGTCAGTTCTTGAGGATACTAAGTCCATCTGTGTTTACGGGATGATAGGACTGGCTTACAGCCTCTACAGACTTTTGTGCAACTGCTGTTAGGTGTCCTCTCATCACGTCTCTTCATTGTAGGTCTATAAATTAGAATGGAAGGAAAAAGTCACTTCTGCCACATCAGCAGGCTTTGCTAATGGGGAATTAACATAACAGCAGCCCCTGGCTGGAAGGGACTATATATTTCACTGCTGGTTTAGAGCCTGTAGAATTTTCCAGTCCCTTTCTCATTGTTCAGTTTTTCTTGTCCTGATTTTTGTTTCTGATTTTGTTGTGTTTCTTCACCCCGTGTACTTCTATGTGTTATCATAGTCCCAGTGGGATTTCTTAAGGGTCAGCTGGCACACAGGGAAGGTTGATTTTTTAGGTGGACTCCAGCTTTATTCTGAAATGGGAGGTAGGTTATATCAAGACTGAACAGGTAGGGGAAGGATGGAAAGAAACTGTAGTCGAGCTTGAACGTGTTTGTAGAGTTATGGCTCTTTGGCTGTGGCTGCTTGTGTATTAGGCTGGCAAGGTAGACACTAGCGAATGTATCTGCTAATCTCAGGACCAGTAAGTCTCCTTCCATGTATATATTTTTCATCAGTTATTGGAGATTCCGAATTGGCATTATTTGGTAGTGAGAATGGGATAGCCTTATTGTGCAGTCATACCCTGGTGCTCCTTTTTTGTGTATCAATTTGTTGAAATCTCCTATATTCCAACCTTCCATTTACGGCCAATGTGTGGTCAAGAAAGCATGGATGAGTGGTGGATATGGAGGGAGAGGGGCTGTTCTTTTACACCATGTATTGTTTTCCATGTCATAGTGCTTAGTCACATGTTCAGACTGCATTGGTGTTCCTTGGTTTTTACATTTATATACTAGTGACAAATAGTTTAAAAGTGAGCTTTGAAAATGTTTATAATAGCCTTAAAGGTATCATGTTTCTAATTCCAAATATAATACAAGGTGCTGAATGCCTTGGTGGGGGAAAATTAGATCATGACATAGATTGCCTAAAAACTTCAGTATGTGAAGAGATTTCTGTCACAGAAAACAAATGGACTAAACACCATGGAACAAGAGTGACAAATTTGAACTCTTTAAAACTAAAACTTTCATTAGGTTCATTAGAAGTCACATTTAGTGACACAGCAAGTGATACAGATGTGAAAGAGAAAGGCAGTATCATGCAAATTGAGGTTATAAAGGTGAATATGAAAAAGACAGATGATGCTATTGAAAATCAGGCAAAATTCTTGAACAGTTACAACACAGAAGAGCAAATAGTGATGACCAAAAAGACTGGTGATGTTGCTCTACGTTGTGAGTCATCAGAACCATCAAGAGACAGCCACAGGACGTATGACTTCACTCCCACCAGACTGACGGCAGTTGGCACACTGAGAGTAGCCAAGAGCATGAAGCCTCAGGAACTCTCATGTATCTTAGGTGAGAACGTTCCCTGCACAATTGAGCAGGAAAGACTCTGGCATCATCTAGGAAGATTGAGGTGTGCATACATCATGACCCCCACCAGATCCATTGTGCTCAAAAGTCTTTCACAATATCCTCACCTGGAACATCCCACTTGGAGCAGTAGTCAAATGTATAGATAAATTGTGTCACTATTGCTGAGAAGGTGTGGGGCTTCTCTAGGCCACATAGCTGGTGCAAAGCCTGGAGGAGTTTCCAGCCTTCCTGTTTAGTCCTTCTTTCCCCAGTACTGCCTTCCTGTCTTAGATGATGTCTTTGACCCTATGCTTCCCTCTCTGTCCCCAGAGCCCATAGCTCTGTTTGCCAAGGAGCAGTTGTGGTGTGCAGTGAAAGGCACACTGGGGTTGAGAGGACTGGCATGCCGAGCTGCAAGGTAGCCCAGGCCCAGAGGGAGGTGACATGGTTCAAGGATGAGAAGAAGCTGAGTGCAAGCTCAAAAGTGCATGTAGAGGCCAAGGGCTATACTCGGCAGCTGGCGGTGCCTTCAGCCGGGAAAGTGGGCACAGGGGAGTATGGGAGTACAGATGTGACCCTGGGGCCAGAGAGTCTCCTTCTGCATGAATGTTACGGGTCAGTTATTTGGGGGTTCTAACTGAGACCATTTGGAGGAGATGATGGGATTGATAACAGACCCACCAGACCCCAGGGCTCTTTCCATTAGACTTCATCTCTTAAGTCTCCCAACCTTCTTCTTCCTACCCTTATTCCTGTGGCTGAGTTAAGGGACTCTGGATTGGAAGGCTGTGTGTGGAAGGGAGTGGGGCCATTCTTGTAAACCTTGAGTAGTGTTTCCATGGCGTAACACTTATCACATGTCCCAACTGCTGCACAGAATGTTCCCTGGTGCAGAGGACTCTGTGGTACTTGAGATTTGAGGTTGACCAGATGTCTCTTTTACCCAGGCCTATGTGACTATCCTTCTGCTGAATGTTTAGACTGTTCCCACATCCCTTACCTAACACCACATGAGGTTCTTGGAAAGATTACCATGTGAAAAATCAATATGCAGAAAACCTTTTTACTTTAGTTTTATTTATATATTGAATACTAGCAACACAGTTGGAAAATGAAATTTTAAAAGATTTAAAATAGTGTGAAAAGTATCATGTTTCCAATTCCAAGTATAATAAAGATGTTTAAGACCTCAGTGGGGGAAAATTCTTGAACATTTTTGAGGGTAAAAAAAAAATCTAAAAAATGGATAGAAATCTATGGAAGGCTCAAACATCTTCACATCCAATCAAAATCAAACAAATGTGTTTTCTTTGGAGGGTTGAAAATTGAGAAGCAGATTCCAAAGGCCAAGATTCCATGGCCAACATACTCTTGAAGAAGAGAAGTATCATAAAGCAACAGTAATAAAGATAATGGGGTCACAATGCAGGGACAGTTATCAGATCAAAGGAACAGAATAGTGAGCTCACAGTCAGATCAGTGAATAAATGAACTTCCCACTCCTCGCCTTTTTTTTTTTTTTCACCATTGAAACTGTATACACAAGGGAGAAAGGATAGTCTTTTCAATATGGTGTTTTCAACATTTAATCATATAAAAATTGCATAGGTAACTCAAATGACACTTCAAAAGGTACTCCAGGTGGGTGAGGGGCCACAGTGTGAAGGAAAATCATAAATCCTCAGTTGATGACATAAATTATTTAATGACTTCAGGGTAAGGACAGATTTCTTAAATAGAACAATGGAACAAGATCCCATATTTGACAACATTAAAACTAAAATTTTGATTCATCCTGAGATACCACGTGAGTGAAAAGGCAAGTTACACAGATGGATGTGATATTTACAAACTATGTAAGTGTCACATCTCTAGCACTTAAACATATAAAGAGATCCAGAAAATGAATAAGGAGGAGACAGACAATGCTATTGAAAATTGGGCAAAAGACTTGAAGAGTAAAACCACAGAAGAGCAAACAGTAATGGCCAAAAGAATGAAAAAGTTACTCCACTTTGTGAGTCATCAGGACCATGCAAAAGACAGCCACTGGGGTACAACTTCACTCCCACTAGATTGCGAGCAGTTCACGAAACTAAGAGTAGGTGAGAACACGGAGCCGCAAGATCTCTCCCACACTGTGAGTGAGAACCCTTCCTGCACAATCATGTAAAAAGACTTTGCATCATCTGGGAAGGTTGAAGAAACCAAGCCTCATGACCCTGAAGTTCCTCTTCCAGACTAGTATGTACACAGAAGTCTGTTACGTTTTCACCTGGAACAAAATGCATGGATCAGTGGTAGAATGTATAGATAAATTTGGGTTTCTCGCTGAGAAGGAGGTGGGGCTTTTCTAAGCCACACAGCTAGTCAGCGTCTTGAGAAATTTCCGGTCCTCCTGCTTCACCATTTAATCCTTCTTCCCCAGTGCTTCATCCTGACTTAGATAGTGTTTTTGACCCTGTGTGTTCTTCCTTGTTGCCAGAGCCCTTGGCAGTGTTTGCCAAGGAGCAGCCAGTGCACAGTGAGATGCAGGCCGTGGCGGGGGCCAATGCCACGCTGAGTTGCAAGGTGGCCCAGGCCCAGACGGAGGTGACATGGTACAAGGATGGGAAGAAGTTGAGTGCAAGCTCGAAAGTGCACATGGAGGCCAAGGGTTGCACCCGGCAGCTGGTGGTGCAGCAGGTGGGGAAGGCGGACGCCGGGGAGTACAGCTGTGAAGCCGGGGGCCAGAGGGTCTCCTTCCGCCTGGATGTCACAGGTCAGTTATTTGATAAGGGTGCTAAGTTAGCTCCATTTGGAGGTGATGTGACTGGCTTATAGCCATGGCAGACCCAGTGGTCTTTCCATTATACTTAATCTCTTCACATCTTCCAACTTCTCACCTCGCACTTTCATGCCCATGCCTGGGCCCAGGGAGACTGGGTGGGAAGAGTGTGTATGGAAGGAAGAAGGGCCTCTTTTGTGCACCACGAGTCATGCTTCCATATTATAATGCTCCCGGTGATCTCTGGTGTCCAGGACTTTGGCTCCATTTATCCTTTGGGATCTCAAGTAGACCAGATGTCTCTTACCGTGGGATATGAGAATACACTTTTGGGTGTTCTAGCAGCATCCAGATTCCCTCACCCAGCAGCACCACATGAGGATTCTCCGTAGTCAGAGATGTTTGTGTTTCTTTGAGCCTGATAAGGGGAAGTTCCAACCACAGAATCATCCTTGACATTACCTCAAGACTGAATTTTGGGTCAGCAAAGTTTTAGTTGTTCTGGGACACTCCTCCTTCCTTGCACATGGCTGCAGAAGTTATCTGTGCACCCACATGTCACAAAGCCTGGGCTCCTGTTTTGTCTGCAATGTTTAAAGTAAACCAAGAGAAGGGGGTTGGTAGATATGCACCTTTGATACACACCTCTGAGGTATGGAATATTCTTTTAAAAGCAAATTTTGGTTTCCTCTTGTCTTCAACTAGTACATCCTGTATCAGTGTTCCCTTTGAGTTTGATTATAAATTTAGAAATGGAGAGTAATAAGGAGCTTTTCCTATACCAGCATGCTTTGTGAAGGGTAAGGTACTGTAGTAGCAGCCACTGATTGATAAACTAGTATTTATTTCATAGCATTTCCTAGTGATTCATGTGCATGTCTGTCCCTCCTGAACTGGTTCACAGAGATGTCTGTGAACTAACTTTAGTTTCCTTTTGTTAAGGGAGGTTAACCTCAAGTAGAGATGGGCTGTGGTCCCATGTTGACTCCTAAGTGCCACCACATAACAATTTGATATTGTATCAGTATAAAATGATTCATAGGTGTATATATATATATATACACATCAAGAAACCTACTATGAATCATTCTGACATGTTATTATAATAGAATATATTATTTACACAAATAAATTTGAAAAATTTTGAAATATTGGCCAATTCCTAGAAAACGATATCAAAACTTACACAAGAAGAAATAAACAACTTGAACAGTCGTATAACCTTTTAAATAAATGGAACCATGATAAAAAGTCTTCTCATAGAACAAGATTAAGCTTAGTAGCTTTACTGGTAAATTAAGTAAAATGTTCTGGAACAAAATTATTCCATACTGATGGAGTTCTTTAAGAGAATAGAAAAGGGATATATACTCTTTAACTCATTTTATGTAGCTAGCATAGCATTGATACCAAAGTCTGACAAGGAAAGTATAAAAAAATTAAAATTACAGGCCAATCTTTTATGGATGTCAGTATCCAAGTCCTAAACAAAATGCTGGCAAACTGAATGGAGCAATACATGAAGAGCATAATATACTCAGATCTTAATCCAGGAATGCAAGGTTGGTTCAACAACAGAACATTAGAAAATCAATATACTCAAAACATTAAGAAGCTAAAAGAGAAAAGGCATGTTTTTACCAAAAAAAAAAAAAAATGCAGAATAAAAGTGCTTGATAAAACTTTTACATCATATCCAGAATAAAAGTTTTATAAAATTTAGCATATATTCATGTTAATAAAGTTCTTAATAAACTAGCAATAAAAGGACAGTTCCTTAATTTGATACAGGGTACTGAAGAAAACAGCAAAAATTGCACTTAAAGGGAAACCTTGAGAGCCTTTCCTTTTAATTGGAGCATTTCAAGTGACTCCACTGTCACAACTTGTGTCCAATATTGTATAGCCTATAAGGGGGAATATAAAATAAAGTAATAAAATTTAGATAAAGCAAAAGTGTACTTCACAATGCAGAAAACAGAAAAAGGTAAATTTTCAGAGTTAGTAAGAAAGCTGAGAAAGATCACCAACATACAAAATACACAGAAAACACATCTATTTTGATGTATCAGCAACAGAGAGTCAGAAAATTACAACAGCATTAAAAGTATCATTCTTCTAATTCCATGTCTAATAAAATATGTTTAAGGCTTCTGAGGGGGAATATTATTAAATATTTTAGGGAGACAGTGGGGAAAATCTCAATGAATGGGGAGGTGTGCGTAGAAGACACAAAGTTGTCCATTCCTAATGAGAATCCAAGGAAAAGTTCTCTTGTGGGTGCGTCAAAATTGACAAGTTGATTCCGAGGACCAAGTGGAACCAAAGCACTCATAAAGAAGAACAAAGGTAGAGCATTTGATCTGCCAGGTCTCAAATATATAAAGCTACAGCAATGAAGACAGCTGGATTTCAAAGCAGGACTAAATACCCAGAGCAAAGGAACAGAGTAGTGAGCTCCAAAACAGAGCGGCACATAAGCAGACTTCCCATTCTTTTTCTGATTTTTCACCCTGCAGTGCTAGCGTGTGGTATAGAGAAAGGGGGGTCTTTTCATAAATGGTGCTAATACCATGTAACTATATACACATATCTCTCTTCTTATATCTCCATTTCTTTGTATTAAAAATGGAGCGACGTCCATTTTTCTCCCTCACAGCACACACAAACATCAACTTTAGGTGGGTTAGAGACTCCAATGTGAAACATAAAACAAGCTCTTAGCAGATAATATAGATTATTTAATGACCTCAGGGAAATCAAAGATTTCTTAAACAGGATATAAATGCATTAACCACAAAGGACAAACTGACATACTTGCCTGTATTAAAACTAAGAACTTTAAATCAACAGAAGATACATAAAAGATGAAAAAGCAACTGACAAAGATGGAGATATTTACACACCCGTAATTGTCAAAGCTCTAATATAAAAATATAAAGAGCTCTTGAAAATGAATAAGGAAAAGACAGACAGTGCTACTGAGAACTGGGCAGAAGCCTTGCAACGACACTACAGAAGAGCAAACACCAAAAGCCAAAAAGATCAGAAATGGTGCTGCATTTTGTAAATCGTCAGGACCGTGCGAAAGAAGGCCCAGGAAGTTCAGCTGCACGTCCCCAGATTGCCGATAGTTGACAGCACTGAGGGTAGACAGCATGGAGCCTCAGGGACTGTCATGCACTGTGAGTGAGGATGCTCTTTGCACAATCATGTGGGAAAGACTGCACCATCTAAGAAGGTTGAGGTGTGCATGCCTCATGATCCCACAGTTCCTTTCCTAAAGGAATATGTGCAGGGGTGAAATCTTTCACAAAGTCACTACTTGGAACACCATGCAGAGATCAGTGGTGGAATGTGTAGATCCATTATGGGTCCTTGTTGCACAACTAGCACAGAACCTGGAGAAGTTTCCAGTCCCCCTGCCCATCTGTCCACAGGCCTTCCTTCCCTAGTGCTCTGCCTTCCCGACTCAGTTGGTGTCATTGACCCCCCCTGCATCCCTGCATCCTTCCAGAACCTATGACGATGTTTGCCAAGGAGCAGCCAGTGTGCAGGGAGATACAGGCCAAGGCAGGAGCCAGTGCCACACTGAGCTGCGAGGTCGCCCAGGCCCAGACGGAGGTGACGTGGTACAAGGACGAGAAGAAACTGAATGCAAGCTCAAAAGTGTGCATGGAGGCCGCAGGCCGCACCCGGAGGCTGGTGGTGCAGCAGGTGGGGAAGGCGGACGCCGGGGAGTACAGCTGCGAGGCCGGGGGCCAGAGGGTCTCCTTCTGCCTGGGCGTCACAGGTATGTGCCGGGCTGGGTGGAGGGGATGAGTGCCTGACAAACTGGGGGCAATTAGTACATCTCCGGCAGATTGGAGGACCTGTGTGTTGGGCCTGTGCTGGGTTCTCCTCTGATGCAGTCACCCCAGGGCTCTGTCCACTGGCGAGGGCCTTGAGTTGCTTGTCACAGCCCCTAGTCTAGGACATTCTTGGCATCTGCTGCCCCAGGTCCCTGCACCTCTCCACCACATCACCACCTTTCCCAGCATGAAGCCTGCCACAGAGGCTCCCTCAGTCATCTGCAGTCTGCTAAGGCCTGTGGTCTGTGGGAAAGGCCATTCGCTGTTTGTGGTTGGCGAGGGGGCGCTAGTCCCCTGTGAGGCTTCCTGGTCAGCTCTGGAGCTCAGCCCAGCTCTGAGGAGCCTCTGGCCTTGGATGCCCTGCCCCCATTGGGTCTGGAGTCCCTGTCTCTGGCTGTGGGGTCCTGATCATCCAGTTACCTTTAGGTCAGTCCACTACGTTGCCCTCTGCTCAGATACCTAACCTGGCCTGAGCCTGGGCCAAGCCAATGTGCTGCCTGCTCCTGCCCCTCCCAGCCCTCCTGGCTGCTGATGACATTGCTGGGTTATGGCATTCTGAGCTGGCTGGAGCTGTCCCTGTCCCCAGCTGTGGCCCTTGCCCACCTGTCCCCAATCCTGCAGCCAGCGTGGTCTTTCCAGGTGCTCCTCTAGGTCAGCCCTCCCAGGGCCTTCGCCCTCCCCCTTCTCTTTCTTGGCTTTGCCTCCATGCTTGGCTGCTGGAGGCACGAAGGCTGCTTCCCACCTCTCAGTCTGTGCCGGATCCCCCTCTACCCACTGCATCTCACAGGGGTTCCTTCACCCAGACTGTCCTCCTCCACCTCCCTTCCTGGCCCTGCTCCCCATTGCTCATCTAGAATGCCAGCCCCAGGAAGTAGCAGGGGCACTGCGAACTGCCTGTCCCCACTTTCCCTGTATTGTGTTCCCTGGGGACAGGGGGCAGGGGGCAGGAATCCTAGACTCTCAGCTCTTAATCGGGCAGAGCTTGGGGCCCCCAGGCCTGTGGTCCCAAGTGGTTCCTCCTGGCTGCCTGCACTGCCCCTGTGAGCCTGGGTGGTGGCTGTCAGGTGGGGTCTGGCCCTGCTGCCTTGACTCTCTGGCTTGCTCACTAGAGAGGCAGCAATGGAGAGCTGGACAGCCGGGGCTGTTTCATTACAAGTCTTCTCCCACCATGTGGTCTGGAGGGGGGACGAGGCCCAGGCCAGGGGTGCTAGGGTCCTTCTCTCTAATGCTCATTGACCACCATCCCCTCAGAGCCGGAGCTTGAGCCCCCAGCCCCGGAGAGACCCAGCCGCAGGGAACCTCTGGTGGTCAGGGAACACGAGGACATCGTCCTGACCGCCACGTTGGCCACACCCTCTGTGGCTGCGGTGACCTGGCTCAAGGACGGTGTGGAGATTCGCCGCAGCAAGCGGCACGAGACAGCCAGCCTGGGGAACACCCACACCCTGACGGTGCGTGGCGCGCAGACCATGGACAGTGCAGTCTACAGCTGTCGCACTGGTTTAGAGGGGCAGGACTTCCCCGTGCAGGTGGAAGGTGAGCAGGGCCACGGGGACGGTCCTCTGGGAACCCCCTGCATGCGGCGTCCTGGAGTGGAGCTGGGGACGGGGCTCCAGGTGCACGCTCGGGCAGCTTAGAGCTGGTGCTCGCGGCCCGAGCCCCACCAGGCTGACGTCCCCTCCCCTCCCCCAGAGGTGGCCGCCAAGTTCTGCCGGCCCCTGGAGCCCGTGAGCGGGGAGCTGGGCAGCACGGTGACGCTGACCTGCGAGCTGAGCCCGGCGCAGGCCCAGGTGGTGTGGCGCTGCGGGAACACGCAGCTCCGGGCCGGCAAGCGCTTCCAGATGGCGGCCTCAGGGCTCCTGCGCTCCCTCACGGTGTCCGGCCTGCGGGCGGAGGACGCGGGCGAGTACGTGTGCGAGAGCCGCGACGACCGCACCAGCGCCAAGCTCACCGTTAGCGGTACGCCCGCTGCCGGGCTGGGTCGCCCAGGCGGGTGGGCGGCTGGGCGGGGCATTCCCGGGCGGCTTCCTGGAAGAGGTGTCCTTCCGTGGTGGCGTCTACAGGGTGGGGGGGTCCCCGGGGGTCCCCGCCCCTCCTGTCCGTTTCTCAAGTGGAGTACCTGTCCGCAGTCCCCCGCGTGGTCAAGTTTACGTCGGGGCTGAGCACCGTGGTCGCCGAGGAGGGCTGCGAGGCCACCTTCCAGTGTGTGGTGACCCCCAGCGATGTGGCGATCACGTGGTTCCGGGATGGTGCCCAGCTACGGCCCAGCAAGAAGTTTCTCATATCGCAGACGGGCGGCAGCCACAGCCTGACCATCGTGGGGGTGGCCCTGGAGGACGCCGGCCAGATCAGTGCAGAGGCGGAGGGCGTCACATCCGCGGCTGCCCTCCGGGTTCGAGGTGCGCATGTGGGGCGGCACGGAGGGCACACCGGTTCCTCCCAGTGGGCACCTTCTAATGGGCTGGTCGCAGGGCGGTATCCTGCTGTTGTCCTGTGTCCAGCTTGCCTGACTGACCTCAGGAGACACGGGGTTTGCCAGCTGATGAGAGAAGCCTAGGGTGGGGCGGAGGAACCAGGCACCTGCTCCCAAGGGGAGATAGTGAACTCCTGCACTGCACACCTGGTCAGGAAGTGGGCAGAGGTTCAGATGCTGGAGAGGGGAGTCTTCCTAGAGGAAACAACCCCTGCTGAGCCCAGAGGATGGCGGGGGTTGGGAGAGAGGGGAGTTGGCAGCCATTGCAAGCAGGTGCAGGAGGTGAGGACGCACTTTACTTGCTGAAGCCGCACTGTGTGGGGGAGGGTCAGAACTTTACCTGAGGGTAAGTGGGAACCAAGCCATTGCAGGTTCTTGAGTAAGGGAGTAACGTGGGCAGGTTCACTTCTGGGGAGATCATGGCACAGCCTGAGGCTGGGAGGCCCACTCCAGCATTTTCTCTTCCTTAGCGTGGTGTGATCAGGGCCTAGTTAAAGTCTAGAGACCTAGTTAAAGAGAGCCGGTCTGGGGGCTCAGAGCCTGCCTGTCTCGACAGCTCCCTGTGTCCTGATGTGGCTGGTCGCTGGCCACACTTAGGCATTCTGGGCTCTGGTAGGGCATGGCAGGAGGTTGTTCAGAAGGGGGAGCAGGAGGTGGGCAGGGGACTGGGGAAGGAGAACCCCCCTGAGCCTCGGTTGCCTTCCATAAAGTCGTACCTGTGTAGGTGTGCAGCTGGCCCTGCCTAGCTTGGAGTTGGAATGTGCTGGAGGGCAGCTCTGCCCAGGCTAGGGGTCGGGGCATGGTCTCTCTGTGCCCTGCCTTCCTGAGAGTGACAGTGGCTGTAGTGACCTCCCTGTCCTGTTACTCCAGAGGCTCCAGTGTTGTTCAAAAAGAAGCTGGAACCACAGACCGTGGAGGAGAGGAGCACAGTGACCATGGAGGTGGAGCTGACGCGGCAGTGGCCGGATGTCAGGTGGACACGCAACGCCATGGCCCTGGTGCCAGGAAAGAAAGTGGAGATCCACGCCGAGGGTTCTAGTCACCGTTTGGTCCTCCACAGTGTGGGTTTTGCTGACCGAGGCTTCTATGGCTGCGAGACACCAGATGATAAGACACAGGCCAAGTTGACGGTGGAAAGTGAGCGCCTTGGGGGCTCGGCATCCAGGAGGTGGCAGGGAGGGGAATGAATCTCCCCCTGGGGGCAGGGCCCTGCTAAAGGGGAGAAAGGGAGGAGGGGAGGGATGAGGGAACAGATCTTCACTCGCAGCCCAGCCTGAGGAGGGTGGGCAGGGAAAGAAGGAGGCGCAGACTTCCACCTGCAGGGGCAGACCTCTGCCTCCAGGGGAAGTGGTGGGGGGAGGCCTGAAGGCCAGGGTCTTGCTGCAATGGCTCATCCGCCCTCACGCTTGTCCCTTAGCGCGCCAGGTCCGGCTAGTGCGAGGCCTGCAGGCAGTGGAGGCTCAGGAGCAGGGCACAGCTACCATGGAAGTGGAGCTGTCCCACGCCGACGTGGAGGGCACCTGGACTCGCGACGGCCTACGGCTCCAGCCGGGACCCATGTGCCAGCTGGCAGTGCACGGCCCCACCCACACCCTCACGCTGTCCCAGCTGCAGCAACAGGACAGCGGCCTGGTCGCCTTCAGGGCGGAGGGTGTGCACACGTCGGCGAGGCTGGTGGTCACTGGTGCGTAGGCATAGGTGGGGTGGGACTCACTGCAGAACACCTGCCCATGCGCCAAGGTGGCCCAAGGAGGCAGGTGGGGGCAGGCATGTGGAATCCTGGGAGAGGGGAGTCATTCCTAGAACCAGCCGAGGGATTCCTTTCCCCACCCGGAGGCTCCGCTTCCCACCACCCTGTTCCTGTCTCCCCAGAGCTGCCTGTGACGTTCAGCCGCCCGCTGCAGGACGTGGTGGCCACAGAAAAGGACAAGGTGGTCCTGGACTGCGAGCTGTCGCGCCCCAACGTGGATGTGTGCTGGTTAAAGGTGCCTCCAAACCCGGACTCCTTGCTCCCTGTCGCCTTTCACCATGGGTGGGCGGGAGTGGGACCACATTGCTAGGCAGTCCTAGCACCTGACCTGGCTTCGTTCCTCCACAGGACGGTGTGGAGCTGCGAGCGAGCAAGACATTGGGTCTGGTAGCCCAGGGGGCCTGCAGGAGTCTCGTCATTTACTGCTGTGAGCGTGGGGACCAGGGCACATATGTGTGTGATGCCCACGATGCTCAGAGCTCAGCCTCCCTGAAGGTGCAAGGTGAGGGCCGGCCAGAGTGATGCATCAGGGCTGGCTGGGTTGGTGGGGCAAGAACCTCCTGACCATCCTGCGTCCGCCAGCAAGTGCTTGGCCCTCTTGCTCTGCCTTTGCCTCGCGCCTCCTGTACCCCCTCAGCAAGCTGGGGAGTGGCAGTCAGACAGCTCTGTACATCAGGGTGTGGCAGAACCTGCTTGCTGTTCCAGGCCGAAATGTCCAGATCGTGAGGCCCCTGGAGGATGTGGAAGTGATGGAGAAGGAGGGTGCCACCTTCACCTGTGAGGTCTCCCACGACGAGGTGCCTGCCCAGTGGTTCCAGGAGGGCAGTAAGCTTCGGCCCAGCGACAACGTGCGCATACGCCAGGAAGGTGCGAGGAGGACAGTGGGTGGGCTTCAGGAGGGCTCCCCGGCCTTTGTGCCCCCAGGCCGCCCCTTCTTTTAGTCCTGAGTGACCTTTGTTCCTAGGAAGGACATACACTCTCATCTATCGGAGGGTCCTGGTGGAAGATGCAGGGGAAATCAAATTTGTAGCCGAAAATGCAGAATCACGAGCCCAGCTCCGAGTAAAAGGTGATGGGGGCTCAGGGCAGGGTGTGGGCTGCACTGTGTGTGTGTGTGTGCATGTGTGTGAACAGGTAAGTGTGCTGGGCCTTGCAGGAATGGGATGAGGACAGCAGTGACCCAGGAGGCGGAAAAGGGGGTGCCCCCTCTTCAGCTAAAAGAAAGTGGTTTGGGGGACTCTGCCTTGGGGTCTCTTCCTTTGTTTAAAATGGAGGTACTAGTGGACCCTCCCTCCTCGGACTGCAGCAAGTGCCAGAGAGAAAGGGTGTGGGGGAGCGTAGAAGGCTTTTACCTGGTGGCCTTGGTGACAGTCAAAGTGGCTTTGGGGCAGGAGCGAGAAAGGGTCTGGGAACAGGTGGGGGGCAGAGGGGAAAACCTGGATGCACAGGGTGAGGGTGGGGTGTGTTGAGAAGATGGGCGGGCGGGGGGGCAGGCATGCGTATGGCGAGGGCCTACTGGATGGTAGCGGGCATGCATGTGCCCCACCTTCCTCGTGGTCAGATGTGAGCAGCCAGTCCCAGACCAGCCTGAGGGTGACACTCAGCCTGGCCGCCTGCTGGCTGTGGTGGTGGGAGGGCCCGCATGCGCATCTTAGCCAGAGCATGAAGTCCCAGTCCGGCTGGTTGGAGGCTGGACCGTCAGAGCGCCCAGCCCTGGGTGTTTGGGATCACTGTGCACCTGCCCTGACCCCCCCGGGTGTGTGCCCACAGAGCTGCCAGTGACCATTCTACGCCCGCTGAGGGACAAGATCGCGATGGAGAAGCACCGCGGCGTGCTCGAGTGCCAGATGTCCAGGGCCAGCGCCCAGGTGCGGTGGTTCAAGGGCAGCGTGGAGCTGCAGCCTGGAGACAAGTATGAGATGGTCAGTGACGGCCTCTACCGCAAGCTAATCATCGACTCCGTCCAGCCTGAGGACGAGGACACCTATACCTGTGACGCTGGCGACGTTAAGACCAGTGCCCAGTTCTTTGTAGAAGGTGCGGGCAGGGCTGGGTGGGCAGCAGTTCCTTTATTTTCCCTCTGGGGGAAGGGACTCCAGCCTGTATCATTTGCAGTGGCACTTGGAGTCGGCCAGGTCTGAGAAGGACCTGGACCTGACTGGAGGCATCGGGGTACCCGGGGGAAGATGCGAGCATGCCTGGGAGGGTTTGTTCCCAGGGAGGAACGCGGAGCCTGCAGGAGGGGCAGCTGGTGAGCCTCCACAGGACTGCCCTGGTGACCGGCTCCTCACCCCCAGAGCAATCCATCACCATCGTGCGGGGCCTGCAGGACGTGACCGTGTTGGAGCCAGCCCCTGCCTGGTTCGAGTGTGAGACCTCCATCCCCTCGGTGAGGCCACCCAAGTGGCTCCTGGGGAAGACGGTGCTGCAGGCTGGGGCTGACGTGGGGATTGAGCAGGAGGGCACAGTGCACCGGCTGACGCTGCGACGGACGTGCTCTACCATGACGGGGCCGGTGCACTTCACCATCGGCAAGTCACGCTCTACTGCCAGCCTGGTCGTCTCAGGTGAGAGAGTGCGGCCTGGTGGGTGGGCTGCGGGCGGAGCCGCTGCAGGGCAGGGCGTGGGCGCGGGCACGGGCGCGTGTTCCGGCCAGCAGTCTGGCCCGCTTTCCGCAGCACTCTCCTCTCTTCTCCCACCGCAGACATCCCCGTGGTGCTCACACGGCCACTGGAGCCCAAGGTGGGGCGGGAGCTGCAGTCGGTGGTCCTGTCTTGTGACTTCAAGCCGCCCCCCAAGGCTGTGCAGTGGTACAAGGAGGAGACGCCCCTGGCACCATCTCACAAGTTCAAGATGAGGCTGGAGGGCCACATGGCGGAGCTGCGCATCCTGCGGCTCACACCCTCGGACACTGGCATCTACCGGTGCCAGGCTGGCAGCGCCCAGAGTAGCGCTGAGGTCACTGTGGAAGGTACAGAGTGAGGGTGCACAGGGCCACCAGAGGGAGTCTAGGGGAGGTGGTGGTGGCGGTCACGTTGAGCTGTCCCATGTGCTCCTGGCAGTGCGGGAGGTGACAGTGAAGCAGCCACTGCAGGACTTGGAGGTCACGGAGGAGGGCTCTGCCTGCTTCTCCTGTGAGCTGTCGCACGAGGACGAAGAGGTGGAGTGGTCGCTCAATGGGACGCCACTGTATAATGACAGCTTCCACGAGATTACCCACGAGGGCCGCCGCCACACACTGGTGCTGAAGCGGGTCCGGCGGGTTGACACGGGCATCGTGTGTGCTTCCTCCCCCAAGGTTACGGCCTCGGCTCGCCTGAAGGTCAAAGGTGAGGTGTCCCTGTGGGATGTCTGCAGACCCCTGGGACATGTGCCTGGTCCCCCCCAGCCCCGCCCCAGGCCAGAAGTGGCAGCGTTTCCTCAGCCACCCACACCCTCCCTACAGGGAAGCCGGTGGTATTCCTAAAGGCACTGGATGACGTCTCTGCAGAGGAGCGGGGCACACTGGCCTTGCAGTGTGAGGTCTCTGACCACCAGGCCAGTGTGGTGTGGCGAAAGGATGGCGTGGAGCTGGGCCCCAGTGACAAGTATGACTTCCTGCATACGGCGGGCACACGGGGACTCGTGGTGCATGACCTGAGCCAGGACGATGCTGGCCTATACACCTGCGACGTAGGCACTGACGAGACTCACGCCCATGTCAGCGTGCATGGTGCGTGGCTGCAGCTGGCTCCAGAGGGAGGGGCCAGGGCACTGGAGGCATGGGGGTGCCTCCATCTGGGGGACCCACCTACTCTTGGGGGCCAGGGGCTGCCCTGCTGAGTCTGGAGAGGTCAGGGAAGACTCCTGACAGGGTGTTAGGGGGCCCAGGTGTAGGCAGGCAGGTCAGGGGTGATGGGCAATGGAGCAAAGTGTGGGAGACTGGACTCACCCTGCTTGATAGAGTCCCACGGTATGAGGGATTCAACAGAGGCTGGAGGCGTTCGCTCTGTGCCAGGGGGTGTGTGTAGGCAGGCACAGGGACCACAGAGGGGGTGCTCAGGAGAGCCTCTGGGAGTTGGGGAGTGGGAGAGGTTGAGATGTTAAGCAGAGGATGCCCTGAAAGGGCTCCCAGGCTCCAAAGGTGGCCGTAGGCAGGCCAGATTCCTTCCACTTGCCCCTCTCAAGCCTGGGCCTGGTGCCCCGGCCACAGGGCAGATGCCTGGTGTCCTGTGTGCGTCACTGTGCAGGCTCTGCTCCCACAGTCCTCCTCTTTCCTGCATGCATGGCAGGCCTGCTCCCCCGTGACCCTGTAGTCCCATGGTTGGTCCCTGATGATCTGGTCAGTTTGTGATGAGACTTGAAAGGGGAGGGTGGTGTGGCGAGTTGGTTCTAGAGCTGGATCCCCCCTCATTTTGGGTATCTGTCCTTCTGGACCATACGAGCACGGCTCCATGGCCAGTGTGAAGGCAGCTGCCACCATCACAGCTCACAGCTCTCGGCCATCCAAACACCAGAGCATGGACAGCTGGAGGCCAGGAGACGTTTGCTGAGAGGGGCAGCAGGCCCTCTGGGAGTGGGGCTAGGGAGGGTGGCTGTGTAGGCTCCGTGGCGGGTCTTGGCCCTCCTGGGTCTGACCTGGGACTGGGACAGGCTTGATGGCACCTGTCTTGAGGGGCAGCCTCCCATGGGCCTGGCTGCTGTGACAACTGTCTCCCATGACCCACAGACCTGCACGTGGGCATCACCAAGAGGCTGAAGACCATGGAGGTGCTGGAGGGCGACAGCTGCCACTTCGAGTGCATCCTGTCCCATGAGAACGCTGGCGATGTGGCCGTGTGGACAGTTGGTGGGAAAACAGTGGGCAGCTCCGGCCGCTTCCGGGCTACACGCCAGGGCCGCAAGTACACTCTGGCAATCCAAGATGCGGCGCCGAGTGACGCTGGGGAGGTGGTCTTCTCCGTGCGGGACCTCACCTCCAAGGCCTCACTCATTGTCAGAGGTGGGTGATGGCGGCAGTGGGACCTGATGGGGGCAGGTCGGGGGTCTCTCTCCAGGGTCGGGGCCTGCCAGGCAGCCTCGGGCACCATGGGAGTGCTTCTGGGTATTGCTTCCCAGCCCCTCTTTGGGGCCCAGAGGCATCTTTTGTGGGTACTGGGGAATCGTGGTCACCCAGGGGCTTAGTTTGTAGGACAAGGTTCTGGAGCCTTGGGCACGAGCAGGGCTTCTGATCTCCAATCTGTAGTTCGACTGCCTTGGTACCCCCAGGCTGCATGACTCATGGAGCTGGTGAAATTACCATTGGCATTTCTGAGCTGTCACTTACAGCATAAATGCCTGGTGCTCATAGCACGGGCTCGTGGCCATGGTTTGAGTTGCAGAGCACCTGAGATGCTGAGAACGTAAGATTCTGTGGCTGAATACCTCTCTCTCCCAGGGTCCCCGCCTGGCATTCCAGGGCTCTGAGGTCCCAGAGTTTAAAGTTTTGGAGCCGTAGGTTCTGTGGTCTCGGCCTGCAGGGTCAGAGGTTCCTGAATGCCTGCCCTGCCCTCACCCCAGGCGTGATGAGGGCCATGGCCATGGGTGGACCTGTGGCCGTGCCTCATGGGCCGACGTCTCTGCTGCTTTCAGAGAGGCCGGTTGACATCATGAAGCCGTTGGAGGACCAACAGGCTGTGCTGGGCGAGGATGTGACGTTGAGGTGTGAGCTTTCACGGGTGGGTACCCCGGTGCGCTGGCTGAAGGATGGCAAAGCCATTCGGAAGAGTCAGAAGTATGAGCTGCTCACCGAGGGCACTCAGGCCACACTCATCGTCCACGCGGCCTCACTCAAAGATTCGGGCAACTACACCTGTGAGACAGACACCTCCAAAAGCACAGCCAGCCTCCGCGTGGAAGGTAACCCCCACGAGAGAGCCTGGGACAGCCCCTGTGGCTTTTGTCCCTCCGTGTGACTGCCCCCTTGAGGCCCGAGCCACTCTGTCCCAGGCAGGAACTGAGGAGCGCCCAGCAAGGAAGGCGCTCTCCCAGGCCCTTGGGGTTCTGCGGGTGGGCCAGGAGAACTCCCTGTGGTGGGACTGATTTCCCACCCCAGGGAGCCCTGCATGGGGTCTGCACAGGTCTCACCCTCCCACCCACTGTTGCCCCCTTCCTCCAGAAAAGCCTAACCGATTCACGGAGGAGCTAGCCGATCTGCAGGTGGAGGAGAAGGGCACGGCTGTGTTCGTCTGTAAGACGGAGCGCCCTGCGGCTACGGTGACCTGGCGCAAGGGCCTCACGGAGCTGCCAGCCTCGGGGAAGCACGTGCCCAGCCAGGAGGGCCTGACCCTGAAGCTCACCATCAGCGCCCTGGAGAAGGTGGACAGTGACACTTACACCTGTGACATCGGCCAGGCCCAGTCCCAGGCCCGGCTCCTCGTGCAAGGTGAGGCCCCGGGCGCTGCACTGTCGCTCTCCTTTGCGCACCAGATTTCACAGCCCTCGGTGTGCTCAGGTGTAAGCTTGGATTCAGGTCGACTTGGAGGTGGTCAGAGATCAGAGCGCTGCCTGGCCCTGGACGAACTCAGCTTCGGTCTCCCTGTCTCTAATGGGGGGTTGCTGTGGGTGGTCTTGTCCTGAGTCCCTCCCAGCTGGACCTTGTATAAAGGAGTCGGCAGCCCTCATTTATCTGGGCATTCATTTGCGCAGTGAATGTTTCTGGGGCCCGTCCAGTGTGTGCCCCGCCCCCCCATGCCTATTTTCTGCACATTCTTATCATTCTCCCTTTTCACTGATGAGGAAACTGGGGCCGTTACTTGGGGTTGTTGGCTGGCCCAGGGTCGTAGGGCCGGTAGGTCAGGGTTCAGCCCAGTCTTCCTGACCCCAGGGCCGTTGTCCAGGGTGAAGTCAGTGGGAGGTCCTTCCCGGGATCTTTCCACTGGAAAAAACAAAAGGAATAGCAAAGAAGCCTCACTTTTGACTTTTTTTTTTTCTCTTTTTCAATGAAATACAGTGAATCCACTGAGTTCAGTGAAAGCATTTTGTTAGCTCAGTCGAAGCGCAACTGTCTAATAAAATGGATATCTATGCTTTAAAAAAGTCAGTTAAAGCGAATGTCATCTCAATAGATGCAGAAAAAGCATTTGATAAAATTCAACACCCATTTATGATAAAAACTCTCGCCAAAGTGGGCATAGAGGGAACATATCTCAACATAATAAAAGCTATATATTACATACCCACAGTCAGCATAGCACTCAATGGTGAAAAACTCAAAAGCTTCCCACTAAAATCTGGGACAAGACAAGGATGCCCACTGTCACCACTCCTATTCGACATAGTCTTGGAAGTCCTAGCCACAGCAATCAGGCAACAGAGAGAAATAAAAGGGATCCAAATTGGAAATAAAGAGGTAAAAGTGTCACTATATGCCGACGACATGTTACTATATATAGAAAACCCTAAAAGTTCCACACAAAAACTGCTAGAACTAATAAAAGAATTCAGCCAGGTAGCAGGTTACAAGATTAACATACAAAAATCAGTTGCATTTCTTTATACTAATGTCACGTAATAACAAAACATGCTCTTTAAAAAATTTAAGACACACAGACCTGTGCCTGTCTGCTGGTGTCAGCCAGAGCTGTTTCTTTGTGTGTCAGTTCACAAATCAGAATTCCTTATCTCCTTTGCATGCTTCGCCCTCCCAAAGTGCCATCTACGCTTTTCCGGTGACCAGTAGCTTCAAGACAACTGTGGCTGCAGAAGGAATCTGGAAGCCAATCCATTTCTATTTTTATGACTTCTTTGTATGTTTTCACCATACCTAAGACAGCAGCAAAAATAACAAAACAAAACAAAAAAACCCACCAGCTTTTTTTCCCTAGGAATTCCCGCTGTCAGTCCTCCAAAGCATCTGATTTAAATTTTATCATAGCCTACCATCTTTTTTTCACACTCCCCTTTCTTCTGTTAATACGAGATTTAATTGTGTTGTGGCTTCTATGACAGTCACACCTGGCATAGACAGGTTAGGGGGCACAACTTGATGGGGGGCGCTCACCTTGTGTGCTGTGCAGAAGGACCCCAGAGTTGGGTTGGAGACTAGTTGGCAGACCTAAAACAAATCCTTTTGGACAGTTCAGTTTGGATCCACTTACTGTCTTCTGAGTTTTGTCACCCTGAGCCTGTTAAGATCATCTGCTGGCTTCCTGCCCTGAGCCTCCCCCAGGTCTTGGGGAGCACCTGTTTCCCTTGGCAGCTGGCCCCAGGGTCCCTGACACGCCCATGTGTGCCCCTGCAGGCCAGAGAGTGCTCATCACGGAGGACCTGGAGGATGTGGAGGTGCAGGAGGGCTGCCCGGCCACCTTCTGCTGCCGCATCTCCCCCGCTGACTACAAGCCCGTCCACTGGTTCTTGGACAAGACCCCCCTGTACACCAACGAACTCAATCAGATCGAGGCCCAGCCGGGTGGCTACCATGTGCTGACCCTGCGGCAGCTAGCGCTCAAGGACTCAGGCACCGTCCACTTTGAGGCAGGTGACCAGCGGGCCTCGGCCACCCTGCGGGTCACAGGTAGGCTACGTGCCCAGTGCCTGGTGCCATTAAGGGGGCCGGTCCAAAGCTAAGGGTGCACCCTCAAGGCAGTGGTTTGGCCACACACCGAATGTGGCCCAGGGCTTACAGAGAAGGCACCGTGGGCTCCCCGTGGGCTGGGTGGGGCCTTAATCCCAGGGAGCGGGGCTTGGGAGGCTGAGTGGCGTTGTCTCAAGATGTGTTGTTGCAGTTGCACGTGGTATGCAAAAACGAACTCAGAATCAGTGTCGTTTGGGCTGGGCCCCACCCCTATGGAGTGTGGAGCCACAAGAAGCCTGTCCTGTTCCCTTTTGAGCGATGTTTGCAGCCCAGGCTGAGGGGGACAGGTGGACACTGACCAGCAGTGTTGCCTGGTCTACAGCGAGACCTGGGGCTTCTCCTGCAGGAACCTCCAAACATCCTATGCTTTCCTCTCTGTCTCCAGAGAAGCCGAGCGTCTTCTCCCAGGAGCTCACAGACGCCACGGTCACGGAAGGGGAGGACCTGACCCTGGTCTGTGAGACTGCTGCCTCAGACAGCTCTGTGTACTGGACCAAGGACGGGAAGGCCCTGCGGCCTTCAGCCCGGTGCCGGCTGACCTATGAGGGTCGCCAGGCCCAACTGGTCATCACTGGCACCACCCTACAAGACAGTGGGCGTTACAAGTGTGAGGCCGGGGGTGCCTGGAGCAGCTCCATAGTCAGGGTCCATGGTGAGCACCTGGGGGGCACTGGGCAGCCTCCAGCCACACTCGGGGCACCCGTGTCTTTCATCTTGCTAAGGTCTCGGGGGGACTCCATCCGACTCCTTCTCTCTCCATCTCCGCCCTCTATGTGTGTGTTTGAGTGTGGGTGGGGGTGTTCTGAGGCTCCCTCTGTCCACCTATGTCTTTTCAACAGTTGGTCCATCTAGCATTGCTCCTTAACCCCCATCTCTGGGTCTCTGCTGCTCCCGGTAGCCTCCCTCAGCCATTCTTGGTCTCTTGACCAGCCGTGTCTTTTTTTACTTCATTCCTGACTTTGTCTTGTGTTCTGACATCTCCGTATCATCCTTCTGTTGGCTTGGTTCATCTACATTTATATTTCAGTCAGCTCAGGCTGCGTAACAAATAGCACAAGCTGAGTGGCTTAAGCAACAGACATTTAGTGTCTCCCAGTCCTGGAAACCAGCAGTCTCAGATCAAGGTGTCGGCAGGCTTGGTTTCTCCTTGGCATGTAGATGGCCGACTTCTCCCCGTGTTCTTCCATGGTCGTCCCCCTGTGTGTGTCTGTCTCCTAGTCTCCTTTTCTTGGTGTTGTAACACCAATAATATGAGATTAAGGCCCACCCTAAAGACCTGATTTTACCTTGATCATCTCTTTAAAGACCCCCATCTCTAAATACAATTTTATTCTGAGTCCTGAGGGTAGAACAGGGCTCAACAGCTGAATCTGGGGGACACAGTATAGCCCACAGCACTCCACTCTTCTCTGTTTCCTGTTGTTTTGTTCATCCTCCTGGTTGAACAGAGGTCTTGGGGTCACTGTCACTAGCCGGCAGTGTAGACAGTGAGGTAGACCTGCCTGCACCCTGCCCTCAGCCATCCTCAACCATAGTTGGGGGACCCCTGTGGGAGACAGTGTGGTGAGTGCTGAGCTGACCTCATGCCTGTCCCACAGCTCGGCCAGTGCGGTTCCGAGAGGGGCTGAAGGACATGGAGGTGCTGGAGGGTGGTGCAGCTACACTGCGCTGCACGCTGTCATCGGTAGCCACGCCTGTGGAGTGGCGCTGCGGAGATGAGGTCCTGCGGTCTGGAGGCAAGTACACCCTGAGGCAGGAGGGTACCATGCTGGAGCTGGTGGTCCGGGACCTGCGGCCCCAGGACAGCGGGCAATACTCCTGCTGTGTCGGAGACCAGACAACGTCAGCCAGGCTCACTGTAAAGGGTAAGCATCCTTACCCACTCTGGTCATGTGACCCCACGCGGGTCCAGGCAGCCCCTTTCATCCTTTGTGGGAGAATGAAGGTGTTGTTCTGTGTCCATTGGACCTTGTTGCAGCCCAGCCTGCTGAGTTCCTCGGAGGACTGAGAAGCAAGGAGGCCACAGAAGGGACCACAGCCACACTGCGTTGTGAGCTGAGCAAGGAGACCCCCGTGGAGTGGAGGAAGGGGCCCAAGACCCTCAGAACTGGGGACAGAGTGACCCTGAGGCAGGACGGGGCCGTGTGTGAGCTGGAGATCCGTGGCCTGACCGTGGCGGATGCTGGGGAGTACTCGTGCGTGTGTGGGCAGGAGAGAACCTCGGCCACGCTCACTGTCAAGGGTAAAGATCACGTGTGGCCAAGCAGAGCTGTGTTTGGTGTCCAATTCTTGACTTGATGGTATCCCACTGCTTTCATCCCGCCCCCTCCTCATCTCAGTGTCACCCTCTTCTCTTAGCTCCATGGAATTCCTCCCACCTTCCTGGGCTGTTGTGTGAACCAGGAGAAACCAGCATCTGAGCTACTTCCCACCCAGCTTGTCACTGCTGGTTCTGTGCTGCTGGCTTATTGGTCTCTGTCTTTTCCTCTGTCGTGTCATATCCTGTCTCCAAAGTTCTCTCAAGACTCTGATGTTCTATGTCTGACCCTCCCCAGCCCTGCCTGCTGAGTTCATAAGAAGACTGAGAAGCAAGGAGGCCGCAGAAGGGACCACAGCCACTCTGCACTGTGAGCTGAGCAAGGAGGCCCCCGTGGAGTGGAGGAAGGGGCCGGAGACACTCAGAACCGGGGACAGAGTGAGCCTGAGGCAGGATGGGGCCGTGTGTGAGCTGGAGATCCGTGACCTGACCGTGGCAGACGCTGGGGAGTACTCGTGCGTGTGTGGGCAGGAGAGAACCTCGGCCACGCTCACTGTCCAGGGTAAAGACCGTGTGTGGCCACGTGGAGCAGTGGCTTCATGTCTGAGGGTTTGACACGTCCTCTAGCTCTGCCCCGTCTGTGTAGGGTTTTTCACTTCCCTGTGTGTCTCCTGCACTCCTGCCGCATGCGTCTCCCAGCACCTACTCCTGTGAGGCCCATCTCAGATAAAGAGCAAAGAATAAGGTCCCCCCTGCCCTCAGGGGTCCATGTCTTGGGGAGAGGATGAGGGCAACCACACAGAGAGAGGAATTAGGGTCCTCTTGAGGGGGTATGTCAGGAGAGCAGCTGGGAAGAAGGTCAAAGCATGGCCCTCAAGGGTGGAATGTCAAAGGGGCATCTGGGGAGGGAAGCGGGGCGTGTGTTCTGAGCCATGGGAGAGCCCCGATGGGAGGTCCTCAGATCTGCTGTCCAGCATCTGGGTGTTGGGGGAAGTGAGGTCTGGATGGAGATGAGGTGTGTGGAGATGAGGTGGAGGTGAGGTCTGGGTGTGGACAGTGCTTGACTGTGAAAGGAGAGGAGGAGGCTGACAGAAGAGCCACACTGAGGAGCAGAGCCAGACCCAGGAAGGGCAGGTGGGCACCCATGCCACAGTGGGAGGGCCACGTCTGGAGTCTTTGGCAGATGCGCTGGCTCTTGGCAGCAGCCATAGAGAGGGGTCTGTTAGGGCGTGGCAGGGCAGCCTATGGCTGGGACATGGGATGAAAGGGGACAGTCTGAGGGGAGGGGGCACAGTCAGCTGGAGCAGGAGGGCTGGCCCATGGCGTTAGGGGCAGACAGGGCCACTTCCTGTGTGGGGTGGATGATGGCCAGGTGGGTGGGCTCCCATGAGGGGGGGACAGTGGGGGCTCCTTTGCACCAGAGCAGCCCACTGTGGGCATTTTGTCTGGTCGTCTGGGCTCCCGCTTCCAGCAGGTGCCTGTGTTTGCCAACGTGGTGTCTATGGCCTTGTCTGCAAGCTTCAGAGTCCAGTGGTCTGTGTTTCTGTCTGACCCTCCCCAGCCCTGAGCACCCAATTCACAAAAGTTATGGAGCCCAAGCAGGCCGCGAGAGAGGCCACGCTCACATCCATGCTGCGCTGTGAGCTGAGCAAGGCAGCCGCCTGCAGTGGTGGAAGGGACCATGAAAGATACGGGGAGGACATCCTTTTTGGTTACTGTGTCTTTCCATCATTCCTGTGGGCGCTGTAGCCATTTCAGTGTGTCTGTCCATGTCCTGAAGTCCTCGCTGAGGATTCCAGATCCTCCGTTTCCTTGCTGATCTGTACCTGATTGGGCTCAGCCAGTCCATCCTCTGCCCCCAGGGCACTGCTGCCCACCCATGCTTCTGTGGGCCCATGCTTTTATTTCTTTTTTGCTCCAAAGTGTGAATGTTTCATTGTCTAATGTCCACATCCTGAATCCCCCTAAATTCTCCAAAGAGTCTGACGTTCTCCGTGTCACTCTGACCCTCCCCAGCCCTCCCCACCAAGTTCACAAAGGGCCTGAGAAATGAGGAGGCCACGGAAGGGACCACAGCCACACTGCACTGTGAGCTGAGCAAGGAGGCCCCTGTGGAGTGGAGGAAGGGGCCTGAGATCCTCAGAGCCGGGGACAGAGTGAGCCTGAGGCAGGATGGGGCCGTGTGTGAGCTGGAGATCCGTGGCCTGGCTGTGGCAGACGCTGGAGAGTATTCGTGCATGTGTGGGCCGGAGAAGACCTCGGCCAAACTCACCATCAAGGGTAAAGACTGTGTGAAGCCACGTGGACCTGTGGCTTCATGTCTGCACGTTGTCTCCATGTCACCACCTTCTCGTCTGTGGGACCCTGTGGCTGTGTCTTTTCTCCTGGGCTCCCCCAGATGCCTCATAGCTCCTGTCTCCTCTTCCAGTAGCTGTTCTAATGTTCACGTCCAGTCCTTTGTGCCCTTTGTTCCCTCTGGGACATTTGCCCCCATCACCCTCTGTGCATTCATTCACTTGTTCATACGGCGGTCTTTGGCAGTGTGTGTGCTTTTCGTGGATGTCCTCGTCCTGGATGCAGAGTCCCTCCGACAGCCTGATGTTCTCAGTGGCTTCTTGGCCCTCCCCAGCCCTGCCTGCCAAGTTCATGAAGGGTCTGAGGAAGGAAGGGGCCACAGCCATACTGTGCTTTGTGAGCTGAGTGGAGTGGCCCCTGCAGAGTGGAGGAAGGGGTCTGAGACCTTCTGAGATGGGGACAGAGTGAGGGAGAGGCAGGACTGGGCCGTGTGTGAGCTGGAGATCCACGGCCTGGCTGTAGTGGACACTGGGGAGTCCTTGTGTGTGTGCAGGCAAGAGAGAACCTCGGCCATGCTCACTGTTGGGGGTAAAGACCATGTGGGCGAAGCATAGCCATGTTTGGTGTCCAGTTCCTGACTTTATGACATCTCTCTATATTCATTCTACATTCGTTTCCTGTCTCAGTGTCACCCTCTTTCCATAACTCCATGGGATCCCTTCTGCTTTCCTGGGCTGTTGGATGAACCAGAAGAAACTGGCAATTAAGCCACCTCCCACCCCTTGTGTGACTGCCAGAACTGTCTTGTTTTCCTGTCAGAGTCTCTGTCTTTTCCTCCATCCTGTCATGTCCTGCCTCCCTGCCAAATTCTCCACAGAACCTGATGGTCTCTGTGGCATTCTGACCCTCCCCAGTCCTGCTTTCCAGATTCATACAAAGTTGGAGGCCTGAAATGTCCACAGAAAGGGCTGGGCTGAGGGAAGCCTCAATCCACAGTGTGTCCTTGGCATATGTCCCAGGTCTCCCTGGCTTTTGTGTTTCCTCTGTGCTGTTCACATCCTGTCTCTTCTGTGTGCTCACAGAGCGTGATTGTGTGTGTGTGTCTTTCCAATGCCCTAGCCCTGCCCACCAAGTTCACAAAGGGTCTGAGGAATGAAGAAGCCATGGAAGGGGCCACGGCTACCCTGCACTGTGAGCTGAGCAAGGCGGCACCTGTGGAGTGGAGGAAGGGGCCCAAGACCCTCCAATCTGGGGAGAGAGTCAACATGACGCAGGATGGAGTCGTATGTGAGCTGGAGATCCGTGGCCTGACCGTGGCGGATGCTGGGGAATATTCGTGTGTGTGTGGGCAGGAGAGAACCACGGCCACGCTCACCATTAAGGGTAAAGACCACATGTGGCCAAGCAGAGCTGTGTTTTCGTGTCCAATTATTGACTTGATGGCATCTCCCTGAACTCATCCCACCTTCCTGGGCTGTTGTATGAACCATGAGAAACCAGCATCTGAGCTTCTTCTCTCCCAGTGTGTCACTGCTGGTTCTGGCCTGTTGTCCTGTTGGTCTCTGTCTTTTCCTCTGTCATGTCATGTCCTGTCTCTAAAGTTCTCTGATGTTCTATGTCTGTCTGACCCTCCCCAGCCCTGCCTGCCAAGTTCACAAAGGACCTGAAGAAGGAAGAGGCCACAGAAGGGGCAACAGTCACGCTACACTGTGAGCTGAGCAAGGAGGCCCCTGTGGAGTGGAGGAAGGGGCCAGAGGTCCTGAAATCTGAGGACAGAGTGAGCCTGAGGCAGGAAGGAGTCATGTGTGAGCTGGAGATCCGTGGCCTGACCATGGCAGACGCTGGGGAGTACTCGTGTGTGTGTGGGCAGGAGAGAACCTCGGCCACGCTCACCGTCAAGGGTAAAGATCACGTGTGGCCAAGCAGAGCTGTGTCTGGTGTCCAATTGTTGATTTGATGGTATCCCACTGCATTCATCCAAACTTCCTTCCTCATCTGAGTATCACCCTCTTCTCTCAGCTCCATGGAATTCCGTCCACCTTTCTGGGCTGTTCTGTGAACCAAGAGAAACCAGCATCTGATCTACTTCCCCCTCAGTGTGTCACTGCTGGTTCTGTCCTGTTGTCCTGTTTGTCTGTGTCTTTTCCCCTGTCATGTCGTGTCCAGTCTCCAAAGTTCTCCTGAGACTCTGATGTTCTATGTCTGCTGACCCTCCCCAGCCCTGCCTGCCAAGTTCATAAAGGGCCTGAAGAAGGAAGAGGCCACAGAAGGAGCCAGAGCTGTACTGTGCTGTGAGCTGAGCAAGGAGGCCCCCGTGGAGTGGAGGAAGGGGCCCAAGACCCTCAAATCTGAGGACAGAGTGAGCCTGAGGCAGGAAGGAGTCATGTGTGAGCTGGAGATCCGTGGCCTGACCGTGGCGGATGCTGGGGAGTACTCGTGCGTGTGTGGGCAGGAGAGAACCTCGGCCACGCTCACCGTCAAGGGTAAACACCACATGTGGCCGAGCCGAGTTTTGTTGGTGTCCAATTATTGACTTGATGGCATCTCTCTGCACTCATCCCACCTTCCCTCCTCACTTCAGCATCATCCTCTTCCCAGAGCTCCATGGAGTTCCTTCTGCCTTCCTGGGCTGTTGTGTGAACCAGGAGAAACCAGCATCTGAGCTGCTTCCCACCCAGCATGTCACTGCTGGCTCTGCCCTGTTGTCCTGTCAGAGTCTGTGTCTTTTCCTTTCTCTTATCCTGTTGTGTCCCACAATGATCTCTGGAGAATCTGATGTTCTCCACACCTTCCAACAGGCTCCAGCCCTGCCCACCAGGTTCACATGAAACATGAGGCCTGTGGGGTCCAGGGAAGGGGCCACAACCACAGCTTGAGCAGGGAGGGCTGAGAAAAGCCACAGTCCTCAGTGCTGACTGGCACAGCCAGCATGTGGCCCCTGTCCAGTTGGGCTTTGTGTCTTCTCTGTGATGTCCACGTCCTACCTCATCTGTGTGCTCAGGGAGTGCGATCATGCTCATGTCTCTCCATCCTTCCCAGCCCTGCCCATCAAGTTCACAAAGGGCCTGAAGAAGGAAGAGGCCAAGGAAGGGGAAACAGTTACACTGTGCTGTGAGCTGAGCAAGGAGGCCCCCGTGGAGTGGAGGAAGGGGCCAGAGATCCTCAAATCTGGGGACAGAGTCAACATGAGGCAGGACGGAGTCGTATGTGAGCTGGAGATCCGTGGCCTGACCGTGGCGGATGCTGGGGAATATTCATGCGTGTGTGGGCAGGAGAGAACCACGGCCATGCTGACCATCATGGGTAAAGACCACATGTGGCCAAGCAGAGCTGTGTTTGGTGTCCAATTATTGACTTGATGGCATCCTACTGAACTCATCCCACCTTCCTGGGCTGTTGTATGAACCATGAGAAACCAGCATCTGAGCTGCTTCTCTCCCAGTGTGTCACTGCTGGTTCTGGCCTGTTGTCCTGTTGGTCTCTGTCTTTTCCTCTGTCATGTCATGTCCTGTCTCTAAAGTTCTTCTGAGACTCTGATGTTCTATGTCTGTCTGACCCTCCCCAGCCCTGCCTGCCAAGTTCACAAAAGGCCTGAAGAAAGAAGAGGCCACAGAAGGGGCAACAGTCACACTACACTGTGAGCTGAGCAAGGAGGCCCCTGTGGAGTGGAGGAAGGGGCCAGAGGTCCTGAAATCTGGGGACAGAGTGAGCCTGAGGAAGGACGGAGTCGTGTGTGACCTGGAGATCCATGGCCTGACCATGGCAGACGCTGGGGAGTACTCGTGCATGTGTGGGCAGGAGAGAACCTCGGCCACGCTCAACATCAAGGGTAAAGACCATGTGTGGCCACCTGAGTGGCTTCTCTCTGACACCTGTTCTCTGCTCTCCCAACGTCACTGCTGCCTCAGAGTCACGATCACCATCTGTCTGATCCATCCCACAAACACACTGGCCAGCCCTGTCTAGAATCAGTGGGTGATGCAAAGACCCTATAGGGAGGCACCAGCAGACAGATGTCATGGTCCAGGAGAGCTGCCCAGGGCCACTGGCATGTGACTGGGGCTCTGGATGTTGGGCTCTGGAACCCAGGCGTGGGGTTGGGGGCATTCATGGGATTGGCAGATATGCACAGGAGGGCTGAAGTACAGCATTGAGGGGTTCAGAGAGGAGGTGGTCAGACAGGCCAGGCCTGCTTGTGCGTGGTGACAGCATTTGATTGAGCTTGGAAATTGTGTGAAACCTCTGAAGAGCTCTGTCTCAGACAGCTTGGCTGAATAACAGCTATCACAGACAGGTGACTTACGGCATACATTTATTGTTTAATAGTCCTGGAGGCTGGAAGTCCAAGATCAAGGTGTCTGCAGGGTTGTTTCTTATGAAGCCTCTCTCCTTGGCTGGTAGACAGCCATCTCTCCCTTTGTCTTCACCTTAGTCATTCTTCTCTGTGGGTCTGTGTTCTAATCTCCTCTTCTTATGAGGACACTTACAAGTCAGGTTAGATTAGGGCCCACCCCAGTGACCTCATTTTCTAAAAGACCTTATCTCCAAATAAATTCATTCTGAGTTCTTGGGGGTTCAGACTTAACATATGTATTTGAAGGGAGATGTGAGTCAGTCCACACTATTCTATCCTCTTGCCCCCCAAAATACATGTCCTTTTCACGTGCAGAGTACATTTACCCCATCCCCCCAATCCAAAAGTCTGAACCCATTTCAGTGTCAGGCTAAGCCCAAGGTCTCACCTAAATCAAATGTGGGTGAGATGGGAGGTAAGATTCATCCTGAGGCAAGACTCCTCTCCAGCTGTAAAACTATGAAATCAGATGAGTTATGCACTTTTCCAAAATACATCAGTGGGACAGGCATGGGATAGATAATTCACATTCCAAAAGAGAGGAAACAGGAAAGAAGAAAGAAGCCACTGGTCCCATGGAAATCCAACACTTCGTAGGACAAGTTCTGTTTGATTTTAGCTGGAGAATGGTCCCCTGGCTCAGTGCTCCGTCTCCTGGGCCCCTCAGAGTGGTGACCTCACCTCCTTGGCCCTGGGCAAAGGTGGCCTGACCCTCTGGGACCATGGATGCAGTGGCAGCCCTGCTGACCTCCGAATTACCATTGGGGTTATTCTTCCCAACTTTGAAGGGTAACGCTTGTTCCCAGCTGGATGGCTCTACTGGGCCATCCTGTAGAAACCGCAGCGTCTGAAAGCTTCCATCACTTTGTGCCCTTCTGTGCCTGACTCGTGGCTAACAGTCTTTCTGCTGGCATAAAATTCTCAAAAGCCTTGTTGGTCTCCCGTACAATTCGCAGGATTCCAAGCCATCAGAGCAGAGCACATTCCACACATCCGTCCTGAATAATTCCATCTCTACTCCTGGCTTTGTAGAGATGGCTAATTGGCTCCAGGAGTCACACTCATAATCTCTTTACCAAGTGATTTTTCAGGCACACCCTTGGCATCCTCTCCAGAAGAGGCTTTCTCATTTTTCTTTTTTGCAATTTCAGTGGGCTGAAAAATTTCTAAATCTTCAACTTTTGGGTTCCCTTTGCTTAAATACTTCCTTCTTTGAAATGGCTCTTTTTTACCCCTCACATTTTATCATAAGCAGCATGGAGGGATCAGTCTGTGCCTTCAGTGTTTGGCTTAGGAATCACCTTAGCTAAATAACCAAGTTCGCTTGTAAGTTCTACCTTCCACAGAACTCTGGGATGCAATTCAGCCAAATTCTTCACCACTTTATAAAAGAAATGCCTTTCTTCCAGTCTCCAATAACACATTCCTCATTTCCATCTGAGGCCTCACCATAAGCACCTTTGGCATCCGTATTTCTACCAGTAATCTCTTCAAGGTAATCTACATTTATTTAACATTGCACCTTAGAACCTTTCCAGCTTCCACCCATCACCCAGTTCCAAAGCCATTTCCATAATAGTGTATTTGTTACAGTAGCGACCCACTCCTGGGATCAAAATCTGAATGGTTTAACAACATAACAGTGGCTTAAACATTAGAAAAATTTTTCCTACCAGTCCTGGAAGCTGGAAGTCTGAGATCAAGGTGTAGGCAGAGCTGGTTTCTCCCAAGACCTCTCTTCTAGGCATGTAGATGACTATCTTCTCCCTGTGTCCTCATGGTCATTCTTCTGTGCCCTAAACTTCTCTGCTTATAAGGACACCAGTCATGTTGGGTTAGGTCACACCCCATTGACCTCATTTTACCTTAGTCATCTCTTTAAAGACCACATTTCCAATACATCTTCATTCTGTGCCCTGGGGATGTGGCTCCAACATATGAATTTTGAAGGACACGATTCATCCCACAACAGGATATAACCAGGGTGGGCCCTGGTCGTCTGGAACTTGTGAAGCTCACACTCTGCCTGGAGTTGGGAGGGAGGAGAGGACAGACGGCAGGGTGGAAGGCCAGGGGTTCCAATGGGGTCTAGAAGATCTGAGCCAGGAGAATGGAAGTCCAGTGGGGTCAAAAAGTGAATGTGTGAGGTGGAGGAGGTGGGGCCTGTTATGGGGAGGGAAGGCATGCAGTGGGTCCAGGGGTGGGCAGTGCTGGATTGACGCTCTACCTGGGATGGGGAGCACAAGTGAGGGGTGTCAGTGGGGCACTGGGTGTCATGTCTAGAAGGTGCCTCTCAGGGGTTCTCCCAAGAGAGATGTCAATTGCATGGTTGCACGTGTGGGCTGTGAGCTGGAAGGGCGTGGCTTGGACTCTGGGTGCAGGTGAGGTTAGGGCTTAGTCTGTATGAAAAGATAGAAGCAGGACAGATGTCCACTGAGAAGCTGAGAGGACTGGATAGAGCCAGTCCCCTGCTGCTCTGCACCACTGTCAGCAAGGTGCAGGAAGATCTCACTGTCAAACATGCAATGATCTGCCGCTTCCCACATCCTCCACCCTTCCTGCTTCTGTTCCCATCCTGAATGTGCAGGTCATACCCCCAAATCCTACAGATGATTGATGGCTTCTGTACAACTAACTCTCTGCAGCCCTGCCTGCTCGGTTCATCGAAGACTTGAAGACCAAGGAGGCCACAGAAGGGGCCACAGCCACACTGCACTGTGAGCTGAGCAAGGAGGCCCCCGTGGAGTGGAGGAAGGGGCCGGAGACACTCAGAGCTGGGGGCAGAGTGAGCCTGAGGCAGGACGGGGCCATGTGTGAGCTGGAGATCCATGGCCTGACCATGGCGGATGCTGGAGAGTACTCGTGCGTGTGTGGGCAGGAGAGAACCACGGCCATGCTCACCGTCAAGGGTAAAGAACACATGTGGCCAAGCAAAGTTCTGTTTTGGTGTCCAATTATTGACTTGATGGCATCTCCCTGAACTCATCCCACCTTCCCTCCTCATCTCAGTGTCACCCCATTCTTATAACTCTGTGGAATTCCTTCCACCTTCCTGTGCTGTTGTATGAACCATGAGAAACCAGCATCTGAGCTGCTTCTCTCCCAGTGTGTCACTGCTGGTTCTGGCCTGCTGTCCTGTTGGTCTCTGTCTTCTCCTCTGTCATGTCATGTTCTGTCTCCGAAGTTCCCCTGAGACTCTGATGTTCTATGTCTGTCTGACCCTCCCCAGCCCTGCCTGCCAAGTTCATAAAGGACCTGAGGAAGGAAGAGGCCACAGAAGGGGCAACAGTCACGCTACACTGTGAGCTGAGCAAGGAGGCCCCTGTGGAGTGGAGGAAGGGGCCAGAGGTCTTGAAATCTGAGGACAGAGTGAGCCTGAGGCAGGAAGGAGTCATGTGTGAGCTGGAGATCCGTGGCCTGACCATGGCAGACGCTGGGGAGTACTCGTGCGTGTGTGGGCAGGAGAGAACCTCGGCCACGCTCACCGTCAAGGGTAAAGATCACGTGTGGCCAAGCAGAGCTGTGTCTGGTGTCCAGTTGTTGACTTGATGGTATCCCACTGCATTCATCCAAACTTCCTTCCTCATCTGAGTATCACCCTCTTCTCTCAGCTCCATGGAATTCCGTCCACCTTTCTGGGCTGTTCTGTGAACCAAGAGAAACCAGCATCTGATCTACTTCCCCCTCAGTGTGTCACTGCTGGTTCTGTCCTGTTGTCCTGTTTGTCTGTGTCTTTTCCCCTGTCATGTCGTGTCCAGTCTCCAAAGTTCTCCTGAGACTCTGATGTTCTATGTCTGCTGACCCTCCCCAGCCCTGCCTGCCAAGTTCATAAAGGGCCTGAAGAAGGAAGAGGCCACAGAAGGAGCCAGAGCTGTACTGTGCTGTGAGCTGAGCAAGGAGGCCCCCGTAGAGTGGAGGAAGGGGCCCAAGACCCTCAAATCTGAGGACAGAGTGACCCTGAGGCAGGAAGGAGTCATGTGTGAGCTGGAGATCCGTGGCCTGACCGTGGCGGATGCTGGGGAGTACTCGTGCGTGTGTGGGCAGGAGAGAACCTCGGCCACGCTCACCGTCAAGGGTAAAGACCACATGTGGCCGAGCCGAGTTTTGTTGGTGTCCAATTATTGACTTGATGGCATCTCTCTGCACTCATCCCACCTCCCCTCCTCACTTCAGTGTCAGCCTCTTCCCAGAGCTCCATGGAGTTCCTTCTGCCTTCTTGAGCTGCTGTGTGAACCAGGAGAAACCAGCATCTGAGCTGCTTCCCACCCAGCATGTCACTGCTGGTTCTGCCCTGTTGTCCTGTCAGAGTCTGTGTCTTTTCCTTTCTCTTATCCTGTTGTGTCCCACAATGATCTCTGGAGAATCTGATGTTCTCCATACCTTCCAACAGGCTCCAGCCCTGCCCACCAGGTTCACATGAAACATGAGGCCTGTGGAGTCCAGGGAAGGGGCCACAACCACAGCTTGAGCAGGGAGGGCTGAGAAAAGCCACAGTCCTCAGTGTTGACTGGCACAGCCAGCATGTGGCCCCTGTCCAGTTGGGCTTTGTGTCTTCTCTGTGATGTCCACGTCCTACCTCATCTGTGTGCTCAGGGAGTGCGATCATGCTCATGTCTCTCCATCCTTCCCAGCCCTGCCCATCAAGTTCACAAAGGGCCTGAAGAAGGAAGAGGCCAAGGAAGGGGAAACAGTTACACTGTGCTGTGAGCTGAGCAAGGAGGCCCCCGTGGAGTGGAGGAAGGGGCCAGAGATCCTCAAATCTGGGGACAGAGTCAACATGAGGCAGGACGGAGTCGTATGTGAGCTGGAGATCCGTGGCCTGGCCATGGCGGATGCTGGGGAATATTCATGCGTGTGTGGGCAGGAGAGAACCACGGCCATGCTGACCATCATGGGTAAAGACCACGTGTGGCCAAGCAGAGCTGTGTTTTGGTGTCCAATTATTGACTTGATGGCATCCTACTGAAATCATCCCACCTTCCCTCCTCATCTCAGTATCATCATCTTCTCTTAGCTCCATGGAATTCCTCCCACCTTCCTGGCTGTTATATGAACCATGAGAACCAGCTTCTGAGCTACTTCCCTCCCAGTGTATCACTGCTGGTTCTGTCCTGTTGTCCTGTTTTCCTGTTGGTCTCTGTCTTTTCCTCTGTCATGTCTTGTCCTGTCTCTAAAGTTCTCCTGAGACTCTGATGTTATGTCTGCTGACCCTCCCCAGCCCTGCCTGCCAAGTTCACAAAGGACCTGAAGAAGGAAGAGGCCAAGGAAGGGGCAATGGTCATGCTGCACTGTGAGCTGAGCAAGGAGGCCCCCGTGGAGTGGAGAAAGGGGCCGGAGACCCTCAGACCTGGGGACAGAGTCAACATGAGGCAGGACGGAGTCATGTGTGAGCTGGAGATCCGTGACCTGACCATGGCAGATGCTGGGGAGTACTCATGCGTGTGTGGGCAGGAGAGAACCTCAGCCATGCTCACTGTCAAGGGTAAAGACCATGTGTGGCCAAGCAGAGCTGTGTTTGGTGTCCAGTTATTGACTTGATGGCATCTACCTGGATTCATCCCACCCTCCCTCCTCATCTCAGTGTCACCCCATTATTGTAACTCCATGGAATTCCTCCCACCTTCCTGGGCTTTTGTGTGAACCATGAGAAACGAGCACCTGAGCTACTTCCCACCCAGGATGTCTCTACTGGTTCTGTGCCATTGGCCTGCTGGTCTCTGTCTTTTCCTCTGTCATGTCATGTCTTGTCTTCAAAGTTCTTCTGAGACTCTGATGTTCTATGTCTGTCTGACTCTTCCCAGCCCTGCCTGCCAAGTTCATTAGGGACCTGATGAAGGAAGAGGCCACAGAAGGGGCCACAGTGATGCTGTGTTGTGAGCTGAGCAAGGAGGCCCCCGTGGAGTGGAGGAAGGGGTCGGAGACCCTCAGAACTGGGGACAGAGTGAGCCTGAGGCAGGACGGGGTCCTCTGTGAGCTGAAGATCCATGGCCTGACTATGGCAGACACTGGGGAGTACTCGTGCGTGTGTGGGCAGGAGAGAACCTCGGCCACACTCATCGTCAAGGGTAAAGACCACGTGTGACCAAGCAGAGCTCTGTTTTGGTGTCCAATTATTCACTTGTTGGCATATACCTGGTATCATCCCATCTTCCCTTCATCTCAGTGTCACCCTGTTCTTGTAACTCCATGGAATTCCCTCCACCTTCCTGGGTTATTGTGTGAACCAGGAGAAATCAACATCTGAGCTACCCCACTCCTTGTGTCACTGCTGGTTCTGCCCTGCTGTTCTGTAAGAATCTGTGTCTTTTCTGCTGTCCTGACCTGTCCCCCAATGATCTCTGGAGAATCTGATGTTCTCCACACCTTCCAAATCTCTCCAGCCCTGCCCACCAAGTTCACATGAAACATAAGGCCCGAGGAGTCCAGGGAAGGGGCCACAACCACAGCTTGAGCAGGGAGGGCTGAGGAAAGCCACAGTCCTCAGTGTTGACTGGCACAGCCAGCATGTGTCCCCTGTCCAGTTGGGCTTTGTGTCTCTGTGATGTCCACGTCCTGCCTCATCTGTGTGCTCAGGGAGTGTGATCATGGTCATGTCTCCATCCTTCCCAGCCCTGCCCATCAAGTTCACAAAGGGACTGAAGAAGGAAGAGGCCAAGGAAGGGGCAACAGTTACACTGTGCTGTGAGCTGAGCAAGGAGGCCCCCGTGGAGTGGAGGAAGGGGACAGAGATCCTCAGACCTGGAGACAGAGTCAACATGAGGCAGGACGGGGCCGTGTGTGAGCTGGAGATCCGTGACCTGACCATGGCAGATGCTGGGGAGTACTCGTGCGTGTGTGGGCAGGAGAGAACCTCGGCCACACTCACCGTCAAGGGTAAAGATCATGTGTGGCCAAACAGAGCTGTGTTTGGTGTCCAGTTATTGACTTGATGGCATCTCCCTGCATTCATGCCACCTTCCCTCCTCATCTCAGTGTCAACCCCTTCTCATAGCTCCATGGAATTCCTCCCATCTTCCTGGGCCTTTGTGTGAACCAGGAGAAACCAGCATCTGAGCTACTTCCCACCCAGGATGTCACTGCTGGTTCAGTGCCATTGGCCTGCTGGTCTCTGTCTTATCCTCTGTCGTGTCATGTCCTGTCTCCAAAGTTCTCCTGAGACTCTGAAGTTTTATGTCTGTCTGACCCTCCCCAGTCCTACCTGCCAAGTTCATAAAGGGCCTGAAGAAGGAAGAGGCCACAGAAGGAGCCAGAGCTATACTGTGCTGTGAGCTGAGCAAGGAGGCCCCCGTGGAGTGGAGGAAGGGGCCCAAGACCCTCAAATCTGAGGACAGAGTGACCCTGAGGCAGGACAGAGTCATGTGTGAGCTGGAGATCCGTGGCCTGACCATGGCGGATGCTGGGGAGTACTCGTGCGTGTGTGGGCAGGAGAGAACCTCGGCCACACTCACCGTCAAGGGTAAAGACTACATGTGGCCAAGCAGAGCTGTGATTGCTGTCTAATTGTTGACTTGATGGTTTCTCCCTGCACTCATCCCACCTTCCCACCTCATCTCAGCATCACCTTCTTCTCTTAGCTCCATGAAATTCCTTCTACCTTCCTGGGCTGTTGTGTGAACCATGAGAAACGAGCATCTGAGCTACTTCCCACCCATCATGTCAGTGCTGGTTCTGTGCCGTTGGCCTGCTGGTCTCTGTCTTTTCCTCTGTCATGTCATGTCTGTCTCCAAAGTTCTCTCAAGACTCTGATGTTCTATGTCTGTATGACCCTTTCCAGCCCTGCCTGCTGAGTTCATAGGCAGAATGAGAAGCAAGGAAGCCACAGAAGGGGCCACAGTCACCCTGCACTGTGAGCTGAGCAAGGAAGCCCCTGTGGAGTGGAGGAAGGGGCTCAAGACCCTCAGAGCTGAGGACAGAGTGAGCCTGAGGCAGGACGGGGCCGTGTGTGAGCTGGAGATCTGTGACCTGACCATGGCGGATGCTGGGGAGTACTCATGCGTGTGTGGGCAGGAGAGAACCTCGGCCACGCTCACCGTCAAGGGTAAAGACCACATATGGCCACACGGACTGCTGTTTGGTGTCTGCCCATCCCTTCTCTGCTCTCATTTTCCTTTTCTACCCTGCTCTCTCAGTGTGTCCTGGTGTTCCTTTCCTAATTATATCATTGTCCCTGTCTGGCTCCCTGGCTGTTCTGTGGCACATGTATAGATTGGATCTTTTAAAGTCACAGTCCCGGGAGTGTGCTGGGTGCACCCATCAAGCGGTCTATGTCCTCCTGACTTGTGTGTCTTCTGTGTACTGTCCACAACCTGTTTTTTCTGTGTGTTCAGGAACATGATAGTGTTTGTGTCTTTCTGACCATCTCTAGCCCTGCCTGCCAAGTTCACAAAGGACCTGAGGAAGGAAGAGGCCACAGAAGGGACCACAGCTACACTGCGCTGTGAGCTGAGCAAGGAGGCCCCCGTAGAGTGGAGGAAGGGGCCCAAGATCCTAAAATCTGAGGACAGAGTGACCCTGAGGCAGGACGGGGCCGTGTGTGAGCTGGAGATCTGTGACCTGACCATGGCAGATGCTGGGGAGTACTCGTGCATGTGTGGGCAGGAGAGAACCTCGGCCACCCTCACCGTCAAGGGTAAAGACCATGTGTGGTCCAGCAGAGCTCTGTTTTGGTGTCCAGTTACTGACTTGATGACATCTCTCTGTACTCATCCCACCTCCCCTCCTCCCTTCAGTGTCAGCCTCTTCCCAGAGCTCCATGGAGTTCCTTCCACCTTCCTGGGCTGTTGTGTGAACCAGGAGAAACCAGCATCTGAGCTGCTTCCCACCCGTCATGTCAGTGCTGGTTCTGTCCTGTTGCCCCTTTAGAGTCTGTGTCTTTTCCTTTCTCTTATCCTGTTGTGTCCCACAATGATCTCTGGAGAATCTGATGTTCTCCACACCTTCCAACAGGCTCCAGCCCTGCCCACCAGGTTCACATGAAACATGAGGCCTGTGGGGTCCAGGGAAGGGGCCACAACCACAGCTTGAGCAGGGAGGGCTGAGGAAAGCCACAGTCCTCAGTGCTGACTGGCACAGCCAGCATGTGGCCCCTGTCCAGTTGGGCTTTGTGTCTTCTCTGTGATGTCCACGTCCTACCTCATCTGTGTGCTCAGGGAGTGCGATCATGCTCATGTCTCTCCATCCTTCCCAGCCCTGCCCATCAAGTTCACAAAGGGCCTGAAGAAGGAAGAGGCCAAGGAAGGGGCAACAGTTACACTGTGCTGTGAGCTGAGCAAGGACGCCCCTGTGGAGTGGAGGAAGGGGTCAGAGGTCCTCCAGTTTGGGGACAGAGTCAACCTGAGGCAGGACGGAGTTGTGTGTGAGCTAGAGATCTGTGGCCTGATCATGGCAGACGCTGGGGAGTACTCGTGCGTGTGTGGGCAGGAGAGAACCTCGGCCATGCTGACCATCATGGGTAAAGACTGTGTGGCCAAGCAGAGCTGTGTTTGGTGTCCAATTATTGACTTGATGGCATCTCCCTGCACTCATCCCACCTTCCCTCTTCATCACAGTGTCACCCCATTCTTGTAACTCCATGGAATTCCTTCTGCCTTTCCGTGCTGCTGTGTGAACCAGGAGAAACCAGCATCTGAGCTACTTCCCACCCAGCGTGTCACTGCTGGTTCTGTCCTGTTGTCCTTTTGGTCTCTGTCTTTTCCTCTGTCACGTCATGTCCTGTCTCCAAAGTTCTCCTGAGACTCTGATGTTCTATGTCTGTCTGACCCTCCCCAGCCCTGCCTGCCAAGTTCACAAAAGGCCTGAAGAAGGAAGAGGCCACAGAAGGGGCAACAGTCACGCTACACTGTGAGCTGAGCAAGGAGGCCCCTGTGGAGTGGAGGAAGGGGCCAGAGGTCCTGATATCTGGGGACAGAGTGAGCCTGAGGAAGGATGGGGCCGTGTGTGAGCTGGAGATCCGTGACCTGACCGTGGCAGATGCTGGGGAATATTCATGCGTGTGTGGGCCGGAGAGAACCTCGGCCACGCTCACCGTCAAGGGTAAAGACCATGCATGTGTGTCCACGTGGACTGTGGGCTGGTGTCTGTACATTATCTTCGTATCATCTCTTTGGCTCATCAGAGCCCTTATGTCGGTTTGGTCATTCCAACTGGCATCCCCTTGGCATCTCCTGGCACCCATCTCATTCAGAAGTTGTGCTGCTGTTCAGGTCCAGTCTGTGTGTCTGTCCCTCCCAGCCCATTTGCCTCATCAGCTGTGCATTTGTTCCTGTCAGGCCCTGGCCTTTTGCAGTTTGTGTGGTCGTGTGAAACTGCGTTGTGCAGTTTCCCCTGTCTCCTGTGTGCGTACCTGTCACAGCGTTGTTCAGTGTCCCACTGTGTCCGGATCTCCAGCCATATGTCCCCATTTGGCCTGCCCTTGTGGTAGGGGTGTAATTCCCACCGTATTCCCCTCCCTGTCCCACCCTCATGCACTCAGCTCTCCTCCCATGCTCTGCAGCCTCTAGTTAGGATCTGAAGGTCATGGCCCTGCCCTAGAGGTACAAGGAGATCCCCCGTCCCCTCAGTTTTGATGACCTGGAGGAATACAGTGCTGCTTGTGGGCTTCCTGGGTGGAGGTCAGCATGAGAGCAGCCAGGTCAGATCCAGAAGTCCTCTCATTGCTCCCACTTCAGTCTTTCCTTCCCCCTAAAGTGAACCCAGGCCTGTGGCCCCATTCCCACCCCCAGCCTCCAGGAGCCCATGGCAGGGGGTCCTATGGGCAGGTCAGGCAGCGGGGGTGAAGCCACGGGTCACACCCGGCCTGTGCCCTTAGTGGGGCTGACTGGGTGCTAAGGTGTCAGTCTACTGGCTGGGTGCCTGGGCACCAGTCTTGGGGCTAACCTATGTCTCCCCCTACCCCACCTCACCCCGCAGCCCCGCAGGTGGTGTTCAGGGAGCCACTGCAGAGCCTGCAGGCTGAGGAAGGCACGTCAGCCACCTTGCAGTGTGAGCTGTCGGAGCCCAGTGTCGCTGTGGTCTGGAGTAAGGGTGGCCTGGAGCTGCAGGCTGACGGGCGCCGTGAGACACGGCGGCGGGGCTGCGTGGCAGAGCTGGTGCTGCAGGACTTGCGTCGGGACGATGCTGGGGAATACACCTGCGCCTGCGGCTCCCAGGCCACCAGCGCCACCCTCACCGTCACAGGTGCGCCCTGAGGCCGGTGGCCCTGCCCTCTTTCCCGGATTCACATGTCGTGGGGGATGCTCGGGGCTGCAGCTCCAGCCTGGAAGTCTCATCTGAGGTGACACGGGGGCTCGCACATGGCGAGGCCGACCTGGCCTGAAGCTCTTCCCTGCCTCCCCCCCCACCCCCCACAGCTGCTCTGGTACCTGCCCTCATGCTTTCCCCCCATCCCCTGCAGCTGCACCCGTGAGGTTCCTTCGGGAGCTGCAGGCCCAGGAGGTAGACGAGGGCGCGACGGCACGCCTGCGCTGCGAGCTGAGCCGGGCAGGTGGCAGCGTGGAGTGGCGCAAGGACTCCCTGCAGCTCTTCCCCTGCGCCAAGTACCAGATGGTGCTGGACGGCACAGCCGTTGAGCTGCTGGTGCACGGCGCCGAGCAGGAGGACGCCGGCCACTACACCTGCGACACGGGCCATGCCCAGAGCACCGCCAGGCTCTCTGTCCGCGGTGAGTTCCTGCTGGCCCCCCTGCCCTCCCCGGGCCCCTCAGTTCCCCGTGGAGCAGGCAGGCGCCTTGCTCAGCAGCCCTAAGCGGCCCTTCTCGGCCCGGCAGCCCCCAGGCCTGTGTTTAAGACGGAGCTGCAGAGTGCAGAGCAGGAGGTGGGCGGTGTGGCCCGGCTGTGCTGCCAGCTGAACGACTCGGAGCCTGGGGCCCCTGTGCTGTGGCTCAAGGAGGGTTTGGAACTGCAAATGAGTCCCAAGTATGAGATGCGGCGCCAGGGGACCACATGTGAGCTGCTGATCCACGGGCTTGAGGCCAAGGACACTGGGGAGTACACCTGCATGGTGGGCAGCCAGAAAACCCTGGCCTCCCTCAAAGTCAAAGGTGAGCCCTCCCTGCCACACGCATTTCCCTTAGAGCTGCCCTGGGAGCACACTTTTGCCGGGTGCTGTTCCAGGGGTGCCCCGAAGGCCCCTGGTGTATGAGCTTTCTCTGCTCATTTCTGTACCACTGTGGTGCTGATGGCCCAGAGAAGAGTGTTGACAGGGAGGAAACCGAACCCGTAGCCCCTGAACACTGCCCCGCCTCCCACCCCCATCCAGCCCGTGGGGCAGCCTGGCCTGGGCCACCCTCACTGAGCTCTTGTCAGTCTGTCCCGAAGGTCTTGCCTCCCTGACATCCCGGCCAGAGCAGGGCTGGCCACAAGGTGGGAAGGAACAAAAGCAGTCCACCATCCCACAATCCCTTACCTGCTTCCTCTAAACAGAGCTGCCTCCGCCCAGCCTCTGCCTCCAGCAACTCAGTGTCATGGGAGGGAGCTGAGTTTGTGAGCAAATTGTGAGCAGTGTCATGTGGGGCAGATAGAGGCTGTGGCTGGAGAAGATCATGAGAGTATCTAGGAGGGCTTCCTGGAGGTGGGGTGGGGGTGGGGAGGCATGGGAGCTTGGCCCAGGTGCTCTGACCTGGCTGGTAAAGGCCCCCTTCGCCCACACCGCAGAGCCCGAGGTGACCATTGTGCGGGGCCTGGTTGACATCGAGGCACAGGCCGACGGGGAAGCAGAGTTCAGCTGCGAGGTGTCTCGGGCTGGGGCCGTGGACGTGGAGTGGCGCCTCCAGGGCCTGCCACTGCAGAGCAACGAGGTGACGGAGGTGGGCTTGCAGGGTGGCTGCACCCACACACTGAGGCTGAAGGGCGTGACTCCCGAGGACGCAGGCACTGTCTCCTTCCACGTGGGCCTCCACACATCCTCTGCTCAACTCACCGTGCGAGGTAGTGGAAACCGGGCCTCCCTGCTCACTGCGCTTGGGGTCAGAACATCCTGGCCCTCCTTGGACCAGGCCCTGTCCAGGGACTGTGACTGACAGCAAGGTTTCTTGCCTTTGTGGGATGGGGAACTGGCAGTGATTCTGGGGTGGCCCGAGATATTGGGGTAGAGTGGTGCCTAGTGTGCTTGACTTCAAGAATTGGGGCTGGGGTGCTGGGCGCACCATCAGGTGCACCTCCCTGCTGGTGGGGAGGGGGGCTTCCCAGCCACGGAGGCTGATGCCACGCCTTCACCTCACTCCCACCCTGTGCAGTCCCTGAAGTGACCATCTTGGAGCCCCTGCAGGATGTGCAGCTCAGCGAGGGCCAGGACGCCCACTTCCAGTGCCGGCTGTCCAGGGCTGTGGGCCAGGAGGCCCACTGGGCCCTGGGAGGGGTGCCCCTGCAGGCCAACGAGATGAACGACATCACAGTGAAGCACGGCACACTCCACCTGCTCACCCTGCACAAGGTGGGGTTCCCCGGACCTGCCCGGGTCACATGGTGCTCCCATGGGGCCCTCCTCCCACCCCAGGGATGGAGGGGAAAGATTCCAACTCCAGTCAAATTGGGCTGGAGACTTGCAAGCAGAGATGGTCAGAGTGGTGCTGCCAGGCTCACACCCCCATCTCTGCTCCCACAGGTGACCCTTGAAGATGCCGGAACCATCAGTTTCCAAGTGGGTTCTTGTAGTTCAGAGGCTCAGCTGAAGGTCACAGGTGGGCAGCCCCATCCTCCACCCAGTCCCATTGCTTCTAAATGTCTGTGCTTCCTTACCCAAGGAGCTGTTGGCAGGTGGTGAGGCCAGAACCCTGGGCCATCTAGCAGTGAAATTACCTTGCGGTGGCAATTTCCCACCCTCGACTAAAGTCACTGGAGGTGGGCCAGCCAAGATCAGCTTGACAAATTCTGGTGTGTGGGACCAGTGCTGTCTGTAGGAGGGGGATGGGGAGTCTGGCTGCTGAGGACTTTGGCCCTGGTGGGAGAAGCAGGGCCTTGTGGACTTCTGCCCTCCATGCAGCTACTCCTGTGACACAGGTCCCTGTGCTTCTGTCCACGCTGACACACACCTGCATACCTGACAGGCTCCCAGCTACTGATACAGTAGCACGCCGGTGACATGTGAATTGTTTGGGGCATAGTTTACACGGCCCCAGACTTGCAAATAGGATTTAAGTACCTTCAACTTGGGTTACACATTGTCCCCGGAGTTGGTCATCTCTGAGTTCCTAGTCCTGAGAGACCCTCCTCTGGTGTCCTACTCCTGGTTCTCATACTAGTTCCATCCATCCATCCATCATCCTCTCATCCACCATCTACCCATCCATTTATCTATGCATACATGCATCCATCCATACCTCTGTTCCATCCATCCATTCATCTAGCATTCATCTATTCAACTATCCATTTATCTACCATCCATCCATCATCCATCCATCCATCTGCCCAACCACCATCTATTCATCCATCATCCCTACATTTATCCATCCATCATCTACCCATCCATCTACCATCCATCATCCATCTGCCATCCATCCATATAACCACTATCCTACTACCATCCATTCGTATGTTTATCCATCCAACCATCTATCCATTCATCACTCATCTATCCATTCATCCTCCCATCCATCCATCCATTTATCCATCCACCATCCATTCACCCACCATGTACCCACCCATCCACCATCCATCCATACATCCATCCACCATACATTAATCTGTCATTCCACCATACATTTACCCATCTACTGATCCACCCATCCATCTATTATCCATCCATCCACCAGCCACCCGTATATCTATATATCCATCTACCATTCATCCGTCATCCATCACTTATCCACCATCAATTCATTCACCCATCCATCTATTTATCCACCATCCATCCATCTATCTATCCACCATCCATTCACCTTTCCATCCACCCACTATCTATCCATCATCATCTATTTACTATCCACCTTGAGAGGGAACAGATGCAGCTCTGCCCTGAGGGAGTCCCCAGCCCTCTGGGAGAGTTGTACATAAAGACAGAGTGTGTCCTGGGTCCCAGGTGTCCCCCCCCACCCCTAGTCTTCACATGGCCAGCTCTGTGGCCTGTGGGGTTGAGAAAGGCTCCAGAGTGTAGTGCCCTCAGGGAGCGGGGAGGGAAGCAGCTCAGGGGTAGAGCGCATGCTTAGCATGCATGAGGTTCTGGGTTCAATCACCAGTACCTCCATTAAAAGAAGAAAAATAAATAAATAAATAAACAAGCAAGCCCATAACCCAAATATAAAGTACACTTTGGGGGGAAAAAAGAGTGCAGTGCCGTCAAGTTGAGTGATAGGAGAGGGGCAGTATCCTGGGTGCCCTGAGCTGGGCCAGCCCAGGAGAGCCTCATGTGTGTGTCAGAGTGCACATCTGTGAGGGGGAAGCATGGAGCTGGGGTGAGCCTTGCAGATCCCACTGAGGGCTGTGCCTTGGCCCCTCCCAGCCAGGTGTCCCCAGTTGGGGCAAGCTGGTTGTTGTACAGAGCTTCACGGGCAGAGCCATGAGGATAGGGCTGTGAGATTGGGTGACCCGGCAGGTGGCATATATACGAGCAAGCTTGGGAACCGTGCTGGAGATGCAGATGGGGAGCTGGCGGAGCAGGCTGGGGATGCAGTTAGATGTGCACACTTGGGAGAGTGTGGAGCAGCTGGTGAGGGGCTGGGACTGGGGTGTTGCTGGTGCAAGCCTAGGAGGGGCGTGGAGGGCTTCTGAGGCAGGTACAGGGGCACAGAACAGGCATCTGGGAAGCCCCCTGCTGTGTGACAGGTCAGGGGGACATTGCCATTCTGCATTAGTGTCCCAGAGTCTTAGGGCCAGAGGGACCTCAGGGGACATCTGGGCAAATGGTCATCTGGAAATGGGAGAAGCGTCTGCTTCCATACCGCCAGGGAAGAAGGGTTCACGTCCCAAGGCAGGTTCCCTCCCTCTCAGAGAGGTAGACCCCATGGCTCTCCTCTCTAGCCCACACCCAACCCCACGTGGGACTTGGGGCTTGTCAGTTCTGCCTTCTGAAAAGGGAGTAGATGCAGGTCATTGGTCTCCTTTGGTGAAACTGAACATTTTCTGAAGGGGGCTGTGGGGTGCAGGGGAGATGAACTGGTTCAGCTATGGGTGGTCTCCATGTCTCATTCTGTGAGCAGGGGGAGCCAACTGGCCTGGATGGATCTCTAGATTCCAGTCCCCCCAGAATGGTGGACCCCAGGGTGGCCCTTGCAGACTTGAGGTTGCCCCCAAATGGTGGACCCCACCGTGGCCCCACAGACCCAGGGCACCCCAGCTTCCCTCCTTTTGCCCTCTTGCACAGAGGCAGCGCGGTGCCTGATACGTGGCTTACAGAACGTGGACGTCTTTGCGGGGGAGGTGGCCACGTTCTCCTGTGAGGTGTCCCGTGCAGGTGGGCCGGAGGCCCGCTGGTGGCTGGATGGGACCCTGCTGCAGGACGGCCCCCAGAGTGCCATCTCCGTGCGTGATGGGACCTTCCACTCCCTCACGCTCTCAGGCCTGGGGGTTGCCGACTCGGGCACCATCACCTACCGTGCAGGGCCCCTGGTCTCCACGGCCAAGTTGTTGGTCAAAGGTACCAGCCGATAGAACCCGGCCCCACGCTGGCGCTTCTGCCCTGCTGCCCCTGCACGCTTCCTGCGGGCTCCCAGGGCGGGGATTCAGGGACTGGCCCCCAGGAGGCAGACTGGGCACTTGTCCACGGGTGCCAGGAGTGGGCACTGTGGGCGGGCTGCAGTCCCATCTTATGGATGAGAAAGAAGGCTGGACTCAGAGCAGTGAAGCTGCAGGCCGACCCCGAGCCCACCTGCTCACAGGGCCCTGGGCACTGCTGCCTGCCGGGCCACCACTCTGCCGCTGCACCTCCCTCGGGCACACACCAGAGAGCAGCCTGGAGGCGAAGGCAGCTTTCCCGGCCCCCGGCATGGCCTGCACTGTCCTGGCTTGTAGCTGCTTTCCCCGCTGCGGGCTTGGTCAGGGTTTTGTGCCCTTTGGGAAGAGCTAGCCATTGGGGTGGGCAGTGGGCTGCCAGGGACCCCCATCCTCAGTCCACTCGCAGTGGGGTTACAGAGCACTCCTGGAACGTGGGCCAGCTGGCCTCCTCCATGCTCTTGCAGAATGAATGTGGTTGTTTGCGCAGATCCGAGGGGCAAATCACGTGTTGCGTAGGATTTCAGCAGGAGGAAATGGGATGGGGGCCCTGAGGTCGTGGAAGCAGCCCCTGGAGAAGGGAGAAGTTGGGCTGGGGGTACCAGGTGCCCAGTGGAGCTGTGGATGCTAAGTGGGCCCAAGAGCTTGTGTCCAGCTGGGGCAACATGTGCCCTGGGCCAGCGGAGGTGGGGTCTCTGGGGGCAACAGTGGCTGGACGGGGCCCAGTGGATGGAGGCCGAGCCAACGGTGCCATCTGCCATGGGTGGGGGGGGTGTGGGGGCAAGGTTTGCCCCACGTGGGGGGCCCTGGGCCCCCGTGGTGGGGCCCCTTTCTACCACAGCCCTGCTTTTGCTTGCCTCGGAGTCACTGGCACTGACTGCAGGGTGGGGGTGGGCTGCAGCCACACCGCTCCAGCTGATGCGTACCTGGCCTGTTGGCCAACAGATCCCACAGTGGAGGTGGTCAGTGCCATGCAGGATCTGGCAGTGGAGGAGGGTGGCCCGGCCGAGCTCCTCTGCCAGTACTCACGGCCCGTGCAGGCCACATGGAAGATGGACGAGCAGGAGGTGTGCGCCGACGGGCGCCGAGTCGTCATAGAGCAGGACTGGACCGTGGCCAGGCTGTCCTTCAGGCCGGCCTTGCCCTGTGACAGTGGCATCTATTCTTGTGAGGCCGCGGGCACCCGCGTGGTGGCCCTGCTCCAAGTGCAAGGTGAGGCCGCCTGGCGGGCAGCCCCAGGCCCCGCGCAGCTGCGGTGCAGCTCATGTGGAGCCATGATGGTGGAATCGCTGGCTGGCTAGAAAGATGGGATCCCAGCGGGCAGATCCTGGGCCCTGAGCCCACCCAGACCCTCTCTCCTCCCCCAAGCAGCCTGATAGGACAGGATGGCTGGAAAACCAGGGCAGAGGCTGCACGTGAAGAATCTGCATCCAGAACACCTGGGGGGAGGGGTCGAGGTGGAGTTTGGCAGGGAAGCTGCCTCTAGGCAGGCAGGTGGGTGGGCAGGGCTGAGGGCTGGGAGCCCTAGGCGGGGCTGTGTCCTCGGAGGAGGAGGGCCACAGGGCAGGCCTCCCTGAAGAGCTGGTTCTGATCCCAGCTCTGCCCCTTCCCAGGCTATTCACTCAAAGGGTCCTCTGATCCCCGTGTTCCCATCTGCAGCAGCAAGGATGCGCTGTGAGGGGGCAGGGAGGGGAGACGGTGGGCTGCAGCCGTGCAGGGGAGGAGGTGGCATTCGGCTGCAGCCTCTTCCTATTTGGGAAAATCTGAAATGTTCTCGGAGATGAGTTGGCAGTTGTCAGGCAGTTATGAAGGGGCCCGTCCAAGCTGGGATGAGCAGGTGGGACCTGGTTTGGGCCGCTGGCCGCCTGAGGTCACTCACACTCATTCACACACCAGTTCAACAATTAAGTTTTTTAAACACTTTTTTGGGCTCCTGGGGGCATAATAGCAAACCAACAAAAATGCTTCCTTTCAAGGGTGACAGACATCCCTGTGGGAAGTGAAGGAAGACGTGGTAGGAGTAATGGGTGGGTGGGGGGAGCTGCAGTGTGCACCTGGGCCTGAAGGAGGCGGCGGCGGTGGGGGGGGCCTGTTAACATCTGGGGCAGAGCATTCAGGGCCTCAGGCAGGGAGTAGAGAACAGAATGCAGAGAAGTAGCTGACGGCAGGCGGGAGGTCTCAGAAGCTCACTTCTGCTTTAAAATCTGGGATTTTATTGAGACAAAGCGGTCTTGATCCTTGAATGGGAGCTAAGGAGGGCGAGCTCCAGCAGCGACCGCAGGCCCAGCCTCCCCCCGCACCCCACCCATCCCATCACGGCCAAGAGCAGCCGCAGCCCTGATCTGATGGGCTGGTCGCCACCCCCCAGGCACACGGAGATGTGGGGTGCACCCCCAAGCCCCTGTTGGCTCTGTCGGTCCTGACTCGGGGAGGAGAGGAGCAGGGATGTCGGAGAGTCTAGGGTATGAGCTGACCTGGGCCAGGAGGGTGGCGAGGAGAGGGATGTGGATGGGCCCTGTGGGTCCTCTGCTCTGAGATGCCCTCCCCGCTTAACTCCCCGGGAGACCTCCGTCCAGAGGGAACACCTCTGCTTGAGGGGGGTGTGGCCTCTGTGGACAAGCTGGGAGGGAGCATCAGGGCTTTGTGCTGGTTCCATTTAGGGTGCACACCCCCGACAGCAGGTGGGGTTGTGGGCCTGGAGCTCAGGCCAGGCTACCACCACTCTCAGTGACCGCAGCGGCTCCTCGTTACTGTGTGGGTCAAGGCCAGACTTCCCCAGCGTCCTGGACAGCCCTGGGTCACCTGGTACTCCTTTCCTGCCTGGCTTTACCCCTGCCTGTTGCCCCCGGTCTGGCTTTGTCCCCTCTTGTCACTCCTCCTGCCGGGACACCTCCACCACCTGGCTCAGCCATGCCTGGCCTCACAGATCCACCCGATCCAGGAAGCTCCCCCTGGACTTTGAAGCTCACTGGCGTCGCCTTCAGTATAGGCAGCCTGTTGTGGGAATGGGCCGTCGGAAGTGGCTCGTCCCCCGTGGGGACCAGGCACTGAGCTGGGGCTGGGGCCTGGCATGCCTAGTCCTGACCTCATGGCTTCCACGAACAATGTGTAGAGTTACTACTTATTGTATACTGGCTGTATGTACACAAGAATTAGGGCAGAGGTCTGTCTGGTCGACTGGAGTTCAGGGAGCAGCCCGGCAGGTCTGGGGCTGAGAAAGAAAGGGAGCCTCACTGTGGCCTCCAGTGAGTTTTCAGTCTGAACATCCGTGCGGCATCTTGCCCCTCCCCAGCCACAGGCCTGGTGACGGGGTAGGGGTGGGCGGGGCCTCAGGAGGCCCCTGTGTGGCTACTCCAGGTGGACACGCAGCCGCCCCCCACCTGGCTGCCCTCTGTTAGGCCCTTGGTCCTGGGCATTGGCGGAGGGGGTGTGTCTCCCCCACCTGACTGTTGGGGGTGCTGGGCTGCGGGAGCCCCCCAGCGTGTCTTGAGCCGCCCCCCTCTCTCCGCAGCCAAGAACACGGTGGTGAAGGGCCTGGAGAATGTGGAGGCACCCGAGGGCGGCGAGGCGCTGTTCGAGTGCCGCTTGTCCCGGCCAGAGGTGGCCGCCCACACCTGGCTGCTGGACGACCAGCCGGTGCACACCTCCGAGAACGTCGAGGTGGTCTACTTCGACAACGGCCTGCGGCACCTGCTGCTGCTCAAAAACCTGCGGCCGCAGGACAGCTGCCGGGTGACCTTCCTGGCGGGGGACATGGTGACTTCTGCATTCCTCACAGTCAGAGGTTAGGGATGTGGGTGCGGGAGGGTGGGCTGGGGCCGAGGGGAGGCGAGCATAGGTGGCTGCAAACCCCTCCCCCAATGCCCCACTGCAAGGGGGGCGGCTGGTCCTGAGACCCCTCCCATGGGGTACCCTGCTTCGGGGGGGAGGCGCTGAGGCCACAGGGCGGGGCATGGGTCTCTCAGGCTTCTCCAGACACCCCACTGCGGGGGCGGGGGCCTCTTAGGTCCCCCCCCACCGGATGTCATGTAAGGGGGCGGTCCCAGTGGGGCACAGGGTACTGAGACCTCTCTCACCAGATGTTTGGTGGCGAGAGTTGGGGAGGAGTGGGGCGGAAGTGGGGGGTAGGTTTCTGACACTCCCCTCAGTGGGTGCTGGGCAGCTCGGCCCTGAAGGGAGCCTGCGGCCTCGGAGAAGGAATCGGTTTTGAGACTGACCCCCGGAGCCTGGGGCCACCAGCGTGGGGTGGCAGTGTTGGGGACACAGATCTCTGAGACCGCTCCCACCGGAGGCTAGGCCCCCTCCTCTGTGTGAGGGTGATGGGAGCGGGCAGCGTGGGTGTTTCTGAGCCCCCTCGGCCCCGGTGCTCACGCTGCCACCCCATCCTGCCCCTAGGCTGGCGCTTGGAGATCTTGGAGCACCCCCGGGATGTGACCGTGCGAACCGGGGGAAAAGCCAGCTTCAGCTGCACGCTCAGCGAGGCGGTGCTGGTGGGCGAAGCGACCTGGTACATCAATGGGGCTGCCGTGCAGCCGGACGATGCCGACTGGACAGTCACCGCTGACGGCAGCCACCACTCCCTGCTGCTGCACCGGGCCCAGCTGCGCCACGCCGGCGAGGTCACCTTTGCTGCCCGGGATGCCGTGGCCTCGGCCCGGCTCACTGTGCTGGGTGGGTGATGGGGGCCTGCCTGCTGCAGCTTGGGTCCGGGGCTGTCCGGGAGACGGGTGGGGGGACAGGAGGTTCCAGCCCCAGAGGCTACGGGGAGCTCTCGGGGGTCCCCAGTGCTAGGTGGGCTTCGGGCACTCAGTCTCTTCAAACACATGCTCCTCGCCACCTCAGAAAGTCTGGGCTGTGGGGCACGGTGACGCACAGGACTCCGGGTTAGGAGGGTGGCCCACACTGCACCCTGAGCAGACCCCAGGGTGAGCAGGGCTGGGTGTGCCGACAGGGTGCCGCTGCGCTGATCATGGGGCCGCACTCCCCCTACCTCTGCAGGCCTCCCCGACCCCCCTGAAGATGCGGAGGTGGTGGGGTGCAGAGGCAGCTCCGTGACGTTGTCTTGGGTGGCGCCCACCAGCGACGGTGGGGGCGGCCTCTGTGGCTATCGGGTAGAGATGAAGGCCGCGGTCACAGGAGCGTGGGAGCTGTGCCACGAGCTGGTACCTGGCCCCGAGTGCGTGGTGGATGGCCTGGCCCCAGGGGAGGCCTACCGCTTCCGCGTGGCCGCAGTGGGTCCTGCGGGGGCCGGGGAGCCCGTGTACCTGCCCCAGACAGTGAGGCTGGGTGAGTTGCCGCTTTAGTCCTGGCTGGTGAGGGTGGGAGTCCTAAGCTGGGGGGGGGGAGGGGGCTCCCTCCTGCACCCTTGCTGATGCACCCTCCCTGGTTGCTGTTCCCAGAAGAGCCCCAGGAGCCCACACCTGTGCCCCCTGCACCCGAGAGCCGGCAGGTGGCAGTCGGGGAGGATGTTTGTCTAGAGTGCGAGGTGGCCGAGGCTGGCGAGGTCGTCTGGCTGAAGGGAACAGAGCGCATCCAGCCCAGTGGGCGCTTCCAGGTTCTCTGCCAGGGCCAGCGGCAGACGCTGGTGATCCGGGGCTTCTCAGCGGAGGACCAGGGCGAGTACCGCTGCGGCCCGGTCCAGGACCCGGCCTCTGTGGCAGCTGCTGCCTTCCAGGGTATGTCTTCCAGGGCCCAGCGTGCAGGAGACAGGGGAGCCCTGGGGCATGGAGTGGGCCTGCTGTCTTCCTCACCAGCTCTGTCTCTCGGGGAACTTCAGGGAGTTCTCCTGAGAAGACTGCCTCCCACCAAGAAAGACTGGGGCCAGGGTAGGGAGATGCACAAACCCTGTGTAGCTCAGCCTCCCTCAGAACCCGTGTCGCTGACATCTGAGGCCAGAACTCTCTCTGAGTGCGATGCTGGCCATGTCAGCCCTTCGTATCCACTGCTGATTCCTTAAACCCTTGGGCCCCTGCTCTTTGAACTCCCTGCACTCTGAGCCTCTCTGCACTTGCACTGATCCTGGCCTGGTGCTCGGGAGACTGAGGCCTGGCTTGATCAGGGGAAGCTGAAGCCCTGAGAGGGCCATTCAGAGCCTCTAAAACCGTGTAAAAACTGTGCATCAGAGCTCTCTGGGGGCCCAGGCAGGAGCAGAGTCCTATTGTGGGGACCCGCAGTCAGCAGCCAAGGCCAGCTTGGGATCGTGGCTCTGTCCCCACCTGGCTGATCAGTCTCCTGCCCTTCTCAGTGGTGCTGACCCCAGAATCTGGGGATGAGGTCCCGGCGCAGCCCAGCCTTCCCCCTGAGGCGGCCCAGGAAGGGGACCTGCACCTGCTGTGGGAGGCCCTGGCCCGGAAGCGCCGCATGAGCCGTGAGCCGACGCTGGACTCCATCAGCGAGCTCCCCGAGGAGGACGGACGCCCACAGAGCCTACGGCACGAGGTGGAGGAGGTGGCTCCCGACCTCTCTGAGGACTACTCCACGGCCGACGAGCTGGCACGCACTGGCGAGGCCGACCTCTCGCACACCAGCTCTGATGACGAGTCCCGGGCGGGCACGCCTTCCCTGGTCACCTACCTCAAGAAGGCTGGGAGGCCCGGTGCCTCACCACTGGCCAGCAAGGTGCGTCTCCAGCTTGCCCTGCCAGGACAGGCCTTGGTCTCTCAGATCTTCGCCGCTCCATCATTCATTCACACGCCATCCATCCACTATCTGTCCATCTGTCCATCTGTCCATTCACTGTCCATTTATCCATCCATCCACTGATTCACCCATCCATCCATCCGCCGTCTGCCCGTCTATTGGTCGTCCACCTGCCCATCCATCCATTCACCAGCCATCTATCCATCCATCCACCTGGCTGTTCAAACTTTTTTGAAGAGCTGGAGGCAGCCTCTTCGTGGTATTCCTCACAGCTGTGTCCCGCTCTCAGGAAAACAGTTTCAAGGAGGGTGGGCTTGCTTTTTGGCAACAATAGAAGCCATTGGGCATCTGCCATCATGAAGGCAGTACGGTTGCCAGCAGCCAGCAGGCAGGAGGCATGCGAGATGTGGAGCTAGGCTAGCAGACCTGGGCTCGTTTCCCTCTGCCCTCTGTGTGTCCCTGCACCATCATTTCCCTATCCCAGGCCTCAGGTGCCCTCCCTTACCTGTGCACACAGGTTGAGGCTCCAGCAGCCCCCTCTGGGAAGCCACAGAAGCAGCAGGAGAAGCCAGCTGCAGAGCGCCAACCGCTAGGGGACCTGAGTGCCAAGGACCAGGGTGACCTGTCCATGGACAAGGCAGCTGTGAAGATCCAGGCTGCCTTCAAGGGTTACAAGGTTCGGAAGGAGATGCAGCAACAGGAGGGGCCTGTGTTTTGCCGCACGTTTGGGGACACTGTGGCACAGGTGGGGGATGTCCTGCACCTGGAGTGCGTCGTGTCCAGCAAGACAGATGTGCGTGCCCACTGGCTGAAGGATGGCGTGGAGCTGACCGACGGCCGGCACCACCACATTGACCAGCTTGGGGATGGCACCTGCTCTCTGCTGGTCACCAGCCTGGGCCGGGCCGATGCTGGCCGCTATACCTGTCAGGTGAGCAACAAGTTCGGCCACGTGACCCACAGTGCCTGTGTGGTGGTCAGTGGGACGGAGAGCGAGACCGAGAGTTCCTCCGGCGGTGAACTGGATGACACCTTCCGCCGGGCAGCCCGGCGGCTGCACCGCCTCTTCCGCACCAAGGGCCCAGCAGACGTTTCAGACGAGGAGATCTTCTTCAGTGCTGACGAGGGCAAGGCAGAGCCCGAGGAGCCTGGGGACTGGCAGACATACCGTGAAGACGAGAACTTCGTCTGCATCCGCTTCGAGACACTTGCCGAGGCCCACCGGGCGGCCACCTGCTTCCGGGAGATGTTCAGCTCACAGGGCATCGGAGTGGACGTCACTCTGTTGGAGCAGGGGCTGCAGGGGGTGGAGATGCGCATTGGCAAGGGGGCCTCCACCCCTGCAGCCCCTCCGGAGCCAGGGCTGACCTCAGAGGCTGGTGAGTCTGCAAGCTACCTGGGTCAGGGGGTGGGCGGAGAGGAGGACCAAAGCCAGTGGCGGTGACCAGGGTCAGCTGAAAACTTAAGGAGTTGGCTGAGCTTTCGCTTCTGGCCGTTCGCAGACGCAGCCCACTGAGCTGGGAAGAGCCCTGACTTTGGGCTTAGACAGAGCTCAGTTTACATCCCAGCTCTGCCTGTAATTAGCTAGCTTCTTTGAGCCTCAGCATCCTATTCTGTGAAATGGACTTGGGAATACTGACTTCCTAGAGTTTAGGGCCTTTTTCCCACCATGAGGGCTTGAGATGTAATCTGTATAAAAGATAGGGTCCCATATAGTCCAGTCTGAACCCCATTTCCACTCTACAACTAAAATTAATTAAAAAGCCATTTCACTGTTTACTTGCATCTCCCTAAGAACAGCAAAGCAGGTATCATTAATAACCCCCAGCATCATCCCTCTTCAATTCTGAGTCTCTCGAATGCCTCCACTCTCAGACAACAAGTCTTGGTTTTCTCTTTATTTTCCCTTCCTCCCCGTTTCCTGTGTGCTGTCTCTCTGGCCTCTCATGGTAGCTTGAGAGCCAGGATGCAAAGAGAGGATTCCTCTGGAGAATGGGGAGGTGGGAAGAGCTCAGCTGGCAGAGACAGATCTCTGGCAGCCCAGTCTGAGCACTCAGGTGGATGGGTGCCGTGCAGTTCACGCACATCGAATGGCTAGCAGCTGGGGCGACTAGGAGGAGCCCGGGGCTAACGTGCTATATGTCCTGTTTGTCCCTCCCAGCCCCGGTGTTCCTGACTGAGCTGCAGAATCAGGAAGTGCTGGATGGGTACCCTGTGAGCTTTGACTGTGTGGTGACAGGCCAACCCGTGCCCACTGTACGCTGGTTCAAGGACGGGAGGGTGCTGGAGGAGGACGACCACTACATGATCAGCGAGGACCAGCAGGGCGGCCACCAGCTCATCATCACGGCTGTGGTGCCGGCAGACATGGGTGTCTACCGCTGCCTGGCCGAGAACAGCGTGGGTGTGTCCTCCACCAAGGCAGAGCTCCGTGTGGACTGTGAGTGCCCGCTGGGGTTTGATGGTCCAGGGTGGGGCTCCGGCAGGCAGAGGCAGTGCTGAGCTGGAGGATGACCTGGAGAGCACTGGTCCTAGACCAGGCAGGCTTTGGGGCTGCAATGTCTTGTGGCACATGGAGAGTTCTCCGGGAGACCCCTGAGTGGGGTGGGGGTGGGGTCTTATCTCTTTGAGAAGTGGCTGGACTGGGGAGGGACCTGGAAAGGTTTGGAGGTGGCCCCATGGACACAATGGGTGATTAATGGCACTGAGATGCAATAAGAAATATATATTTGAGCTTTGTCCCTGATTCCTGGAGAGCCTCCAGATAACTTCAGTACGAACATATCCATCTGATTTTTGACAAAAATGCAAAAGCAATTAAATGGAGCAAGGATAGAATTTCAAATTCAAGGATGGGATTTCAAATGGTACTCGAGTAATTTGGACATTCGTATGCCATAAAATGAACCTCAACCTTTTGAAAATTAGCTCAAAATGGATTAGATTCTTAAATGGAAAATATGAACCTATAAAACTTTCAGAAAAAAAACAGGTGGAAATCTTCAGGGCCTTGCGCTAGGAATAGACTGCTTAGACGTCACCCATAACAGGAACAACTGGTAAACTGGACTTCCTTGGAGTTAAAAATTTTTGCTCTGAGGAAAACCAGGTGTTGAGGATGAAATGCTGCAGTCTGGGAGAAAAAAAAAATCTGCAAATCATATATCTTATAAAAGACTAAAAATACATAAAGAAAGTTCAAAAGTAAACAGTAAAAAAAAATCCGCTTTGAGTAGGAGTGAAAGACATGTCCATACATTGAATGGAGAGGACGTACAGGAGGCAAATAAGCATATGGAAAATGTTCAACATCATTAACGATCAGGGAAATAGAAATAAAAGCCCCAGTGAGATACCACTGAACACATCCCAGGATGGCCAAAGGCAGGTAAGCATGCAGAGAAATGGGATGTCTCATATGTTGCTGGTGAGAATGTTAAAGGGGAGCAACTACTCTGGAAAACAATTTTCTGGAAAACAATTTGCAGTTGCTCATAAAACTATGTAGCTATCATATGATCCAATGATTGCCTTTTTTGGTATTTATCACAGATAAATCAAAACTCAAATTCGTGATAAAACCTGTACCAGAATACTCATAGAAGCTTTTTTCCCAATAGCCCAAAACTGGTAATGACCCATCTGTCCTTCAGAGGATGAATGGTTAAACTATGATATGGCTAGTCTGTGGAATACTACTTGGCAAGGAAAAGGGAAACATTATTGATGTGCAACCACTATGACAATATTCATTTTGTTGCATAAAATTAATGTACATGCACTCAATGGAGTTCATGTGAAACTTGTGAAATCTGGACAAGGTCAAGGCATCATATCAATGTCACCTTTTATAGTTATAAGAGAAATGAACATTGCTGGACACAGTAAAGAGTAAATGGGATCTCTGTATTATTTCTTAGAAAAGCGTGAGAATCTACAATTCATTCAAAACAAAAAGGAAAATGACTTAAAAAAACACACACACTACAATAACAAGTCAATTATCTTAAGACAAGACCTTATATATTTACCCAAGTACTTTCATTTCCAAGCTCTTTATTCTGCTATGTGGATCTAGATTTCCATCTGGTAACAATTTCTTTCTGCCTGAAGGACATCTTTTAACATTTTTTGTAGTGTGGGTATATCTGAAAAAAATGTCTTTATTTTGCTTTTCTTTAGGATATTTTTCTAGGACAGTTTTTTCTTTTCATATTTTAAAGGTTTATTCCACCGTCTACTAGCGTGCGTTGTTTCTCTGTACGTAACTTATCTTTTCTATTGGGATTTTAAAATTTTTAGATATTTGCACACCATAAAATTCACCATTTAAAAATGCACAACTCAGTGGTTTTTAATATATTCACAAGGCTGTGCTACCATCTAATTCCAGAACATTTTCATCATTCCAGAAAGAAACCCCACACCCACTGGCTGTCACTTCCCATTCCCCTCCCCCAGCCCCTGGCAACCATTAATCTGTTTTCTGTCTCTGTGAGTTTGCCTATTCAGGACTTTTCATATAAATGGAATGATACATTCTATGTCCTTTTGTTGTTTGGTTTCTGTCACTGAGCACATTTCCAAGGTCTATCCATGTAATAAATATCAGTACTTCAGGCCTTTTTATGACTAAAAAACATTTCATTGTATATGGATTATTTATCTATTCATTGGATGATGTTTATCCGTTGGTTGTTTAGGCTATTACGAACAATGCTGCTATGGACACCCATGTAAAAGTTACTTTGTGTGGACATATGTTGTCACCTAATTGGATCTATACCCAGGAGTGGAATTGCTGGCTCATCTGGTAACTCTATGTTTAACTTTTAGAGGAACTGCCAAACTATTTCCCACAGTGGCTACACCATTTTACATTCCCGCCAGCAATGTACACGTGTTCCAATTTCCCCACATCTTTGCCAGCACTTGTTATTATTCATCTTTTCAATAATAGCCAGCCTCATGGGTCTGAAGTGGTACCTCACTGTGGTTTTAATTTGTGTTTCCCTACTAACTAACGATGTTAAGCATCTTTTCATGTGTTTATTGGCCATTTGTGTATCTTTTTTTTTTTTTTTTGGAGAAATGCCAATGCAGATCCTTTGTCTGTTTTAAAATTGGGTTATTTGTCTTTTTAAGTTGTAGGAGGTCTTCATATATTCTGGATACTAGATCCTTATCAGATATGTGATTTTTAGATCTTTTCTCCCATTCAATGGGTTGTCTTGTCAGTCCCTTGATACTGTTCTTTGATGCACAAAAGTTTTCAATTTTGATGGAGCACAGTTTAGCTACATTTTCTTTGGTTTCTTGTGCTTTACTTGTCGTATCTAAGAAATCATTGTCTAATCCAAAGTCATAAAGATTTACACCTATGCTTTCTTCTCTTATATTTAGATCTTTGGTCCATTTTGAGTTCATTTTTGTATATAGTGCGAGGTAGGGGTCCCGATTCATTCTTTTCATGTGGAAATCCAGCTGTTCCAGCACCATCTGTTGAAAGGACTATTTTCCCGACAAAATTGACTTGGAACTCTTGTCATAAGTGAATTTCCATTAAACATAGAAGGTTTCTGACTTTCACTTCTTTTCCATTGATCCACATGTCTGTCATTATGCCATTATCACACTGTTTTGACTATTGTAGCTTTGTATGAAGTTTTGAAATCAGTAAGTGTGACTCTTCCAACTTGGTTCTTGTTCAAGATTGTTTTGACCAGCCTGGGTCTCTTGCATTTTTAAATGAATTTTCGGATCAGCTTGTCAATTTCTGCCAAAAGGGTCTCTGGATACTTTTTAAGATTTTCTTTTTATCACTGGTTTTTAGTAATTTGATTATATTCTTTGGTGCACTTCTCTTCATATTCCTTGTGCTTGCGGTTAATTGAACTTCCTAGAATTGGGGGTTAATAGTTTTCATTAAGTTTGAAATTTGGGGGGGCCATTATTTCTTCAAATATTTTTCCTTTCCCCCTTCATTTGGGGACTTCAGTTGCATATATCAAGCCAGTTGAAGTTGTACTTCTTTGCAGTTTTTAAAATTCTTTTTTCTCTGTGCATTTTGCATACTTTCTACTCCTGTGCTTTCACATTCACTATTCTTTTCTTCTGTGGTATCTAATATGCTATCAATCCCATCCATTGTATTTTTTATCTCTGAAAGTTCTACTTGAGTCTTTTTTATGTGTTCTATGTCTCTACTTAGCTTTCTGAAACATGTAGAATACAGTTCTAATATCTGCGTATTACATTCGTGCTTTCTGTTCTAACATCTGTATCAATTCTGAGTTGGTTTCGACTTGTTGATTATTCTACACGTTATAGGTTGTGTTTTCCTGCCTTCTTGCCTGTCTGACAATCTTTGGCTGGATGGCTGACAGTGTGAATTTTACCATTGTTATTGAAGGAGATGGGGGAGTGAGAGAATGGATGATCATGTCCCAGCTCTCGGGCAAGCTCCTGGAATGGGCCACCAAGTGAGGGTCCTTGGCTTTGTGCAGGAAAGAATTCAAGAGTGAGACAAAGTAAAGTGAAAGCAAGTTTATTCAGAGAGATACGCATTACATAAGCAGAATGCCGGCCATCTCAGAAAGTGAGAGTGGCCCCAGGGGATGGTGTTGTTCGTTTTTATGGGCTGAGTAATTTCATAGGCTAACAAGTAAGAGAATTATTCCAACTATTTTGGAGAGGGGGTGGGTATTTCAAAGAACTGGGCCCCTGCCCACTTTCTGGCATTTTATGGTCAGCGCTGGAACTGTCATGGCACCTGCGGGTGTCATTTAGCACTCCAGTGTATTACAGCGAGCCTATACTGAGGCTCCAGGTCGACCAGAAGTCGAATCTTCCACCATCTTGGACCTAGTTGGCTTTAATCAGTTTTTGTCCTATTCTGCTCCTCTCAGTGGCTGTGTCATTCTTTTAACGGTTATGCCCTGCCCTCTACCTTCCTGTCTCATTGGGTGCTGGATATCTTGTGTTTCTGCAGGTCTTCTTGAGCTTTGTTCTGGAATGCAGTGAGTTACCTGCAAGCAGTTTGATCCCTTTGAGTCTGGCTTGTGTAATTTGTTAGGTGGGCGAAGGCAGTGCTCAGTCCAGGGCTGAGCATCTCCCTCTAGAGAAGTGAGAGTGTCCTTGAGTACTCTACCTCATGCCCTGTGAATTGTGAGTTTCCAGTCTGACCGTGAACAGACATATTCTAGTCTTTGTGCTGCCCTGGTGCCATCTCCTCTGCTCCTTTCAGACGGTTCCTTCCTAGTGAGCCAGTCGGTGCTCTGCTGAATCTTCAGGGGAGGGGGCCCTCTCTCTCTGCAGCTTTCTCTTCTCTGGTTTTCTGTTCTGTGGACACCGGCTGCCTTTATCTCTCAGGACATGAGCTCTGTCTCCTCAGCTCAGAAGCCGCCTGGCCCTGCCTCAGTTTCCCTTCCATGGAAACTTAAGGCAGGAAGCTGGGGCAATTCTAGGGCTCACCGTTGTTTCTCACCTCTAGCAGATGACTGTCCTCCACTCGCTTAATGCCTAGGCACTCAGAAACCATGCTGATAATTCTGTACCCAATTCCAGGGTGTCGGGATTTTTCCCCACAAAAAGGCTCTGTGACACTAGTTGAGTGTCCTGCCATCCAACTCAATTCTGACACCTGGAAATAGCACCTGATCCTACAAATAAAAGGCTCAGTCCCACAGGGCTGCTTCTCCCACCCACTTCAGACACCAATTACAAGTCCAGGTTGTCACCTGTGCTTCTGGCCAACGAGCTGTACATTCGAGGCTCCAGGGCCGCCTTCCTTAGGTTTAATTAATTTGCTAGGGAGGTTCACAGAACTCAGAGAAACATTTTACTTACTAGATTTGCAGTTTATTATAAAAAGAAATAACTCAAGAACAGCCAGATGGAAGAGATGTACAGGCAAGGCATGTGGGAAGGGGCGGGCTAGTCTCACCGAATCCCTGTGTGCTCACCAACTGGGAAGCTCTCTGAACCCTGTCCTTTTGGAGTTTTATGGAGGCTTCATTACCCAGGCACAACTGATTACACCATTAACCACTGGTGATCAGTGATCAACTCACTCTCTAGCCCCTCTCCCCTCCCTGGAGGTCAGAGGGGTCCCAAACTTCTAATCACTTGGTTGGTTACCCTGGCAACCAGCCCTCATCCTTAGGGTCTTTCAGAAAATCACCTCATTAGCATAACAAAAGCCACTTCTGTGGCTCTCCTCACTTAGGAAATTCCAAGGGTTTGGGGGCACTGAGTCAGGAACAGGAGGAGGGCCAAATGTATATTTCTTATAAATCGTGACATCACGACCATTGTTTTAGGCACTGTATTTGTTTTTCTTTGGTGGTTTCAGTGGGGAGAGAGTCTTAGTTCAGGCTTGGAACAAAGTGCCATAGACGGGGCCGCTTAAATGATAGAAATTTATTGCTCGAAGTTATGGAGACTGGAAGTCTGAAATCAGGGGGCCAGAGTGGCTGGGTTCTGGTGAGGGCCCTCTTCTGAGCTGCAGGCGGCCATCTTCGCGCTGTTCCTCACATGAGGAAAGGGACAAGGGGTCTCTTCTTGGAAGGGCACTAATTCCATTCATGAGGCCTCGCCCTCATGACCTCAACTAAGCCTGATCACCTCCCTAAGGTCTCATTTTCAAACACCACCATGCTGGGGGTTAGGATTTCAACATACGAATTTTGGGGGGACAGAGCAGAGGGTAAATCCAGTCCCTCTTCTCCCTTGTGGCTAGAAGTGGAAGCCCCTTGTTGTTGGTTTTGAGACAGATCTATGTCCCCGCCCTGTTCCTTAATTGGGTGGGACTGGAAGGTGCCATATTGCCACTGCCTGCTATTTATGATGCCCAGTATTTATAATTTGTTGGGTAGTGTAGTTGGTGACAGTCCTGGAAACATGGGCTGGTGACAGCTGGGGGCAGGGCTGGGCCCCCGGGTAGCCATGTCCCCCGCAACTCCTGACTTGGATGTGAGTGGCTCCCAGGGATGGCTGCGCAGTAAGAACCAGGAAGAGTCTGGGGTGGGTGGGGCCTGTGCCCACGCGGGCGGTGCGCCAGGCCTCATTTCAGCTCCTCCCTTCATCCCCAGTGACCAGCACAGACTACGACACTGCTGCGGATGCCACGGAGACCTCGTCCTATTTCAGCGCCCAAGGCTACCTGTCCAGGTAGAGAGCTGTGCAGAAATGCGCAGTGCCCAGCAGGCGGGCGGGCCCGAGCCCTTTGTGGAGGTGGCCATGCTGGCCTGGACTCACAGGATCTGTATCCTGGAGCCTTCAACCAGGCCACAGCGGTCTCGGCCCAGCTAAAAGGAGACCTCAGAAACCACCCACCCCTGACCCTGGGCCCCCCCAACCTGGGCCCCTCGCTGGTCCACCTCATGGTCTGCCCTCCCTTTGTTCTCCCCGCCAGCCGGGAACAAGAGGGCACGGAGTCGACCTCAGAGGAGGGGCAGCTGCCCCAGGTGGTAGAGGAGTTGACAGACCTGCAGGTGGCCCCTGGCACACGCCTGGCCAAGTTCCAGCTCAAGGTGAAAGGTGAGGGGGAGCGAGGTGAAGGGCAAGGTGCTGCCTCCCGCCAGCAGAGGCTGGGCGATCACCCGCAGTGCAGAGGTCTCTGAGGGCCTGAGGAGGGCATGGTGCCCCCGGGCAATGGCCCTGTGCTAACCACGCCACGCTGCGGCCCCAGGCTACCCCACGCCCCGACTGTACTGGTTCAAAGACGGGCAGCCCCTGACCGCGTCTGCGCACATCCGCATGGCTGACAAGAAGATGCTGCACACCCTGGAGGTTGTCTCGGTCACCAAGGAGGATGCCGGCCAGTACTCTGCCTACGTCAGTAACTCCGTGGGCGCTGCCTACTCATCTGCTCGGCTGTGGGTCCGAGGTGCGTGCGGGGGTGCCCAGCAGAGCCTGGCGTCCACACCCGGTCTGAGTCCCACCTGTAAGCCTAGGAGCTCGGGTCACTGCCCCTGTGTGCAGAAGTCACAGGTGGCCAGAAGCTGGTCCCCAGGGATCCCCTTGTGGGTCTTGGGGCCCGTGAACACTGACCAGCAGGCAGGCCAGCTAGCTGGTGGACTAGACCCTGGCGGGTGTGGGGCCCCTGGCAGACTGTGCAGAACAAGAGGCAGGTGGTAACTTTGGAAGTAGAAGTCTGAGCTTCCTTATTTTCCAGACTTCTGAGTACTGCAAGGTGATTCCAAGTCATGTCCAAATCTGCCCTGGCCTAGGAACCCAGTACTGCCCTTGGCTTCACTTCTGTGTGACGTTTTGTGGACAAGCATCCGCGTGTTGATTTCAGGGCAATGCCCCACACTCCTGGGTGGGCATGGGTGACATTGCATCTGATCCACGGGGCCTGAGTGTGAATTCCATGACTGCATGGCCAGGTTTAGGAAAGGTGCTGCCTGTGTAGGACTGGGCAGGGCCACCCCTGGGACTCCCGCCCGGCTGGGCAGGCCCAGCCAGTAGAGAGGCACCTTGGTGCTGTAGGTCTGACTTCTGTGCTTTTTTCAGGCCCCAGCGAACCAGAAGAGAAGCCAGCATCAGGTGAGCTGACTCCAGAGGGCAGGGGGATGGAGGGTGGGGTGGGCACTGGGGGCAGGTTCAGTGAGGGTGTGTGAGGGGGACAACCACGTGGAATTGGGGCTCTGCATTGTTCACCACCAGCTGCTCCATGTCTCTCCAGATATACACCAACAGCTGGTGCCACCCCGATTCCTGGAGAAGTTCACCTCAAAGAAGGTGAAGAAGGGCTCCAGCATCACCTTCTCAGTGAAGGTTGAAGGTAGGATGGCCTTCCTCCCTGTCCCACTCAGATCACCCTCCCCTCTGGGAGGCTCAGAGTAGGCTCCCTCCCTGCTCTCACTCAAGACTGCTCCCAGGGAGGCTCAGAGGAGACCCCTACCTCCCAGGGCCACCCTCCTGGCGTTGGGTAGGACAGTTCACCATGCACTTCTGCTGGCAGGACACCCACCCCCAGTGGTGCATTGGCTGCGGGAGGAGGCTGAGCAGGGTGTGCTGTGGATCGGCCGCCACACGCCGGGCTACACCGTGGCCAGCTCTGCCCAGCAGCACAGCCTGGTCCTGCTGGATGTGGATCGACAGCACCAGGGCACCTACACCTGCATCGCCACCAATGCTGCTGGCCAGGCCCTCTGTTCTGCCAGCCTGCACGTCTCTGGCCGTGAGTGGGCATGGGTGACCCTAGCTCCCACCCCCTGCCCTGTGGGGCTCTGCTCAGTTGGCTGAGACCCTCCTAGAAGCCCCCGGCTACCCTGAGCTGTTGCTTCCTGGGGCGCCCCTCAGCTTCTACCGCTGGTGGGGTGATTGTGGGCCAAGTCAGGACACTGGGCACAGCCTTCCTCAGAGCTCCAGAAGACAGGACCAAGTCCCCTGGGGTGGGGTCCGGACATCCCCAGCGGGGGTCCCGACCAGAATCAGTCCAGGGGTGTGAGGTGTCATCTTGGTGGCTCACCCCATTCTCCTGATAGTACCTAAGGAGGCACGGGCAGCGGAAGAACAGACCATGGTGAAGGAGGCCCTCATCTCTACCTTCCTGCAGGGGTGAGTGAGGGGCTGCTCGAGAGCCAGAGGGGCCAGGAGCCGGGTCCTGGGAGTGCGGGTCCTGGCCCTGGGGGTGGTGCTGCTGCTGGGGAGGAAGCCCCCATCCTGGACCCCAGCCTGGCTCTGCCCCTCTTGGGCCATGTGGCTTGGGCCCCTGGTCCCTCCTCGTTGTAAAGGGAAAACTTCCCCAGTGCCCTGACTGTGGCATCCGGGCCCACTGTCCCCAGACCCTCTTTTCTGTCAGGCCTCTCAGGACACCTCCTTCCCCTTTAGGACCCAAGCTGTTTCTGCACAGATGTCGGAAACTGCAGGTTTCACCGACCTTGCCGGGCAGAGGAAAGGTATAGGCCGGGTGGGCACACGTCCGCACGGGGTGGGCTGCAGGAGGTGCGGAGGACGCTGCCCGGCTGAGAGCCCCAGCCCTTCAAGGCTGCTCTGGACGGTGTGGCCCCAGGAACGCATGTTTGCCTGGGCTTGGGCTCCCTGGCCTCTTGTGGGCCTGAGTCTGAGCTTTGGTTGGCCCCCAGGCCATTTCCGACCCTCGCTAGACGATGTCGGGGGCCCCTGGGCTGAGCCAGCCCTTGGCTCAGAGCTCATGTCCAGCGGGCTGTGTGGACACCTAGGTGCAGGGGGCTGGGGTGAGGGCCGTGAAGGGAGGTGGGTGCTGGCAAGTCCCCTGCTTTGTCGGGGATTCTCCGCCTGCCCCTAAACTGGGTCCTCCCCCCCCCAGCCTCTAAGTGTGCGCCCCTCACCAGCATGTCCAGCCACTTTCTGGCCACCTGCACAGGCCCCAACATCTTAGCATATTTTAAACTTTTTTTTATGGAAAATACTGAGTCTGCACAGAAGTAGAGAGAAAGGAGCCATGTACCCCGTCTGCCTGTTGCCCTGCCTTTGGGGTCACTTCTCCATTGGCCTGCCTTGCTAATTTACCTGCCTCTCCCTTCCCTGTGCTGCCCCCACCCCAGGCCACCCTCACTCACTCTTAACCTCAAGAGTCCCTCCCCCGCAAAGGACCCCAATTCCAGCAAGTTTGACCCGAAGCCATCAAATCCCAGCTGCCAGTGGTCTGGACCCCCAGCCCTCAGGCCGCAATATGGGGTCCTGCCCCCTGCCTTCAGTGTCCAGAACCTGCCCCTATGTCCTACTGCCTGACTGAGGTCCTTGTGACCGCCGCCCCTCTTAAGCCCCTTCCCAGACCAGCGACCAAGTGGCCAGAGGAATAGGGGTGGCACAAACCACACTGGGCCCCCACAGCTCCAAGCTCCAACCCCAGCCTGACCACTGGGTCTAGCCTCTACCCGGCTTTGCCCTCAGCTGCCTTCACCCACCGCCCTGCCACCATGCTGGCTGCCTGCTGTCCCCTGACTGCCCACTGTCCCCTAGCCACCTGCCGTCCCTACTGCCCAGACCCTGCTTCCCTGAGTTTGTGGTCCCCTCGGTCATACCTCGGCTCAGGTGCCCTCGAGCCTAAGCGATCCTTAGTTGTGGTCAGTGCTGGCCCAAGTCCGTGCGTTCCTTGGCGCCTCTGTCCCGCGAGCCCAGGATGGGCTTGGAATCCGGTGTTTGGGCATGTCTGTGGAGTGCATGGCCAGCTGAGCTAGGGTCTGACCCTCAGGAGAGCTTCTGGCGGCAGAGGCCCCTGGCCACTTGTCCTTGGCTGAAGTGGGCACGGAGGAGTTCCTGAAGAAGCTCACTTCGCAGATCACGGAGATGGTGTCAGCCAAGATCACGCAGGGTGAGGGCGGCTGGCCACAGAGCGGGGTCCAGGGGGTGGCTGTGACCGAGCCGCCAGGGCTGGGGCCACTCCTCATCTGCATGCCCTGGGGACCCACAGGGAGGGGGCACGGCGGGCAGGCCCTTCCCAGGCATCATGTGCCCTGTGCCACGCCCCCAGCCACGCTGCAGGTGCCCGGAGTTGACAGTGACGAGGAGTCCAAGACGCCGTCGGCGTCCCCCCGGCATGGCCGTTCCCGCCCCTCCTCCAGCGTCCAGGAGTCGTCCTCAGAGTCAGAGGATGGAGACTCCCGGGGCGAGGTGCGTGGGCAGGCAGTGGGTGGGGCGGGGTGGGCAAGTGGGTGTGAGGGCGTGGGGGACAGGGTGAAGGCGGGGCTGGTTGTGCGGGGACAGGGGGAACTTGGGCAGAGGAGGTGTGAGGCATACACCTGAGCAGCCAGCATCCCCGCCATGACCCAGGGTACCCCCAGCACCCCAGAGGCTCCCCCTTGTCCCTTTAGTGTTGGACACCAGGCACCCCCAGTAGCATTTCCATTAGCAGAGAAGGGTTGGGCCTGTTTTAGAACATCATGGAATTTCAGGATGGCTTTTTCTTCTCTACTTAATTCCACGGGCCTTGTAGCCTGGGGCCTCAAGGTGCCCACTGGCCCCTCTCTGGATCCTCCTCCCCTCTGGGGTTTGAGGGGGCTGCTGCAGCCTTGGGGGGCCCGGCTGGCCCTGCCTGGGCCCGACTCAGTGACTCCCCCCACCACAGATCTTTGACATCTACGTGGTCACGGCTGACTACCTGCCCCTCGGGGCTGAGCAGGACGCCATCCTGCTGCGAGAGGGCCAGTACGTGGAGGTACTGGACTCGGCCCACCCGCTGCGCTGGCTTGTGCGCACCAAGCCCACCAAGTCCAGTCCCTCCCGGCAAGGCTGGGTGTCCCCTGCCTACCTGGACAAGCGGCTCAAGGTACCTGGATGGCTGGTGGGGTGGTCCTGCAGTTGTACCCCGGACCCCAGAAGGGCAGGCCAGTGCTCAGGCTGCATGTGACCCTTCCCTGCTCCTCACCAGCTGTCACCTGAGTGGGGGCCAGCTGAGGCTCCTGAGTTCCCTGGGGAGGCCCTGTCGGAGGATGAGTACAAGACAAGGCTGAGGTGAGGGGCCATGGGGAAGTTGGGGTCCTGTGGGGGCCTCTGGGATGCTAATTCCACACAAGTCCCCTGGGACTGGCCTCTAGCAGGCAGGACCTTGCCTGGCAACTTCATGTGGTGGGTCCCCCTTGTGTGTGTGTGTGGAGGGGGGTGCCCTCCTTCTGCCATCTTGCCTGGTCCATTCTGAAAGCTGGCAGCAGGGTGCACGTGGCTCAGAGTGCTCTGTCGAGGAGCTAAGCTCCTGGGTGCCCCCATCATGGCTGTCTCCCTACCCAGCTCCATCATCCGGGAGCTGCTGAGCTCGGAGCAGGCCTTCGTGGGTGAGCTGCAATTCCTGCAGAGCCACCACATGCAGTACCTGGACCACTGCCCCCACGTGCCCACGGCCGTGGCCAGCCAGAAGGCAGTCATTTTCCGAAACGTGGAGGACATCAGCCACTTCCACAGCAGGTGGGAGGGCAGGGCAGGCCTTACGGCTTCTCCCTGGTCTGTGTGTGTGTGTGTGTGTGTGTGTGTGTGTGTGTGTGTGTATGTGCATATACACATGCACATGCTTAGACACACACTTGGACACACAATCCACATGTGTAGATACATGTGTGCACTTACCAGTAATGTACATGGAAGACACATTCGTGGACATACACTACACGTGCACACACATATGGATGCTCACTCACACGTACACATGAAATGTACCCCCAGGGCCATGCCTCAGGGGAGTGGGCAGGAGCCGAGAAGACAGAGAACCTTTGATGACTTGATTCACCCACTGGCACACCACACCCCTACCCAAGGACACACATGTCGCCAGGATCACAGGCATGTGTACCTGGCTTACCCACGGAAGTGCCTACAGCACATCTACCCACTGCAGCCCAAGTACATGGGCACACCCGAGAAATGTGCACACACGTGTACATGTGCATACCTGCACACACATACCCTTTCATGTGTGGGCGTGCATGCACATAGCACACCCATGAAGACATGTACATCCATGTAGACATGTACTCCCAAACACACACACATACACACACAGCACACGTGTACGTAAGGGCCTGCCCTCAAACTCCACACGTGCATGGCCCCCACTGCCCAGAACACTCACTCTCATTCATAGGAACCCGGGCCCGTGCAGGCACAGTTTTCTCCCAAACCTGAGGGCTTGAGGCTGGGTTGTGGCTTGTGGGTAGGGGTCCTGGTGTCAGCCCTCAACCTGACCACTGTCCGCCTCCACGGCAGCTTCCTGAAGGAGCTGCGTGGCTGCGACACGGATGACGATGTGGCCATGTGCTTCATCAAGAGCCAGGCGGCCTTTGAGAAGTATCTGGAGTTCCTGGTGGGCCGAGTGCAGGCCGAGTCGGTGATGGTCAGCACAGCCGTACAGGAGTTCTACAAGGTGCCCTCCCCAGCCTCCGTGCTAGCAGCCCACTCTGAGATCACTTGCCCCGACCCTGCCCAGGCACCTCCCCCTCCACCAACCTGCCCTGGCCCCCTGGGCCCTGGCTTAGAAAAGCAGCCAGGGTCCCCCCCCAACCCAAGCTCTGCTTGTCTGTCAGACAGTGACACTGGCCATCTCTGGGGCGGGAGTGAGGGCCACCTGGGAAGGAGGGTCTGCGTGTGTGCGCGTGTGTGCACCCTGGGACTCTGACCCGCTAGCTTTTGGGCTCTGGGGACATGGCTCATCTGGAGGCTGCGCCCTCCTGCCTTGAAGCCAGCCCTGTGTCTCCCCCAGAAATACACAGAGGAGGTGCTGTCAGCCGCAGACCCCTCGCAGCCACCCCCGCCGCCGCTGCAGCATTTCCTGGAGCAACCAGTGGAGAGGGTCCAGCAGTACCAGGCATTGCTCAAGGTAGGTGGGGCTGGCCAGGAGGCTGCGGGGCCATCCCCTTGCCCAGACACCCCAGGCCTCGCCCTGATGCACGGTCTCCCGCAGGAGCTGATCCGCAACAAGGCGCGGAACGGGCAGAACTGTGCGCTGCTGGAGCAAGCGTACGCCGTGGTGTCGGCCCTGCCGCAGCGCGCCGAGAACCAGCTGCACGTGTCCCTGATGGAAAACTACCCGGGCACCCTGGAGGCCCTGGGCGAGCCCATCCGCCAGGTCTGGGGCTGGGAGTCCGCTGGCGGGCCTGGGCAGGTGGCCGAGCGGTGGGGGCTTGCGGAGGGCCGGACCCCCGGCTGGGCCTGGCTGACCACAGGCTGACTGCTCCCCCAGGGCCACTTCATTGTGTGGGAGGGGGCGCCAGGCGCTCGGATGCCATGGAAGGGCCACCACCGGCACGTCTTCCTGTTCCGCCACCACCTGGTGGTCTGCAAGCCCAAGCGGGACTCGCGCACCGACACCTTCAGCTACGTCTTTCGGAACATGATGAAGGTTGGCAGGGTGCCGGCAGGGCTGGGGTGGGGGGCAAAGGGAGGCCCCTGCAGGACGGGCAGGTGGGTGGAGGCCAGTGGCCAGTCCTGCAGCCCTGTCCCGGGTGACCGTGGCTCGCCCCGCATCTGGGTGATCAGCCTTCGTTCTCCCCTCAATAGCTGAGCAACATCGACCTGAATGACCAGGTGGAGGGCGATGACCGTGCCTTCGAGATTTGGCACGAGAGGGAGGACTCCGTGCGCAAGTACCTGCTACAGGCTCGGACGGTCATCACCAAGAACTCTTGGGTGAAGGAGATTTGTGGCATTCAGCAGCGCCTGGCCCTGCCCGTCTGGCGTGAGTGCCTGAACTCATGCGGCAAGGCCAAATGGGGGGCGGGTGAACCTTTCAGTCTGGCCACCTGGCTTGGGAGCCTCCAGGTCAGCAGGTCCTGAGCCCTGGCCCTTTGCCCACACCTAGGCAGGCAGAAGGGAAGGGGCTCGATTCCAGGGCAAGTGGCTCGTTCTGCCCTTGGTCCACTCAGACTCTCAGAAGCTCTGAGCCAGAGTGTAGGAGTGGCCCTGACCAGAATTAGAGGGAACCCCGGGGTTCACTTGGGGCTCCCTAGCACAGGACAGGTGTCCAGACTATGTTAGGGATGTGAAGGGCCCAGAAGTCCTGGGTCTGCTTCCTTATTTGGAATGGGAGGGAGGCTCCATTTCAACATACTGGCCTTTTCCACAGTCCCCCCCACTCCCCAATATACACCCAGCCTGCATCCCTTACTCTGATTCCCGCCCAGGCCTGAGTGTGGTGCTGCGGACAAAAGCTCACAAGGGGAAGTCTCTGTTGCAATCACATTCCTGGTCATGGGGCTTCTGGCCCTGCCAAGGGTCCACTCGAGGGCATGGGTAAGTGCCCAGGGCCCTGTGTGTGTGTCCCCAGGTGCCCCGGATTTCGAAGAGGAGCTCGCTGACTGCACAGCCGAGCTGGGTGAGACAGTCAAGCTGGCCTGCCGTGTGACGGGCACACCCAAACCCATTGTCAGCTGGTACAGAGGTAGGCCTCCGGGGTGCAGGGGGTACTGATCTTACCGTAAGCAGGAGTTGGCCAGGGGGAAGCAGACTGGGCCCAGGGCCGGGGGCCCAGGGCGGGGCCTGGGTGGGGGGCTGGACCCAAGACATAGGTCTCCGCTCCTGAATCAAAGACAGCCTGGCCAGTGTGCACAGGTGGATGAGGAGGGACGGGCAGAGGCTGCTCAGATGTGATGTGTACAGCATGCTTCTGACACAGTGACTCTGCCCGACGCTGTATCTCGCTCATTAGCTCTCTTGTTTGCCATTCATTTGTGCTGAGTGCCAGACACCATTCCAGGTACAGGGGAGACAGCAGTGTACAGTCAGGCTCACCCTGTCCAAGGGCGCTGATCCTCTAGGGGAGGAGATAGATGACAGGCAGATAGGCAAATGTGTAATATGGAGTCAGAGTGATGTGGCCAGCCAGAGAAATAAGGCAGAGCAAGGGGCAGGGAGTAGCCATCAGGCAGACATTTTGGAGAAACTCCAACTGGGCAGCAAGGCTCCAGGAAGGGCAGGGGAGAGGGGAGGCACTCAGGCGGGCGAGGCGGGGAGTGAGACTGGGGAGTGCTGGACCTCGAGGGCCACTGTTTGGCTCTCAGATCTGACTCTTGTGTATAGTGGGAGCTGCAAAGTTCAGGGGGTCCCCAGGAGCAGCTTTGCTTCTGACACCAAGTTCAGGGTCCCCAGGCCATTCTCATTTGACACCAACCACAAGGTTGGTGGGGTAGGGGGGTGTGTCCCACGACCACCTTTGGGTTCACAACTCACAGAAGACTCACAGAACCCAGCAAGAGCAATTCCACCCAGGGCTCTGATTTACTGCAGTGAAAAGGATGAGGCACATGGGGTAGGGTCCAGCTGGGGGATCCAGGTGTGGCCCAGGTGCCCCCCCCCAGCCATGGAGTTGTGTGGAGCGCGTTTCTCTCAGCAGTGACGTGTGCCAGCACACGGAGTGTGGCCAACCAGGGCCACTCACATGCCGAGCTTTGTTGTCAGGGTTTCTGTTGGGGTTGCTCACATGGGCTGACCACCTGCATGGCTGCCTTCAGTTTCTGGCCTCTTGAGGTCAGGCCGATATTGTGTGCCCTAAAGCTCCCGCCCTAAATCCTAATGTAACGTGGACCATCTGGCGTGGTCCAAGGTCCTGGGTAAACCAAGATGCTCGTATTAAGGCTCACTGGTCTGGCAGGTCCCTCTGAGTCCCTGGTTCAGTACTGACAGCCAAGTCCAGTCCTGGCTTTGGAGGCGCTGTTCCAGGGAAGTCCTGTCCTGCTTGTCCACAGCCAGCATGTGTCCACCCACGAATGGCTAAGAATGGGGCTGGAGAGCGCACACAGGGGGATTTTGTAGGGACATGAAAGAGGGGCCATTCCTGTGTCCCGTGCTCAGAGCCTCAGGGCAGAGTTGGTGGATGGGGCAACTGGTTCCCTGAAGCATCCTGGGGGTCCTCCTTCTGGAGGGAGGGTCACTGTCCCCACGTCCTGGGGTCTGTGGATTTCCCTTCCCAGCTGCCTCACAGAACCCACGCAGTGCAGCTCGCCTTCCCCACCATCCCTCCTCACAACCAGACCTTCGCCTGTGAGAGCAGGTTTAGGGAGACAAAGCCATTCCATGAAAGTTATTCAGAAGTGAGAGGAGCCCCTCAGCCTCCTCCTTTCAGCCAGGCTGCCCCCAGAAGGGGGTGCTGGCCAGGCTGTGCCATGCCCAGGAACGGTCAGAGGGGATTCCCAGGTTCCCGCCTCTGCTTAGACCGGCCATCATCCCCTTCATCCTGACCATTAACCTGGTGTCTGGGGACAGCTGTGTCCAGTGAGTAGAGGAGGCAAGGGGCAGTTCGAAGGTCAGCTCATGTTGAGCAACAAGTGTGACAGGTGACAGGTTCTCAGACTGCAGGTGGTCCAGGCAGCACACACAGCCACGTGGTGTGGCCAGAGCTGGCGGTTTACTGACCCAAAGCAGCATCACATTTGGAAACACCACAGATGGCCCCGAGAGGCACCCATCTGCCAGGTGGGGGGTCCATCCCACGTGATGTGCACCCCCCAACTTAGAGCATCTCTCTCGGCCGTCCTGTCTGGCCCTGGAGCTCAGCGCCACGTGTGACGCAGTGGCTCCACACAGGGACCCTGGTGGTCTGGGTGTGGCCCCGATCAATGGCCTCACTTTGCCTCCACAGTTCACGGCCCCAAGGAGGGGTGTCATCCTGCCTGTCTACAGTCTGCCAAGCATCAAACCAAACAGCCAGGGCATTCACAACATCTCAGGGTCAGTGAGTACATAATAACCTCTGCCAGGAAGAGTAGCAGCGGGCAGAAGTCAGACTCACCAGCCAGCAGAATGCCATTCATACAGCAGAAGCCTGCGTATCGGGGCAGAGGGCCAGGTCGTGACCCACCTGCCAGGGGCAGCTGGCAGGGAGCAGGGGCACTAGCAATGGGTGTTAGAGACTGTGCCACGCAAATGCAGAGTGGCCTTGGTCCCTGTGTGCCAGCAGGGCGGAAAAGCAGGTGGCTGCGATGCTCAAGACTCCTGGTGGGGGCTGTTAGCCTGTACAGCAGACCCCATCTCAGCCACCTGTGGCCACAGGAGCAGCGACTGGACTGGGCTGGTGACAGTCAGCCTCCGGCCACCACTCTCTCTGGCTGTACAAGGCTGTTGATTTTGGACTCGGCCTCTCTCGTCACCTTGGCTGTGTTCACATCACCCAGGAGGGCTGGGACGTCCTTCTCCTCCTGGGGTTCTGTTGGCCATCTTGGGAAGGGACGGGGCTCTGGCCAGAGCTCCCACGGGGAGTGTTCCCCCCCCCTTGTGTGGGGCAGGGGATTCCAAACACAGCAAACCTCAGGGTCCAGAGGTGGAAGCCTTAGTCACAGCACCCTAACTTGGCCCCAAGGTGACATGACCTTTCACGTTCTCTGGGAACCCTGCCCGGATCCCATCAGTGGATCCGGGTGCCTGTATCCAGCAAAGCCATCAGAGTCTCCGTTTTCCCCTAGCCTGACATCCCTGGCGTATCAGATGGGCATGGAGGGCCTCTGGTGCCTCTGGGCACAGGGAGACGAAGAGCTACTAATTTTTTTTTTCTCTTAAAGCAGAGGAGGTTGGAGCGGAGGAGGAGGAAAGGGGACCAGGGATGGGATGAGACACACTTCCATAGCTCAGTAACATCCAATGTTTTGGGCTCACTCAAAGCCCAAAATGGGGCCACAAGATTGTCACCTCTGATCCCATCTGTTTTAGCTTCAGGGACTCCTTGACCTAACGGCCACATCACAGTGTTCTCAGGGCCTCTGTACCCCTTGCCTGGCTGGGGTTTATACTTTCATGGTGACCTTTGGGATAAGGTCCACTTAGCAGGGGTGTCTACTGGCCCAGAGCCATAGTGCCGTCTCCCATCCTCTCTCTGGGTCTTCCCATAAGGACTGAATGAGGTTTCCAAGGAGGCAGAAAGCGCTTACATCCCTTTGGGTCACTTCTCTGGTGTGCCCACTTCTCTGGAATGCTGCCCATTCTAGACACTAACCAGATGCCATGAGCCCATGTGCCAGCCACTGATGGTTCCCCATGGAGGTTTATCTGTGTCAGGGACTTGTCCCGAGCCAGGACTCAACAGCAGACGCTGGAATCCTTTACTGTTATGTCTAAAAGAATCTCGCGTGTGTTTGGTGGCCGCACCTCTCATCCCTCAGTTCTGGCCCTGCTCCTGCCTTCGACCCGTCAGAACTGGTGATGCCCCCGCCTTTTGCACCCAGTGTCGGTGTCTGTTTCTGTGACTGGGGTCTGAAGGGCATGGAGCCCTCCTTGTACTCAGCACGGGTGCTCATGTTTGCTGGGAAATGAGACTGGCCTGAGGCTGAGCCAGCAATGTCCCAGCTCCAAGGAGAGCTGGTCAACCAGGGTACCATCCAGGTGCCTGTCTTTGAACCCACTTCTTGATGCTCAGATTGCAGCCGCCTGCCCAGTTTCTCGCCGTTCACAGTCAACAAATGAGCTATCTGTTTACTGCGCAGCTGACCATGAAGTTTGGTCAGCATGTCCTCCACTGATTTCCATGAACCGCCCTCGGGTCCTGTTAAGTGGCCCATGAGCCACTTTCTTTCTCTTTTGGAATGCTGTGTCTGACAGTGTCCCTTCCTTGTGGCCAAAATTGCAAATCAGAAACCGTGAAGGGTCTGAGATGGTTCCTGGCTTGCAAACTAACAAGCTAGCCTGCCAGCCAGATACAAACAGAAGACATGAGACCCCACGTCAGAGACAAAGGCTGTTTGTCACAGCAAAAGCAACAGCGTGTTGCAGGGGTTGCCCACGCCTGCATCTCCACATGCAGGGGCCAGCTGTCAGCTGCACGCCACAGCTTGTACCACAAGAGAGAAACCCCGAGTGCTAGGAGATGTTGAGCTTGTATGGGGCTGCTGACACATCTGCCCATCCTTCCCTCCAGAGAGAGGAGTGACTTACGGCCCTGGAAGGCAGGCGAATGCGTCACAGGGAAGGAAGGAGAGGGCTTTGTCTCTGCTGCTCTGGTTGGCTCCTGGGGTGTCGGTGCTCGCTGCAGGTGTCTTTGCCCAGAGGATCCGACTCTGCAGCACTGCCAGAAGTCCACGGAGAATTGTTTTCTGACAGCACAATGAAGACTGAGAATTGACCACAGATTGGTAGCCTTGCCAAGAGCTGTTTTGTAGGCGAGGCGAAACCAAGAGGGTGTGGGTTCAAGGAAGAGTAGAAAGGGCAGTGTCTGGAGACAGAGAGTGAGGACAGCTCTTCCCTGGACTTACAACACAGGGGCACAGAGAAATGGGGCGGCAGCTGGAAGCTTTTTTTTGGAGGGGTATATTTTTAAATTGTTTCTTTTTTAAAATTTTATTTTATTGAGTTATAGTCAGTTTACAATGTTGTGTCAATTTCCAGCCTAGAGCAGTCATACATGAACATACATATATTCATTGTCACATTCTTTTTCACCATGAGCTACCACAAGATCTTGTATACATTTCCCTGTGCTATACAGTATAATCTTGTTTATCTATTCTACATATGCCTGTCAGTATCTACAAATTTCGAACTCCCAGTTCATCCCTTCCCACCCTCCTTCCCTCTGGCTACCACAAGTTTGACACCTGCACCCCAGTGTTCATAGCAGCACTATTTACAATAGCCAAGATATGGAAACAGCCTAAATGTTCATTAACAGATGACTGGATAAAGAAGATGTGATATATTTATACAATGGGAAACTATTCAGCCATAAAAAAAGACAACAGAACGCCATTTGCAGCAGCATGGATGTTCCTGGAGAATGTCATTCTAAGTGAAGTAAGCCAGAAAGAGAAAGAAAAATACCATATGAGATCGCTCATATGTGGAATCTAAGTTTAAAAAAAAAAAAAGAAAAACACAAATGAACATAAATACAAAACAGAAACAGACTCATAGACATAGAATTTAAATTTTCTTAAGGTTCCCTGTGAATCAAAAGTCACAATGCTTTTTATGAACCATTATACTTTAAACAACCTTATTCAGAACACACAGAGCTACCAGAAAGTGTTCATCTATGAAGTATTACACATTTCTGGAGAAAAGAATTCTTTGTAATGAAAGGTGCACATCTCCCCATCCCTCACCCAGGAGAGAAATGTGTTACAGCTGAAGATCTTAGGTCGGGGGGGCATTTAGACGAGGGTGATTAAAGAGACAGGTGGTGTCCAAGCTTGTCCGCTAGGAGGGGTCAGTACCTCGGAGGCCCCTGAACAGTTGCACAATCTTTGATGAGGTAATTGAGGGTCTAGTTATCAGAAGGGGAGTCCTCTGTGGGGTTTGGGTCCCCTAGCTGGCCCCTGCCTCCAGCTAAGAGCCTGCCTTTCAGAGGCCACGCCGTGTGCAATGACGTCTGGGGAAGTGGACAGTGTGGGTCAGCAACACGTCTCCATCCAGGGCTCCAGGTCAGCTTGGCCAGCCGGCCCCCCAGCAGGGAGCCCACACTGGCTCTCATGCTCCAGTGATGCCCCCCCCATCAACCCCCTGTGACTGTGACCCCCAGGCAAGCCCAGCCTCTTGTGTCCCTGCTGGGGTCACCTCTGTGATGGCCCTCCCCTCCATTCCAGATGGGAAGCCAGTGGAGGTGGACCCTCACCACATCCTCATCGAAGACCCTGATGGCTCGTGCACCCTCATCCTGGACAACCTGACTGGTGTCGACTCTGGCCAGTACATGTGCTTTGCAGCCAGTGCTGCTGGCAATGCCAGCACTCTGGGCAAGATCCTGGTGCAAGGTGAGCCCTGGGAGGGAGGCCACTCTGTGGGTATCATGAAGGTCTCAGCCCTCATGGGAGAGCATAGGCCTGTGGGTGGGGCTGGCAGGGGGTGGGCATGAACATCTGCCTGAGGTCTGGGGGACTCTGGTGGGGGCAGGGTCCTGCTCCATCATGGCGAATGTCTCTGTCTTGTTCTCTCTCTGTATCTCTGTGTCTCTGTCTCTGCCTCCATCTCTGTCATTTTCTGTCTCTTTCTCTGTTTCTCTGTCTCTGTCTCTCTCCCTGTCTCTGTCTCTCCCCCTCACTGTGTCTATTTCTCTCTGTCTCTGTTTCTTTCTCTCTGTCTGTCTGTGTCTATCTCTGAGTCTCCCTCTGTGTCACGTTCTCTGTCTCTCCATCTCTCTTTCTTCCTCTCTCCCCACTTCCTCGACCCCGCAGTCCCTCCTCGGTTTGTGAACAAGGTCCGGGCAGTGCCCTTTGCGGAGGGAGAGGACGCCCAGATCACCTGCACCATTGAAGGTGCCCCGCACCCTCAGATCAGGTGGGCTGGGCAGCTTGGGGCCGGGGTGGAGGAGAGCAGGTGGGCCTGCCCCCAGGGTTATCTTGCCTGCCCGAAAAATGAGGGTGGGCAGTCTGTTTACTAGATCAGGGGTGGGCTGGACAGAGAATCTCAGCCTCTCTGGTGAGACGGGGGCATTTTGGGGCTGCAGCACGTTCCGAACGTGACTTTAGCTGCAGTGAGGAGGTTATAGGCCTGGTTGGACATTGGGTGGGTGGCGTCCAAGGAGGTGGGCTCTGTAAGGGTACCTGGATCTGTGGGGCAGGTGAGGGGAGGGTCCTGAGCACGGGAGACCTGGAAAGGTCCCACCTGACCACCCCTGGGGTTGGCTTCAGGTGGTACAAGGATGGGGCTCTGCTGACCCCAGGAGGCAAGTACCGGGTCCTGAGCGAGCCCCGCAGTGGCCTGCTGGTACTGGAGGTCCGGGCAGCCAGCAAGGAGGACCTGGGCTTCTACGAGTGTGAGGTGAGGCGGGTGGGCCTTGGAGAGGGGGTTGGGGGTCTTACCCTCGGGGATCTTGCCTCATCACTGCCATCCATGACCCATGATGGAAGAGGGGATGGCAGGTCCTCTGTCATCACCCCGTATCTGTGTTGAGAGGACAAGGACTCAGGAGGGGAGCCCTGGGTGGAGTCCCCTCAGTCCTCCATGGCCAGAGGGGCCAGCAGTGGTCGGGGGAAGCTGTGTGCTGGCTCTGGCTCTTCCTGGCTGCCAGCCTGCTCCATGCAGCTGCTGCTGCCGGCAGCCTGCAGAGGGGCTGCATGGTACCTGCCCTCTATGGCAACTCCCAGGGAAGCAAATGGACCCCAGTCAGCTCTGGACCTGCACTCTTCACTTTAGTCATTACCGTCCACACCTGGTGATTTAAATTTAAATCAGTTCAGGTTAACTCTAGGTAAAGATTCACTCCCACTTCGCGTGCTCAGGGCCCACATGGGCACTGCACTGGACAGAGCAGATAATGAGTGTTCCCACCATCATAGGAAGCTCTCAGTCGGTGCTGGTGCCCTACGGGGACATGGTGTCTGGCCTGGGACCCTTCTCCTGTGGTCAGGCTCTGCAGCTTTGGGAATAGCTGGTATTCTTTGGGAATAGCTGTGGTCAGCCCCTCATGCTATAGCTGGCCTGAACAGCCTCAAAGAGACGGCCCGGGCCCCCTGGGGAGCCACGGGCTCTAAATGAGCCTCTGCCATCTGTCCCCCAGTTGGTGAACCGGCTGGGCTCCAAGCGGGGTGGTGCAGAGCTGTTCATGCAGAGCCCGGCGCTACAGGCCCAAGATCAGCACCGCAGGGAGCAGCTTGCTGCCGTGGAAGGTAAGTGACTGTGCGGCCAGCCTCGGCCTGGGCTGGACTCTCTACGTGTCTGGGCAGGGCCAGGTAGGGTGAAACCCATCGGCCCTTCCAATCAGAGCACACTTCCTGGAGGGGGGAAAGCAAGGACTGAGGAGGGGCTTCAGAGGTCTAGGGGCAAGCACTGGTTCCCAGTCCCTGACTGGAGCGGGGCTGGGGGGGCAGGGGGAGGGGGGGCTGTGAACCCAGAGCCTGGGAAAGGCTGGAGGGGCAGTCCTGGGGAGTGGAGGGCCTCCAAGCCCTGCTTACCATCCCTAGGGGCAGTATTGAGTGCATATAAAGGCCAGACATGGGCCCGGAGCAGCCCGCCAGGCAGTGGTCAGAGAGGTCTCATGGGAGGGTGACAGGGACTGTCGGAGGGGTGGTTCCACAGAAGCAGCCTGCTGGGTCCCAGCTTGACCCCTGGGAGAAGGAGCAGGTGTCAGGGGCCTGACCCCTCCACACCAGGCAGGGCTGGCTGTAGAAAGGACAGAATACTGTGGCTTGGCCTCTCTGGCCTGGCCTGGCCTGGCCTGAGCCAGGCTGGGAGGGGTCTGGGCTACAGAAATGGCCTCATTAGGGAGCAGCGTGCTCCTGGGCAGGAGGTGAAGGGTGGTAAGACGTGTGATGCCTCCACTTACACTTGGGTCCGGAGTCCCAGCTGGGCCCAGCCAAGGATGGCCAGGATGGAGAGGAGGGCACCTGGTGCCCATCCTGGTCCTACTCAGTCCTGAGAGCAGCCTTACAGGCCTTGCAGGGCAGGCTGCAGCCCCAGGGAGAGTTTCTCCCAGTCTGAACTGCCTCACCCAGAAAAGGGCTGCGAGACAAATAGTGAGCCTCCCATCCTTGGGAGCATGCAAGCAGAAGCTGCGCCAACGCCTGGTGGAGCTGCACCTCTTACAGTAGGATGGGTTGGGATGTGCGTCCTCCCGAGTCCTGAAAGTTGGCTTCCATGATGCCGTGAGCCACCGGATCCAGTCCCTCCCAGGGTCCAACGTCCAGGAGCTGTTGTCCGTCTAGACCCTCCCAGAGCTGGCTATCTGGCGCCAGGAGCTTGGCCTCAGGGCCTTTGATGCCTTCTAGGGCACGGGTCTTGTTCCTCACCCCCCCAGAGGGCGCAGGTCAGGCTGGTTCCCACCAGAGGCTCCCATGACATCTGCCAAAACTGTCTGCTTCCTGCCACGTGGCATCTTACGTCGGGCACAGCAGGGCCCCGCCAGCACCTCGGCACTCCCTCCCGGCTGGTGACAAAACACACCCTACAGAGCCATTCAATTCATTGTCATGATGGGTCTCTGTCAACGTCCTGTGGCTGTAGGATCTGGAGGAGGGGCGGCCCACCCGTGCCCGAAGTGGCGTCTGTGCCCCGCGAGGCCAGAAGGCCAGTCCTCACAGACGCTGAAATTTGGAGCCTGCCGCCTCCTGCTTCCTAACCCTACCCTGCCGCTTCCTCTTTAACCCCGTGGCTCTACAGCCGGAATGGGCCCTGGCTGGCCCTGTGGGACGGGGCGCTGCCCCCTTGCTTGTGAGACTGCGCAGGGCCAGGCGCCCCGCTTTGCACGACTGCACCCCTTCCATGATTGCCAGTACTCAGCAGGGCCCAGAGCCCATCAGGGGGCAGATGAGGTCAGGAGCAAAGGTGCCAGGGGTGTAGCAGCCCCACAGGTGCCCTGGCCACCACCCTCAGAAGCAACAGAATGAGGCCCCCATCAGGGAAGATACAGGAAACTCGGCCTCTGGACCCAAGTTAGCCAACACACAAGGCATTTAGGCTGGAGCCCGTTCTCTCTCCCAGTGGGCTCCCCTCTCTCCAGGAGGCAGCTTGCGCAAGCACACTCACACGTGTGCACGCACACATACAGACCCATGGGTGCACATATCCATGCACACACATGCTCAGTAAATGTGGCTCCCAGGCGCCATACAGACACGTTTGGTACATTTCATTTATGTGCACCTCATCGGAGACAAGGTTAAAAGACTCATGATCCTCTAGGGAAATCCTTTATGTGGCACTGCCACAAAGCAGAAAAATCCCACAGACCAGGAGCTAGGAGGCTGTGTGCCCCAGGCCATGCCACTTGACTTTTCTGAGCTTCGCACCGCACCTCCTCCTTCCCGGTTTTCCCTACAGGATGGTGAGAGGGGTTGTTGAGATGTCTGTGTGCTGGCAGCTGGTGGGCTGCCTGCTGTCCAACTGGGCAGGCTGAGAGGGACATCTCTGTGCCCAGCCCGACCCTGTCCAGAAGCTGCAGAGGAAGAGGCCTCGAGACGGTGGGAGTAGGTCCTCCCAGGTCTGGGATGAGTCCCATCCTGTCTCTGGGATGTGGGTCCCCTATCAGTAAATCCTGCACCCAGACCTATCCTGCTGGCTCCAGGGTGCTCCTAACAGACCTAGGTTTCCCGGCTCCCTCAGAGCTCAGGACCCTGCTCCGGCATCCTCCGATTGCTCCCAGAGGGACTTCCGTGTCCTCATGCCACAGAACTCAGATGCGCTGCCCGCAGGACTCCAGGGTCATTCTCCTCTGGAGAGATGCCCTTTGGTCTTTAGAATTGTTTTGTGAAACAGACATTAGCCATCCTGGTCCCAGTTTGGCAGCCAGCTTACCATGCAGCCACAGGCCATTCCTTTCCCTTCTCTAGGCCGTGTTCCTGTGACAAGGGGAACTTCAGGCCTGACAAATTCACGGGGCCCCCTGGGCACACGGGCTGATGGAAAGGCTGGGATTTCTCTGTGGGCAGCTTAGACAGGGCCCTTATTCTCCCCAAAGCTCCTGCAGGACCCTCAAGAGGGACAGCGGTTCTACCCTCCCATGGGACGCATCGTTGTCACCATCCCTTATCCCCCAAGTCATTCAGTGTTGTCACTTCCATTTCGAAGAGGAGGGACCTGGGACTCTAAGCTGAGACATTCCTCCCAGGGGCACGCAGTCAGGCACGGCTTGATCCAGCGCCCTACACTGAGCAGGCTCCTACACTGCCGTGCCACTCAGAGTGCTCAGCCTCTGAGCACTGGCCGGTCTGTAACCCTCGCTGTTCCAACTGTTTTCTTTGTAGTCACTGAGCAGGAGACTAAAGTCCCCAAGAAAACCGTCATCATGTAAGTGCAGGCGTGTTCCTAACTTCCCTTCTGACTGCAGTGCCCCCCTGCATGCCCCACTAACCTGCCTGCACCTTGCCTGTGTAGCCTGGCCACTTGGCTGGTCTGACTGCTTGCCCACATGACCTTTGCTCACTACGCAGACTGCCAGCACCTTGCAGACACGCCCAGGGAATCAACCTCCCTCCGGGACCTTGGCTCCCTTCACACTTCAAAGCTGTCTCTTCCAGAGTCTAGGTACCCTCTCCATGGCCCCGCTGCCCCAGCAGCATAGACCTACTCTGTGCGCCTCACAGTGGCTCCCTCTGGGCTCGGACCCAGGGTCGTACCAGTTAGGGGGAGCTGGGGTTAAAAGCTGCTTTCTGCAGCATGCTAGAGGCAGCACGCGGTCCTTCAGCACTCTAGGATCCAGGGCACTGTCCCAGAGAACTTTCTGTGCTGATGGAAATAATCTACATTCACACTGCTTACTACAGCAGCCGCTAGCTGCATTTAGAGGGGTCCAGTGTGACCCAAGAACTAAATTTGTCAATTTATTTAATTTTTGTTCATTCGAATTTAATTAAAATAGTGTACCATAATGAACAGCACAGCCCTAGGACCGTAGGACGTCCCCAGGCCCAGCCGTCATGTTAGGAAGATGGGAAAACTGAGATTCCGAGAAGAGACGAGGCTGGCTCAGGGTGGCTCACAGCTGAAGCCAGCCGAGAACTCCTTTTCCCGGTGCCATATTCCCTGTCCCATTCTTCATCCATCAGTACCCTCAAGTCTGAGGAAAAGCCACACAGGTTGTTGATAATTAAATGCAAGAGGTCCGGAGAGCTAGGTGAACCCAGAGGAGGAGACAGGATTGGTTTTGACCTGGGTCATCTGGAAGGCTTTCCCATAGGCGATGTGTGCAGGTGGGTGGGTGGAGAATCCTATCTTCAGACGAGTCAATGAGATCCTGAGTTCGCCCTCCTGTGGCTTTCTCCATTCTCCCACCCAGAGCAGACAGCTACCCCACCATACATGGGGCCGCCTGGGACAGAAGTGCGTGCCAGCACTGGAGGTATGCCACCATGCCAGAGCCTTTACACAAATCAGCTCCACATTTCAGCCATGAAGGGAGCATTGTCATTATCTACATTTTCTGGAGGAGAATGGAGGAGCAGAGGTGGGGCCAGGCAGCCGCACTGTGGAGGCATTAGAGAGCATCATGCTTGTGGGCAGCTGGACCAGGTCCCTCATGAGGCTTCCTGAAATGCCGTCTACGCCAGGCTTAGAGAGGTAGCCAGGAAGAGTGTACTCCCTCCCCTTGAGGAACGGAGAGAGGCAACTGCCTGGCCCAGCATCCCCGCCAAGGGCACACCACACAATGAGGGGCTCTGGGGAGCCAAGAGGTACCAGAAGGAAACAGGACTTGGAGAGAGACCCCTGCCCGTTGTCTCAGGGCACGATGTCTACGCGCCCTCATGAGGCCAGCAGAGCCCAGCATCAGGGTGCATTAGGAGGTGCGATGCAGCTGCCCATTTGCACTGGACTCACTGTCCTGCCTCAGCAAATTAGGCCTCATGGGGCCAGCAGATGGGGCCATGCCCAGGTTCCCCTGATGTTCGTGCAGTCTCTGAGCCAGGGACAAGCCTAATGCCACTGAGCCTTGTGTGAAGCAGGAAGGCAGGCCCGCAGCCCTGAGTAGGCTACGTCTCCAAGCCTCAGCTTCCCCGTCAGTTAAGTGGGCACAGCATTTCCCCTTTACCAGGTGAGGGCCAGAGGAGGCAAGGTCTGTAATTGCTGTGTACCCTGAGGTGTGGCCACACATCTCTGGGCCCGTGCCTGAGATTAACTACTCCCCAGTGGAGCCATGAGTCAGACAAAAGCAAAGCTGAACAGGAGAGAGACAAAGTCCAAGTCATTTCAGGCAGCTGGTGACAGCACTGAGTTGCATGCCAGGTCTCTCGGCCTGAGCCCAAGAGGAAATACAGGTCCTGGGGCCCAGGAAAGCTGTGTGTTACTCAGGGGCTGTTTGTTACTCAGTGCATTCCTGCTCCCTGCCTATTACTCATTTCACCCTCAATACCTGGCAAGGTTAGGGTCTCTGGTTGGCAGAGTGGCAGGCTTCTGACTCTTGGCTCTGGGCAAGTTTCAAGTCCTTTTCAGCCTTGTTGTCCATACCTGGATTGCTGCAAGGTCCCTGGCCAGCACCCCATGCATGCTCACGTGCAAATGGCCTTGAGTTCTGTCTCCTCTTCCCCTTCCATTCCCCTCTCGTTTGGGGAAATGGAGCCCAAGGAAGAGAAGGGCTTGTCTGAGGTCACACAGCCCATGATGGCTAAGCCATGCCCAGAGCCAGGTGTCCTTGGAGGGCCTCACATCCCCAGACCGAGAGGCCAGGAGCACAGACCACAGGTCAAGATCCCAGCCATCCTCCTGCACCTGCAGCAGCGGCATCGGCTGCCCAGCCTACCCCTAACCAAGGATCACTGAGGTGCCTGCCCTCTGAGCGCTCCCAGTGCTAATCACTGCCCCACCATCCTCCCGCCATGATACAAAGCACAAAACCCTAGTGGGATCAACCAGGAGGGCCGTGTCCCTGCACCCCTGTCCATTAGCTCTGTAACGAGGGCTAGCGCCTTCAAAATGAGACAGCCGCAGACAGGGCGGGGAGACTGGCCCAGTCTGGGATTTGGAGGCACCTGTGTGATGCAGCACGGGCCTCTCCACCGCCAGGACTCTCGTATTGAGATCCGTGCACCCAGAGCCCGATGTTGGCCAGATGAGACTTTGTGCTTTGTTTCTCTGGCTGGCGATCCTGGGGATCAGGCTCGAGCACGCATAGGTGTTTGTTTATGCAATGTCACGACGCGCTTGCTGGTACACTAACCCCGATCTCTCGCGCTGGCCCCCGGCACGTGCTGATGGCAAGGGGCTCTGTGCCCATCTCCTCTCGGCCCTCTCCCCACAGAGAGGAGACCATTACCACTGTGGTGAAGAGCCCCCGTGGCCGACGCCAGTCCCCCAGCAAGTCTCCCTCCCGCCCCTGTCACCCTGCCAGCCTGCCCAGGCCGGGCCTCCTGGCCCCTGAGCTGCTGCAGTCGCCGGCCGCCAGCCAACCCTGCCGGCCCGATGCAGAGGCAGGCTGGAGGCCCACCGTGCCCGCGCTGTATGTGACGGAGCCCGAGGCCCAGGCGCCGGCCCTGCGCGGGAGCACCGGGCCCCAGCCCAAGTGGGTGGAGGTCGAAGAGACGATCGAAGTCCGGGTGAAGAAGACAGGCCCAAGGGGTGCGTCTCTGGCCAGAGAGACACCTGGAAGCTCGGAGGGGCTTCATTTCACACTGCCAGGCAGGATGCCTGGAGAAGACCCCAACACAAACAACTCCAACAACAAGCTGGTGGTGCAGGAGACCCCGGCCACGGTCGATGTTGGCGAGCCCCTAGTCTTCCACGTGGAAACAGGGCCAGAGACCCCTGGGCTGTCCCCTCCCTGGGCCACTGAGGAGGAGGACCCCCTGGAGGAGAAGGAGGGAAGGAGTACCTACCAAATGGAGGAGCCCCTGGGTGCCGATGGCCTTCAGGGCCGTGACCCCAAGATCCTCACACACCACGGCCGTGTGCTCACATTGGCTGACCTGGAGGATTACGTGCCGCGGGAAGGGGAGACCTTTGGCTGCAGCGGCCCCGTGTCCAGTGCTCCTGATGACCCACCCTGTGAGATCTCAGTGCTTCAGAGAGAGATCAGCGAGCCCACTGTGGGGCAGCCCATCCTGCTCAATGTGGGGCGCCCTCCAGGCTCCCAAGGCTCGCCTGGCTTCTTCAGCCGCATGCCCAGGCCCCCGGAGGCGTCTCCATCGGGGCCGCAGGTCCTTGGCCCTGCGGGCATCTCCTTCTGCTTGCGGGAAACCCGGGCTGGAGATGCCACGTCCCGGAAGCCGTCCTTCTGCACTCACGTCCAGCGCTCTGTGGACAGTGGCCAGAGCAGCTTCAAAACAGAGGTTTCCACCCAGACTGTCAGCTTTGGGACGGTAGGGGAGACTGTCACCTTGCACATTTGCCCAGATGGGGACGAGGCCTCCGGCCCCTCCCAGGGCTGAGGCGGAGACCCTCAGGAGCTGGGTGGCCGAGGCTGAGATGAGAGACTCTTGGGGCTGGGACACCCCTGACTCGGCTGTCATGGTTGCACGGGGGCAGCAGAAAGAAGGAAGTGGCTTTGGGTCTAGGACCCTGCCTGGCACCAGCACCAACTTGCCTTGCAGCTGCCCTGGGTTTTCAGCTCAGGAGAGTCTCAAAGCCCGCACCCCTCGGACACATGTGCTCTGACCCTCCCCCAGCTCTCCAACAACTCAGGGCTTGAGCCCACGCTGGGCACTTCCTACCTCACAGGACTTGATCTTCCGCTGAGGACATTACACACACGTCTGTGATCTCGGAGTGTATTGAGGCTGCTCCGGGAGCACAGGCTGGAGAGACTCGCAGACCACAGCTTGGGTTTGGGGTTCCAGACACAAGGAAGGCACTTGGGCAGCTGTCCTGCACCATTTGTGAGGTGGTGGATGCCATGTGGGCCCTGTCTGCCCCGGCTCAGGCCCCCGTCCCAGCGGTCAGGGCCAGCCCAGCCCTGCCTCTCACCCAGGCTGGGGGTCCCCGGCTCCCTCTCGGTGGAGGGCTTCCCCCAAGCCACATCTTACCCATGAACATTTTTCTTGGCCTCCAGGAGGCCCGTGTGGGGCTTAGCTCTGCAGACCCTCCTGGGCCTTCTCTACAGGGTGGACCAGGGTCTCTGTGTGGGAACATCCCCCATCAGTCGACCCTGATGATAAGAATAAAGCGGTTCCTTGCACTGCCTTCGCTTTGCTCTTTTTTGCTTCTCTGCCTGGTGGCCCTGGCGACTTGGGAGACAGGGGCCCCTCCAGGCCTGGCCCTTAAGACTGAGTGGGCAGCCCAGGCCCCCTCCACTGGCAACCCAGCATTGACCTTGTGGGGCCTGGCCAGTCCTGGGGATCCTGGGTGGAGGCGTGACAGTTCGCCTGTCCAGCTTGCTCCCACGTGGGCTGAGGGGCTGGTCTCAGGTGCACACGGTGTGATCAGGACTGCCCACAGTGACTGGTCCCTGTCTGCCTGGGACCGAGCAGGCCTTCCTGCCTCTTGTGCCGCCAGGTCCTTTGTCAGGACAGGTGTGGAGGGGTGACATGTCAGGGGTCCTGATGACCTGCTTGGAGAGGGTAAGGACAGGATGGTTGCCCCAGCGCCATAGAAGGCAAACAGACAGCAGCCTACCCAGTTGCCTCTGCAGCCTGGAGGACCCAAGGATACAGAAGATCAACAAGAGGGTCTGGAGCAGGGGAGGGCTCCAGAAAGAGGGACCTGAGAAATGGTATTGGGGGCATCCCTGCTTGGCCACACAGGAGCTGGCAGCCAGGTGGAGAAGGGGGCTGCATTAGGGACTGAGGGCAAGCGCCAGGTGAGGGCGCAGTGGTCTGGGTCAGACCAAGCGGCTCATGGAGGGGAAAAGGCTGCTGGGAGGGGCGACAAGGGTTGCCCTGGGGGACCAGGGAAAAAACCCAACTTCTGACCATCTATTGGCCCCTGATTTGGCATCGGAGTGTCTCTAGCTTCCCTAGACCGTGGGAC